>NC_137801.1:88589469-89189469 GCF_963383645.1 Muscardinus avellanarius | reverse complement strand
TTTTCTCCTTTTGGCAACCATGTTCTTATCAGTAAAACTAAGGATACAGTAAGTCAGTGTTTCCCAAAGTATTCCAAGGAATGCAGCTTAAGATCCGCCCTTTGGAGAGACGGCTTGAATAAGACTTGGAAGCTGCCCTCTCAGAGAGGCACACAGGTCTAAAAGGCTCTGAAAGCTGGGCTAGGTGGGGAGCACCTATAGTCCTAGTCCTTGGGAGGCTGAGAGAGGTAGGTAGACCACAGGCTCAAAGCCAGCCTCCCAACTTTGCGAAATTCTGTTTGGAAGTAAAAAAAAAAAATAAAATAGAGCTAGGGGTGTAACTCTAAGATAGACTACGCCTCTGTTCCATATCCAGCACCACACACACACACGCACGCACGCACGCACACACACACACACACGCTCTGATTAGGCAGCAAAGAATTCTGTTTATCTGTGTATTAAGCCACAGTTTTCTTAACCACTAAACGTTTTGGGAATGAATGTGTACCAACCTGCCCTCAGCTGACCAGTGGGATGGGCAGCCCTGAGGCGGGCAATTCCCTGCTGCCGCGCCCAAGATGGTATGCTCCGGGTTACGAAGGGGAAACCGAGTGTAGACGCCTCTCGAAGTAGGCTTCCTTAACAGGAAACCTCTGCAGGCCTGTTCCAGCTCCAGAAAACTTCAGCCTCGCTTTGGGGTGATTCCAGCTGTGTGGGTGAGTAGCAAGCCAGGACCAGGCTGCAGGGCGTCACCCCCACCCCTGCTGCCTCCAGGGGCCCCCACCCTAAGGTCACTTTAGGGCACAGCCAGCCACTCCTGTTGGGTCATTCGTGTTTGCCAAAGCAATAAAATTTTATTGAGTATGATGTTTTATTTTATACGATAATACTTAGTTGTCAAAATAAATGCATGCTGCAGTAAGTTAAACAACAGATATGTAATGAATGAGCCAACAGTTCAGTGTTTGTTCCTTCTCCCCCTCACACACACTTTCCCCATACTAGGGCTTCTCGGCTCCAGCACAGTTAACATTGGGGGCTGGAGAGTCCTCGCAGGGGGGCATTTGGAGGCTTTAGTAACTGTGCCATTAGCACTCCGCAGCATGACAGCCAAAAATGTGTTCAGTCATTGTCGCTTGCCCCAAGGGACAAAACCAGCCCGGCTGGACACGCGCCTCCATGTTTATACAGACATTCAGCTGGACATGCCGTACATTCTTGTATTTCCAGTACTTGGGACGCTGAGCTGAGAGTGGGGGATCGCAGGTTTTAGGACAGCCTCTGCAAATACTGGGACTTTCATTAACCCAGCAAGACCCTGTTTCAAAATGAAAATACAGTAGGGCTGGGGTGCATCTTCGAGATAAGAGTGCCCTGGGTTCAATCCCCAGTCCACACAAAAATAAGACATGGTCAAAGAAATATACATACGGGAACTTTCTTATTGTGTGGCCCTGGGGGTGGACCCCACGGGCGTTCTATCTCTGAGCTACACCCCCAGCCCTATTTTATATTCTTTATTTTGAAACAGGGTCTCACTGAGTTGCAAAGAGCCTCACTAAGTAGCTGAGGCTGTCTGGGAACTGTGATCCTCCTGTTTCGGCCTCCCAAATGCTGGGATTATAAGCCTGCGCCACCACACCCGGCTCTGGGAAGTTTCTTTAAAATACACAAATACGTTGAAATGTATCTGTGAAATAAAAATATTAATATTTAGTAAGTCGAGCCTTTTTTACTTAAGATATTCTGCAGTGTACTATGGTGTCCCCAAGCACTGTCCCTTGACGAGCGTTCATGAGCCGAGTCTGCCTCTCAGAGCACGCCGTGCATGTCTGTTGGCCCGAAGCCTCGCGTCTGGGAACTTTGGGAGGAACTGGGTCAAAGGGTGTGTGAAGCCCGGTAACAACCTGCCTGACGCCTGTTGAGACCCACACTCCGACCAGCAGGGCGCGGGGCTCAGGCCTCTCCAGTCCACCCCTGAGGGTGACGCCGCTGTCCATCGAGGGCTTTCGCTTCAGCCCCCCGGCGTCCAGGCAGCTGGGCACCTTCCAGATACTTATATTCGCATTTCTCCAGGTGCTGCCTGCTGGGCTCGGCCTCGCAGAGACTGCTTCTCTTTTTGCCTTCATCTTCTTTTTCTTATTATCTTTATTAACACGTATTAAGTGTGCATATTCGTGGGAGTCGGTGGCGCTTCCACACAAGCACCAGCATGCGCTGATCCAGTTCCTTCGTCCGCCCCGCTTCAGGTCCCCGCCACGGTCCGCGCGCAGCGGGCTCTGCTCGGCTGGCCCGGCCTGGTCTGCTCTCCCGCCTCGGCCACCAGGTGGTCAGCGACAGGGCCAGTAAGGGCGGCTCCGAGTGGTCCACTCGCTGCACTGGCCCCGGCACGGCCCTGCTCGCTGTCCACTCGCTGCACCGGCCCCGGGCACGGCCCTGCTCGCTGTCCACTCGCTGCACCGGCCCCGGGCACGGCCCTGCTCGCTGTCCACTCGCTGCACCGGCCCCGGGCACGGCCCTGCTCGCTGTCCACTCGCTGCACCGGCCCCGGGCACGGCCCTGCTCGCTGTCCACTCGCTGCACCGGCCCCGGCACGGCCCTGCTCGCTGTCCACTCGCTGCACCGGCCCCGGGCACGGCCCTGCTCGCTGTCCACTCGCTGCACCGGCCCCGGCACGGCCCTGCTCGCTGTCCACTCGCTGCACCGGCCCCGGGCACGGCCCTGCTCGCTGTCCACTCGCTGCACTGGCCCCGGGCACGGCCCTGCTCGCTGTCCACTCGCTGCACTGGCCCCGGGCACGGCCCTGCTCGCTGTCCACTCGCTGCACTGGCCCCGGCACGGCCCTGCTCGCCAGCGGGAGGATCCCCCGGCCCAGGCCGGCCTCAGGAGTAGTGAGCCCCCGTTCCAAGAAAAATAAACACGGCGGGGGTGTAGCTCCGAGGTGGAATGCTTTGGGCTCGATCCCAGTACCCCAAATAGAGGGCGGGTCTACAGCTCAGCAGTAGAGCACCCCCCAGGTCAGTCCCCAGCACCCCCACGTCCCAAAAAGATCCCAATGGCCAGACCACCCGCAGCCACAAAGCTGAGTTCAAGTCCTGGCGCTACTCCTTTCTGTCCGCGGCCCGTGGCAAGCATGCTTCAGTGACTTCGTCTGCAAAATGGAAGTCAAGGTCCCCAAGCGAGGACGGGGTGACCTCAAAGTCCTAAAGGCGGGCACTGACCACTACAGCACGTGCGCGGGACCCAGGGCGCCGGCGCAGAGCGGTGGCCACGTGGGTACAGAGCGGCCGCGCATGCGCAGGGCCGGGCCGCCCGCAGGACGCCGCCGCGCCTGCGCAGTGCGCCGCGCTCTGGGCGGGACGGTGGGCGAGCTCCAGCCGCACGACGAGGCGACGGCCTGCCCGCTCTGGCCGGCGGAGGCCGCGTCCTCCTGGCCTCTATCCCGGGGTCCGCCCGCCGCGGTGCTCGCGTCCAGGGCCAGGATCACCCGCTCCACTTCACAGGTAGGAGGGCGGCAAGGGAACCACAGGGGCCTGGCGCCCAGGCCGCGAGCACCCCGCCACGCCCGGCATGGCGCAGGCCTGCCCCGCGCCGGGAGGCCGAGACCCGAGGACGGCGCGTTCGCGGCCGGCCTCCGCAGCCTAGCCAGGCCCTCTGCAACGTAGTGAGGCCCTTTTTCAAAATAAAAAATAAAATAGGGCTGGGGAGGTAGCTCGGAGGTAGGGTGCCCCTGGGTTGAATCCCCAGTATCACAACTAAATAAATAATAATAATAATAATAATAATAATAATAAGCCGGGCGTGGTGGGCACGCTTGTCATCCCCGCGCTTAGGAGGCGGAGGCAGGAGGATCGCGCAGGTTCGAGGCCAGCCGCGCTGGCTTAAGAGACCCTGCTTCCAAATTTAAAAAAGTATAAAATAGGTCTGGGAGTGTAGCCCGGAGGAGAAGGGCTTCCAGGAACCCCAGGACCACCAAAAAAAGAACAATAATAAATAAATATAATAAAACAAAAAGGCTGTGGGTATAGCTCAGTGGCAGAGCACTTGTGTTACATCTACCCGACACAACACCCAGTGCCCTCTTTCTGAAAAAAAGAATACAACAGGCCAAGTTGATCAAAATATAAACCATATCTCAAGTTAGTCAGGTCAGTTCCCACCCAAGGAGCCAGCGCTGGATTACCGAGGGTCCCACTCAGTGCCGAGGCCGCCCTCCAGCCCGGGGCGGTCCTCCCGGCTCAGCCTCCCACTACTAGGATTCCATGTGCACCCCATGCCCGGCTCCTTTCTTGAGACGGGTGGGTTGCCTGGGATGGCCTCCACCTGCCATCCTCCTGCCTGAGCCTCCCTCCCAGGTCTCTGGGGTTACACACGTGGCCCCCACTCTGGGTCTTGCGTTTCTTAACGTCTCCAGAGCACAGAGTTAACTGTTCTTCTCCAGAAAGGCCGTTTCCAGTGCCGCGGTGTGACGGGCGTGGAGCGCGGGACACCAGACTCCGTCCTTTGTGTGCGGATAGAACCGTTTCCTCTCATCCTCACATCGAGCGCTGGCGGCCGCGGCCTTGCTCACATTCCTAGGCTGTTAAGTGTGTGTTTAAGAGGACAGACGTAACCCGTGGTCTGAGGAACAGGGCGTCCTGAAAAGGCAGCGTTCACAGACAGGGCGGCTGTAGCGTTCTGGGTTCATCTTGGCTCTTTCACATCAGCCTCAGAACATTCCGGATCCCAGGATGATTCTAGGATCTGCGTTTGCTCACTTTTTAACAGCTCTGAGTCGGGTTGAGTCCCACCGCTGATCTCTCTCCTCCTCTCTCTCTCTCTCTCTCTCTCTCTCTCTCTCTCTCTCTCTCTCTCTCCTTCCAGTACTGGAGATTGAACCCAGGGGCACTTTACATTTGAACTATACCTCCAGTCCCCTCCCCTTTCTTCATCCTGGGGTTGAACCCAGACTCTGTACCAACGACCTACAGCCCTAGCCCTTTTACATTTTGTTTGGAACAGGACCGGGATGCAGCAGGCCAAGCCTGTGACCCTGCGGCTCCTGGCACCTGGGCGGTGATGGCGGCTGTGGTCTCCAGAGGCCTTGGCGCCCGGCGCGCCCGCTCTTCCAGCCTGACCGTGCCGCGCAGCCTCCCCTCTGGGTCATCCTACATCTCTGGCGTCTCTGGATCTCAGGGTCTCCTCGCGCCCTCGGCTTCACCCTCTCAGCGTCACAGAGTGCCCCGTGTGGACCTGCTCGCGGGGTTCTAAACTGCCACATACGGCCTGGCT
This sequence comes from Muscardinus avellanarius, assembly GCF_963383645.1. Lineage (NCBI taxonomy): Eukaryota > Metazoa > Chordata > Mammalia > Rodentia > Gliridae > Muscardinus > Muscardinus avellanarius. The sequence continues at coordinate 89,184,216 of NC_137801.1, read as the reverse complement.
CCTCAGGCCTCCCCGTGGGAGTGGGGTGTGCCTTTCTCAGCAAAGCCAGCATTGTGTGAACAACAAGGTCAACCACCATCAGGAAAGGTAGTCGCGCCCTCTTTAATCCCTGCCTCACAGCCTTGGGGTCGGCCTCCATCCAGCACTCTCAGCTAAGTTGCTGAGGCTGGCCTTGAATCTGGGATCCTCCCGTCCCAGCCTCCCAAGTACTGGGATTTACAGGCATGGACCACCACACCCAACTTGGGTTCATATTTTAAAACAAGCAAAATGAGCTTGTTGTGTTAAGGCTTTGCCTTTGGGGCAGCAGAGGAAGCACTGATTGGGAGGGAGATAAGGCCGAGGGGTGCTGGTCACGGGCCTTTCTTTTCCTTGGGGAGTGGTAACGTAGTGGGTTCGCTCTGTGAAAATGAGCTGTTCGTATCTGCTGGGCGTGTCTGCACATTGTACCGTTATTTCAAGTTAGCTGGCTTTGTGCCAGCTCAGGGTGCGGTCTGTCCCAGAACGGGCCCTCATCGCACTTTCTGCACATGCATTCTGAGCCGGCCTGGGCTGGACAGGGACAGAGACGACGCGCACAGACAACCCTGACTCAGGAAGAGGCCCACTCGCGCAGAGCAGACGCGCCGAGCTTCCTCGGGAGGACGGGGGCCTGAGAAGCTGTCGTTCGTTCAGTCCGCAGCAGTGACAGCTCTTCTGTGGTCCACCCTTGAGAAGGTCCTCACCCTGTGCACAGCGCCCCAGCCATGAACAGCTGAACTGGGGAAATCAGAGCCGGCAGGGCTGGGGGGTCTTGAGGGATGCCAGAACCAGCTGCCAGCCCGCCCACTCCAGAGGGAACAAAGGCTGGTGCTGTGTGGGCAGAGGCAGTGCGCTCTGCCCGTGGGGGCAACGCTGGCCGCACTTGTGCCCGGAAAAGAAGCTCGTCTCAGCAGAGAAGCCCCTCCGCCTGTGCTGTGGGGCCCGAGGACGGGTCCACCGGCACCTCGGTCCTGTCGTCTCCGCACACTTGGAAACACAAGGCGTTTGCCTGGTCTACTTGGAAGTTTTCTTGTCCTTGGCAGGTGTTCCAGACTCACCCAGAGCCTTAAGATCCTCGAATGAAAGCAATTTTAAGTAGCAGTTTTTAATTCTTTTTCCCACCCATAAATCCTGGACAGGCGTTGCCGCTCGAGCTGACCGCGCCTAAGGCTAGCTGTGTGCTGGCCCCACCTCTGGGGAGCAGGTGCACTGGAGCCTCTGCCCAGCTCCGCGCAGCCGCGTGTCTGCGTCCTGGGGAAGTCCAGCTCCCACAGCAGCTGCCATCTTTAGTTTTATTTCCGTGTATTTATTTACTTCTCCCCCCTTCTGTTTTGAGGTTGTCTTGTTCAGGCTGGCCTCAAGCGGTCCTCCCACTTCAGCCTCCCAAGCAGCTGGGGTTACAGGTGCACACACCTGGGTGTTTGCTGGGGGGGGGGTGCTGGGGATAGAACCAAGGGCTTTCGTCCTCTGAGCTCCACCCCAGCCCTGTTTTTTTAATTAACTCGGGCATTCTATCTCCAAGCTGCCACCCCCAGCCCTTTTCATTTGTTATTTGAAGCAGGATCTCACTAGGTTGCTAAGGGTCTCACGGCGTTGCTGAGGCTATCTCAAACCTGAGGCCCTCCTGTCCACCACCACGCCTGGCTATTTATTTACTTCTAATTACTTTTTTTTTTTCAGTACTGGGAATGGAACCCAGGGGCATTCGACCTCTGAGCTACACCCCGGCCCTATTTTTTATTTTTTAATTTGAAACAGGGTCTCACTAAGTTGCAGAGGGCCTCACTGAGTAGCTGAGGCTGGCCTCGAACCCGGATCCTCCTGTTTCAGCCTCCCGAATGCTGGGATGACAAGTGTGCACCACCACGCCCAGCGCTATTTACTTTTGTAAGAGTTTTGTTGAGGCACAGTTCACATACCATACGTCTCGATCAGTTAGAGCGTGTGTCCGTAGAACTGTGCCACCCTTAACGCAGTCTCAGAACGTTTTCATTCCCCTGCCCCGAGGCACGCCTCATCCTTGGCGTCAGCCCATCTTCTCTCCGGACACTGGACAGCTACCGGTCTGCTTTCTGTCTCCATGGATTTGCCTGTTCTGAATGTTCCGTCAATGGAAACACAGTGCCGGCCTCCCAGCCTGGGTTCTTTCAGAAGCTGGTCAGTGCTCGGCATGAATTGGCACTTTATTTCTTTTTATGGCTGGGCAGTATTTCATCATATGGATGGTATTACATTTTGTTTGCCCATTCAACAACTGACGGGCATTTGGACTGCTTCCACTTTGGGGCTATTATGAGTCATGCTGCAGGGGGCCGCATACGTCTGTGTGGACATCTGGCTTCTATTCTTTGGAATATAGGTGCCTAGGAGGGTTTTTTGTGATCAGAAGCTACTTTGTGTGATTGCAGTCTTTTTAGATCTATGGAGTCTTGCTACGCGACCTGAAGACTTTTATTTATGTACTTGAGGAGAATGTGTCTTCTGCGCTTGTAGGTTCAAGTGCTCTGTTCTGTATATGCCTGAGTCCATTTGGTTTCAGTATTGCTTAAGTCCTCTGTTTTTTCCAGTTTGTTTTTCTTTTCTTCATCAGTGCTGAGAGCAAACCCGGCCTCGCCTTGCCAGGCAGGCACCCGGCCCTAGTTGGGCTGGTTGGGTGGTTTGTCCTTGAAGCATTGCTTTTTTTTTTTTTTTTTTTTTTTTTTTTGTGGTACTGGGGTTCCTGGAAGCCCTTCTACCTCTGGGCTACACTCCCAGACCTGTTTTCTGTATTTTTGAAACAGGGTCTCTTAAACCAGTGCGGCTGGCCTCGATCCTCCTGCCTCTGCCTCCCAAGCGCAGGAATTACAAGCGTGCGCCACCACGCCCGGCAAGCACTGCCTTTTTAACTATTAATTAATTAACTACCTTTTCTACCTCTGGGCTCTACTCCCAGACCTGTTTTATATTTTATTTGGAAACAGGGTCTCACTAAGTTGCTGAGAGCCTCATTAAAAAGCTGAGGCTGGCTTCGAACCTGTGGGATCCTCCTGTCTCAGCCTCCGGAGCATGGGGATTTCAAGCGTGCGCCACCACGCCCGGCTGACTCTTTATTTTGAAATAGGGTCTCGCTAAGTTGCAGAGAGCCTCACTAAGTGGCTGAGGCTGGCCACGAACCTGCGATCCTCCTGTCCCAGCCTCCCGAGCGCGGGATCCCAGGCATGGCCCCCGCGCCCGGCATTCATTGATGCCGTCTACTTTTTTATATGACCTCAGGTTACTCCTCGCTATCCTTCCACCTCAGTGTCAGCCTGAAGGACTCGCTTTAGTATGTCTGGTAAGATAAGTTTGCTAGCAGCAGAACTTCTTAGGGTTTTTGCTCATCTGAAAGTGTCTTAATTTCTCCTTCTTTTTGGAAGATATTTCTGTTGCATGTAGTGTTCCTGGTTGGCAGCATTTTCTTTTAGCACTCTGATGGCTCAGCAGGCCTTCTGCCCTTCTTGGTTTCTGATGGGAAATTGTTAGTCTTACTGAGGATCCCTGTACGTGATAAGTCTCTTTGCTCTTGCTTCTAAGAGTTTGTTTCTACATTTTGACAGTTTGCCTATCATGTTCTAGTTGTGGTCTCCTTGAATTCATCTGCTTAGAGCGCACTGAGCTTCCTGGCAGCAGAGTTAATGCGTTCATCAAGTGGAGGGACGCCTCGGCGGGGCTTCCTCAGACGCGCTCTCTGCATCTTCCCTCTTTCCTCATCTGGACCCACATTGTGTATACATTGACGTGCCTCGTGGTACAACACTGGTCTCGAGGCTCTGTTCCTTTTCTCTGTTCTTTTCTCATCTCACACTGGATAGTCTAAATTGGCCTCTAAACGTGATCAGTCCTTTCCTCTGCCTGTCAGAGCTGACGTGGAGCCCTGTTGCGTTCCTGTCTCAGCTGTACTTTCCGAGTCCAGAGTCACTATTTGATCCCTTCTCACAACTTCTGCTTCTTTGTTGACCTTGTCTCCTTGGCGACACACCGTTTTCCGGGTTCCTTCATTGTGATTTTCTTTGAGCATATTTAGGACAATTGTTTAGTCTTGGTCGCTGCAGACCGGGACCCCAACATCGCAGCTCTTCAAGTCGGCGGTGAAAAACGGCCTCCAGTAAAGCCACACTGCAAAAACTGGGAAAGAAGCAGGATGGGAAGAGGAAAAATCCTGGAGAGTGTGGTGGAGAAAGTCCTGGAGCAGCGAGTGGTGAATGGAAGGTGGAGTGTTTCCTGGAGGAGGAGGAGGAGTTGTTTGCAGAGGCTGAGAACACCTGGGAACCTGAAAAAGATCTACATTGTCCAGAATTAACTGGCGTGTTTCTTAATCCTCAGAAGGCTGGCAAATGAAAAGATGGCGCAAAAAGGAAATCTTTGTCTGACAGCGAACCTGAGGACAGTAATCAGAGAAGAAAAGAGATGCTGCTGACAAACGGGGCCTCCCGAGGCCCGCGCCCGCGCGGGGAATCGGCGTGGGACAGCCGTGGAGAGTCGCTGCTCCTCACCGGAGAGGTTCAGAGGAGGCCGACTTGGCGCTGGCCACGAGGCCAGTATGAACTGTCCGCAGATTGCAGTCGCTTTTTATGGAGAGAGACTAATTTGACATTCTTGTCGAAAAGATGACGCTCAATAATTGTTAGCATTATTTTACTGTATATTTTATAAGTATGTATATCAGATCTGTGTCTTGGTAAGTTTGACGTGTTGGTTTTGGAAGTAGCGTGGGGAGTTGCTGGGTTTTCGATTTGCATCAGTAGCGCCGGTTACGGTGTGCAGACACCGCTTTCTGTAGTCGCTTCCTTTGTCAGAAAACAGCATTCCCATAGTCATACTCACGCAGCGTGCCTTAAACTCGTGTCTAAGGACCGTCCTGAGTGTGTGCGCGTGCTCGTGTGTGTGATATGTAAATGGGTTTTGTTCTTAAGCATTTACCAAAACAAAAATCACAATTTGTAAGTGCATGTTTTCGAGATGCCATTATTTTGAGCAACCTATGAAATACATCACCTCAAGTTAAATTGAACGTTTTTTTCCAAAGCCGTAACCTTTCAGATGAACTATTCTATAGCTCACTGGACATTTTAAGTTGGATAGTTTAAAAGCTGCGCATCAAAATCATGTGTGTTTATAATTACATAAATGCAAGTTTATTAGCAAAATTATTTAAAGTAAAAATACTGTCACTACCAATAACTTCCCTACCCAGACAAGAATGCTAGACAAATCCTGATTTCTTCTAGTTAACTAAGCAAGACCTTCTAATTGAGCACATTTAAAAGTTCCTTTAGTGAGCCATTCATTAAAGAAAAAAAGAGGCTGAGTGTCCTGATGTTTCAAAACAGAAACATAAAAGTCTGGGGTGTAGCTTGAGGCAGAACGCCTGGCTTGATCCCCAGTGCCCCCACACAGCTGAGGAGTCCAGTGCTGCACTCCTGGAGTCCCAGGACTCGGGAGACCCTCTTTCAGAATAAGAAGGACCAGCGGGGGTAGATCAGTGTGGACCGCCCTAGGTTGAGTTGACATCTAAACGATCGCGACTCATGGAATGCCTCAGGACATGGTTCGTGGGAACACAGATGTTTAGAGATGTGGGCGATCTAGAACCTGCTGACGGAAGGGAGCACACTTTTATTATCTACATTTCTGAGCTACATGTGTTTACCCAGCTCACTCTTTAACATGTAGGCCCAATCTTTTACTGGCTCGATATAAATCAAGAAATAGCTTTTTAGTAATCAGAGTGTTATCCAGCTGAGCAAGGCGTGGTGGCGCATGCTTGTCATCCCCGCCCTTGGAGGCTGAGACAGGAGTATCGCAGGTCGGAAGCCAGCCTCAGCAACTTAGTGAGACCCTGTTTCCAAATAATGTATAAAATAGGTCTGGGAGTGTAGCCCGGAGGTAGAAAGCCCCTGGGTTCCACCCCCAGTACCTCAAAAAAAAAAAAATGGCAATAATAAAGTCTTTGTCTTCTCTAAGAGGCCCAAGGTTTGGATCACTCAGGAGAGTTTGTCAATTTTATCTTTTATTATTTTTTATTTTGAATGGGTCATACTCGTATTTTTGATGCTTTGTAATTTTATGTTTGAAACTGGACATTTTGAGCTGGGTGTGGAACATATGCCTGTAATCCTAGTACTTGGGAGGCTCAGACAGGAGGGTTTGTGGGTTTGAGGACAGCCTCAGCAAGTAGTGAGACTCTTTTAACCTTGTGAAACCCTGTATCAAAGTAAAAATAGGGTCACCCACTCTGGGAACCCCTCCCTGTTGGGGAGCTTTTCTCTCTCTCTCGCAGGTCACGTTATCTTTGAGAGAAGGTGGGGTGCAATTGAAGGCACTTGGCCCAGGCTACATTCAGGTAGTGACCTGAAGGCCTCCACTGGACATCAAGGCCGACCAGGGTCCCTAGGGGTGACCTGCACTTCTTTTCTGGCAGATCGTGTGGACTCTGGGAGAAAGCAGCTTGCAACTGAAGGCATTCAGCTTGGGCTACCCTCAAGTATTGTCCTGAAGGCAGCTGCTGGGCACCAGAGTTCCGACAGCCCTTAGGGGTGTTCGGCCACTTTTCCCTATTCCCTGCTGCTTCCAATAAACCTTTTACTCCCTTAAAAAAAAAAAGGTAAAAATTTGGAGTCAGAATGTCCCTGGGTTCAATCCCCATTACCACAAAAAATAAAAAACTGGACATTTTAAATATGATAATGATGCACTAACTGGATACCAGATTTCTCTCTCCCCAGAGTTCACTATTGCTTCTTATTGTGGGTTTTTTTTTTTTTTTTTTTTTTTTTTGGTGGTACTGGGGGTGGAACCCAGAGGCTTTCTACCACCAGGCTCTACTCCCAGACCTATTTTATTTTATTTTATTATTTTATTTTATTTATTTATTTGTTGGCACTGGGGGTGGAACCCAGAGGCTTTCTACCTCCGGTCTACACTCCCAGACCTATTTTATACTTTATTTGGAGACAGGGTCCCACTGAGTTGCTGAGAGCCTCACTCAGTAGCTGAGGCTGGCTTCGAGCCTGCGGGATCCTCCTGTCTCGGCCTCCCAAGCGGGGGTGACACAAGCGTGGTCCCCACGCCTGTCGTGTTTGCTTAGTTTCCTGTGGTCGTTTGGTAAACACAACACCATTTCATTACGTGCCGTCCCCAGTCTGTTCCTATAGCTTTGTAGTTAATGGTGATTTGGTGGCGATTTCTTTAAACACTCAAAATCAAAGAGAAAGAAAGAGAAGCCGGCCCCTTGGTCCTGCAAGCTGGCGGTGGGGGCGCCGGCATGACTCCGCCCTAGCCGTCACTCCCTGGTGCCAAGGTGAGAGCCAGCGTCCTCGGGAGCTTCCTCAGCATGTGCCGTCCCGGAAGGCACGGGACCTTTTAGGGTTTCTGGTTCGTGTGGGAGCTTTTCCTGACCACCGTCCCGGGTGCTCCTTGGCTGCCTCTGCCTACGCAGGCTTCTCGATGACCCCTGCTCTGGCTCTCTCTTTATCCCGCCCAAGCAGCAGTGGTGTGGGGCTCCAGTGTCTGCCTTTTGATGTTTCTAATAAGCACTGCCCAGGAGGCCCCTCCAGCCTCAAGGAAGTTCTAAGGGGATGAAGCAGGCAAGGCCTGCGCCGTGTCTCAGAGCCGCCAGACAGACCACCCGCGACCGAGGACGGGGAGCGTAGCTTGTGGTGGCCTATGAGTGTGGGGCTCTGGGTCTATCTCAGCACTGCAAAACAGCAACAGCCAGCCCACAGCCACAGTTTCTTTTTGTTGTTGTTTGGGCGCTGAGAATTGGACCCAGGGGTATTCCACCTCTGAGCTATACCCCCAGCCCTTTTTACTTTTTATTTTGAAATAGGGTCTTGCTAAGTTGCTTGAGGGCATCACTAAATGTCTGCAGCTGGCTATGAACCTGCTGCCCTCCTGTCTCAGCCTCTGAAGTTCTGGGATCCCAGGTCAACTCAGCAGGCTTCTGTGGCTGCCTCTAGCACGACCACGCGGTACCCACAGCTGGCTCTAGAGGGCAGTGGAGGGTGATAGGACACAAGTTAAAAAGCAGACCGCGATCTTACTGAGAGTGAGCGGTATTTTCCTCATTAAGCACTCCCATGATCACCATGAGTTTTGTTTAGTTTTGTTGAGATGAAGGGTAGCTACGCGTTGTCTGGCCTGACTCCACACTCCTGGGCTCAGGCGTGTTTGCCAGAGGCCCGGGCTCTGAGGAGTGCAGGCCGCCACGCCTGCTGCAGCCCGCCTGGGGGTGGACATGCTTGCGGGCGTCCTCATCGTGATAGATGGCCCTCTGAGGAGAGGGGCCACGTTAAGTGCCCGCAGCATTTGCCCTCCGCCCGGCCCACCCGCGTCGTAAGAGAACGCTAACCGGGCCATTTGGTGATACCGAGAGGCATGGCGGCGGCGCGCTGGCCGCCATTTGCTGCTGGCCCTGTTGAGTGAGCGCTGGCTGCCTTGCTTTCTGAGCTGTCTGGCCATGGGGCTGTAGCCTTTGGTTGGAAGTTGCCTCCCATCCCACCTGAGCGTGGGCCCGGCCTGACGGAAGTGGGTACGTGGCTTGGTCTGCGGGCGCAGTCAGCTGGCTTCTTGCTGAGACACGTGGGGGCGGCCCAGCCTCCAGGAGCCAGCGCGGTGCTCGCAAGCCAGCGTGTGAGCCGGGTCTGCGCTGCTGCCGGGGCAAAGGCAGGGACCGGCAGCCCTGGCCAGCTGTGAGCGGGCGCTCACACCACACACCAGCCAGACGCCCGTGCAGAGTAGTGGTCTAGACAGCAGCTCTCCTGCCGAGAGACAGAGACAGAGAGAGAGAGAGAGAGAGAGAGAGAGAGAGTGTGTGTGTGTGTGTGTGTGTGTGTGTGTGTGTGTGTGTGTTTTACTGGGTGTTGAGCTCAGGGTCATTCTCCCTCTGAGCTTTGTCCCCAGCCCTATTCTATTATTTTTATTTTGAAACAGGGTCTTTCTAGGTTGATGAGAGCCTCACTATTTGCTGAGGCTGGCCTTGAACCTGTGATCCTCCCATCTCAGCTTCCCAAGTACTAGGATTGCAGGCATGCACCACCATGCCCAGCTTGGTTTTTTGTTTGTTTTTTTGTTTTTGCGGGTCTGGGGATAGAACCCAGGGGCATTCCACCTCCAAACTACAGCCCCAGCCCCATTTTTTATTCTTTATTTTGAAACAGGGTCTCACTGAGTGCGGAGGGCCTCACTAAGTAGCCGAGGCTGCGTGATCCTCCTGTCTCAGCCTCCCGAGTGCTGGGATGACAGGCGCGCGCCCCCGTGCCCGGCTTGTTTTGACTTCTTTTAACGTCCATGTCCTTATCTTTGCCGCATGTTGTGGCAAGGATGCGGTTAGAAGAAGAATTCCCAAGGAAAAGGGTAGGGCCACCGAGATTTGTTTAGGAAAGCCCTAAGTACAGCCACGGGAGGGTGTGGCGCCTCCAGGTTGCCAGATGCGTGTGGCCGCGTCCTCTGGCAGGAGACTTCCGTGAGGGGCCGGCGGAGGACACTGCGGGAACGGCACCGACCGGCAGCCACAGGCCGATGCAGAGTGGTCCTGGGGGGCCGCGGGGGATAGTAGACTGAGTTGCTTGTTGTGTGGTTCTAAGGATTGTACTCGGGCATTCTACCTCTGAGCTTCACCCCTGGCCCAATTGTTATTTTATTTTATTATTTTTCAAATATGGAACGCTTCACGAATTTGTATGTCGCCCTTGTGCAGGGCCACGCTAATCTTCTCTGTATAGTTCCAATTTGAGTATATGCACTACCAAATGAGCCCTGTATTTTACTTTGAAACAGGCTTTGCTAAGTTGCTGAGATCCTCACTAACTTGCTGAGGCTGGTCTTGAACCTGGAGTCCTCCTGTCCCAGCCTCCAAAGTCCTGGGATTACCGGCGTGCACCACCACGCGTGCACCAAAACAACAGATGGACTGTTACTTTGATAGCACACGTGCATGGGTTTGCACTGTGGCAGGGTGGGGGCTGGCTGGGCTCCTGGAGCCTTCCTGGCACCTCCCGGGTTAAGCCCAGCACTGCCCTTGTGTGTTTGAGACTGAGCGGATTGCCCCACCTCAGTCACATGGGGTCTCAGCGCTCAGTTCTTGTGGGCCTTGGAGAAGGGACCCCCCGGGCCGATAGGCCCAGACTCCTCCTAGGATACAGGGGCGCACTTTCCTCCAGAGGGTCACCTCACCTGCGGCTCCTTCCGTTCAGTGAGCCCCACAGCTGGCAGATGGCCAGGCCCCAGAAGAGTGTGCAAGACCTTCAGTGGAGCAAAGGTAGGCGTCCCTCGCCCGCACGGGGCACTGCGGGGTGGCCACCCATGGGGGGCTCCGCATCCTGCGCTCGGTAACCTGAGTCGCCCTGTTCACCATGTGGCGGGGCGGCGGGGCCGATGCTGGGAAGACGTGACACGGTCCACGCCGTCCATCCACAGGGGTCCAGGCAGCCACCGCTATGCCCGTCCCGTTGCCCAGCCTGGAGGACAGCGTCCTGGACCCTTCTCTGCACCAGGGGCTCCTCCGCCCCACCCGGCGGCTCTGCAGCCCCACCTTGCCACCTACTCCCAAGTCACCCAAGAAGCCCAAGGTTCAGAGTCCTGGGGAGGCGTTCCCCACGGACTGGAGCCCACCACCTGTTGAGTTCCTGTACCCGAGGGCCCCCCCGGGCCCCGCAGGCCAGAGGTGGGTGAATGCAGGGTGTCCTCAGGGTCAGGGCAGGCCGCCCAAGGAGCTACAGCAGGAACCCCGGGACTCGAACTCCACGGGAAGCCTGGCCTCGCTGGAGGAGCTGTTCTGGAACATGGCGGGCCCGAGCCAGCTGGCTGCAGCCCCAGAGGCCAACACCTCGGTAAGCCAGTGCTAAGCCAGTGGACCTCAGCCACCCCTGCTCAACCACCTCTCGAGGCATGGCTGCCCTTCTCAGCCGCCCGCCTGGACCAGCCAGCTCCCGCACACACACCTGGGCTGGGGGCAGGGAGCTGGGGGCTGCAGGCGGTTCCTTGGCTCCACTGACAGGACTTGGGAATGGCGCCATACAGAGCCGGAGCCGCTGTGTGTGAGGGCCCTTGGCCATGGCTGAGACTGCCATCCTGCCCTGGTGCAAGGAGGGGCCTCAGTGCCGGGTCTGGGCTGCGTGAGGCGCCCGGCATGGGGTTTCTAAGTGGAAAGGGCAGTGCTGAGCCAGGCTGGCAGTCGCCTCCTGGCAGGGGCGAGTGTGGGGCGCCTGAGGGCCCAGGCGCCAGGCTCCGCGTCCTCCGAGGAGGGTTGCACTTGTCGGCAGGCGCCCGAGACCACCAGCAGCCTGGATGCGCACCACTCTGGAATTAGTAAAATAAAGTATGTCCCTGAAGAGTCACACTGTCCTTGGAAGTGAGAGGGGGTGGCTCTCAAGATGTATTTTTAATTGGAAAGAGCACCGTGCAGGCCCGGGTCTGGGGTTTGCCTTGTGTTAGAGACGCATCTATGATATGCCACTGTTTTGCTAGTCTGTATAAAGTACCTCTGACCAGGCGAGGTGGCACACGCCCGTCATCCCAGGACTGGGGAGGCTGAGGCAGGAGGATCGCACGCTCACAGCCAGGCTCCACAGCTAGGCCAGGCGCGCTGCAGCTTAGACCATGTTTCAAAAAAGTAAAAAAGAAAATAGAGCTGTGGGTGTGGCTCCACGGCAGACTGCCCCTGGGTCCAGTCCCCACACCGCAATAAGTAATAGGGCTGGGGGTTGAAAGTACGATGCCCTAGCTTCAGTGGGGGCAGTTTACTAAATGACATTATATTTTTATTTTTCTTTATTTTTATGATTTACTTATTATGGTTCTGGGGCTTAAACCCAGGCACATTCTACCTCAGAGTTATAACCCCAGCATGATTTTCTTCTTTTTTTAATTTGGAAACCGAGTCTCACTAAATTGCTGAGGGCCTCACCTCGCTAGGTTGCAGAGGCTGCCCTCAAACCTGCAATCCTCCTGTCTCAGTCCCAAGTACTGCAAATACAGGCATGCACCACCACGCCCAGCTTTCCAAATTCATATCCACTTCGCGAGTGTATCATCTATTCACTGGTGGCCCACTCTTGTAATCCCAACTCTTTGGAGGCTGAGACAGGAGGATCGCGTAGGTTCGAAGCCAGCCTCAGCTACTTAGTGAGGCTCTCAGCAACTTAGGGAGACCCTCTTTCCAAATAAAATATAAAATAGGTCTGGGAAGCTGGGCGTGGTGGCGCACGCCTGTAATCCCCGCGCTTGGGAGGCAGAGACAGGAGGATCGCGCTGGTTCGGAGCCAGCCTCGCTGGCTTAAGAGACCCTGTTTCCACATAAAGTTAAAAAATAGGTCTGGGAGTGTAGCCCGTGGGAGTGTAGCCTGGAGGTAGAAGGGCTTCCAGGAACCCCAGTACCACCAAAAAAAAAAAAAAGATATATTAAAAAAAATAGGTCTGGGAGTATAGCCTGGAGGCAGAAAGCCACTGGGTTCTACCCCCAGTATCACCAAAAAAAAAAAAAAAAAAAAAAAAAGCCTTTCCCTCCCTCCCGCCTTCCTCCCCACTCCACCGTCTCTCCAGGTCTCTTCTGGGAGCTCAGAGCGCTACGCCAACAACCTGGATTACTTACTGCAGGAGAAGAGGTGAGTGGGGAGAGGGTCGCTCTGGCCTCCGTGGGGTTGGCTGCAGTCTGGGGACTCAGGAAACGCTCCTGAAGCAGTGGATGGCGCGCAGGGACCAGGTCCAGGGAGCCCGGGTCCCTGCAGACAGCCCCGTCCTGGGGCTCCTCCACCCAGCTGCATCTGGCCAGCTGGAGCCTGACCCTGACTGATGGGCAGCCAGCTGCCCTCCCCAGCACGGCTCCTCGCTTCCACGCACCTGCCTGCGTTCACCATATCCCAGCAACTTAGCAAGGCTCTGTTTACACATTTTAAAAATAAAAGGCTAGGGCTTTAGCTTGGGGAGGACGGCTGTGGGCTCACCTCAGGAGGGCCCTGGAGGGTGTGCGGCAGCTCCTGGCCTGTAGACCTGGCCTCGTGGCACCGAGGCCCCGCTCACGTCCAGGTCCTCAGCAACCTGTGGGACCCTTATTTTGAAACAAGCAAACAAAAAAGGCAGGGTGTAGCTTGGAGGTGAATGCCCCTGGGTTCTGTCCTCAGTGCCGCCAAAAGAAAACAGGAGTAAACAGCAGAGCATGGCTCGCAGTGAAGCCAAAGCCGTGCGGCCATACCATTTCCCTTGAGTTCTGTGCTGGTCCTCGCTCGCTGGAGCGAGCCCCTGCAGGGGGAGTGCGCAGGGCAGCCAGCTCCTCTGCTTCCTGGGCCTCCCTGGCTGCCGGGGGTCCCCGCAGCCTGCTGACCCACTGTGCCTCCCCAGGGAGCAGGCGCAGGAGCAGGAGCGAGAGCGGCTGCTGCTGCAGGACTGCCTGGACCTCAATGCCCTGGACCTCGACCGCGACGAGGCGCCGCTGACCGCCGAGCACAGGTGAGGCCGACTCAGCCACTGGGGGTCCAAGAAGTCTCCGACCGCTGGCTGGGCACCAGGGTCTGTCTGGCCTTTGTGGACCCAGAGATCACAAAACACAGCAGAGCTGCCTGCCCTGGTTCACAGAAGCGCATTGCTAGGGAAACCCCACAGGAGGCCACGTCAGTGGACGCGGCCTCTCCAGGGAGGCTCCAGCCACACGGCGCCATGCGTCCCCTGCTGCGGGCCGGGCCAGGCTCCCTTGCGCTCTTAGTTGGCTGCTGGCCAGAGGGAGGCCTGGGTCCTTCTGTACCTAGGGTGTCAGAGCTGCTAGGGGACCTCGCTCAAATCCATCTTTAGGGCGCACCGGTCCCCTTCTGTCTTGGGGAGCAGCAGGCTAGGTGGCCTGTAAACCACTGTGTCACAGTCAGGCCTCGAGGCTGCAAGGCCAGGCCAGGCACCAGCACCGGTTCTGGCGAAGGCCCCTTCCTGGGTGCAGACAGCGATGTCTTGTTCTCACATGGCAGAAAGCACAGAGTCTGTGTGGTGGGGTGCGCCTGGACATCCCAGCTGCTGGGGAGGCTGGAGCTAGAGGACGCAGGTTCAAGGCCAGTGTGCTCCAGGCAACAGGAGCTGGCCCGAGGGCCTCCTGTGGTGCTGCTAGTGGGCTGCTGCTGGGCCACGGGACCTCTGCTGAGGCTTGACAGGACCAGAAACCGCAAGGCAGCCGAGCCGGCGGGGTGGGGTGGCTGTGCGGGTCCCTCAGTGCCAGCCTCCCCTGCCTGGACACCTGTTGGGACTGGAATGCACCACCCGGAGACCCAGGGAGGAGCCGCTGCCGAGGCACACCTGGGGGGCCAGGAGGCTGGAGGGGCGTGTGGAGACTGAGGCTGCCCACAAGCACCTCACTGCACAGAGCTGCCTCCGACAGGGCCGAGGTGCCAACCTGGCTCCCGCCCCCACTCGAGGGGAGTTGACCAAGAACAAGGCTCGTCCTCCTTTCATTTCCGCAAGCACACCCAAGACCCACAGTTCCTCCCGGGAAAGGGAGTGGTCTGCAAAAGGCGCCAGCTGAAAGCAGGTGTGCAGGCTCTGGAGCCTCCTTTCCTGGCCACACGACATTCCCGCAGTGGCCAGAAAGCCCCCTTAGCAGCGGCCAGTTTGAGGTGGTTTTGCTGTGAGATCATTTCGAGGGGACTGTTTGACCTTAAGCTTATAAAACAAGGACTCACTGATGTAAAAGCCAACATTGTCCATCTCTGAATGGGGCCGGGGAAGCGAGGGGCCAGGGAGTGGTGTGGGCCCGGAGGGGAGGCTGAGCTGGAGGCTGGGCGCCATCGGCCCGGCGAGACGTCGTCTACTCGCCACAGTTGCTTGTGGTGCGAAGGACCCAGTGACCCTGAGCAGTGTCTGCTCGCGCCCCAAGAACCGGCTTGCATCTTGAAGGGATGACATCTTACGTTCTGGCTTTCTTAAAGTTGAAAGACCTTGTGTGTGTGCAGAGGCCGTGGTGAAGGGTGAATACTTAAGCCACAACATCAGCCTTTCTTCTCAGCTCCAGGCTGTGCAGGAAGTCCTCAATTAGACGTGTAAGAGTCGCCTCTGAACCAGTAATCCACATACATTACAGTTAACGTCACAAAAGTCCCTTTGAAAGGCAGTTTCCCCTTTATAGACGAACCCTGCTCTTACAGACTCAATCATTTTTACATTTTTTCTAATTATAAAGGCAAGAAGTTATGAGACACAAAACCCTAATGACAAAGACACGAACGAAACAAAATTATTCCAGAACCCTGGGTTCTCCGTTGCTCTCCCGCTCGCCGGGCACAGCTCTGTGGCATGGGCGGGCCTCACCTGGCCCTCCTGCTCCACCCCCAGACCAGGCCAGGCTGGGAACCTGGACAGATGGGGCTAGTGTTTTTAGGCTGATTTTACTGTGTGAAGTGTACGTGATAGCGCTGCGGCAGCCAGCAGAACATGCCCGTGTGACGTGAACGAGTCCTCCTTCCTCCCCACATTCTGCCCCAGGGCGACCCCCATCATATGGCTTGCAGTCAGAGTGAGCAGGGTGTGCGGATGTGAAGAGTGGGCCCCTGGTCGTGGCTTCACTTCCTACTCGGTTACCCACAGTCAGTAACTGCCTGAAAATACTAACCAAGAAACTCCAGAAACCAATAATTCCTGTTTTAAATGGCACACCACTCTAAGCAGTGTGACAAGGTCTCAGGGTGTCCTGCTCCATCTTGCCTGTGCCGTGACTCGTCCAGCGCGTCCACCCCGTGTACACTGCCCACCTGTAGTCGCGTGGTGGATTATTAGACTGACCGTCGGTGCTGGCGTTCACGTACCCCTCCTGACTTAACAACGGCCCGCGCTGCAGACCAGTGATGCTCGAGATGCCGGCATGCCAAGACAAGCTGTAAAGTACTTCTTGAAGCGGAAGGACCCACATCCTCCTCTTACAAAGGAAGACGAACGTTATATGCTCTGCTTGCCAAGATCTATGAGAGAACGAATCTTCTGTGAAAATGTGAAAAAGAAAAAACAATCTTTGCTAGTTTAGCTGTCACACCTCAGACTGCATAAGTGGCAGCCAGAGCCGTGACAAGTGCTTAGTTATGGGAAAGATGCCACGTGACAGGTTCTGGCCGCCTCGGCCGCTATCCGCAGGGACGGGGTGGCTTGGCACGTCCACACCTGTCCCGCGGCCTGCCAATTTCAGCCTCTGCCCCGTGGCCAGGTCTCCAGGCCACTTGACGGTGTGGCGCCCAGCGAGTTCACCTCAGACTCAGACTCATTGCCTCTTCTCCCCGTCCGCATTTCAGCGAGGCCCTGTTCCTGCCTTTTCCTTTCCTGGCCACAGGCCCAGCTCAGCTCTGCTAGTCAGACTCGCCGGCCGGCAGGGTGGGACAGGGCCTGCGCCTCAGGGCCCCTCGATGGCCCTCGTGAGCACAGGGACTCGGAGGCTGCCAGCACGGCGGGGGGGGGGGGCTGCAACAGCTGGCGCCAAGACCATCCCTCAGCCTTCGCTGCTGCCCGCGGGCCAATGCCTCCCGCCCCTGGCTGCACTGTGGCTGCCCTGTGGGTGGGCTGTTCTGCTGGCCAGAGGGTGGGTGGCCTGTGCTGACCATGAAACCTGCAGTGGAAGTTTGGCCCAGCAGAGCTGTGTCCAGGCCCTGGGCTGGTACCCCATAGAGAAGGCAGGCAGTCCAGGGCTCCTCGTCTGCAGTTAACAGAGCCCCCATCGGCAGGGCCGCTGTCCCGTCTACAGGGGGCTCTGACCGGCTCCCCTGCCCCTTGCCTCCTCAGGATGCTGGTGGAGAGGTTCTCGGTGTCCCTGCAGGAGATCCCGACTGTGCACCCAGGTGAGACAGTGTTTCTGCCCGGGAGCCGCCCGCTGCCCTGTGTCCTGGACGCCTCACATCTGAAGCCACGCAGCCAACTGGAAGAGCTGTTCCTCAGGTGAGTGTGCGGGAAGGCGGGGACACCGCAAGGGTACTGAGGGATAGGGGCCGCCCAGGAGGCGACTCAGAGTGCACTTGGTGTTGAGCCGCTTTGGCGATGTGGCCCTGATGAAGACTTAACTTACTGCGGGCGTGGTGACACACAACTATAGTCCCAGTACTGGGAGACTGAAACAGGAGGATCGTGGGTCTGAGGCCAGCCTCGGCACCTGAGTGAGGCGGTCAGCAACTTCATGAGACCTTGTGTCCAAATAAAAAATAAAGAGGGCTTAGGCTGTAGCTTGGAGGTAGACTGTTCCTGGGTTCAAACCCCTAGCACCATACACAAAAATTAAGTTGCTACTGTAGTTGTGCAGACTTTTAAAAATACTATGTCATAGCAGAGGTTGCGCTGTGCGGTTACTTGTGCATATTGCTTTTTCCTCCTCTGCCTCAGTTTCCCCTGGAGCCAGTTCCTGAGCTACGGGAGCCCGGGATGGTTCCGTTGTCTGCAGTGGCCCCCTTATCATGGCTTCACTATCTGCAGTCCTAGTTACCTGCAGCCAGCTGTGGTCTGAAATGTTAAATGGAAAATACCAGAAATTAAAAACTCAGTGGTAGTCTATTTTTCGCCATTGTCCAGCGTATCTGCACGGTGTGTGCTACCCACCCGTCAGTCGCTCAGGATTAACGCCACAGTACTGCTGTGCTCGTGTTCAGGCAGACCCTATCGTACTTTGTGGTAGCTGCAAATCACCGGTGCAGTGGTGCTGAGAACTCTGATCAGCAGAGAGAACAGGTGTTTCCTTTAAGTGAAAAGGTGAACGTAAATCGTATGCTGGGCTGGGCGTGGTGGCCGCGCTTGTCATCCCCGCGCTTGGGAAGCCGAGACAGGAGGATGGCACAGGTTCGAAGTCAGCCTCAGCTACTGAGTGAGGCTCTCAGCAACTTAGTGAGACCCTGTTTCCAAATAAAGTATAAAATAGGGCTAGGGGTGTAGCCCGGAGGTAGAAGCCCCTGGGTTCCTCCCCCAGTACCACACATACACACACACACACACACACACACACACACACACACACACACACACACATTGTATGCTGGGGTTGCTGAGATCAAGGGGAAATAAAATCTCTCCGTGAAATTACACAGGAAAAAGACATTTGTGGCAGCTTGACTTTGCACCAGCCTTAAGAAATGTCAGCCGTAGTGCATGGTAAGCGCTCGGGCAAGGTGGAAGAGGCACTGAGTACGGGGTTCAGGACCGTCCCCCACTCCAGTGCTCCCGGGCCTTGACGAGTGGGCCGCTGCGCCTTCTGGGGACAGGGCCCTGCCGCACTCCCTGTGGGACCAGCGCTGCCGCCATTGTGCTGCTGAGGGTTAAACCCGGGGCGTCTGCCTCCGAGCCACACCCCTAAGCCTGTTTTTGTTTTGAAACAGGGTCTCCCTAGGTTGATGAAAGTCTCACTGCTTGCTGAGGTTGTCGTCAAACCTGCGATCCTCCTGTCTCAGCCTCCCAAGTACTGGGATGACAGGTGTGCCCCACCGCACCCGCCTTGCCCTGGTCCTCTTTGGGGGAGTAAATTCGTGATCATTATTACATAATCAGCTACTGGGTTGCTTTTTAAGAGTATTTCTCCAGTGGCTTACCGCAATATCAGACACGTGCATTTGTGAGCTCACATACCTAAGAAGAGGAGAAAGAGGAATCCCATAGGCTTTGGCAGCTGCCGTCTGCTGGGTACTTGTGCAGCTGGCACCTGCTGGCTGCTCATGCGGGCCGCCGCCCTGCTGGGCAGGAGGGCAGAGCCAAGGCCACATCACCCACCCAGCAGGCTCAGAGGTTGGGCTGGGTTCGCACTCAAGCACAGGAGCCTTGCTCTCTTTTCCAGCTAAGCAGGGCATACTTATGAGTGTTGCTATAACTAAATACCTGCAGCCGAGTAGCCATAAAGAAAAGATGTATATTTGGCTCATAGTCGGGGCTGAAAATCCTAACCGCGCAGGACAAACCGTGGTGAGGCCCCAGCTGCGTGGCTGCAGGGCGGGTGCACTGCGCGGCCAGGGAGGGACGGGGAGGCAGCGCCTCCGCTGACACGCAGGGCCACCTCCCAAAGGTGGGACAAGCCTCCAGGAGACACTGCTTCAGTAGGAAGGAGACAGAGGAACGGAGGAAGAGAGCCCTACCACGAAACCCGTTCCGAAGCGCTCGCGCCCTCCCTGGCCGGCCGGTGTTCTGGGAAATTACAAATCTTCACTGGTTCATGTATGATAGTTACCCTGAGAACTGTTAACCAGCCCTCCAGTGAACAGTTAGGCAGGAGAAATAGCTGTTGATCGCACAGCGGAGACCACAAGTGCCCGGAAGCCGAGGGATCACCACCAACCGCCATTGTGACCTCGGGACTGATGTCGGCCTCGCCCCGCCCTGCCCAGCAGGCTGCCTTCAGAGGACAGCCGTGTCCCCTGGAACGTGCACCCCCCGTTCCTCAGTCAATTCCCGGTTACGTCGTACTGCCATGTGCTGAGATTCTTTTTCATAACAAGCCGGGGACCCCTCTGGTCCTGAATGCAGTCCCCCACATCGGGACTCCTTGGACCCTTCTCCAAGTCAGCTCTTCTGTGACAAGACTATATCCAAGCCGGGCGTGGTGGGCACGCTTGTCATCCCCACGCTTGGGAGGCGGAGACAGGAGGATCGCGCAGGTTCGAGGCCAGCCTCAGCTACTTAGGCTCTCAGCAACTTAGTGAGACCCTGTTTCCAAATAAAATATAAAATAGGTCTGGGAGTATAGCCCGGAGGTAGAAAGCCTCTGGGTTCCACCCCCAGTACCACCAAAAAATAAGAGAAAGGAAGGAAGGAAAGAAGGAAAGAAAGAATATATAAAGGAGGGCGCGGTGTGCACGTGCAGCCCCGGCTCCCGGAAGGAGTTCACGGCAGCCTACACAGTGTGAGACCCTGTCTTGGGGGCCGGGGTGTAGCTCAGTGGTAGAGTGATTGCCTCGCATGTGGGAGGCCCTGGGTCCGATCCCTAATGCTGCAAAGGGAAGAAGTAAGCAGTGTAACCCTTCTCTCCGCTCACCTCTCCGCTCCCGCAGAGGCCAGCCCAGCCGGGGTTTCCTCTCCTTCCGCCCGCAGCACCCCAGGCTCTTCCCAGCCAGTCCCACACACAGATTCACCCTGCAGGTTCTCAGTTTGTCTCTAAAACACAGGACTCTTTTTAGATGTAACAGTAATGCTGTTATTACACCTAAAAAGAGTGCTTTCTATTCATGTTAATCACTGTTCAGATTTAAGTTGTATTATAAGTGTTTTTTATAGGTTTCCCTTGGGATCTGAACAGGGCCAAACATGGTGGACTTTGTGGGGGCGGGCACTGGCTATAGAAGCCAGGAGGAATCTTCTCCAGGCTACCTCCCCAGCCCTATTTTATTCTTTATTTTGAAGCAGGGTCTCACTGAGTTGCAGAGGTCCTCACTAAGTTGCTGAGGCTGTCTGCGAACCGCGATCCTCCTGTCTCAGCCTCCCCAGTGCTGGGATGACAGAGGTATCAAAATAATACCGCACTGCATCGTTGCCCTAACAGACCTAGCCGCTGTCCTAGTTTGGGGACATGCACGTTTTTTGATTTTCTCTGTTATAAGCAGTGTGGCAGGGGTGAACTCTTACACTGATATTTACCTGGGCGTCTAGAATATGTTCCTGGCCACAGTGTGTGACCATTGGGTGAGTGTGTGAGTGTGGCTTCTCGCTGCCATGCTGAGAGGGAGCCCAAGGAGGTTGAAGGGTACATGCCTGTCTCCCCAGTAGTCGGGAAGCCTAAGACAGGAGGAGCACAGATTCCAGCCCAGTGTCAGCAACTTAGCAAGACCTTGCTTCAAAATTTAAAAAGAAGCCAGGCGTGGTGGTGCACGCTTATAATCCCCATGCTTGGGAGGCGGAGACAGGAGGGTCACAGAGGTTCGAAGCCAGGCTTGCTGGCTTAAGAGACCCTGTTTCCAAATAAAATATAAAACAGGTCTATAGGTCTGGGTCTGGGAGTGTAGCCCGGAGGTAGAAGGGTTCCATCCTCAGTATCACCAAAAAAAAAGAGGAAAGAAAAAGAAAAGAAAAAAAAATGTAAAGGGCTGGGGTACAGCTCAGAGGTAGAACGCCTCAGGGCCCAAGTTCCAGTGCCACAAAAGAAGAAAGGATTTTTAAGAAGGAAGGGAAAAGAAAGAGTGCAGCTGAGAAGAGGAAAGAGAGTGGGCAGGAAGCGGGAGGTTAGGGCTGGGCTGCCGCCTGCCAGGTCCTGGGGCTTGCGTGCACAGCGGGCATTCTGTCCTGAGCTGGCAGCGGGCGGACAGGAAGCGTTGGGCAGATGCGAGCCGTGGTGAGGTGGCCTGGGGTCAGAGCAGTTGTGCCAGAAGGAGCCAGGTGGCCGCACAGCTTCCTCCTCGGCCATGCTGGTGAGCGGAGGTGGGGGCAGATCTGCCTCCTGCCTGCCTGCCTTCAGCAATGGCGTGCTGCTCTCTGACGGCCGGCGCCTGGAGGTCCCCGGCTAGCCCGTGTCATCTCAGTTCCCAGTGCTGCCACAGACTTGAGGGCCAGACGGAGACGGCAGCGTCGGGGAGGGCAGCCTGCCAGGCCCCCAGCTCTTGCCAGACAGAAAGCCGTTTCCTGGTCGTCCTCCCGCATCTTCCAAGCTTGTCACGTGTGTGTGTGTGTGTGTGTGTGTGTGTGTGTGTGTGTGTGTGTCTGGGTTTGGAACCCAGGGGCACTCTACCTCCGAGCTGCACCCCCAGCCCTGTTTTCTATTCTTTATTTTGAGACAGGGTCTCCCTGAGTTGCAGAGGGCCTCGCTAAGTAGCTGAGGCTGGCCGTGCACCGCGATCCTCCGGTCCCAGCCTCCCAGGTGCTAGGATGACGAGCGCGCGCCGCCACGCCAGACTCAACATGTATCGCTTTGACCACTGAATGAAGGGAAAAGGAGGTTGTGTTTAATCCCTCTTAAAATAGATTCCCGTCTTTCCTTCTGTGAAGGCCAAACATCTCCTTCCCTCTGAACACGGGAAGTGCGCTGTCGCGGGTCGGAGCAGGCACAGGTGAACCGGGGGTTCACGTGCAGGCAGCCTCTGCGGCTGGACCCATGCGGGCTCGTACGCAAGCGCACTCCTCTCAGCCCTGGCCGAGCTAACGGGGCCCAGAGGCCTCCCGGCCATCGCGTCGCTGGCCGGAGCTGCCCCGCAGGCCGGGACCTCAGCTAGGACCCGTTACCGGTCCCCCCCGGCTGCAGTTGCACCAGCTCATTCCCAGAGCTGAAGGCTTCCTCCTCCCTGACAGCGGTTCAGAAGAAAATCCCACAGCGCTCATGCACAAGGGCTCCGGGAGGGATGAGGCGGCCTGCCTGCTGAACCGCCCGCGCGCGCCCTTGGTCCTCACGGGGGTGACAAGTCCGCGCAGATCAGCTGGGTGCACCTGCCGCTGGTCAGCACGGGGTGGGCGTGTGCTCAGTAAGGCACACGTGGGCCAGCATCCGGGAGGAGGTGGCGCTTGTGTGTCGGCCCCCAAGGCTCTGCCCGGTGTGAGCACCTCCTTTTCCAGAGGGAGCTGCCAGAGCTGAAGCTAGTGTAATAAAACCAGCAGCCGTGGAGTGTGGACAAGCAGAGCCGACCAGCTGGCTTGCAAGTCCCCTCTGAAGGAAGGGGCTGGGCGAGCCGAGCCGTCGCTGGATCCCTGGGCTTCTGGCCAAAAGGCACGCAGCTATCTTTAAACAGAAGGGAGAAAGAGGAAGAGGGGCCAGGATGTTGGCCCACACCTGTAAGCCAGGGCTTGGGAGGCTGAGGCAGGAGAATCACAGGTTCAAGGCCAGCCTCAGCAACTTAGCAGGACCCTGTTTCAAAATAAAAAATAAAAAGGAAGGGCTAGGAGTGTAGTTCGGAGATAGAATGCCCAAGTTCAATCCCGAGGACCAAAGTAAAAAGAAAAGAAGAAAGGAAGAAGGCCAAGCTGCCACCGTCGCTCGAGTCTGTTGAGGTGTTTCGCTTAAGCTTTGATTTGAGAACTTAGCAGGCGCCCAGAAACCCATGCTGTATAAATAACTGCCCTCGTGTTTACCCTCTGACTCGCTTGGAGACTGCCACTGGGACTGCTGCCCGTGGAGTGGACGAGGAGGTAGAAGCTGCTGGACTCTCCCTTTAGACAAGATGGGATCCTCAGTTGCAGGGAGGCCGGAGCTCCGCTGCGGAGCCGCCCCGTGGAACCAAGCGGGCGCCCTCCTGGGGTCTGCTGCTACTGCTGCCCCGTCTGTAGCCCTTTCCTCCTCTTCCTTCTGTTCCCGCAGGCAGCGAGGCCCATAGCAGACGTCTGCCCTCGCCGTTGCTGTTGTGGCTGGGGACTAGCCATGCTCTCCGGCGAGGCCTGCCCCCGCTCATCTCCAGTCCCAGCCCAGGGCCCCTGTGGGAACCTCCCTTCACTGGGACCCTGCAGGGTGACAGCTGGGGTTTGCACCTGGCCTGGCCTGCGTGAAGTCTGCTGCCCCTCCACTCCTCCAGGGCCCTCTGGCATCTCAGGATAACTTTTGCCCGAGCATTGGCCCAGCTGCCCACTTGGACCAGTGTCGGCGCCCCTTGTTTTTGTTTTTTTGTTATGTGGTACTGGTGATGGAACCTCGGGGTGTTCTATCTCCAAGCTACACTCCAACCCTGTGATGCGTTTTATTTTTGAAACAGGGCTTCACTAAATTCCTGAGAGTCTTGCTATGTTACTGAGAACCTGTGATCCTTTCGTCTCGGCCTCCCAGGCACTAGGATTCCAGGTGTGCACCGCCATGCCAGCTCTGCACACCTTTCCCTGTTTTCCCCAGGCTGCCCTGCCAGGGTGCAGGAGGCTGTCCTTGCTAGCTTCAATGGCGGTGCTCCCCTGCAGCGGGCCCAGGCAGCCCTTGCTCCCCGCGCAGCCTGCAGCTCACGCACCTCGGGACCCAGGATTCCTCAAAAGCCTTCCCTCCGAGGACTGCCCTTCTTTCTTATCTTGGAGAAGAAGCCACGCTCAACAGCAGTGAACGTGAGGGACATCTGTCATGTCTCTGGCAGAACCTGCCCTGCAAGCCTGCCATAGCAGGAGACGTTGCAGCCCCAACGACCTCTGCCCGTGCAGCAGCTGTCAGCGCGTTGCTCTGAGCCCGCAGAGGCTGGCACAGTCTCCCCACTGAGGGCCTGGCAGGGTGCCCTCACAGGAGGCTGGGGCCAGGGTCTCTGCATCCCAGGGTACCATCCCCTTGACACATGGCCCCTGGCGGGGTCTCGAGTACACTGCACGTGTTAGGACTGTGCACTGCAGGTCAGCCCACGAGCACCCATGTGACAGACACGTGGGGCAGCCAGGGCCGCGGGTGCACACAGGCCCACGCTCACACGGGAGGGTCTGTTTCAGAGCTGCAAACCTCACAACCACAGGAACAAAGCCTCCTTCTCCTCTGAACTCAAATGACTTAGAAAAAAACCCTACAATTTCTAAATCGCCTGGACACACTCAAGAAGACAGCATCTTGGCTCAGAGGAGATTCTTGGTTTTGCAGTGTTCCGTTCCTGGCTGATTAAAGCATGAGGTCCTTTCCCAAAGAGGAGGAGGGCGGCCATGCGGTGGGCTGCCTATCCAGGGTCACGATGGCCAGTGAGATCGGTCTTAGCATGGGACCACAGAGCTTCTCAGGACGCCGTCTAGAGAGACGTACATGAGCACGCATGTGGCCAGGGGCCCCTTCCCCAAACCTGCTGTCTGTGGGGTGGCCAGGAGCGGGGCAGGGTAGCAGAATACCAGCCCCTCCAGACTGACTTCCAAAGCTCTCTGACCTGCGGTCCTGGGCAAGGGGATCACGGGGCTCCCGCCATGCCAGCAGTCCAACTCTGTGGCTCTGTCCTGGGCAGAGCACAAGCCCAGGAGTGTCCCGCTCCCGCCCACAGGTCCTTTCGGAGACTCCTCTGTGGAATTTCCTTTCCATAATCCCCCCACCCCGGGCCCTTTGTGTTATTTCCCCATCTTCTCAGTGTCCCCTTTGTGTTGGGAAAACAAGCCGAAGGGCTCCGTAACAGATACGCTGCCGCTCCTGCCAGGGGTAGTCCTGTCTGCCCCGCAGCCCAGAGCTGACCCTCGGCCTCCCCAGCTGCTGAGGTCTTCTCCCACCCTGGTAGAGGCCCCGGTTTCCCCTGAGTTCCGTGCTAAAATTGCAGCACAGCCGGGGCTCTGCCGATGGCCTGGGCTGGCTTCTCGCTCCCAGCGCCTTGCTCCCAGGACTCCAGGGCATGTGTGTCCTTGGAATTCACAGCATCCCCGTGGGCTCAGACATGACAGTGCGCAGCGTCTGGACAGGCCCCTCTGGGCTGCTGCGGGGCTCTGGCCGCGCGGCCCTCCCTCACCCCCGGCTCTGCCCCTGCAGCTCCTCGCTGGACCAGCAGCTCTCCTTCCTGCGCAGCGGCCTCTTGAGCAACCTCTACCTGCACGCCTCGGACCGCCTGGTGCCTCTGCTCCAGTGGCTGTTCAAGGTGAGGAGCACCAAGCGGCCACTAGGTGGCGGGAGCGGTGCTAGACCAGGCTGGGCTCCAGCTCGGGCCAGGCCGCCTGGTGAGGCTGCCGATGGCGGCGGGGCACACTGCCTGGGCCCACAGCAACGCCGCACCCGCTGCCGTGCTGCCAGGAGCCAGAGCCACCTGGCCTTTCCTGCAGGCCCGGAACGCTCCGTGATGGCTCAGGTCACCGAGCGGGCTTCTAGGCATGAGCTCAGCAGCCCGGCCAGGCACTGGTTGCCGGTCCCAGGCCAGGCATAGCAGGAGAGCCTGCCCTCCACACCCTGGAGGTGCCGGGCCTCGGGGATTCCTGAGGGTACTGGTGGGTTAGGCGGGAGCTGGGTGGTCCTTACTCCCCACTGTGCTGCCACAGAGCATGCTGGGCATGGTGGCACAGGCCTGAAATCCCAGGAGTCAGGAGGCTGAGATGGGAGGGTCGCAGGTTCAAGGCTAGCCTCAGCAACTTAATGAGCCTCTTGGCCACCTAGTGAGACCCTATTTGAAACAAAAACTTAAAAAGGGGTGGGATAGCCGGGAGTGGTGGTACACACCAGTCCCCAGTCCTTGAGAGGCTGAGATGGGAGGCCAGCCTCAGCAGTGTTGTGAGACGCTCAGCAACCTAGAGAGACCCTGTGTCAGACCAAAAAGGCTATAGAGGTACACACACACACACACACACACACACACACACACACAGGGAAGGGAAAAGGGCATTGCAGCACCCCCTCCTCCAGGCTTCGCCCCGCCCCTGCTTCTGGGGTTGGGGGGAGGAGAAGGCCTTCCTCCCTGGGTTCCATGCTAGAGCCTGGCTGCCTCCAGATGTAGGGTGCAGAAGGATGCCAGCCGTGTGGGGGCGGCTCGCAGGCCCAGCTGGCCCTGGGGCGGCCACTTGGAGCCTGGAACCCAGCCCTGTCAGAGCCACCATGCCTGGTGGGTTTTTCAAGGAACTCCTTAGCCCGCAGGCTGGCCACCCTCCAGCAAGAGCCCTCCCCCAGCCCTGGCTTCCCTCAGGCCAAGCCGCTCCCATCCTCCCCAGAGGAGGCCCGGCTCCAGGGGCCTGCTGTGGCCCCTGCTCAGGGCTCTGGCCCGGCCTGGGGTGGTGGGAGGAGCCGCGAACAGTGACCATTATTGTCTGGCTTTCTCGGCTCCTTGCACAGCATGTGACGGAGCGCACAATCGGCCATTGGGGACACACACAGCCCCTCTTCGCCGTTGCCCAGAGAGGGGCCTGGTGTGACCTGGAGTGGCGCGGGCGCCCTCCCTGGTGGTGTGGTGGCTCTGTCTCCGGGAGCTGAGACCCATGGGGAAGCGCTCCCCATCCCCCTCCCTCTCCGTGCCAGGAGGGGAGGCACTGAGGGCTGCCTGCCGCTCCAGGTGAGTCCCGGCTCACCAGCAAGGGGCCTGAGCAGACAGACGGCCAGCCCTTCACACTCAGGGCAGGAGAGGCCACGCCCCTGTCCCTGCATAGGTGTCCGCAGTGAACGGCGGCCAGAGGCTTCCAGAGCCTTCTCAGCCGAGCTTCCAGACCACGTGCAGTGTGGGCGCTGGCCTGACGGGCATAGATCCCGGGGTTCCCTGAAACCGCCCTGGGCAGGGAAGCCGGGCACACCTGTGGTCACAGCACTTGGGAGACTCACACAGGGGGATCACAGGTTTGAGGCCAAACTCAGCAACTGATCAAGACATGCACACGGATGGACACACACACACACACACACACACACACACACACGGACAGTTCATGCGACCACGTGACCCCAGGGCAGGAAGATGGCTAGATCCCAGGATGAACTGCAGTGGAAGGTGGGGTGGGAAGGGGCCCTAAGGACAGCCCTACGGCCCTCTCCTTCCCCAGCTGCGTGGCCACGTGAGGTCCGGCGGGTCCCAAAGCTGAGTCCCCAGGAAGGACAGCATGCCTGGCCTGCAAGAGGCCAGAGCAGCCGGGCACGCAGGTCCACAGCCCGCGCGGCTCCCGTGGCTTCAGGCCATTCTCACGAGTCAGGGGATGGCAGTCGGGCCTCTCCAGCTCGGCCTGTGTGGCTACTGCAGAGAGCCACCTGGAGCTGGACGTGGCAGCACACACTCTCATCCCAGGACTTGGGAGGCTGAGACAGGAGGATCCCAGGCAGCCTCAGCAACCTAATGAGGCTCTCTGCAGCTCAGTGAGACCTTGTTTCAAAATAAAAGAGTAAGTCCGGCTGGGATGTAGCTGGAGATAGCATGCCCCTGGGCTCCATCCTCTGAGAGACAGAGGCGGATGCTCCCGTTGGAGGGTCTGTGCCGCCAGTGCCGAGGGCCTCCAAGGCAGTGGTGGTAGAGGGCCGAGACAGCCTACGGTACAGCAGGGCGGCGGGGCGAGGACCGTGCTCACAGGCCCTTTTCCCCACAGGAAGATGGCTAGATCCCAGGATGAACTGCAGTGGGAGGTGGGGTGGGAAGGGGCCCTAGGACAGCCCTACAGCCCTCTCCTCCCCCAGCTGCATGGCCCTTTTCCTGTGCTCATGGGCCCTTTCCCCATGCCCTGGAGGGGATATGGCTGTCACTGCAGAGGCCAGGGCTCCACACAGGTGGGTGCGGGGAGACTCCAGGTCACAGCAGCGCTGGCCTTCGACCTCGGTCACGCTGCTTAACGCGCCAGGAGCGCGGACCTCTCCGTGTGGTACCTTCATCTGTGACTGGTGACTCGCAGGAACTCGGGGTTAAATCAGCCTTTTCCTTTTAACTCCTAGCTGCTAGCATGGCCTCCAGAAACGTCTTCAAGAGCCTTCAATCTGCTATGGGATCTCAGCGTGGACGGGCTCTTCCAGCCGTGTGGTCAGTCCTGGGGCGTGTGCACAGTCCCGGGGAGGGGCCGGTGGGTACAGCATCGGGCCACCATCCCTGGCTCCAGCTCCACGTTAGTGAAAAGCCGAGCAGGCAGCTCCCCAGCTGGAGAGGCCCTCCTGTGCTCTGGGGTCCTGAGCGCTCCAGGAAGATGGGCGCAGACCCGCCAGCGAGGGGCCTCGGGGCACCTGCCTCCAGTTGCTTCCCAAGGACCCCCGCTTGCTGGGATTGTTGGGAATGCCACCCGGCCCAGGTCGGCCCCCGGGTTGAGATCGGGGGGTATGGCCCAAGGCCGAGCCACGACGCCCCTCCTGAGCTCGAAGAATGTTGGCAGAGCCCCTGGGGTGTGGTCTGGGCCAGCAGTTGAGGGTGTATTCAATTCAGAGGCACAGAAGGGCCCGGCTCCCACCCTTCCTGGGCCTCCTCGTTCTATACCTGACCTGAGACACTTTGGCACCAAAATAGATCATGTAGCCGGCTCAAAGTTGCTTACAGCAGGCGGTGACAGGGATCCCGGCCCCCGGGCCGCCTTCGTCCTCCAGAGACGGCCGCCCACCGTGGTGGGCCAGAGCGCGGAGGCCAAGGTTGGAGCTTGGCTCTGCCCGCGCTTCCCTGGGCTGGGATTAGAGCATCCAGGCGCTGCCATGGCCTCAGGCCCGGGGCCTCTAGATTCGGGTTCAGCTCTCAGGCTCTCACTTTTCGTAACCTCTGCCGGCGCAGGCGGGCTGCCCGTGGGGACCCGGCCG
The DNA here is from genome assembly GCF_963383645.1 of Muscardinus avellanarius. Taxonomy (NCBI): domain Eukaryota; kingdom Metazoa; phylum Chordata; class Mammalia; order Rodentia; family Gliridae; genus Muscardinus; species Muscardinus avellanarius. The sequence continues at coordinate 89,155,196 of NC_137801.1, read as the reverse complement.
CCTCTGCCGCACGCCTGGCCTTTGAGGGACAGAGGCCTCCTTGTCCCGTCTGCTCCGTGCTGTATCCCCCGCAGAAGCTGAGGGGTCGCCACACCCTCCTCGGCCTCTTGCCACGTCCCCCCCACACCATGAGGGGCCGGAGGCGGCCCCCAAGCTCCCAGGAGCGCAGCTCAGCACCCGCCCAGTGGACATCACTTGGGAGCCCGGTGGGCTTCTGCGCCTCTGCCCTGTGGGGTGGGGCTGGCCTGGACACTGCCATGCCAGAAGCCAGGGAAATCAGAGGCTGAATTCACAGGGGAGGTGGAGGCAGGGCCTGGACAGGCTCCGTGCACTGGTGTCCACTACGGCCAAACAGGGGGCCCCCCATGCCGTCTGCAAGGCAGAGAGACAAGAGGTCAGTGCAGGCAGTGGGGTACTGCTCAGCCACAAGAAGGAAGCCATTGTGTCTGCGTGTGGATGTGCCTTGAGCCATTGCGCTGACTGAAGGAAGCCACACACAAAGGGCCAAATACACCCATCAGGGAAGCTGATACAGGAGGGTCACAGGTTCGAGGCCAGCCTCAACAACTTAGTGAGGCCCTCTGCACCTTAATGAGGCCCTGTTTCAAAATAAAAGAATAATATAGGGCTGGGGGGTAGCTTGGAGGGAGAATGCCCCTGGGCGCCATCCCTAGCACCGCGCGCACACAGGACAGACGCCTTATGATTTCATTTACTTGTAGAAGGGACCTAGAACAACCGGCCGCTACAGCTGGGGTGCAGTGGCGTGCGGGGTGCTGCTAAGCAGAGCCTCAGTGCGGAGCTGGCTGTCCATGACGCCAGTGTTGATAGTGCTGCCCTGCGCCCAGGAAGTGGCTGCGGAGGACCAGCCTCAGGAACTTAGTGAGGCCTTCAGCAGCTTAGTAAGCCCTGTTTTAAAATAAAAGAGGGGCTGGGGGTGTAGTCCACTGGTAGAATGCCCCTCGGTTAAGCCTCCAGTACCACACACACAAAAGGTGCTTACCGTGCGCTCTGGCTGTTGGCGCCCTTTGCACACACTGGCTGTGTCTGAAGACTTTTTTCCAACCTCATGAATCCTTTTTTTTAAGGTAATAGGGATTGAATCCAGCTATACCCCCAGCCCAATTTTATTTTTTATGTTAAAACAGGGCCTTATTAAGTTGCCAAGGCTAGCCTTGAACCTGTGACCCTCCTGTCTCGGCCTCCCAAGCCCTGGGGTACCATGGCCAGCTCAGCCTCTCGGGTCCTAACACTCCAGGGAAGAACCCGGGAAACTTGCTTTTCCAGCCTCCTTCAGATAGTTGAGGCTTTAGTTTTTAAATTGTTCCCTAAACAATACTGTACCGTAACTGTACACACGCACGGACCTTGACGTGCCACCTAGAGGTGGTGGGACTGCACAGGGGGCTGTGCGTGGGTCCCGAGCACGCGCTGCGCCACCTCACACAGGCTCGGCGGCCCGGAACCGGCTCTCCCTGGCTGCCAAGGGACGGCGTTTGCCCTCTCAGGCAGTCACACAGCTGCTGACATCCTCCTCTGACTAACATCTGGGTCTTGTAGTTCCTCAAAGGCACATGCTGTCCGCCTCGGGCAGTCGCCACCCTCGTGGCATGAAGTGCGCCTCGCTGTGGTCTAGGTGTGTCTGGCCCTCAGGCCCGGCACGTTGAACGGGTGCCATGTGTACGTGTGCGTGTGCGCGCGTGCATGTGTGTGTGTGGTGATCATTTTCCTTTTCTTTTTGATAGTACTGAGGATGGACCCGGGGGCGCTGTACCTCTGAACTGCACCCCCAGTCCTATTTTGTTATTCTTCTTTGAAATAGGATCTCGCTAAGTTGCTGAGCTGGCCGCGAACCTGTCCTCCTCCCATCTCAGCCTCCCAAATACTGGGATTACAGGCATCACCGTTCCGCCAGGCTCTCTCGTCAGATTTATTCCTGGGCATTTTATTTGTGGTGCTATCGTAAGTGGAACTGTCTCCTTAATTTCCTGGTGAGCTGTCCATTACTGGCGTGCAGAATAAGCCCGGTCTTGGCGCCTTCACCTGCAGCCCAGCCCAGCGCCATCACTGTGCTTTTGGTGGCCGAATCTGCTTTGAGAGCAGACACACTCGTGCGACTAGCCGCTCTTAAGACACTACCTCAGATCTCCTTCGCAAACACATTGTGGCCGTGTGAGGCCGGCCAGTGGTCCAGGACTGACCGGCCCAAGTGGCCAACAGCAAGAAGGGGACATCAGAAAAGGAGCCCGCCCGCCCGCCCGCCATCCCAGGACCTGGGAGGCTGAGACAGGAGGACCGCAGGTTCAAGGACAGCCTCAGCACTTAGCAAGACCCTGTTTTAATATTTTTCAAAAAGTGTAAAGGACTGGGAGGATAGCTCGGAGGTAGAATGCCCCGGGTTCCATCCCCAGGACCCCGGAGAAGGCAGAAGGCGGAGCGCTGCTTTGCCTGCCCACCGCCTCCACCAGCCCTGGGACGCTTGTGGAGGAGGAGCGGGCGGGACAAATAGAATGGCCTTGGCCAGGACATTCTTGGGATACTCTGAAAGTGGGCAGAAGCGGGGCTCCAGGAACAGATCGGTGCGTCTTCCTGAGCGAGATCTTTGGACACCTTGTTGTCCTCGGACACGCGCTTTCCCCAGCGTCGGGAGCGCGAGTCTGGGTATGGCCAGCGCCCCCCTTTGAGGCAGGTCGCCTTCTTTTCTGCCCTTGCTCGTCCCCTGCCCTCCCCTCTCTGCCTTCCTCTCCTCCTCCCTGCTCCTCAGATAATGGGCAACAGAGTCCTCCTCCTCCTCGCCGCCTCCTCAGTCCTCTCCCCCGGGGATCGACCCTCCAGCGCACATGGCCACCTGCAGCCCGTTTAGTTTCTCCTTGAGACGGCCTGGTTGCCAGGCTGCCATAGCCATGGCTCTCGCTGTCTGGCTCTCGCAGGTTTCTAAGCAGTCAGAGCCCTTTGGTCCAGCGCAGGGCCGCGGCGGAAGCATCCTCACCCGCCTGCCTGCCTGCCTCACGGCGGCCAGGTGCGAGGAGCCCCCAGCGCTCCTTGGGTGCAACCCTGCTGGGGGACACAGCTGGCCCTGGGCTCCAAACGCCTCCGGTGAATGGCATCTGCCCAGTGGTGGCAGCCCACACGCGGGCTCGCGTGAATGCCGAGCTTCTGCGCAGGCCCCACGCTCCTGCATTCCACGGGCAGCGCCTTGTGCGCAGCCGGCCGGGGAGGCGGGCTGGCGCCGGGCCGGCCGCCCAGCAGCATTCCTTTATTTTTGGTGGTACCAGGGACGGAACCCAGAGGCATTCTACCTCCGGCCTACATTCCAGCTCTCTGTTGTTTTTTGTTTGAAAACAGAGTCCCACTAGGTTGATGAGGGCCACTACTTGCTGAGGCTGTCCTCCAACCTGTGATCCTCCTGTCTCAGCCTCCCAAGTACTGGGATTACAGGCGTGCGCCACCACGCCCAATTCTGACAGGTTTTCTCCAGTTAGAAGTCAATAGTAGCCAGGCATGGGGGAATGTGCCTTTAATCCCAGTTTGGGGAGGCTGTTCTCAAATCTGTGATCCTCCTACCTCAGCCTCCCTGCCTCAGGCTTCCCCATGGTCAGCAGTCAGGATCCAGCCAGGGAGCTTCAGGCCCAGAGCGAGTGGCCCTGCAGTACAGGGTGCCCGCCTCCTTAGCCCCACTCTCAGCCGTGAACTTGAAGTGTGTGTGTGCGTGTGCGCGTGCAAGTGTTTGTGTTACTGGGAATTGAATCCAGAAGCATTTGACCACTGAGCCGCCCCCACCCCCTTCTTAAATTTTGAGACAGGATCTCTTAAGTTAGCACCTACTGGCCTCAAGACTGGAGCCTCCTGCCTCCGCCTCCCGGGCCTGGGACGGCAGGTGGAGCTGCCGCGCCCTCCTCACTTTGGGGTTTTTGTTTGCTTGCTTGGTTTTTGTTCTGTTTGGGTACTGAGGACTCAGTCCCGAGGCATTCTCCCTCCAAGCTACACCTTCAGCCTTGTTGTTTTTGTTGGTGGTGGTGGTGGTTTTTTTGGTGGTACAGGGGGTGGAACCCAGGGGCTTTCTACCTCCAGACTACACTCCCAGACCTATTTTATATTTTATTTGGAAACAGGGTCTCACTAAGTTGCTGAGGCTGGCTTCGAACCTGCGCGATCCTCCTGCTTCAGCCTCCCGAGCGCTGGAATTACAAGTGTGCGCCACCACCACCATGCCCAGCGGTATTTTTTATTTTGAAACAGTATCTCACTAAGTTGCTGAGGCTGACCTCCTGTCTCAGCCTCCCAAATACAGGAATTACAAGCGTGTGCCATCACACCCGGCTCACTGTTGTGTTTTTAAACAGTCTTTATAAGCCGGGCGTGGTGGCGCACGTTTGTAATCCCTGCGCTTGGGAGGCTGAGACAGGAGGATCGCACGGGTTCGAAGCCAGCCTCACTTAGTGAGGCTCTCAGCAACTTAGTGAGACCCTGTTTACAAAAAAATATAAAAAAAGGTCTGGGAATATAGCCCAGAGGTAGAAAGCCTCTGGGTTCCACCCCCAGTACCACCAAAAAATAAATAAATAAATAAAAATAAACAGTCTTTATATTTTTTAGAGCAGCTTTAGAATTATAGAAAAATTGATCAGAGCTGGGCATGGTGTGCACGCTTGTAATCCCAGCATTCGGCTGAGCCTGGAGGATCGCGGTTCGCGACCAGCCTCAGCTACTTAGTGAGGCCCTCTGCAACTCAGTGAGACCCTGTTTCTAAATAAAGAATAAAAAATAGGGCTGGGGTGTAGCTTGGAGGTCGAATGCCCCTGGGTTCCATCCCTAGACCTGCAAAAAAGAAAAAGAAAGAAAGAAAGAAAGAAAGAAAGAAAGAAAGAAAGAAAGAAAGAAAGAAAGAAGGAAGGGTGCGCAGGTGCCTGGAGCTCTCACGCGCCCCGCGCCCGCCGCCAGTCCCCTCATTACTAACACCTAGCGCTCCTCGGTGCGTCCCCTCTTACACCGCTGAGCCCGTGGGAAAGTGCCGGCGCCCGTGCTCCGGTGAGGCTCGTGTCGTTCAGTCCTGTGGGTTTTAACCGTATCGGCCCAGCTTCCGCATCCCTGTGCCACACAGAGCAGTCTCCTGGCCTCGGAAATGCCCCCGCGCCCCCGCAGCCCAGGCCTCAGCAGCACTGGCGTTTGCGTCTATCCCCATACTTGACCTTTTCTAGGATGTCACGGCTGAGTCGAAATGATCCAACACACAGTCTCTAGGCCGGCGCTTTCAGTCAGCAATAGTAATTTAAGGTGCGACTGCACAGCTGCGGGGCTGGGGATGGAGCCCAGGGCACTCTACCTCTGAGCTACACCCAGCCCTATTTTATTTTTATTTTGAAACAGGGTCTCGCGAGGTGGATGAGAGTCTCACTGTTTGCTGAGGCTGGCCTCAAAACTGCAATCCTCCCGTCTCAGTCTCCTAAGCACTGAGATTATAAGCGTGCAGCACCACGCCCGGCTTCTGGGTCAGCGTTAAAGATGCAGGTCCCCTCAGCATGCCTCAGGAGGTCTCAGCCTGTCAAGTTTAAAAAGCAAGAATTTAGCCGGACATGGTGGTGGCGTACACCTGCATTCCCAGTACTTGGGACGTTGAGGGAAGGGGGATGCAGGTTCGAGGCCAGCCTCAGCGAGCGGTGAGACTCTCATCGACCTCGAGAGACCCTGTTTTTAAGTAAAAATAAGTTAGAGCTGGGGGCGCACTTGGAGGTAGAATGCCTGTGGGGTCAACCCCAGCACCACAATAAATAAATAAAAACGGGGATTCATAGGGATGTGGCAGAGCTGAGGCGTGCTAGCCGGGCCTCCAGCAGCCATCGTGGACCCTGGGACAGCCCTGCGCGTGAGAGGCGCGGGCGCAGGCGGCGCAGGACGGGCGCGCCCGCAGATGCAGCCTGCTCTCGCACCAGCTGCGGACTGCCACTCCGCACTTCTTGCCCGTCGAGGAGACAGAAAATGCCAGTGTCTTTAAACCCGGTGGGATTTTCTTTGCTTTGTTTTTATTTTGGTCTGTTTGCTATCCGCAGCCTGATCCGATTCTAGCGGCTCCGTGTGGTTCTGTGGTCGGCAGGTGCAACTCTGCCCAGGTCCCTGGGCTCCCAGTGCCCCAGGGTGTTGGGTGATCCTGGGCAGTGGTGTGGGTTACAGGGAGCAGGACAGAGAGGTGGCCCGGGACAGCCTCACCTGCCTGGAGGGCGCGCAGGCCAGGGGCTGCGGGAGACGGGCGGGGCGGGGAGGTTGTGGGGCTCAGCGAGGGGCATGCGGGGCAGGAAAAGCAGAAGACACGGAAAGAAAGCCCCAGCCTGTGCCCACGCACACCTGTAGTCCCAGAACTTGGGAGGCTGACGCAGGAGGATCGCAGGTTCGAGACCAGCCTCAGCAACGTAGCGAGACCCTGTCTCAAAATTAAGAATAAAGTAGCACTGGAAGGAAGCCGCCAGTCCCGCAGGCCTGGGGATGGGGCGAGGGGCCGGGGCGAGGGGCCGGCTGCACCCTGGGCTTCCTGGAGTTTGGGTGGTGAGGGCTGGGCTGCAGCTCCGTGGCAGGACACGTGCTTTGCATGTGTGAGGCCCTGGTCTCCATCCCTAGCACAAAGGCACGCGCACACACGCACACACGCACGCACGTGCACACTAGAATACAGGCTCTCCCCTGAGATCTCAGGCCCGGCCACAAGGCGGCCCTCTCCTCCCTCCCTCACCACCCCGCCCCTTCCTCACCCCAACCCCCAGCCCCAGCCTCTGGGTCCTCCCTGGCCCGGGGTCTGCCGGCTCCCCCTCCCCCACGCCATTGATGGCGCCGTCCCAGCAGCCTCCTGCACAGAACGCCAGCACCCCAGCCCCAGGAGCAGGCTTTCCTCTCTCATTCGCTGCTGGCTGCTGGGTCCTCAACCTATTCAGAACAGCGCCCAGGGTCCAATTAGCATTTGCTGAGTGAATAGACATTTTAAATGAGTAAAGCTAATTGACTAAAGCTGGCAGTACTAAAACAAGTTTAAAGTAAAAAAGTACTGAGGGGAGTTGAGTCATTAACGTCGGGATAGAAAACGCTGGGGTCTGAGGCCTCCTGGGAGGCCGAGGCCCCACACTCCCGCGGCGGCTCAGGCAGACCAGACGCCTTTCCTCAGGAACCAGCCCCTGCCCTTCCTAAGACACTTGTCACCCCAGCACTCGGAGGCTGAGGCAGGAGGGTGGCGGTTCGCGGACAGCCTCAGCTACTTAGTGAGGCCTCTGCAACTCAGTGAGACCCTGCTTCAAAATAAAAAAAATAGGGCAGGGGGTGTGGCTCGGAGCTCGAATGTCACTGGGTTCCATCCCCAGACCCGCAAAAAAAGAAAATAAAAAACAGGGCTGGGAGTGTAGCTCAGAGGTAGAATGCCCCTGAGTTCCATCCCTAGTACCACACACAAAAAAAAAGACCCCAGGGAGCTGGGCGTGGTGACACACACCGATACTCTTACTACTTTGGAGACTTGAGACCGAAAGTCCTGTGATCTTAGTACTTGGGAGGCTGAGACAGGAGGGTCACAGGTTCGAGGCCAGCCTCAGCACTCAGACCCTCAGCAACTTAGACCTGTTTCAAAATAAAGGGGCGGGAGTGTGGCTGAGAGGTAGAATGCCCTGGGTTCTGTCCCCAGTGCGGCGGCCTCTGGCACCGCAGTGTGGGCTTCAGGGGGAGTGTCAGGGAATGAGGTTCTGCCTGGCCTCCCAGAGCTGCCACCCCTGCTCATTAGCTGCTTGACCTTGGGGTCCCAGCTCCCCCCACTTCACACCTGCAAGGCCAAGACAGGAAGGGGGGGTAACGGGCGCAGGGAGGGCAGGAGCCAGGTCTCAGCCCACGGCTCAGCCGTGCCACGGGCATGGGGGAAGCCTCTTCCACCACACCCATGAAAAAGCAACTTGGGTTTGAGGCCCATAGAGCCCCACTACAAAGACACATCAGTTCCCTGCCCAGAGACCTCTAAGGCTTCCTCCAGCCGCGGCCTCTGGACAGAGCCCAGCTGCCGGGGCTGGCCACACCAGCGCCAGGCCAGGGAGCATTCTCCTGTAATTCCAGTCCTTGGGAGGCTGAGATGGGAGGATCACAGATTCGAGGCCAGCCTGGACAACTTAGTGAGACCCTGTTTCAGAATTAAAAATAGAGGGCTGGGGCTGTAGCTCAGACATAGAAAGTCTCTGGGTTCGATCCCCAGTACAAAAAAAAAAAAATTGAAAAGTTAGATAAAAACGATAAATAAAAAGTAATGAATAAGGGGCCCAGTGCCCGGGCACTGCCCAGCAGGCGTCTGAATGACCGTGTCCTGCGCAGAAGCTGAGTCGGTGCCGGGCCCGGCAGCTTCCCGTCTGGGCTCCCTTCTGAGTCAGCCAGAGACCCCTCATCCGGGCCGGGCAGAGCTGGGGAGAGGCTGAGCACCTCCCTACTCAGCGTTAATCGTGGGCTCCGGGGTGACATATTCCTGTCTTGCTGTTGACAGCTTCCCGGGCTGGTGACGGGATGGGGCTGACTCACCCCGAGGCGCTGGGCGCTCTGGCCTGGCCCCAGTGGAGAGGGATGCCCCGGGCCAGGCTCAGCCCGGCAGGCCCATTGCTGCTGTGGGCGGAGGCTTGGCCCTGGGGGTCCGAGACTGCTGGCGGCCCCCAGGGCCATCCCTTCCTCTCCCTGGAAGGCGCCCCTCGGGTGCAGGTGCGGAGGGCTTGGGAGCAGAGGCCTGCAGGGCAGCGCTGCGCAGCGGGGCGGGCATCCCCTCCCCGCCAGCTTGGGGCGCCGGGGCTATCATTACGCCCTCTTACTCATTGCCGAAAGGGGAAAAAAAGCAAATGAGAAAGTTTTTCCTCCTTCAAGAGTCTAATTACTTGTTTGGTGAGTCCTGACCCATATACGTTTCTAAAGAGAGACACTCGATGCCTGTGGAAGAGATGTCCTTGGACAGATTTCACAGACCCTCTGCCCGCCGCTCCTGCTGCGTGCCAGGCAGGCGCACTCAGATGTCTCTGTGGGTTCAGGAGACCATTTCTCGTGTCCTGCTTGCAGAAGTTCCCACCCTGCCCCTCCAGTGCCCTGCACCTGTCCCTGGGCCCCGGAGCTGCCCGCCATTTCACGCCACCCTGCCTCTGTCCCGCCTCCCCTAGCCTGGGGGCTTCTCCCTTCCCAACCCCAGCCTTGCCTGGCACCCCTCGTCACCTGAAATCAGCCACCCCCTCCCAGCAGCCTCTGTATTTGGGGGGGGATTGAACTCAGGGGCGTTCTATCTTTGAGCTGCACCCCCAGCCCTTTTTATTTTTTATTTTGAAAAAGGGGCTCACTAAACTGCCGAGGCTGGTCTTGAACCTGTGATCCTCTTGTCTCAGCCTCCCAAATCCTGGGATCTCAGCCACGCGCCTCCGCACCCTGCTGACCCCGTACCTGTTCGCTACAGGTTTTCTGCAGGGACACACTCATGTTTATTGATGGGCCGGCCCCTCTCCCTCCTGGGCTGTGACTCCTTAGATCGAGGGCTCCGCTGGGCCCTTTGCCCTAGTCCCTGTGCATGCGGCGGGCCCTTGGTGCTCAGCACCTGGAGAGCTGCAGACGTTGGCCGTGGCCACTGGTCCTGGCACAGCCTCCCGGGCCTGGCTTCCCGCCTCAGACCCAATGCATGCCGACAACGTGCTCCTGGCGCCGCCAGCTCGCCGCGGCCGCTCCCGCCCCGCTCTCGGTGCAGACGACGTGGCAGGCTTTGTTGGGGCTCTCTGCTCCTTCATCCACTCATCGCTCGTTTGCTCAGCCTCCTCTGCACACTGTCGTGCGGGGCTGACACCACAGATGCCGCCTCTGCCACCGGGTGTGCGTTCCGGTGGCGGCAGACACGCGCCTCTGCCTCCCCAGCAGGGCTGGGCAGGCCAGCTGGCTGCGGCCATCTTTGGAAGATACGGTTAGCCACGCTGGGCTGGTCTTGTTTTGTTTTTTTTTTTCCCCACTCCCTGGTTCTGAAAGTGTCCTTAAATGGTCTGACAGAGGAGAGGCCTCGAGCGCGCAGGGCTTTTCCTTTGTGCTGTGGGCGGGTCGTCCTCACATCTGGTCAGGCTGGCCTGCAGAGCCTGCCCACAGCTCACGCTTCTGGAAGGGAGGCCGGGCGTGCTCTGGCGGGAACAACCGGGAGCACCCGGATGCTGCAGCGAGGGCCCCAGATGGCCCTCTGGCCTCCGTGGCACAGGGCCTGGGGTCTGAGGCTGGGGCTTTCTTGGAGGCAGGCAGGGTTGCTGAGTTGCGCAGGTTGGCCTGGAACTCGGGGTCGTCCTGCCTCTGTCTCCTGAGTCGGGCCTTAGAGGCACGCGCCACCATGTCTCCCAGGTCTGCAGCTGTGGGGCCTCTGGGGGCCTCTGCATCTGGCTTAGCTCCTGCAGCTGGGCAGAGGGGCTGCTGGCCAGCGCCAGGGCTCAGCCCTCCTCAGGTCCGGCACCTGTGCTGCAGCCAAACCTTGAAGACAGAATGAAACCACATCCCCAGGGCCCCAAGCTCCAGCAAGTACCCGAAGGCCATGCGTGCCCCATGTCTGTAGACTGCGCCCACGTGCCAGGCGCGCAGAAACTGGTTGCCAGAGCCCCCGTAGGGAGGGTGCCCTGGCCGCTGCCGCCACTGACTCTGCCCTCTTTGCTTCACAGATGAAGACATGCGCTTGTGGTACCCATCGCTGGAAGAGGTCACGGAGGTGTTCCAGAGCCTGGGCGCCCGTGGCCCCAGCCCGCATGCCCTGGGGCCCGAGCACCGTGGCAGCAGGTGGGTGCCGCGCCTGCCTTCCCTCTCGTCTGCTCACTCAGTACTTACTGGGCTTGGGCTCCAGCCCCCGGGGTGAGGAATCACAGAAGATTCAGCACTCCGTGGTCAGTGTGTGGACTCCCACGCTCTTCAGGTGTGTGAGCTCAGGGCCACGGGGAGACCTGGGCAGAAGAGCCCTGCGGCGTCTGCCGCTTGCTGAATAAGCCCTACTAGCCGGGCGCGGTGGCACGTCCTTGTAACCCCAGCGCTTGTGAGGCTGGGACAAGAGGATCGCAGATTCGAGGACAGCCTCAGCAAGTAGTGAGACTCATCAACCTAGGGAGACCCTGTTTCAAAGTAAAACTAAAATAGAGCGCAGGTATAGTTTGGAAGTCCAGTGCCCCTGGGTCCAGTCCTCGTTGCACACAAACAAAGGAACCAGAAACCCTGCCGCCTCCCCCTGGTGGAGCCCAGACCCTCAGTGTCCCACCAGACAGTCCCAGCCTGTGGGGGTCACGGGATTGAGCCCAGGGGCGTTTCACCTCCAAGCAACAACCCTACTCCTTTTCATTTTTATCTTGAAGCTATTTCTCACTAGGTTGACGAGAATCACAAGATGGCCAAGGCGGGTCTCAAACCTGCAACCCTCCTATCTCAACCTCCCAAGTACCGAAGTCACAGGGTGCACCTCCACACCAGCTCTTCAGCGCGGTCAGGCCTCTTGACGGTCCACCGCATAATGGCGGCCGAGGGACACAGGCGTCATCACCACCACACTGTCCCGCTTCAGAGCGCCCCCTTTGTGTCTAGGCGGAGCTTGGTGGCGGCGTCAGTGTTTTGCAGTACTGGAGATGGAGCCCAGGAGCATTTTACCTCTGAGCTACACCCCCAGCCCGACTTTATCTTTTATTTTGAAACAGGGTCTCACTAAGTTCCAGAGAGCCCTAAGTCGCTGAGACTGGCCTCAACCTGCAGATCTCCTGACTCAGCCTCCCAAGTTCTAGGGTTACAGGTGTACGCCACCACGCCAGACTAGATCTAGGTTTTAAGTGTTTTATAGAGTCAAGCATGGCGGTGCCTGCCTGTAGGCCCCGTACGTGGGAGGCTGATAGGACAGTCGCAGGTTCAGGCCGGCCTCAGCAACTTAGCAAGACCCTCGGCAATTTAAGGAGACAGCTTCAAAATAACAACATAAAAATAAAAAGGGCTAAAAGCCGGGCGCGGTGGGCACGCTTGTCATCCCAGCATTCGGGAGGCTGAGACAGGAGGATCGCGGTTCGCGGACAGCCTCGGCTACTTAGTGAGGCCCTCCGCAACTTAGTGAGACTCGGTTTCAAAATAAAGAATAAAAATAGGGCAGGGGCTATGGCTTGGAGGTCAAATGCCCCTGGGTTCGATCCCCAGACCCATCAAAAATAAATAAATAAATACATAAATAAAAGAAAGAGCCACGGATAACGAGCGGCCTCTTGCCCCGCCACCCCAGGAGACGGCAGATTTGTCTGTGCCCAGGATGGCACAGCGTGGCTGGTCCTGGGAGGCGGCCGGAGGGCATGGTGCCAGCAGGTCCAGGGCCTCTGCTGCCCGGTGCGTGGGGCGAGCCAGGCCGCTCCTCTGATCCCCTCCGCTGCGCGCCCCCAGCACACACTCTGCTTTTCCTAGTGTGATCCCAAGCCTCGCGTTAGGAGTAGCAGGCGGCTCCTTCCAGCAGAGGCGGCTGAGTTCCAGAAGGGGACGCGGGAGCGGCAGGCTGGCACACGCACAGGGTGTTTACAGCCGCCGAGTGTGACTGGGTTCGGCAGACACTTACTCCACAGCCGCTGAACGGGTTCTCAGGAAAGTGCCGGCTGTCCTGGCAGACGCACATCTGCTGGCCAACCACCAGGGGAAAGGGTCAGGCTCCCCAGAGCAGAGACGGCTAGCGGGGTGCCTGGGGAAGCACCTCAAGAGTATCCAGGAGGTTAGCACAGACTTTGATACAGAACCCTTTTATTTTTATAATTATTGTTGTTGCTCTTATTTTGGGTAGTGGGAATTAAACCAAGGGACATTTTACCTCTGAGCTATACCCCCATTCCGATTTTATTTTTTATTTGGAAACAGGGTCTTGCTAAGTAGCTGAGGCTGGTCTCTAACCTATGATCCTCCTATCTCAACCTCCCAAGTACTGGGATTGCAAGCATGCACCACCACACCTGGAAGCCCTTTTTATTTTTTATATTTTTATTTTTTGCGGGTCTGGGGATGGAACCCAGGGGCATTTGACCTCCGAACTACACCCCCTGCCCTATTTTTTATCCTTTATTTTGAAACCGGGTCTCACTGAGTTGCAGAGGGCCTCACTAAGTAGCTGAGGCTGTCCGCGCGATCCTCCGGTCTGTCTCCCGAATGCTGGCATTACAAGCGTGCGCCACCACGCCCGACTTTTAGCCCTTTTTATTTTTATGTCGTGCCCCAGGGGCACGTGGTCCCTCCTCGGGCCCCAGCCCTGACCTGGCTGTCCATGCTGTTTCCCCGAGGAGTATGTCGAGCCATCCCAGAACATCCAGCTGAGGGCTCGGGGCGATCTCTCTGCTCCACTCAGAGGGCAGGCCAGGCTCCGCCTCCCAAGCCACTTGGGACAGAGAGGCTTTCCTGCCTGGAGCCAACTCCCTGCCTTCACTGTAGTAGGTGGAGGGCGGAGACAGCTGGGTAGCTGGCCATCCGCCACTGCGCTCCGAAAAGCTCCGGATGTCTGTCTCAGGCTGGAGGCCACGCCTCCAGAGTATTTCCACAGCACCAGAGATGCTCCAGCACCTCGTCCGTCCACCCAGGCACAGCGGCCTTCAGGACAGGAGGCCACCAGAGAGCCGGCAGCGCCCCACGGCCCTGTGCAGCTCAGTCCGGCCGCACTGGGGCCTATCCCGGGCCTGGGGTCCCTGTTCTTTTTTTAGGGCCTGGGGTCCCTGTTCTACCCGTGGGAGAGGTTGTCCAGTTTGTTCTCAATCTCAAAGTCCATCTTCATCTCCCAGCGAGGCTGTGCTGCTTTGGCATCTCCCTTGCGTCAGACACAGCCCTGCGCAGCAGGTGGCGTGACACCCGCCTGCGGGCAGTGCCGGCCCCGCCCGCCCCAGCCAGGGGCCCGGGAGGGGAAAGCAAAGGGCGCCTGTGAGCTGAGCCCGAGGGCAGGGGTGGCAGCCGAGCACGCCACGGGGCGCGAGGAGAGCCCTTGGGTGGCCGAGGCCGACCTCCAAGGCCATGATGAAGCCCAGCCGAGGAGCACCGCCATGCTCACCGACGCCCAGGACTGCCGTACGAGGTTCACTGGGTTCTGGGGAGTCCAGGCTCGCAGAGCCAGAAGGCAAAGAGGTGCCTGTGGGTAGTGGGGTGCCTGACCAGCGCGGGCAGCCGGTGAGGGCGCAGGTCCAGGTGGGGTTTGCCTCACCTGCCCTCCACCGCTCGGCTCGGTCCTCAGAAGAGGCCTCGGTGTGCAGAGCGGACGCCGCAGGAAGCTGCCGGCTGCCAGGCGGCTCTAGGTTCTGGCAGCGGTGCCCACCGCTTACCACCTCCCTGAGGGTGCCTGTGCTCTGCAGATACTAACTTTATTATTTTACAAATAAACTTGTTTCCTCTATGCTGTTCTTGTTGGGTGTTATGTCAGAGCCATGAAAAGCTGACTGCCGCCCTGCAGGGGACAGAGTGCGGTCTTCAAAGCTGGGCATCAGGGTGATTTATCATGCCCGCCCGTAGAGCCAGTGGTGCCGAGTCCTGTCCCTGGACCCGCGGCCTCTGGCTCGGCCCCTGCCCCCGTCATCGGCCCTCTTGCTCTGCCTTGCTCTAGAGCGCCAGGACCCCAGGCCGGCCTGAAGGGGCAGGAACAGCAGGACCCTCCGCAGGAGGCGGACGTGGATGTCAGCCTGGGCTACATCCACAAGGTGAGGGGCCAGCGAGCCCGTGCTGCGGGGCGCCGCCCGCACCTGCAGGGGCCCCACCCTGCCCAGAGGGAGCCCGGACCCCCGCCGACCAGGGGCAGGGCTGCCCGCGGCCACTGACCCCTCGCTCTCCATAGTTCCTGACGCTGTGCGCCCTGGCCCGGCCGGACGCCCTCACCGACGCGGACCTCGTGGGTCTGATGGAACTGCTGTGCCGTGCCAGCCTGGACGTGGGGCTGCGCCGGGTGCCCCACGCCGACCTCCAGCAGCTCCTGCTCCTGCTCCTGGACTGCATCCGCGAGTGGCCAGGGCAGGTACCCCCAGGGCTGCCGGGCGCGGGTGAGGCAGCGCTGCGTGGTCCTGGGATGTCCTGGCCCCCTGACCCCTCCCTGGGCGGGCTGGCGGCAGGTGGGAGGGAGAGGGCCCCTCCCCAGGCCACCTGCCCCAGGCCAGCCTTGGTACCTCCCAGCTCCAGGCACTGTGCCGCGCCCTCAGCCAGGTGTCCGACCATCACCACAACCTGCTGGCCCTGGTGCAGTTCTTCCTGGACGTGACCTCCCGGAGCAGGTGGGTGCCTCCCGCCCGCCCCTCCCTGGCGCTCCTTGCCGCGGGGGTCCTGCAGCTCCAGAAACGTCCCCACTAGGCCCCGGCAAACCTCCTACCCAGCTTTAAACTCCTGGGAAGAAGAACTAAAAATACAACTCACTAATGAGTTCTTTAACAAATGAAAAAAAAAGCCTAATTTCCTCACACAGTCCTATTAGCAAAATGCGCTCGTGTGCTCAGCATCTGCCTGCGGCGCCCGCCCTCCTGGGGCCCCGCCCCAGCCCTCCTGCAGGCCCGGCTGGCCCCTCCACCACAGCCATCACCCCGGCCGCTCCCAGTTCGCAGGTCACCATTCTGGTTTATTTCTGCACAGCACTCGTCTCTCCTAGAAGTTGACCTGCCGCGCTTCCCTCTGTGCCTGCCTGCCCACTGGGCCTCGAGGGCACTGCCGTCCTGCCCCGTGGCTGGTGTGCGGCGTCTGTCTCCCAGGGGATGAAATGTGGGGTGCTCTGCCTCTGAGCACTCTCAGCCCATTTTATTATTTTTTATTTTGAAACAGCACCTGCCTAAGTTGCCCAGGTTGGCAACGAACTTGCGATCCTCCTGACTCAGCCTTCCCCTAACTGGGATCCCGGTGTGCCTGTCAAACCAAGACGGAGGGGAATGAACTCACTCCAGGACGTGGGCACGCTTGGCTGGGGCTGGGGCTGTAGCTCAGGGGTAACGCACTTTCCCGCCATGCCTGAGGCCCCTCGTCCACCCCAACACAAGACAGAAACAAAACAAATGGGCCCCTACCCCACAGGCGCCGGCACAGTGCCCGGCTTTCCCCAGCGTGGCTCCGAGTGCCGGCCCAGCCAGGAGAACAACCGGCCGACTCGGGACGGCGCTCTGGCCCAACTCCAGCCTCTTGCTGTTGCACGTGGTTGAAAAAGGAGCCACCTGACCACAGCCTGGAAAGGAAGCTCTGGCTCTGCATGGAAGGCACGGGCCTGTGCTCTCGGTGGCTGTGCGGAGGCCCCCGCCAGGGGCTCCAGTGCACCCTCGGCCTCACATCGCCTCCCATCATCCCGTCGCCCCCAACCCCGCGCCTCCATGGGGCTCCGTGGCCGCGGTCCCCTGCCTGGGTGGCTCCCGGCCAGCTGCCGCCTCCCCCAGTCCCGCTTTCTGTCCCTTCATCCTCTGTGGAGCGCCGCAGAGACCTGCGGTTAGCATGGAGTCGGCACGCACGAGGCTGGTCTCCATGGCCGTGTGGTCCAGCCCGCCCGCCCAGTAGCCAGCAGAGCCTCCCGTTTGCGCTTGCGCTCACACATACATAGCATGTCTGTACCTATCCGTGATGGACCTTCTGATTTTTCATACCTGAGTAGTATTTCCTGGTAGGTGTGAAACCAGTCCCCTAGTGCTGGACCGTAACTTTCCGTGTGTACGAGTCTTGAGCATCTGTAAAAATATTTCTATGGGCTAAGCCTTGAAGGAAAATTGGCATATCCTTTATGCCCAGGAGGGTAACGGGGATTGAGCCCGGGGCACTCCGCCTCGGAGCTACTCCCCGAGCCTTTTCATGTTTTGATGTGGAAGCCGGGACGCTAGGCTGCTAAGGCTGGCCTCACACCTGCGAACCTCCTGTCTCGTCCTCCCAGGCCCGGGGATGCGCCAGGCTCGGATCCTCAGTTTGCGTAAGTTCAGTCGGTCTGATGCACAGAGACCGTCACCTGTGGCTCCGGTTCTCGACCCCTGAGAGCTGGTGACGTGGATGGTCTTTTTGTCCGGTTATCGGCCTTTTGCGTTTCTCTCACAGTAAATTACCTTTTGTATTCCTCACCCGCAGTATTTTTCCTAAGGTTGCAAGCTGTCCTTTTAAAGTCTTTATATATATTGAACTGGATTTTTTTTTTAGTAATTCCAATTTTTATTTTTGGTTTGGGAATTGCCCTCAGGCCCTCATGCATGCTAGAGCACATGCTCAGCCGGGCCAGTGGCACGGCCTATATATAATCTCACCACGCAGGAGGCTGAGGCAGAAGGATCAGCCTCAGCTGAGGCCGGCTTCAGAAACTTAGCAAAATCCTGATTCAAAGCAAAGACTTAAAAGGGCTGGGGGGTGGCCCAGGTAGAACGGCCCCGGGTTCAATCCCCAGCACCACACACACAGTTACATAAGTAAAACATGTTCTCTACTGCTGAGATGCGCTGCCAGCCCCTTAATGCTTTTAACTTTTAGAGTAAGTCTAGATTTCCAGGCCGGTAGCATAAATGTGGAAGAGAACTGACTGGATTTTGCGTGATCGAATCCGCTTTGAATAGGAAGGCCGCCCGAGACCACAGAACAGTACGTGCAGGTTTTTTTCTTTCATTCTTTTTATTGTGTGTGTGTGCTACTGGAGATTGAACCCAGGGGCATTCTACTTCCAAGCTACACCCCAGCCCTTTTTATTTTTAAATATTTTATTCTGTGGTACTAGGGGTGGAACTCAGAGGCATTCTACATCTGAACATACCCCCAGCCTATTTTATTCTTTTATTTTAAAACAAGATCTCACTAAATTGTAGAGAGCCTCACTAAGTAGCTGAGGCTGGCCGCCAGCCTGCGATCCTCCTGTCTCAGCCTCCCAAGCGCTGGGGTTACAGGATGAGCCAGCACACCGGCTTTTTCATTTTTATTTTGAAACAGGGTTTCAAAAGGTCACTGAGGGCCTCACTAGGCTGCTCTGGGTCTTGCTAAGTTGCTGAGGCTAGCCTCGAAGCTGTGATCCTTCTGTCTCAGCCTCCCAAGTCGTAGAATGACACCTCCCAGCTGGTTTCTATTTTCTTTCAGTACTTACATAACTTTGTTCCCATCAGCTTTTACTCCCACGTGGAATCTACTTTATCTAGACATGAAACAAATATAAAACTTTTTTCCACACTCAGAATGGACTTAATACTAATTTTTTTTTGTTTTAATAACCCATAATTTCATAATATATTTGATTTTCTTTTTTTTTTTTTTTTTTTTTTTGCAGAGCTGGGGATTGAACCCAGCAGCATTTTACCTCTGAGGTACATGTACAGCCCTATTTTTTATTTTGTTTGTTTGTTTGTTGTTTTTTGGTCCTGGGGATGGAACCCAGGGGCATTCTACCTCCGAGCTCCACCCCCAGTCCTATTTTTTATTCTTTATTTTGAAACAGGGTCTCACTGAGTTGCAGAGGGCCTCACTAAGTAGCTGAGCCTGGCCACAAACCACGATCCTTCTGTTTCAGCCTCCTAAATGCTGGGATGACAAGCGTGCGCCACCACACCCAGCTCCTATATTTTATTTTTTATTTTGGATCCAAACCTGTGATCTTCCTGTTTCAGCCTCTGAAGTACTGGAACTATAAGTGTGCACCACCACACCCAGCTGAATTTGTGTGTGTGCAGTGCTGGGGATTAAACCCAGTGGCCTTCTACCTCTGAGCTACACCTCCAGCCCTATTTTATTCTTTATTTTATTTATTTATTTTTTATTTTTTTGTGGGTCTGGGGGTGGAGCCCAGAGGCATTTGACCTCCCAGATATACCCCTGCCCGATTTTTTATTCTTTATTTTGAAACCGGGTCTCACTGAGTTGCAGAGGGCCTCACTAAGTAGCTGAGGCTGGCCGCGAACCGCGATCCTCCTGTCTCAGCCTCCCGAATGCTGGGATGACAAGCGTGCCCACCAAAGCCTGGCTAAAAGATTTGAATTTGAAGCCGCCTTCATCGTATCCCAGTTGATGACTTGTCTCGCCCATCACCTCGCCATATTAAACTGAGATTTGGGGAGTGACGTTGAGAGTGTGGCTCGGAGGTAGAATGCCCTGGGTTCCAGCCCAGTACTAAGAAAACACCACCCAGGGACCGAGTGGCGGGCTCTGCGGCGCTGGCCTCCTGCTCTCCCTTCAGCTCTTTTCCCTCAAGGTTGGTTTGGCAGGCCTTCCGCCTCGGTGGTAACGAGCCCCTGTTCTTTTGACAGCCCGCCGCACTGGGGCAGCCTGCAGTTGGCACCACAGTGCCCCCCGCAGTGGACGGCAGTTGGGGCTGGCGGGCTGCCTGGTCCTGCCCGCGCTAAAGGCTGCCCACCGGGCCTCGTGCCCAGACTGCCCCCAGGAAGAAGGCGGGTTGTGTGCGAGGGCTGTCACACTCACGCAGCAAGGACGCTGCGGACATACTTGGGAGCACGCCCCCGACGACCGGGCTGTCGACGGGATGGGTTGCCAATTCCGGTAAGCCTGGAGCTTCGCCGTGAAAAATGAAAGTGAATACTGGAGAGACCATCTGAAATGGGGCTGGTGGGAAGAGGAAGTTCTTGGAGGAACTCTGGTCGGCAAGGTGACCTCACGGGTGTGGCTTGGGGTGCGCCTCTCCAGCTCTGCCCACCGTCCAGCAAAAGGCCCCCGCAGCCACACAGCCCCACCAAAGGAAGAGGAAGCCGGCGCCCTCCTGCTCCCCTGGAGGCCATGTCCCTGGCTCTGGGGACCCGCCCGCCTCATTCACCATCTGGGACTGTTTATTAAACACGCTTGGCCTTCAGGACGGGAAGAGCAGGCCTGTAATCCAGTACCTGGGAGGCTGGCACGGGAGGATCGCAGGTTTGAGAACGGCCTCCGCACTTAGCAAGACCCTCTGTCTGCAACTTAGCAGGACCCTGTTTAAAAATTTAAACTCAGCTGGGCGTGGTGGCGCACGCTTGTCATCCCCGCGCTTGGGAGGCAGAGACAGGAGGAGCGCGCAGGTTCGAAGCCAGCCGCACGCGCTGGCTTAGGAGACCCTGTTTCCAAGTAAAAATGTAAAAATAGGTCTGGGAGTGTAGCCCGGAGGTGGAAGGGCTTCCAGGAACCCCAGTACCACCAAAAAAAATAATAAATAAAAATTCAAACTCTTCATAAAGGGCTAGAAGTGTATATTGGAGATAGACTGCCCCCAGTACCAAAAAGAAAGGAAGGAAGAAGGGAGGAGGGATGAAAGAGGACTAGGAAGCCAGCTCTCACAGCCTGCCCTGCCAAGAGGAGGCATCAACAAAGCTTCCTGTGACCGTGCTCAGTGTGGCCCGGGGAGCAGCTCGGCCGGTGCGCCGGGAGGGTAGGTTTCAAAAGCGTAAAGTACAATCGTTGTTGTTTTAGTAGCCGATTCTAAAAAGAAAAGTGATTCGGATGGGCTGGGAGATCCTGTAGTAAACTTTAAGTGTGGAGGTAGATAAACCCAGAGTGAAAGGGGGCGATGTCTCGAGGCTGTTTGGCCTCCAGATCTTGCTTGCCTGGAGTTTGAAAGACATGGATCTGGAATGAAGGCAGATAAGTCGCCTGGATTAGAGATGGACCTGGAGGGACGTGCCAGAGTCATAGAAGGCCTCCATGCAGCTAACGTCCACATGAGGCGTGCTCTGTGCCACCTGTAAGGCCCTAAGTCTGATGAACATTATAAGCTGGGTGATGGGACATGCCTGTGATCCCAGTACTTAGGAGGCTGGGAAGGGGGATTACAGGTTCAAGTCCAGCTCAGCAAATTAGCAAGGCCCTCACCAACTTAGACCCTGTTTCAAATTTTTAAAAAAGGCCAGGCTGAGTGTAGTGACACATGCTTATAATCCCAGCGCTTGTGAGGCTGAGACAGGAGGATCACACAGGTTCGAAGCCAGCCTCGGCAGCTTAGTGAGGCTCTCAGCAACTCCAAATAAAATATAAAATAGGTCTGAGAGTGCATCCCGGAGGTAGAAAGCCCCTGGGTTCCATCCCTAGTTCCCCCCAAGATAAAAAAAGGGGGGGCTGGGGATGTAGCCCAGAGGTAGATGCTCCTAGGTTCAATACCCAGAATCAGAAAAATACTACTTAATTTTGTTTGTTTTGGTTTTTGGTGGTGGGACTGGAGATTGAATCTGGGATGGGGGTTTCTACCACTGAAAACACCCCAGCCCATTGTATTTTGTGATAGGATCTTGGTAAGTTATGGCCTGCCAGCCTGGAACCTGCCACCCTCCTGTCTCAGCCTCCCGAGTTCCAGAATTACAGGTGTGGGCCACCACACCCAGCCAATACTATGTAACTATAATTCTTATTTTTCTTTTTTTTTTTTTTTTGGCCTGGGGAATTTTGCCCCCAGTATTGGATCAAAGCCAGGGCCACACACATACGTGCTAGCCAAGTGCGCTACCCTGAGCTCCACCCCAGCTCTTTTTATTTTTGTTTTCTATATGTGTGGGGAAGTACTAGGGGTTGAATCCAGGGGCATTCTACCTCTGAGCTACTTCCAGACATGTCTTATTTTATTTTTTTATTTTGAAACAGGGTCTCACTCAATTGCAGAGGGCCTTATGAGGTGCTGGAGCTGGACATGAACCTGCAAACCTCCTGTCTCAGCCTTCCAAGTATAGGATTACAGGAGTGTACCACCACAAACGTGTGTGTGTGTGTGTGTGTGTGTGAGAGAGAGAGAGAGACAGACAGACAGACAGACAGACAGGGGATGGAGCCCAGGGCATTCTACCTCCAAGCTACACCCCCAGGCCTCTTTTATTCCTTATTTTGAAACAGAGTCTCACTGAGTTGCATAAGGCCTAACCAAGTATTAGCTGAGGCTGGCCATAAGCTGCGATCCTCTGTCAGCCTCCCAAGTGCTGGGATATAAGCATGCACCACCATGCCCAACTTTTTTTTTTTTTGAGACAGGCTCTCAGTAAGTTGCCCCGGCTCGCCTCAGACTTGCGATCCTCTGCCTCCTGAGTCGCTGGGATCATAGATGCAAGCCTCTGTGCCCTGTGAGGGGAGTAACACCTAAAATCAGTTGGTGGTGAGCTGTAGGTACTAAGATCTTGTGGGTTGCGGTGTGGCAGTGCCTGGCTTTGCCTCATTAGACTCAGGCCCCTCTGCAGCAGAAGGCCACCCTGAGGTTGTGTGGGCAGATGTGCAGATGTGGCCCCTGTCCTGGGAGATGGAGGCGCTGAGGCTGCATGTGCCCCTGAGGGCGTTCTCAGGATATGGTGTGTGCTCACGTAGCGAGGAAGCCCTGCTGCCCAGAGTCTGAGTAAATCAGACCAGAGTGGCCGCGTTGATCTCTGACAGGTTAACCAGGAGCTCAGGCCGGAGAGGACCGGAGCGTGCAGGTCTGGGAGTTTGATGAGGCCGTCTCACATCTGTGGACAACCTGCAGGAACATGGCTGAACAGTGGCAGCGTCAAGTGGACTGTCAGAGTCCTCCGGCGGGGCAGCCCCCGTGGCCACCCTGAATCTCCCGTGAGGCCATTAGTGGAGAGCGATGGCCAGAGTCACAGACGACGTGGCCGTGACAGTGGCCTGGGGCCCGGGAGGCTGGGCGGGCTGGTGATGCGCTGAGTCAGTTAAGAGTGGGCTCTGAGCCAGGCGTGGGCCACACGCCTGTGATCCCTGTCCTTGGGGGCTTGGACAGGAGGGTCCAGGTTCACACCCAGGCTCAGCAACTTAGCGAGATCCTGTTTCAAAATTTAAATAAAATAGGGCTGGGAGTGTAGCTCAAAGATAGAATGCTCCTGAGTTCAATCCTTAGTACCATAAAAAGAGAAAAAAAGAACATCTGGGGAATGGGGTTAGATGACAAGATGTGTAAAAAAAGAAACTTGGAACCAAGCTGTTTGTTAACTGCTTCGTGTCTCGGGGCTGCCAAGAAAAAGAGTGCCGGCCTCCAGCCCTCAGCACTGATCGGTTCACTTAAACAAGGGCCCGGACAACCACAGGGCCTTTGCAGGACCCAGAGAAAAATGCCCAGAAGATCCCAAGTGATGAGAAACGGCAGCTGTGCCACCGAGAAGGGCACCAGGGCAAGGCAAGGGCTTCCTGGCATGGAGGGCCGGCACCCGGGAGGCCCCAGGCACAAAAGGGCAGGTTTGGGCAAAACCTGGAAGCAGCCTCCTCTGTTTAATCCAATAAATGGTCCACAAAACATCCTTTGCTGAAGTGAATGCTGGGAGCCAGGTGTGGTGGTGCATGCCCGTGATCCTAGCACTTGGGACAGAGACAGGAGGATTGCAGCTTTGAGGGCGGCCTCAGCGAATAAGGAGCCGCTCATCAACCTGTGAGGTTCTGTTTAAAAGTAAAAACAAGCCGGGCGTGGTGCCCGCTTGTCATCCCAGCATGTGGGAGGCTGAGACAGGAGGATCGCGGTTCGCGGCCAGCCTCAGCTACTTAGTGAGGCCCTCCGCAATTCAGTGAGACCCGGTGTCAACTGGGCTGGTCTGTAGCTCAGAGATAGAATGCCCCTGGGTTCCATCCCCAGTACCGCAAAAGGAGGAGGAGAAAAAGAAGAGGAAAAGTAGTTTTGTAATTTTTAAATATCCTCATGGCTCAGGCTCCTCTGACTGCCGACCAATGTCCTCATGTTGCGGAGGCCACCTGGGAGGAGGCCGGTGGGCGGGCTGGCTGGCCTGAGCACAGCGCCTGTGGCCTTGTATGAGGGTGGCGGGAGGCTTCTGCGGGCCCTGCATCCTCTGCTGCCTGGTTTGCATCGGGGAAGCCCTGCTAGGTGGAGTCGGGCAGTTTCTGGGGAGGAAGAGTCCACAGGCAGTCCTCCGCCTGCCCCTGCACACTGGGGTGGCATTTGGGTGGGTCCCTTTTTCTCCTCTGTAGAGAAAGCTATTCCTCTGTGAAATAAATATGGGCCCATGCCCTCTCCCTGGGTGGCTGTGGGCCCAGGACGCAGTACTATGTGAGGCGGAAAGGGTGCTCAGGGCAGGCGGTGGGACTTGAGGAGCGCTTCCTCCACACCCACTTGGGGCCGTCCCTCCCTCGTCCTGGCCTGACCCGCCCAGTGGCCTCCTTCCCTCTGGAAAAGCCCCAGCCGGCAGTGTGACCAGCCAGCGCCCTCCTCCCCAGGAGGCCCCTCTCTGCAGGCCTGGCGGGACTGAAGGGCCAATGAGCCCCAGCTGCAGGCCTCCTGGCTCTCACAGCAGGTTAGCTGCGGAGCCCAGCCTGGACCATTTACCTCTCGCTGTGACCCAGCCAGCTGCTGCCTGGCCCCCAGAACTTGGGAGGCTGAGACTGGGAGGTGGGATCGCAGGTTCGAGGCCAGCCTCAGCAAGTAGTGAGCCTCACCAACCTAGTGAAACCTCGTTTCCAAATAAAATCCGGCTGGGGTGTAACACTAAGAGTGCTTCTGGGTTCCATCCCCAGGACCACACACACACACACACACACACACACACACACACAGCTCACCAACTCTATTTAATTTTTTATTTTCAAACAGGGTCTTAATACGTTGTGGAGGGCCTTGCTCCTTGCTAAGTTGCTGAGACCGGCCATGAACCTTCAATCCTCCTGACTCAGCCAACCAAGTGCTGAGATTACAGGTGTGCACCACCACATCCGGCCCTTATTTTTGTTCAAAAACAGGGCTCACTGGGTTTCTGAGAGTCTCTTAAGCAGCACTTACCAAGAAACTCAGAAGGCAGGGTGTGGTGGCCCCACCTGTAATTCTAGTACTTAGGAGGCTGGGACAGGAAGATCGCAGGTTCTAGGCCAGCCTTGGCAATTTAGTGAGGATCTCAGCAACTTAGACCCTGTTTCCAAACAAAAACAAAACAGGGCTGGGATGTAGCTGGAAGGCAAATATAGGAACAGGTATAGCTTAGAGTTAGACGCCCTTGATCCAATCCCTAGCACTAAAAAATGTAAATGAATAAAATGGGTCTTGCGGGTATGGCTTGAAGGTAAACTGCCCTTGGTTTCAAACCCAACACCACAAAAAATTGTAAAAAGTCTGTGTGGGAGAGGTTGGGTGCTGGCAAGGGCAGAGGGTGCCCAGGAGACATGAGGCCCCAGCACACCCGCCAAAAGTCCATGCAGGGACAAGAGCTGCCACTCACGGGCACAGCACATGGAGGGCCAGGGGACGGCCGCCCTGCGTGGGCAGAGGCGAGGTGTCGCGCCTCGGGAGCTGGTGGGGGGTAATGAGGCTTGTCCTGTCACTGTTTCACCCGACCTTCTCCCCACTTCAGCCAGTGCCACTCCCAACTCCGGCCTCCGGCCTCCGCCTCCGCAGCCTTCCCTCCCAGCCTCCCCCCACCCTCCTTCTCACCCTGGCACCCAGGACTCAGGCCAAATACCAGCGTCTGAAGTTCTGCGGGGTCTTAGCCTCAAGGGAGACGTGGGCTCCACCCAGGAGGCAGCTGGCGCTGGCCGCTCAGCTGACAGTGGAGGGACAGCCCGAGCTTCTTCCAGGCAGGATGGCCGCGACCTGGCACTCCCTACCACAGTCCCGCCAGGCCCTGAGGCCGCCTCTCGGTGGCTGGGTCACTCCCAGGCCACCAGGCGTCCACAGGAAAGTGTCCTCCTGCCACCTGCCACAGAATGGAGAAAGCACCAGCTGTGGGCCTCCGGGGGCGGGGCTGGATTGCACCTCCCTTACGCCTGTTGAATTTTCTTTCTTTTACTTTCTTTCTTTCTTTTTTTTTTGGCAGTACTGAGGAGGGAACCCAGGGCATTCTACCCTATTTTTTATTCTTTGTTTTGAAACAGGGTCTCACTGAATTGCAAAGGGCCTTGCTAAGTAGCTGAGGCTGTCTGCAAACCGCGATCCTCCTGTCTCAGCCTCCTGAATGCTGGGATGACAAGCGTGCGCCACCACGCCTGCCTGCCTGCCTGCCTGCCTGCCTTCCTTTGTCTTCCTTTTTATGGTGCTGGGGATGGAACCCAAGGACATTCCACCTCTGAGCTGCTCTCCCAGCCCTCTTTTATTTGGAAAGGGCCCCAGCACCGGCACCCCTCCTCCTGGCCACCCGCCTCAGGACCCCCCTTCTTCTCTCCAGACAGCTTCGGAGCCAGCTCGGCCTGGTGGTCATCGCCCGGATGCTGGGTCAGCAGGAGGTACTCCCCCTCTGGCAGGAGAAGACCCAGGTGAGCCCATGTTAATCACCTTCTCACTGCAGCCTATCTGACACAGACAACCCTTAAAAACAAACAGAAAGAGATGCGGCGTGGTGGCCACACTTGGAATCCCAGCACTTAGGAGGCTGAGACAGGAGGGTTGCAGGTTCAAAGGCAGTCTCAGCAAGTTCGTGGGGCCCTCTGCAACCTAGCGAGACTCTGTTTCCAAATAAGAAATAAAAACTCAAGGCAGGTTGCCTCTGGGCCTCTGGGTTCAATCCCCAGTACCACAAAAGCAAAACACTCTTTGCCTGTCTACCACATGCTATGTGCTAAGGATTGATCTAGGAGCCTATATTACTCTTTTTTAAAAAATTATGGTAAAACATAATTTTAAAACCATTTTAACTTGGTTTTGCCATCTTAACTGTGTGTGTGTGTGCGCGTGTGTGTGTTACTAGGGACTGAATCCATCATTATTCTACCTCTGAGGCACACCCCAGCCCTATTTTATTTTTATTGGGATGGGGTCTCGCTGAGTTGTTGCTGCCTAACTTGCTGAGTCTTGCCTCCAGCCTGCGATCCTCCAGCCTGAGCCTCCCATGTGCTGGGATGGCAGTAGTGAGCCGCCGCGCCTGCCTGCGGTGACGTAACTCTCCGAGGTGGAAAGGCGCCAAAGAGGCGACTAAACCCATGAGTGAAAGCTCTTCCTTCTGGGGTGCCCTGGGTCCCGTGCCGGGCCTCCTGGGCAGCAGGTAGTCCTGCTCTCTTCCCGTTCCTCTCTGCCAGGGGCCCTGGAGGCCCTGGGGACAGGAGGGAGGCTGAGAGCCCCGCACCTCCAAGGGCTCCCCCCGGGATTCCTGAGGGTCCAGCAGACCCCGCCGCCACTCCACAAGGGCCGGCACCCACTGCACACGCAGCGGACCTGTGGCCCGGCCACCGTGCTGTGGAATGTTCCCGCGAGCCCCGGGGAGGCTGACCTGCGCTGAGCCCAAGATGCAGAGAGGGAGCCCAGGGAGGTGGCAGGTTGGGCCCTGGGCCAGGCCGTGACTCCGCCCGCCCCTTGGCCTCCACCTCTCCCCGCGACACGTGCTAGACAGGAGCTGGTGAGCGCCGCGTCCTCAGGGAGGCCCCGGCCCTGCGGCCCTGTCAGGAGCCAGGTGCGGCTTTTGCCATGGACTTGTGTCCGCGCCACCCGCCGCAGGCACAGCACCAGCTCCTGCAGGGACTTCTGCGCACCGCTGCCCAGCGCCAAGCCAGGGCCTGGCCCGCACCAAGACGGCGTGGGCTCTGTGGCGGGGTC
Source organism: Muscardinus avellanarius (assembly GCF_963383645.1). Classification (NCBI taxonomy): domain Eukaryota; kingdom Metazoa; phylum Chordata; class Mammalia; order Rodentia; family Gliridae; genus Muscardinus; species Muscardinus avellanarius. The sequence goes on along the minus strand of NC_137801.1, from coordinate 89,127,847 downwards.
AGGGCCCGCTGGCCGAGGCCCCGGGGCAGGTGACGGTCGGCACCACTGAGGCTGCCCACCACAGAGATGGTGTCTGTGAACGCGACCAGGGGGCCCCGTGGCCATGAGGGCGCCCAGCGGTGGGACAGGACAGCAGAGCCCCAGTGGGGGTCTCAGAGGGCGTCCTGATGCAGGGGATCCCTGAGCCCCGCAGAGGGCAGAGTGGAGGCCGGAGGGGTGAGAAGCAGGTGCCCGTGGAGGAGCCTCCCAGGGGGAGTGTCAGCCATGACTGGAAAGACGCGCTCAGTCCAGGGCTGGGCACTGGAGATGGAGCAGCGACGTCCTGCCTGCAGGCCCCATGTCAGCCCAATTTTATCTTTTTATTTTGAAACAGGGTCTTGCTAAGTAGCTGAGGCTGACCTCCAGCCTGCGATCCTCCTGTCTCTGCCTCCCAAGTACTGGGATCATTGGAGGTAGACGTCATCATGCCTGGCTTATGTTTATTTTGAAACGGTCTTGTTAAGTTGCCGAGGATCTCACTAAGATGCCGAGGCTGGCCTTCAGCCCTCAGTCCTCCTGTCTCAGCCTCCCAAATACTGGGTTGGCAGACCTGTGCCAGCGCGCCCGGCTTCCTTCTGTTTGTTTGTTTGTTTGTTTGTTTATGGTAGTAGGGATGGAAGCCAGGGGCATTCTACCTCTGAGCTATACCCCCAGCCCTGTTTTACATTCTTTTTTTTTTTTTTTCATGGTACTGGGGATGGAACCCTTCTACCTCCAGGCTACACTCCCAGACCTATTTTATATTTTATTTGGAAACAGAGTCTCTTAAGCCAATGCAGCTGGCTTTGAACCTGCACGATCCTCCTGGCTGTGCCTCCTAAGCACGGGGATTACAAGCGTGCGCCACCACACCCAGTTAGTCTTTATTTTGAAACAGGGTCTCACTGAGTTGCAAAGGGCCTCACTAGCTGAGGCTGTCCGCGAACCCCGGTCCTCCTGACTCGGCCTCTCAAATGCTGGGATGACAAGCACGCCCACCGCGCCCGGCTTCCTCCTGCTCTTCACACCGCTGAGCAGCCGGAGTCCCAGGCTCTGCCTTGGGCACCAGGTGCCAACACTCTGGGGAGACAGCACCCAGACACCTGGGAAGAGAGCCGAGCGAGAAGTGACCAACCTGCCAGACCACCCCAGGGCACGAGGCGGCTCCTGGAGAAGGTGCCGTGCCAGGTCTCCAGGATGAGTTCCCTCGGGCCCCACCACGAGGGGAGGGAGCCGCAGATCTGCAGCGCAGGGGCCTGCCCAGGCCTTCCTGCCGCTCCCAGGTCTCAGCTCCCAGGCATTCCCCTTCCCGCTCTGGCCTGTCGGGATCTTCCCGAAACACCTGAGAGGGACCCATCTGCTAGTGTCTGCCTGGCTGCCCAGAGGACAGAGGGCTGGGGACACCAGAGAAAGAGAGGAGGCCCTGGGCACTGCAGGATGGAGACACGGGTCCCTAGCCAGGCACGACTCAGGTTGGGCAGGCTTGAGGGGAAAGTTGTTTGTTTGTCTGTTTGTTTGTTTATGGTACTGGGGATGGAATAAATTCTTTATTTTGAAACAGGGTCTCACTGAGTTGCGAAGGGCCTCGCTAAGTAGCCGAGGCCGTCCAAGAATGTGATCCTCCTGTCAGCCTCCTGAAAGCTGGGATTACAAGCGTGCGCCACCACGCCCGGTCTTCGTTTATTTTTCTTTCTCTTTTCCTTTTTCTTTTCCCTTTCTTTCTTTCTTTCTTTCTTTTTTTTTTTTAAATGGGGATGGAAGCCAGAGGCAGTCTACCTCTGAGCTGCCCTATATTTTATTCTTTATTTTGAAACAGGATCTCACTGAGTTGCAAAGGGCCTCACTAAGTAACTGAGGCTGGCTGTGAACCACGATCTTCTCAGCCTCCCAAATGCTGGGATGGCAAGCCGGCGCCACCACACCCGGCCCCAGGCTACCTCTTGCCACACAACAAACCACGCCTTCTAGTTTGGCAAACACAGGCTTCAAGTAGACAAAATCAAAGGGGATAAAAGTTTGAGCCGGGCGTGGTGGCGCACGCTTGTCATCCCAGCATTTGGGAGTCTGAGACTGGAGGACTGCGGTTTGCAGACAGCCTCAGCTACTTAGTGAGGCCCTCCGCAACTCAGTGAGACCCTGTTTCAAAATAAAGAATAGGCCGGGCGTGGTGGCGCACGCTTGTAATCCCCGCGCTTGGGAGGCGAAGACAGGAGGATCCCGCAGGTTCGAAGCCAGCCGCGCTGGCGTAAGAGACCCTGTTTCAAAAATATAAAATAGGTCTGGGAGTGTAGCCCGGAGGAAGAAGGGCTTCCAGGAACCCCAGTACCACCAAAATAAAATAAAATAAAATAAAGAATAAAAAATTGGGCAGAGGGTGTAGCTTGGAGGTAGAGTTCCCCTGGGTTCCATCCCCAGCACTGCAAAAACAGGCTAAATAAATAAATAAATAAACCAAGAATGGTAGTGCACGCCCGTAATCCCAGTATTTGGGAGGCTAAGCCATGAGAATCGCAATTTTGAGGACAGCCTCAGCAAGTAGTGAGACTCTCATCAACCCATTGAGACTCTTGTTTCAAGATTTAAAAAAAAATCAAATAGGGTGGGGGTGTAGCTCAGAGGTAGAACGCCCCTAGATTCAATCCCCAACAGGAAGGAAGGGAGGGAGGGGCGGACAGTGCGGCATGGCAGGAGGCCATGAGCTGCCCACTGGGTGACATCGCTCGGAAGCCGGCCTGGCCGGGCTACAGGGAACAGCTGCAGGTCAGTGGGGCCACCTGGGCCTGGCAGACACTTGGGAATCTGGCCACCTCCCAGTGCAAGCGCAGCCCGCAGGCCTGAGTACACAAGGGTGAGCAGAGGAACACGGAGAGGGCGGGGCGGGGCGGGAGGGGCGAGCCGCCCGGCAGGGTGGGTCCCAGGGCAGGACGCTCTGGGGCGCGGGCTGGGCCCGAGCTTGCTCAGCTGGGAGGCGCCAGCGCTTGGGCTGTTTTGCAAACTGTCCCAGACTTGGAGGCCTGAGGGAGCTCTGGTTTTAGGGCAGCCCCAGATGGAGCGCTCCCAGAACCTTCCTCCGCAGCCTCCTCTGCCTCCCTCTTTCCAGCGATCAGAAGCCCTGGCCCCCTTCCAGGAGCCAGGCCCCGACTCCTAGTCCGCAGCCCAGCTGCTCCCTCCGTGGGCTCCTAAGCCCTTCGGCTGGAGTGCGGAGCGGGTGTGGGGTGAGTCACAGGAGGAAGCCAGGTGTGGGTTCAACCGGGTACTTGGGCGCTTTGCCAGGTCCAAGCACTAGGGTCCGCACAGGCCCGAGGCTGGCCCTGGGGCTCTGCTCAGCCTCCACAGCCGGGGACCAGCCGCAAACAGGGGATCTAGGTCACATCCCCTCCCAAAGGGTTCAGAGCCTATTTGTTCAAAGACAGTGTGCAGTTTCTTCAGAAACAAAACAGACAGGACTGTGCATGCCTGTAATCCTAGCCCCTCAGGAGGCTGAGGCAGGAGGATCACAAAATCAAGACCAGGCGGGCCAGGCATGGTCGTATACAGCTGCGTTCCAGTACTCGGGAGGCTGAGCTGAGCGGGATTGCAGATTCAAGGCCAGTATTGAGACCCACGGTCGGCTACTTAGTGACACCCTATTTCAAAATAAAATACACCTGGGCTGAGGATACCGCTTAGAAGTAGAATGCCCCTGGGCTCGATCCCCTGTACCAATTAAAAAAAAAAAAGCCGGGCGTGGTGGCACACGCTTGTAATCCCGCGCTTGGGAGGCTGAGATAGGAGGATCGTGCTGGTTCAGAGCCAGCCTTGCTGGCTTAAGAGACCCTGTTTCCAAATTAAAAAAAAATAGGTCTGGGAGTGTAGCCCAGAGGTAGAAGGGCTTCCAGGAACACCAGTACCACCAAAAAAAAAAAAAAAGAAAGGCCAGCCTGGGCAACCTAGAGAGCTCTTATCTCAAAAAAGGGGTTGGGAAGCTGGCGCACGCTTGTAATCCCAGCACTTGGAGGCTGAGACAGGAGGATGGCAGGTTCAAAGCCAGCCTCAGCAACTTAGCGAGGCTCTCAGCAACCTCGTGAAACCCTGTTTTCAAATAAAAAATAAAATTGGCTGGGGGTGTAGCTTGGAGGTAGGATGCCTCTAGGTTCAGTCCTCAGTACTAAAAGAAGGGAGGGGGAGGCTGGGGTGTGGCTCAGAAGTAGAATGCTCCTGGGTTCAAGAAGGGGAGGAGTGATGTGGCTTGGTGGTAGAGTGCTTGTTGACTTAGCGTATACAAGGCTCTGGGTTCAATCTTCTGCACTATGTAAATAAATAAATACACTTGGGAGGTTGAAACAGGAGGATTGCAGGTTTGAGACCTGCCTCAGCAAAAATAAATAAGCCAGGTGTGGTGGCAGACGCTGGTAATCCCAGGATTTGGGAGGCTGAGAAGGATCGCAGGTTCACAGCCAGCCTCGGCTACGTAGGCCCTCTGCAAGTTATTGAGAGCCTGTTTCAAAATAAAGAATAAAAACAGGGCTCAGCTCAGAGGTAAGAGTGCCCCTGGCTTCAGTCTCCAGTGCCACAAAATAAATATGTAAATAGATAAATGAAAAGGGCTGGGGTGTAGCTCAGAGGTCAAATACTCGGGTTCAAATCCTCAGTACCAAAAAAGGAGTGCTCACCCTGTGCCAAGGCGTGTGTGTGTGTGTGTGTGTGTGTGTGTGTGTGTGTGTGTGTGAGAGAGAGAGGGGGGGGGGAGAAAGAGGAGGGAGAGGGGGAGAGAGAGAAGAAGGTATGTAGTCAGATTTTTGTTTGTTTGTGGTCCTGGGGATGGAGCCCAGGGGCATTCTGAGTTGCACCCCCAGCCCTATTATTTATTATTTATTTTATTTTATTTTTATTTATTTGTTTATTTGGTGGTACTGAGGTTTCTGAAAACCCTTCTACCTCTGGGCTACACTCCCAGACCTATTTTATATTTTTTTTATTTGGAAACAGGGTCTCTTAAGCCAGCGTGATCCTCCTGTCTCCACCTCCCAAGCGTGGGGATTACAAGTGTGCATCACCACGCCCGGTGCTTATTCTTTATTTTAAACAGGGTCTCACTGAGTTGCAGAGGGCCTCACTAAGTAGCTGAGGCTGTCTGCGTACCGCGATCCTCCTGTCTCAGCCTCCTGAATGCTGGATTACAAGCGGGCGCACCACACCAGCTAATATAGTCAGGGGTTTATTTTTGTTTTTATTTTTGTTTTTTTGGTGGTACTGGGGGCGGAACCCAGAGGCTTTCTACCTCCTGGCTACACTCCCAGACCTATTTTTTATATTTTATTTGGAAACAGGGTCTCACTAAGTTGCTGAGAGCCTCTCTAAGTATCTGAGGCTGGCTTCGAACCTGTGCGATGCTCCTGTCTCAGCCTCCCAAGCGCGGGGATTACAAGCGTGCGCCACCACGCCCGGCTAATATAATCAGTCTTAAGGTGAAAATGGTCAGGGCCTGAGGCCCAGCTCACGGGGAGGCAGGTGGACTGAGGGCCTCCGACCCAGAGCTCCTGTGCTCCGGCCCTTGAGTGACGGCCTCTCTCCTCCCCAGCTGCCCTTGCTCGGCCGGCTCCTGAGCCTCATGAGGCCATCGTCCCTCGCGCAGCACCTGGGCTCGGGGCCCTTGCCGCCCTGCCAGAAGCAACAGGCGAAGGCGAGTGCCGAGCTCGACCACCAGGTGAGACCCCGCACCCGTCGGCACCTGCGGGGAACTGCCCCCACAGCTGCCATCGGACCCCAGGCCATGCCAGGACAGAGCGTACTCCCCGTGCTTGGGAGGCTGAGACAGGAGGGTCTCAGGTTCAAGACCAGCCTCAGCAACTTAGCGAGGCTCTCAGCAGTTTAGGCCCTGTTTCCTTAAAATTAAAATAGGGCCGGGGTGGGGGGTAGCTCAGAAGTAGAATGCTCCTGGGTTCCATCCCCAACACCACAAAATAAGTAAATAATTGGGGAGGGAGGGGGGAGGAGGTTACAAATTGGTGAGGCTGTGACTCCAAAACCTCGCTCAGAGGCCCAGAGGTCGGATCTGACGCTTCAGAAGCCCGACCTTTAGGCTTCACTCTGCAGATCAGATAAATGAATTAATTACTTAATGAACACAAATGAACCATCAAGGAGATAGGCTGGTCCAGCAGGTGCAGGGAGGGTTATCTTTCTGTCATTTACGAGGCCGCAGCCTCCAGGCAGCGAGCATCCACAAGCCCCGCTCCTCTGCCAAGGAGTTACCAGGAAACAGCTGGTTCCGAGGCTGGTGGTGGGGCCTAGAAAGGGGCAGGGCCAGCCCCTGGGGTGGTCCCTCTGAAGAGGACACAGGAGCCCAGGGGCTGGCGAAGGAGGGCGGGCCCACCACGCACCCAGCCAAGACGGGGCTCCCGCCAGAACCCAGGTCTCCCTCGACTCCCTGCTCCGAGCCTGCCTGGTGGCAGGTGTCCAGCAGCCTGGGAGGGCCGGGATAAACGGCTGAGGGCATCCTTTAAGGGCTGCTCTCACACAGAGAAGAACCCACAGAAGCAGACCCCTGGAAATGACAGGTTGTACGGAGAAGCTCCTCAGGGCCTGCCTGGCCTGGCAGAGGGGCAGTAGCAGAGGTTCTCGAAGCCCAGCGCTGCAGAGCCTGCCAGTCCCACTCCACCCCGGCCTGCGATGTGGAGGTAGCCAGAGGCCAGGGCGCCAGGGAGCCTGAGCCAGTGGGGCGCTGACACCCCACTTCTGTCCCCTGGGCTGGGTGCTGCTCTGACTGGGAGGGGCCAGGCGGGCTTGAAGGCTTCGCTCCCACCTCAGCCGAGTGACTCCTCATTAGGCCTGAGCATGTTTCATCTTCAAAGACGCCACGGGGCTACTCACCAGCCAGAAAGAGCTGCCGGCGTCATCCGCCCGGTTTTATGGGGAGTGGTGGTCTGGGCCGGGGCTGAGCCTTTCATCCCCAGAGCTCACAGTCTGTGGCTCTCTGCTCCTTGGTGCAGTGGGGAAACTGAGGCCAGGGTAAGGTCATCCCCAGGCGACCAGGTGGAGGAGCCGAGGCCCTCCAGCCCAGGCACTTCCGCCGTTCCCACCCCCACCCCTGCCAGCTGGCTCCTGTCTGGGAGATTTCCTGTCCTAGCCTGAGGGTCACCGCCTTCCCCAGCCCTACAGATAAACACTTCTCACTCTCTGTCTCCCCACTTCCCCCTGGCCCCAGGCCCTGGCCCAGCCTCCTCCCAGAACACCACGTGGCTCCTCCGTGGTCCTTCCGTGGACGACGGATGGACGGACGGACGGATGGACGGACGGACGGATGGATGGATGGGTTTTTTGGGGGGAGGGTCCTGGGGATTGAACCCAGGGAGCATTCTACCTCCAGAATATACCCCCGGCCCAGTCCCTTTTCATTTTTTGTTTGGAAACAGGGTCTCACTAAGATGAGAGTCTTGGTATGCTGCTGAGGCTGTCCTCAAACCTCGATCCGCCTGTCTCAGCCTCCCAAGTATTGGGATTACAGATACACACCACTGTGCCTGGCACTCATTTTTTTTTTTATGGTACTGGGGATTGAAGACAGAGACATTCTACCTTAGAGCTACACCCTCAGCCCAATTTTACTTCTAACTTGGAAACAGGATCTCGCTAGGTTGATGAAAGTCTCACGACTTGCTGAAACTGTCCTCGAACCTGCAATCCGGCTGCTTCAGCCTCCCAAGTACTGGGATTACAGGTGTGCACCACCATGCCTGGCTTAAAAACTTTTTTAAAAGGGATACGAATCAGCCGGGTATGGTGGCACACGCTTGTAATCCTAGCATTTGGGAGGCTGAGACCAGAGAATCACGGTTCGTGGCCAGCCTCAGCTACTTAGGCCCTCTGCAACTCAGTGAGACCCTGTTTCAAAATAAAGAATAGAAAATAGGGCTGGGGGTGTCTCTTGGTGGTAGAATGTCCCTGGGTTCTATCCCCAGACGCGCAAAAAAAAGGGGGGGATGGGAATCGAGTACTTGGGAAGCTGAGACATGAGGCTTGTAGGGTCACAACCAGCCTCAGTTACTTAGTGAGGCCCTTCGCAACTTAATGAGACCCAGGTTCAAAATAAATAATAGCCAGGCATCATGGCACACAATGCTTGTAATCCCAGCATTTGGGAGGCTGAGACAGGAGGATTGCGGTTCGCAGACAGCCTCAGCTACTAATAACCTCTGCAACTTAGTGAGACCCTGTTTCAAAATAAAGAATAAAAAATAGGGCAGGGGGTATAGCTTGGAGGTCAAATGCCCCTGGGTTCCATCCCCAGACCTGCAAAATAAATAAGTAAATAAATAAATAAATAAAAAGTAGGGCTAGGGTGTAGCTCAGAGGTAGAATGCTCCTGGGTTCCATCCCCAGTACTAAAAACAAAAAAGTAAAAGGGAAGAATGTCCCTGAGTTCAATCCCCAGTAAGAAAAGGCAGGGGTGACTTGATGGGCAGCCACGCCCGTGCGGTCCATCGCTCAGCGCCCTGGTCCACCAGGCTTCCGCAGAGGGGCGCGGCGTGTTTGTGCGAGTGCACGGTCTCCTGTAAATCCTCGCGGGGTGCCGTGGTTGGGAGAGTTGGCGAACAAGTTTTACTGCTTTTCTCAGGCTGCTGCAACTGCAGGCAGCAGCTGTCTGTCCCTGTGCCCGGCGGCCCTGCCAAGAGCCGCCCTAATAGGAGGTTGTGGCGGGGAGGAGCCCAGGCCTGTGGCCGCTCGGTGCTGGCCTGTGCCCTCGCGGCACCCTCCCCGGCACGGGGCAGACGTGCCCTCAGACGTGGCTGGAGCCTGGCCTCAGGCCCCTCAGGCCAGCAGCGTCCCCTCCCCAGCCCTCAGTCCCCACCTGGAAGTGCTGCAGGGGGGGGGGTGTCAGCTGTTAGGAGACTGGCAGGAGCCCCGGGGTGGGGGTGGGGCAGCGGAAAATGGAGTCAGGACTCCTGGGCTCCTTCCTGGGCTCCTTCCCCAGCCAGCCCGGGGTTGTGTGTGTGTGTGTGTGTGTGTGTGTGTGTGTGTGTGTGTGTGTGTGTGAGAGAGAGAGACACAGACAGACAGACAGACAGACAGACAGACACTGGGAGTTGAACCTAGGATCTGCTCTACCTCTGAGCTATGCTCCCAGGCTTATTTCTTTATCTCTCCATTTATTTGGAAGCAGTCTCACCAAGTTGCTGAGGGCCAGACTAAGTCGCTGACCTGAACTCTGCGTCCTGCCTCAGCCCCCAGTGTCCTGGGATCACAGGAGTGCACCACGAGGTCTGGACGAGGCCAGGACACTCTTACACAGAAAGGGGAGAGCTGCGCCTGGTGGTTGGGAGGCTGAGACAGGAGGATCACAGGTTCAAGGCCAGCCTCAGCTATTTAGTGAAGCCCTCCACAACTCAGTGAGACCCTGTTTCAAAATAAAGAATACAAAATAGGGCTGGGGGTGTAACTTGGAGGTAGAATTCCCCTGGGTTCCCCAGTACCAAAGAAAGGGGGATGCGGGCATGGTGGAACTCGCCTGTGAGCCCAGTGTTTTGGAGACTGAGAAAGGAGGATCACAGGTTCGAAGCTAGTCTCAGCAATGAAGAGATGCTGGCAACAACTTAGCGAGGTCCTGTTTTCAAATAAAAAGTAAAATAGGCCTGGGGTGTAACTCGGAGGTAGAATGCCCCTGGGTTCAGTCCCTAGTACAAAAGGTGTGGGGGCGATGGACATGGTGGTACATTCTTATAATTCCAGTACTTAGGGTGAAACAGGAGGACTGCGGGTTAGAGGCCAGTTTCAGCAATTTATCAAGATCCTGTCTCAAGATAAAGAATGAAAAAAGGCCTGGGGATGTATCTCAGAGGTGGAACATCCTTGGATTCAATCCCCAGTACCATTAAAAAACAAACAAATAAATTTGGCTGGGCATGGTAGTGCACGCCTGTAATCTCAATACTTGGAAGGCTAAGACAGGAAAATCACAGGTTCGAGCCCAGCCTCAGCAACTTAGTGAGACCATCAGCAATTTAGCAAGACCCTCTTTCAAAATAAAAAGGCTGGAGGTGTAGCTTGGAGGTAAAATGTTCCTGCGTTTAATCCCCATACTAAAAAAGAAAAAAGAGAAGAAGGGGGGCCGGCTTGGCCTTGGTGTCCAGGCACCCTGCATTTCCGGTCCCTCAGTCCTGGTGGGGTGGTGGCAGTAGGCGCTGAGCTTCCTGGGAAGTGCCGAGCGGCCCCGGGCTCCAGCCAGGCCTGCGCCCTGGGAGACAGTTGAGTGGGAAAGGCTGGAGGAAGCCAGTGCTCTGTGAAGATGGCCCAGCCCCCTGCGCGCGCCAGGACTCCCACACGTGCACGAGATGAGATTCCTGTCGCCCTCCCGGCCACTGGCGCAGCTGGGCCTGTGTGCGGCCCCTGGGCTCAGGGTCTCTGGTCCAGCTGGAGGAGCTCCGAGCCAGTCCCTCGGCCCCTCCAGCAGGGAGCGGGAGGAGGGCGGCAGGCAGGAGCACTCTACCTGGGTCTTCCCACAGCCCCTGGCTTGGTCAGGGCACCCAAGATGGCCGGCTCCACTGCTTGGTGCCAGCCCCATACGGTCCCGCCACAGCCTGCTGTACCGCGGCCTCCTGGCTCCCGGGCCCTCAGGAGCAGGAGCCAGGGCCGCTCGTGTCCAGGTTAGGGCAGAGCTTAAGAGAGAAGTGCGCCAGGCACAGAGGCTCAGGCCTTTTATCCCGGCTTCTCAGGAGGCTGAGGCAGGAGGACTGTAAGCTCAAGGCCAGCCTGGACAATTTAGCAAGAGCCTGTCTCCAAATAGAATAAAAAGGGCTGGGGAGGAGGCCCAGTGGTAGAGCACCTGCCCAGTGTGCGCGGCCCTGGGTTCAGTCCCGAGTATAGCAAGAGGGGTGGGGTGGGGTGGGGGGGAGAGGGAGGATAGGATAGGAAAAGGAACATCCAGGCCGGGCGTGGGGCGCACCCTGGAACCCCAGCGTTTGGGAGCATCGCGGTTCGCGGACAGCCTCAGCTACTTAGTGAGGCCCTTTGCAACTCAGACCTGTTTCAAAATAAAGAACACAGATAGGGCTGGGGGTGCGGCTCGGAGGTAGAGTGCCCTGGGTTCCATCCCCCGCACCCCAAGAATAGATACATGGAAGTCCTACTGCAGAGAGGCGCGGGGTCCCTGAACTCACTTTCCGGGAATCTAGCACTGTGGATGAAGGGCTTGAGCTCTGAGGAAATGGAGAGAGGGCCCCTGCGTGTCTCCCGGGCTGCGGGCAGCCTGGGAGCAGCCTCTGCCCGGCCCTCCGCCCAGCTGGACCGTCCCCAGCAGCTGAGCCGGAAGTCCTGTTCCTGGAGCTCCCATCACCCTAAAGTGGCCGCATCCCGTCCGGCTGAGATCTCCGCCCACCCCACCACTTTCATTTCCCGCAGGGAGCGTCCTGCCGGGCCAGCCCCCACGAGGCCCGTCTCCCGGGACCCGCGCTCGGCAGCCGCGTCACACCGCGGGCCTCATTTCCTAGCGGATGCTCCTGTGTCCGGTCATTTCCTCTGGTCATTTCCCTGTGTCATGTATGACCGATGCCCTGTCCTGGGCAGAGGCCCCTGGAAAGTCAGCTTTCCTTTGAGAACAGAACTTGGGACGCGGCCTGGGTCAGCGTGGCCCGGGCGAGGGCAGGAGGTCGCACCCCTTGCTGGCAAAGACGGGGAGGACCAGCAAACGGGGATGGCATTGGGCTCTGGGACCGTCCAGGCTGGACATGACGAGAAAATGCACGTCCTGGCCTGCTCCAGGGCCCCGGGCAGAAAGGGCTTCCCCTCCTCCCGGGTCGGCAGCCCCAGCCCGCGGTGCGGCCTTCCTGCAGGCGGAGGCTCCTGTCTCTCCGCCCTCTCTCCCTTTCCGGGTCTTCAGGGCGGCTTCCCTTCAGAAGTCACGCTGGGTGCCGCAGATACATACACCACCGGGAGGGAGGGAGGGAGCTTGCCCCTTGCGCCCGCGGGGCTGACCCTGCAATTTCCCCAAATGCAGGAAACTCCACCACGAAATCTGGAGTAGTGGGGGACTGCGTTTACTTAGGAGGCTGAGATGAGGATCCCAGGATCCAGGGCATAATAAATTAAATTAGTTGTTATTAATTATTATTATTAATCATCATGTGTATGTGGTGCCAAGGATCGAGCCCAGGGGCATTCTACCTCCTAGCTACACCCACTGCCCTATTTTGTATTTAATTTTGAGACAGGGTCTCACTAAGAAGCTGAGGTTGGCCTTGAACCTCTCATCTTCTCGCCTCTACCACCAAACGCTGGGATTACAAATGGACGCCACCACACCTAATTTTTTTTTTTTTTGACAGTACTGGGGATGGAATGCTGGGATTACAAGCGTGCACCAGCATGCCCAGCTCTATTTTTTACTTTAAAACAGGGTCTCCCATTTGGGAGGCTGAGACTGGAGGATCGCAGTTCGCAAACAGCCTCGGCTACTCAATGAAGCCGTTTGCAACTCAGTGAGACCCTGTTTCAAAAATAAAAATAAGACTAAGAAATAGGACTAGGGGTGTTGCTCAGAGGTACAGTGCCCCTGGGTTTCATCCCCAGTACTGCAAAAACAAAAACAAAAACAAAAACTACTTGCTGAAGCTGACCTGGATCCTGGGATTCTCCTGTGTCAGCCTCCCAAGTCCTAGAATTGTGTGTGTGTGTGTGTGTGTGTGTGTGTGTGTGTGTGTGTGTAGTAGTAGTAGCGGGGATTGAACCCAGAGGCATTCTACCCTCAGCACTATTTTTTTTTCTGTGAAAAGGGTCTGGCTAGGTTGATGAAAGTCTCACTACTTGGTGAGGCTATCCTTGAACCTGTGATCCTCTTGTCTCAGCCTCCCAAATATGGGATTACAGGTACGTGCCATCATGCCCATCTAGCTGACCCTACTGCAAAATAAAAAATTATCTAGATGTGGTGGCGCACACTTGTAATCCCAGTACCTGGGAGGCTGAGACAGGGAGATCTGGTTTTTGTTTTGTTTTTCTTGTTTTGCAGTGTGTGGGGGGGTGGAACCCAGGGCATTCTACTTCTGAGGTATACCCACAGTCTGATTTTTTATTCTGTATTTTGAAACAGGGTCTCACTGAGTTGCAGAGGGCCTCACTAAGTAGCTGAGGCTGCCCATGAACTGCGATCCTCCTGTCTCCGCCTCCCAAACGCTGGGATGACAAGCGTGCCCACCGCGCCCGGCGCATGGATCTCAGTCTGAAGCCAGCCTCAGCAATGTAGGAAGGCTTTCAGCATCTTAACGAGACTGTTTCCAAATAAAAATAAAATAGATCTGGGGGTGTAGCTCAGAGGTAGAATGTCCCTGGGTTCAACCCCGGCAAAACACACACACACACACACACACACACACACACACACACACATGGGTGTTGCTCTGGGGTCCCGGGATTCCAGGCAGAGAGCCAGCTGAGGGTGAATGCTGGGCCCGGCACCGAGGCCGGTGTTCCTTCCTGGCCCCTGCAGAGGGGGGCTTGGGAAGCCTTGGCCGCACCCCTCCCCTGGTGTAATCCGGGGCGCAGCAGCTCCCTGGCACTCCAGGGAGGGGATTTCCTGAAGCTTGGAGCTCCCAGGAACCGGCCACCCTCCTCCCTTTCTTCTTCTGACAAAAACTGTTGCAACTGGATCCCACTTGACCCGGGCGCTTGGCCTGGGGCCTGGGGTCGTAACTAGCGGAGGGCGACGACGTCACTCCCTCCAGCTGGGTGACAAGCCGTGGCCGGCTGCCAGCGCCCCTCCCCGGGAGGCCAGGGCCCGCCGAGGGCCCGCAGAGGCAGCAGTGGGAGAGAGAGGAAGCGGAGCGCAGGCCTGGCCGGCGAGGCACCGTCCGCCCCATCTCGCCCGCACCGGGTCCAGGCACGTCCCACCCTCGCCGCTCCCCCACTCCCGGCCTCTCCGAGTCTTCGTCGGAGGCTGAGGGCTGAGGCTTCCCGGGTGCCGCTTCCCCTTGTGGTTTCCAGGCGTCCACTCACGTCTACATGGGAGGAGCTGGCTCCGCGCCTGTCAGGGCCGCAGCTCAGACAAGGTCCTGAGCCCTGGACAAACAGCCCCGGCCCATGGAGGGCTGCCCTGAAGCCACACAGACCCCAGGCCCCGCACCAGGACCTGGAAGGGGCCTCCCGGGGCCCAGGGGCTGCAGGAGTGCCTGGTCAGTCCCGCTGGGAATCAGCCTCAGCACAGCGTCTCTGGTGCCTGCCAGACGGGACAGGAGCTGTCTTCTAAGTCCGCCCAGGACAGAGCAGGAGCCTCCACCCCGTCCGTGATTGCTCTGCTCTGTTCCATGGCGACGACCCCGTGCTGGCCCACTGCGCCCACCCTGGCCCTCGGCCGCCTCGCTCTCCCAGACAATGGTGTCTTCGCAGAAGGAGACTGAGTTCTGCCTGCTCTTAATCCAGAGCCCTCGTCTGTCCTGGGGTTGCTTCTCTGCCTTCACATACACGGAGCAGGAAGGAGGCAGAGCTGCACCCTTGGTCAGGACGGAACTAGACGCTCTCTGACCGCTGAGCCCAAGGATGGGGAGATGAAGAGAGGGCAAGGTGCCTGGCGTGGTTGCACGGCTTGTGGTCCCAGTCCTTGGGAGGCTGAGACAGGAGAATTGCAAGGTAGAGGCCAGTCTCAGCAGCTTAGTGAGGCCCTCTGCAACTTAATGAAACCCTGTATAAATAATAAGAAGAAATAAATAATAAAAAATAAAGTAGGGCTGGGGGTGCAGTCAGGTAGAATGCCCCTGGATTCAAAACCCTGAACCACCTAAAAATAAAAAGGGCTGGAATTCAGCTTGGAGGTAGAATGTCTCTGCATTCAATCCCCAGTACTACCTGCCTACCAATAAAAAGAAAGGTCTAGAGTTTCAGAGGGAGAAGAGGAACGGGGCTCCGTGGCTGGCGTAGGGGTCCTGGAGAGGAATCGTGAGCCCCGGCACCTGCCTCTGAGCCACACCGCAGCCCCACTTGATTTTTCATCTTGTGTTTTGTTTCTTTGATCTTGAAGGACTGGGGATTGAACCCAGGGACGTTCTACCTCTGAGCTGCGCCCCCAGCTCTTCTTTTCTTTTTCTTTTTTTCTTTCTTTTTTTTTTTCTTTACTGGGGATGGAACCCGGGGGCATTCTACCTCCAAGCTGCACCCCAGCCCTACTTTGTATTCTTTATTTGGAAACGGTCTCACTGAGTTGTAAAGGGCCTCCCTAAGTAGCCGAGGCTATAATCCTCCTGTCCCAGCCTCCTAAATGCTGGGATTACAAGCGTGCGCCACCACGCGGCTTCATTTTTATTTTGAAACCGGGTCTCTCCAGGTTGATGAGCGTCTGAGGTGCAGAAGCTGTCCTCTGATCTGCAGTCCTCCTGTCTCCGCCTCCCAGGCACTGAGACTACAGCCCATCCCAGGGCCCTGGGGAACCTGGGCAGGGCAGGGCACAGGCTCAGGACCGGGCTCCTCACCTGACTGCTTTGGCATTTCAAAGCTTCTTGGGTATTTTCAGCGGTCCAGATATTCTTTGAGACTGAAATCCTTTGAGATTCAGTCTTTCTTCCATCCTCCCTCAACCAGGATGGGAATCCTGAAGGAAACCCCCAAGAGGGAGGCAGACCTCAACTCAGGCCATGGAGGATCTGGCAACCAGGAGGCAGAGACTGATTTTATCGAAAGTCCACACTCCGAGGGTGGAGTGCGGGCAGTGGAGAGAAACAGGCGGCTACATTTTAGCCAGACTGATTTATGCATAGGAAATCTCTCATGTAAACCAGGAGTGGTGGTGGATGCCTGTAGTCTCAGTATTTGGGAGGCTAAACTAGAAGGATTGTAGTTTCAAGGCCGGCCTCAACAACTTAGTGAGGCTGTCAGCAACCTAGTGAGACCCTGCTTCCAAATCGAAAATAAGCCGGGCATGAAGGCTGAGACTGGAGGTCCTTAGGTTCAAGGACAGCCTCAGCAAATGGTGAGATTCTCATTAACCTAACAAGATCCCATTTCAAAATAAAAATAATATAGGGCTGGGGGTGCGGCTCAGAGGTAGAATGCCCCTGGGTTCAACAAGTACCAAAAAAAACCAAAAAAACAAAAAAAACAGAATCTTTCTTTAGCGACAAGACCCATGATCTAAGAGGGCGTTTCCCCCCTTTGTGTTGGAAACGAGCTATTAATTATTACCTACTAGGGGATAGTTTCTCCTCTGTTCTTGACCAGAGAATTCCTAATAATTTCCCCACAGGGGTCATTGTTCTGAGGCGGGAACTCGAGCTACATTAGCATGCCACTGAGGTCGGCCTGCTCTGGTGGCCGGACTCCAGGGTGTGACAGGTGTGACTCAATGGAAGCACTCCCATCACCCACCTGACCCACACAAGGTCTAGGAATTGATGTCACAGCGCTGCTGGGATCAGAGTGGGTGACTGTGAACTGGGAGCCTGGATATTATTTATTTTGGGTTCTAAGAATTGGACCCAGGAGCATTCTACCTCTGAGCCACACCCCAGCCCAGCCCTGTTTTTATTTTTTTATTTTGAGATGGCCTCACTAAGTTGTGGAAGGCCTAGGTTGCGGAGGCAGGCCTGGAACCCGCAACGCTGCCTCAGCCTCCCGAGTACTGGGCTTACAGGGCTGAGAACTTGTCCCCTGAAGTCAGACCTCAGCCTGGCTCCCTCAGGCCCAGCCCCAGGGAGCGCCTGGAGGGCCGGGGAGAACCCAGCAGCCGCCAGGCCGTGGCAGGTTGGGTTCCTTTCCTTTTGCGGGGGTTGTATAAAAATGGACATAGCCAGGCGCGGTGGGCACGCTTGTCATCCCAGCACTCGGGAGGCTGAGACCAGAGGATCTGGGTTCGCCGACAGCCTCAGCTACTTAGGCCCTCCGCAAGCAACTCAGTGACACCCTGTTTCAAAATAAGAAAAAAAAATAGGGCGGGGGGTGTAGCTTGGAGGTCGAATGCCCCTGGCTGGGTTCCATCCCCAGACCTGCAAAAAGATAAAAATAAAAAGTAAAAAAGACTTATAAAATGTAGTCCACAGGGCTTTTCTTTAGCACGTGCTACCCACCCCAAATGACCTGCTCAGCTTTCCTGGAGCTGGGCGTGCTCATCTCTAATCCCAGTACTTGGAGGCTGAGACTGGAGGACCCTGGGTCTGAGGCCAGCCTCGGCAGTGTCTTGAGGCTCTCAGCAACTTAGTGAAACCCTGTTTCAAAACAAGAAAATAAAAAGGGCTGGGGGGGTAGCTCGACGCCTCTGGCTTCAATCCTCAGTCCCACACACAGACAAGAAGTGTTTCTGGGATTTTCCCTGCAAATTCAATCATGGGAATGGCGGTAAGAGCCGAGTGGTGAAACTCGAGCTACCGCACGTCCGCCTTTCATTTTCCTCTCTGTAAATTCCCCACTGCTTGGGGGAAACGCCGCTGTTTCCTCCTCCTGTATCCTGGGCATTCCTCAGCCCCGAGCCCCGCCCTCGCCACTGCGCCCAAGACAGAAGTTCTGCAGCTCCAGCGAGGCCCCTCCGCGCCAGGGCAGACCCTCGGGCGCGGGCTTGGCCCAGCGGGTCCCTGGCATTCTCCTGCCCCCTCGCCGCCAGCGTGCTCAGTACCAAGAGCTGTGCCCGCACGAAGAGGGGCCCTGGAGCCGGGCGTGGGGGCGCGCGCCTAAGATCCCGGTGCTTGGGAGGCCGAGACCTGAGAACCCCAGGTTCAAGGCCAGCCTCCGCAGCTTTGAAGGTCCCGTTTCCAAATAAAAAGGGCTGTGGGTGTAGCTGGAGGTAGAATGCCCCTAGGTCCAAAGAGGAAGGAGGAGGAGGGAGAGGAGGAGGGAGAGGAGGAAGAGGAGGAGGGAGAGGAGGAGGAGGAGGAGGGAGAGGAGGAGGAGGGAGAGGAGGAGGAGGGAGAGGAGGAGGAGGAGGAGGAGGAGGGAGAGGAGGAGGGAGGAGGAGGAGGAGGAGGGAGAGGAGGAGGAGGAGGAGGAGGAGGAGGGAGAGGAGGAGGAGGAGGAGGAGGAGGGAGAGGAGGAGGAGGAGGAGGAGGGAGAGGAGGAGGAGGAGGAGGAGGAGGGAGAGGAGGAGGAGGAGGAGGAGGGAGAGGAGGAGGAGGAGGAGGAGGAGGGAGAGGAGGAGGAGGAGGAGGAGGGAGAGGAGGAGGAGGAGGAGGAGGAGGAGGGAGAGGAGGAGGAGGAGGAGGAGGAGGGAGAGGAGGAGGAGGAGGAGGAGGGAGAGGAGGAGGAGGAGGAGGAGGAGGAGGAGGGAGAGGAGGAGGAGGAGGAGGAGGAGGGAGAGGAGGAGGAGGAGGAGGAGGGAGAGGAGGAGGAGGAGGAGGAGGAGGGAGAGGAGGAGGAGGAGGAGGAGGGAGAGGAGGAGGAGGAGGAGGAGGAGGAGGGAGAGGAGGAGGAGGAGGAGGAGGGAGAGGAGGAGGAGGAGGAGGAGGAGGAGGGAGAGGAGGAGGAGGAGGAGGAGGAGGAGGAGGAGGGCTGTGACCCAGGGTCTCACTAAATCGCCGAGGCTTTGCTAATTTTTCTTTCTTTTTTGTAGTACAGGAGACGGAACCCCAGGCATTCTTCTACCTCCGAACGACAACCCCAGCCCTATTTTATTCTTTATTTTGAAACAGAATCTCATGAGTTGCAAAGGGCCTCACTAAGTAGCTGAGGCTGGCCGCGAACTGCAATCCTCCTGTCTCAGCCTCCTGAATGCTGGGATTACACGCGTGCGCCACCACGGCCGGCTCCCCAGTCCTTTTTTTATTTGAAACCGGGTCTCACTAAGCTGCTACGATCTCACTCAGTTACTGAGGCTGACCTCAAACCCGCCATCCTCCTCCTCAGCCTCCCCAGGACCGCGGACTCTGCGGGCAGCCCGGATCCCAGGCCCCTCCCTCCTGGCGCCAGGGCCGCCCAGCAGCTCCGCCCCCAGCGTCCGCCTGGCTTTTCCATCAGCCCTCGGCATCTGTCTGGTGTTGGAATGGGCTGGCCGCCCCCACGGCCCTCTTCCTTCAGATCGGCCTGTTCCTCTGGGTCCACCTGGGCTTAGTCACGTCCTCCCTGCAGGGCGCTCCCCGAGGCTGGAGGGGCCTCCCCTTTGGGCCTTGGGCAGCTCAGACTCACCAGGTGTCTGCTGTCCCTTCCTCAGGTCTCTGGGTGAGGCTGTCTCACTGACTCGAGGGCAGTTCAGGTGCGCAGGCCTGAGTCTGTCGTGAGCAGGGCACAGGGCGCCATTTGCCAGAACCGCAAGGGCTGGATGGAGTCCTCAGCCGTGGGCGCTCCCAGGGCCAGGCCAGGCTGGAGGGAAGAAGCGCCCAGCGCCCAGGCCAGCAGGGCCTGGCAGGGGACGCCGAGCTTGCAGAGTTGAGGGCTCGCCCACCCGGCGGGCACTGCGGCTTTCCCCCACTGTGTGTGTGCGTGGCATGGAACCCGGGGGCATTCGACCTCTGAGCTACACCCCAGCCCTATTTTTTATTCTTTCTTTTGAAACAGGGCCTCACTAAGTAGCTGAGGCTGTCCTCAAACTGCGCTCCTCCCTGCTCAGCCTCCCAAATGCTTGGATTACAAGCCTGCACCACCTCGCCCGGCTTGTTTTGTGTTTTAATACTGGAGGTCGAACCCAGAGGCATTCTATCTCCCATATCTGTCTCCATCCCTTTTTGTTTTTTATTTTGAAACAAGGTCTCACTAAGTTGCTGAGGGTCTAAGTTGCTGAGGCTGGCCTCTAACCAAGGTCCTCCCGTCTCAACCTCTCAAGTACTGGGATTGCAGTCCGCACCACCAGGCCTGGCGCACATCGCACCTTCTCTGCGCGTGCTGAGTTGTTAGCTGTGGAGTCGCTTGAGACTGGCAGCAGCGCTGGTGGGAGCCTGGGGGCCTGTGTGCTTGGGTTATGTTCCCTTTGTCTGTTCAGGGTGCCAGGCAGGTGCCCGCAGAGAGGCTCCGTGTGGGTGTTGAGGCCGCTGCTGTTCCTTGGCGCCCACCTGCTGCCCCCAGAGGGAGATGACTGCACCTCTCTGCCTCAGCCCCAGGACCTGGGGCTCAGGACACACACCCCGGTGAAGCCAAGGGAAGGGGTGGGCTGGCTCTGCGCCCCAGGGCACGATCGCCAGGTGGCGCCTGCTGGCCATGCCGGGGGCCCTCCACCCTGCCCCAGCTTGCCCAAAGGCTGTCTCTTTCACAGGCTGCCACTCGCTTATCTTAGACCTAAGGAGCTCAAAGGGGCCCGGGCAGCGGGCATCCTGGGTAGGGGTAGGACGCGCCCACCGATAGTTCAGAAGACTAAGAGCAGAGCCCGGCATGGTGGGCACGCCTGCGACCCAGTGCTTGGGAGGCTGAGACAGGAGGGTTGCAGGTTTGAGGACAGCCTCAGCAACTTGGTGAGGTCTCAGTAAGTGAGACTCTGTTTCAAAATAAAAATAAAAACTAGGTCTAGGGATGGCCCAGAGGTAGAGTGCTCTGGGCTCTATCCCAGTGTTGTATGGCTGTATCTGTTTTGGGGTGCGCCCTGACCTATGTTCTGTGCCGGGAAGGCAGATGTCCCTTGCACGAGTAGGTCTCAGAGCCCAGGGTGCCCGGGCCAGCCACTGTCTGATCGCACAGAGCTGGCTGGACTCCTCTGAAGGGTGGGGCACAGGGTTGGGGGGGGGGGCTGGTGAGGGCCACCTCGGCCCAGAGCCCCAGCTGCCCCACCGGCCTCTCGTCAGCACCTTCAGAAGCCAGGCCGGCCGCCCTAGGTTTGTGCAGGGGGCTCTCCCCAGGCCGGCGGGGGCCAGGCGCTGAGCACAGAGTCTTAGGGACAGAGGGCCAAGGTCCCCGCCTCCTGGGGAGGGGACCGAGGGGACCGGGCGGCTCCTCTGTGGCTGGGGTCCCCTCTCTTCTGTTTTGCTTTCTTTTGTGTGTGGTCCTGGGGATGGGACCCTGGGACAATCTACCTCCAAGCTACACCCCCAGCCCTATTTTATTCTTTTATTTTGAAACAGGATCTCAGTAAGTTGAGGAAGGTCTAAGTAGCTGAGGCAGGCTGTGAGCCCCGATCCTCCTGTCTTAGCCTCGTGGGATGACAGGCGTGCACCACCCTGCCTGGCTTGTGCCAGGCCTTTGATTTTATTTTATTCATTCATTTATTTATTCTTTATTTTGAAGCAGCGGTTAAGTTGCTGAGGCTAGCCAGCGGTCCTCCTGTCCTGCCCAGCCTTCCCTTCCCACCACGCCCGGCTCTTTTTCTGTTTGTTTTAAATGACGGTGCTGGGGCTGGAAGCCAGGGCCTGGTACGCGCCGCGCCGGGCAGGTGCCAGCCCTGGATCCCTTTCTTCTGAAGGACGGTCCTGATCTGTCTGTCCTGCTGGTTGGGGGTGGTGACTCATCCAGGCCCTCCTAGAAGACTCCTTCCTGGACAGTGACCCGACCCTGCAGCGGCCTCGAGCCAGGCACTCCCAGAAGCCCCTGCTCTCTCTGCAGGTCTGCTACCTGTGCTACAGCCTCCTGACCCTGGCCGGGCTGGTGGTCAGCAGCCAGGACATCGCTCCAGACCAGTGGGTGAGTCTCCCGGGGGCTGGGCGGCTCAGCCAGTGTGTCCACACCAAGTAGAGCCAGAGGGGTCAAGAGGGAGCCCAGCCCTCTGCCAGGAACTGCAGACAGGCCCAGAAAGAAGCCGCTGGGGCCCTGGCCTCCCTCCCGCTGTTCCCAGAGCCACCCCAGGGGATCCTGCCCTGGCCCAGCCCTCCCCTCCCCTCCCCGCACAACTTCCCAGCATGGCCCCTCTCTCACTCCTGCTCCCTCTGACCTGTACCCGGCCCCCAGCCACACCTTCCCGAGGCCTCACCCCATCCTCCTCCTCCACCCCAGGGGGAGCTGCAGCTGCTCTGCATGCAGCTGGACCGCCATGTCAGCACCCACATCCGGGAGAGCCCCCAGGCCATGCACCGGACCAAACTCAAGGACCTGGCCACGCAGACCTACGTGCGCTGGCAGGAGCTGCTGACCCACTGCCAGCCCCAGGTGGCCCCTCTGCCCCAGCCCCGGGGGGAGGTGGAGATGCCCTGGGGGCCTCCATCCTTGGAGTCCGGAATGGGGCGTGGTGGGCTGCCCACAGTCCCAGTACTTGAGAGGCTGCGTGGGATCTCAGGTTCAAGGCCAGCCTCTACAACACTGAGACCCTGTTAGGAAATAAGAAATAGCCAGGTGGTGGGCCACGCCTGTGACTCAGTACCCCACAGCTCTTTTTGTTCTTGCCGCAGGCCCAGTACTTTAGCCCTTGGAAAGACCTCTGAGGGCCAAAGGCAGGCAACCCCAGGAGTGACCAGAGCTCTGGGGAACGCAGGAGGCCAAGGACTGAGGCCAGAAGAGGTCCAGATGCCGGCCAATCTGCAAGCAGGCGCCAGGCGCCAGGGCCCGCCTGACTCCCTGCCCTGCCCAGCCTCATTCCTCTCCCCCCCTCCTCTCCCTGACACCACTGTGAGGACCGGTGTGCACATTAAAGTCTCATTTCTGCATCAGCGGCCTAGGAGGCTTCTCCATCCTACCCCAGGGCCGAGCTCAGCTTCTGCCTCTCCTTGGGCACCACTAAACTCTCACCTGGGCCGGGCGTGGCGGCACACGCTGGTAATCCTAGCATCTGGGAGGCTGAGACAGCAGGATCCAGGTTTAAAGCCAGCCTCAGCTACTTAGGCCCTTTGCAACTCAGTGAGACCCTGCTGCAAAATAAAAGATAAAAAACAGGGCTGTGGATGTATCTTGGAGGTAAGATGCCCCTGGGTTCCATCCTCAGTACCGCAAAATAAATAAATATTCACCCGGGACCGGACAGTCCTGTGACTGTCCCCCCCCCCCCCCAGTGCCCTGCAAACCCCCAGGGAGGAGGAACAGTTAGCCCCAGGAAAGGCTGCTTGGGATCCAGTCCGGGTGGATCTCCCGCCCGTCAGGAAGCTACACAGAGCGAGATCGATCCAGGCTGTAATTACACTAAATTCAATTGACAGTTGTGCTCTGAAGTCAAGAGATTGCAGAGACTTGGAGACTTGGGGTGGGGCGGGTCCCGATAGCTTCCCTCGGGCTTCCTGCTTTCCCTCCTCCGCCCAGCCCCTTGGCCTCGCAGTCCTTCGTGGGGCACTGGATATGAGTCCTGATCCTCCGTGGGTACTGGATATCTTTAACCTGACCGCTCTGAGAAGTGAGCGGGTCCTCGGGCCCCGGCAGGTCTCTGGCTATCCACTTTCTGTCTGCCTTCTCCTCTCACCCCAGGTCCACGTCTAGCCCCGGCCCCTCCTGGCCGCTCCCGGGTTGGGATGGGCTCTGCCGGGTTGTCCTGCGGCCGCTCGGCCGGACCCAGGGTGGCTCTTTGAGGAACTTGGCCAGGCAGCACGCACCCCTCTCCTGTTTACACCTTTCCATGCACAGGGGTTAGGGTAGGGGGCTAACTAGGAGCCAGACCCCCCAAAATAAACCTTCAGGCACAGACCCGGGGGAGCCTCTGCCTTCCTGTACCTGTTTCGGCCACAGCTAGCTCCCTCTCTGATCCCCAGAGCCAGGGGCCGGGAGCATCTATTATTCAGAGCTCAGAGCGCAAGGCGCAGGCATGGCAGTGCTGGGTGCACACAGACATCTCTGACCCAAAGTGTTGGCGAAAAAGAAATGGAAGAAAGTCTCCCAAGGCTGGGGTGCCGAAGGCGGCCGAGGTGCCGGGGCGGCTGGAGGGCTCCGGCCTCTCCTGGCTGCCACCCGGGCCTGTGGGAGGCGGCGCCCGCGCCCCACGCTGCACCTCCTGACAGCTTGTCAATCACGGATTTTTGCCTGCTGTGGGAACCTGGAAATCACCTTTGAAATTTCCCTTCTCTGTTCATACCGCCTAGGACAGAGAGGGAGTAGGGAGGCCTAGAGGCCGCTCAAGGGAGTTCCCAGGGCTCAAAGCTGCCACAACCCGGCTCAGAGTGCGCCATCAAGCCGCACCCCGGTGTAGACACGGGAGCCGGGGACCCCCCACCCCCCGCCCCAAACGTCGTACTTCTCCCCGAGAGAAATAGATAATAGATACGAGGGAGAGGAGGTGTTGGTGACAGCTCGGTCCCTCCAGATACCTGGCTGTAACCTGAGCGGAGGTGTACTGTGCGAGGCCACGCCAGGGCGGCCGGCTGGCTGGCCTGCAGCATGTGCTCTCCCCTGGGCCTTGTAATGGCCTCGCTGGGACGTGCTGGGAGCCGGTGAGGTCTTCCGAAAAGAGCTGGGATCGGTTTGAGCCTGGTTTCTTCCTCGAGGCCAAGAATTCCACCGCTGCTGGAATCCCACCCCTTGCCCTCCAGGTCTGTCAGCCCCCGGGGGGAAACAGCCACTTCCTGGTAGAAGCCCCTGGAAGAGCAGGGTCGGGCTTGATGACCAATGCTTTCCGGCTTCCTTTTGGCGGCCTGTGGGAGGGGCTGCGAAGGGAAGGGCTACCAGGTGAATGGCGTTGATAGCTCGCCTTTTGGAGGAAGGAAGGCCTTTTCCTGTGTCCCTGTTTCCTATGGAAGCCCTGGGTCCCTGGGTCCCCAGGTTCTGAAGGGTGGCTGACACCGCCTTTTACTTCCCTTGGTACTGGGGGCTGAATCCAGAGGACTTCTACCTCCAAACTACACCCCCAGCCCAGTTTTATGTCTTATTTGGAAGCCGGGCCTCACTGGGTTGCTGAGCGCCTCGCTAAGCTGCCGAGGCTGGCTTTGAACCTGCACGCGATCCTTGCAGCTCAGCCTCTGAGTATTGGGGTTACAAGCGTGTACCGCCACCCCCAGTGGACACAGCCTTTTCACACGGTCTGCGATTGGGTCCACAGTAGCTGCTGACTGCCCTGGAAATGGTCCAGGTGCCTTGCCGGGGGGCCTGTGTGCACCCGGAGCCTCCCTGGTAGCGCAGAGCTGTCTCGGAAGAGTGGCGCAGGTGAAGGGCACTGGGGCCCGTGACCGATGGGGACGGGGACTCGCTCTTCAGGTGAGCCTCCCGGCCATCTCCCAGCCGGCCTGGGGGGCCTTGGGGCACTCCTCCATCTTTGTGTTTCCTTCGCTTGGCCAAGTAGGAGGCTTTGTATAGGCTTAAGGTGTCCTTGAGGACCCATGGCGGGCAGGACCTAGGGAGACAGGTATGTTCAGGAGCCTTTCTTTTTGTCTTCCGGGTATTAATTTTTTCTTAAGGAGTACCCATTAACCCTTATTTTTCTACCAGGTGTCTTTTTACTAAAAACCATGTATCACAAACAAGTTGTCACGCAAGGAAACTGTCCTCTGGCCATCTGGCCACCCATCCACAGAAAAGGCCACTGCTGGGAAGGAACAGGGTCCAACAGGAGCCGCGCGGCCGGAGACCTGAGCCTGCGTGGAGTCCATTTGAACCTGAACAGGGCTGGGGAGCGGGGCCCTTGTTTTGTTTTCTGTTTTTGTTTTGCTTTTTGAGGTTCTGCACTCCTGGAATTGAGCCCAGGGCCTTGCACATGCTAGGCAAGTGCTCCACTGCTTAAGCGTACCTCCGGGTCTTTTTATTCGGAAACAGTCTTTCTATGGTGCAGAAGTTGGCCTTGAATTGAGCTCCTCCGGTCTGCACCTGAGTAGCTGGGATTACATGTGTACACCACTGTACTCTGCTGGAGTTGTTGTTTTGGGTACTAAGGATTGAACCCAGGGGCGTTCTACCCCTGAGCTATCTCGCTAGCCCTGCCCTTTTCTTCTTAGTTTTTTTGTTTTTGTGGGTCTAGGGATGGAACCCAGGAGCATTCTACCTCTGAGCTATACCCTCAGCCCTATTTTTTATTCTCTATTTTGAAACCTGTCTCACTGAGTTGGAGGGCCTCACTAAGTAGCTGAGGCTGGCTGCGAGCCGCAATCATCCGGTCTCAGCCTCCCGGATGCGGGGATTACAAGCGTGCGTGCGCACCACGCCTGGCTATTTTTAGTTTCTAATTCGCGCTGGGGGGGTCTTGCTAAATCGCTGAGGCTGGCCTTGAACCTGCGAGCCTCCTGCCTCAGCCATGCACTACGGCACGAAGCCTTGTTTATGAAGAGCTTCATGAGGGCGGGGCTCGTGCGTGTTGCCGAGGCTGCTCCTCTGCCTACATCCCTGGCGTGAGGAGCCCTGATGCCTGCCACGGAGGACAGAAGACACCTGTGGCTGCCAGTGAAACCAGACGCCTCTCAAACTTTCCACTGGGCTACCTTGGAGGCAGGCAGCGCCAGGGGCTCGGGTCTCTGCCTGGTACTCTGACAGAGTACTCTTACTCCGGGCTGGGCACTGAGGCTTCCAGGCAAGGAAAGACAGGAAGCGGGCTGCTGTCAGGATGGGGCTTACAGGCTAGAGAAGAGAACGAGGAGTCCTAAGACTTCTTTTTGGCAGTACTGGGACTGAACCCAGGGGTGCTCTTCCACTAAACCATGTCCCCAGTCTTGCTAAGCTGCTCAGGCTGGCCTCGAGCTTGCCATCCTCCGCGCTCAGCCTCTAGGCAGCCGGGGTTACAGGCACGGATCACCTGGCTTGTTTTGTGACATGGAGTCTTGTAGGTTGCCCAGGTAGGGCTTGAACTGCCAGGACCTAGAGCTCGGCCTCGGCCACCCCGCAGCTGGGACCGCAGGTGCCTGCCACCGTTCCAGCTCCAAGACCCAGCTGGCCACGCCAATTCCAGCCTGTTGCTTAACCTCGGGCAAAATGAGAGAAACATGACCAACCTCCTAGAGGGGGCCATGCGGGCGGGAAGGAGGAGACGCATGGGAAGGCAGGTCGCAGAGTCGACGGCGCAGAGACCCTGGGCAGGTGCGGGTCGGGGTACTCCTGGTCAGCGGATGTGGGTCCAGAGAGGTAGTGGTCCCCTCCCTCCCTGGCAGCTGCAGCCAGAGCCCGCCCACCGGCTGGTCACTGCTGTGGCCTGCCCCTCTCCAAGCTTTTCCTGTAGTGGACAGGGGCTGGAAACGCGACTCTGGCCAGCGAGGGAGAAGGGGCCTTTATGTGCGCCAGCAAAGACCCAATTGTTACTGAAACCCAACTGGGCTGCCTCTGGGTGATCTCTGGGCTCGCAGGGTGCCAGCTCTAGCCCAGAACAGAAGCTGCCGTCCGGCTGATGCATGCTGCAGATCCGCACGGCCTTCGGCACTGCCCCCGGCCCAGCGATCTCCTTTGACGCCGGGCGGTCGTCTGTCCAGGCGGCCGGGCGGCCTCCCCCGGCTGCTCCGACCACCTGCGCGGCGCGGAGCCGCGGCGCCGGGGGGAAGGGCGGCAGAGCGGCCAGTGTCCTTCCAGGGGCGCCGGCGGTGGAGCGGTGGGTCCGCGGGCACGGTCCTGGCCCGGTGACCGCCGCCGCGCGCCGGGCGGGCCTGGGGGTCGCGCGGCCCCGGCCCCTCCCTCCGGCCTGACGTCAGCGCGGGGCGGGCGGCGCTCGCGGTGTCCGGCGGCGGCGGCGGTCTGTCCGGCCGGTCCTTCAGCCCGGACCCGCGGCCCGGCGGCTCTCCGGACCGACCCGCGCCGCGGCAGGCGGGGCCGCGCCGGGCGGCCATTTCCACGCCGCCGCCCACTTCCTGCCGCTCGGGCAACAAAGGGGCTCGGCGGCCCCGCGCCCGCCGCCCGCGCCGCCATTGTCTGCCGGGGAGGGCGGCCGGCGCCTCGCCCCGCCCGGGCCGCCTCCGAGGTGACTTGGAAACTTGGGCCGCGCGGGCGATGCTCGCCTGGCCCTGCCGATCTCGGTGAGGGCGGGGGGCGGGGGTCCCCGCGCCCGGGAGGAGGCCGGGGTCCGCGCCCGGGAGGCCGGGGTCCGCGCCCCAGGGGCCGGGGTCTCCACGCCCGGGAGGAGGCCGGGGTCCGCGCCCGGGAGGAGGCCGGGGTCTGCGCCCGGGAGGCCGGGGTCTGCGCCCGGGAGGAGGCCGGGGTCTGCGCCCCAGGGGCCGGGGTCTCCACGCCCGGGAGGCCGGGGTCTCCACGCCCGGGAGGAGGCCGGGGTCTGCGCCCGGGAGGAGGCCGGGGTCTCCACGCCCGGGAGGCCGGGGTCTGCGCCCCAGGGGCCGGGGTCTCCACGCCCGGGAGGCCGGGGTCCGCGCCCGGGAGGAGGCCGGGGTCTCCGCCCAGGAGGCCGGAGTCTCCACGCCCGGGAGGCCGGGGTCCGCGCCCCAGGGGCCGGGGTCTCCACGCCCGGGAGGCCGGGGTCCGCGCCCGGGAGGAGGCCGGGGTCTCCACGCCCGGGAGGCCGGGGTCTGCGCCCCAGGGGCCGGGGTCTCCACGCCCGGGAGGCCGGGGTCCGCGCCCGGGAGGAGGCCGGGGTCTCCGCCCGGGAGGCCGGGGTCTGCGCCCGGGAGGCCGGGGTCCCCGCGCCCCGGGGTCTCCGCGCCCAGGAGGAGGCCGGGGTCTCCGCCCTAGAGGCCGGGGTCTCCACGCTGAGCAGCGCGCGGGGAGCTGGGCACCGCCGGGAGGGCGCCAGGCCCGTCCGCGCTCGGGCTGCGCTCCGCTGGGCGCTGACCAGTTCTTCTCCCTCAGCAGGGCAGGGCGGCTGGCCTGGAGTTTGGAGCCCGCCGGGGCAAGCGGCCATGGCCCAGCACTGGGCGGTCTGGCTGCTGGCAGCAGGGCTGTGGGGCCTGGGCATTGGGGCTGAGGTCTGGCTGAACCTTGTGCCCCGGAAGACGGTCTCTTCTGGAGGTGAGTGTCCTGGTGGGGCACAGCGGGCGGGGAGACCCTCTCCCGGGCGGGGCCTCAGGGAGGCAGCAGGGGCAGGCCGCTCAGGAATTGCGTGTTTCTGGCGGTCCCAAGCACTTCTAGGACGTGCCATCGGCCCGGGCCTGGGACTGGTGGACGGGTCAAGACCTGGTACTTCCCCTGCTGCTGCCTCACAGCAGCTCTGGGGTCTCTGAGCAACCCTACCCCAGACCTGGCTGCTCTTGGATGCAGGGGACACCCCTCTGCGCCACTCGCTCACCGTGCCCCGCTTCTTGATTCTCACGGAAAGCCTAGGCTTGAGAAACCTGACCACCATAGGTAGAAACCCAGGAGCACCCTTCCCCGCCCCAGAGCGCCCTCCTCCTGCCCGGGCAGCGGGATCCCCCGCAGCCTCCTGTACACACACCTGTGCGCAGGGGTGATGTCAGGTGTTTGTACCGTCCCTGCGCTCTGGGGACCTGGGATGAGCTCACCTCCCACAGGCCGCTCTTGGTGCTAATGAAGCCCTCCCTCCCATCGGGCCGGGTCTGGGCCTGGAGCTGCCTCCCAGGACTGAGGCTGGTGTTTGGGGGGTGGGCCTTGGGGCAGGGAGGCAGCTTTTCAGGGAGGGGGCTGACATGAGCTTGTGAATGTCGGCCTGGGGCAGGCAGCAGCAGGGCCTCCTGCCCCGACTC
Source organism: Muscardinus avellanarius (assembly GCF_963383645.1). NCBI lineage: Eukaryota > Metazoa > Chordata > Mammalia > Rodentia > Gliridae > Muscardinus > Muscardinus avellanarius. Next base: position 89,098,565 of record NC_137801.1, on the reverse strand, counting down.
CTGCTCTTCCCCTCCTGCCTGCCACCCACTCGCCCGCCTGTGCCAGCGCCCTGGGGTCGGGGTCCTGCCGCTGGAGCCTGCCTGGACCCTGCTGCGGTCAGCAGGGCAAGGAAGGAATCGGCGAGGCCGGCGTGCTGGTGCCTGCCTGTGACCCCAGTACTTGGGAGGCTAAGGCAGGAAGATCACGGGTTTGAGGCCAGCCTCAGCAGTTGAGCAAGACCCTGTTTCAGAAGGAAAAAGAAAGGGCAGGGGTGTAGCTGGAGGTCGAGTGCCGCGGGTCAGTGGGGAGCAGCAGCTGGCGGGCGGCAGGGGGTGCTGGCCCTGTGGCCGGAGGCACCACTGACCCTGAGAGAGAGCCCTCGGTCTGATGGTTTCCTCTGGCCGGAAGCTGTGGCCGTGATATCCTTCCTTCCTCCTCCCCAGCCCGGATCTGCCTCCTCCTGGCTGAGGGGAAGGCTGCCGAGGCCTGGGTGGAACGGTCAGGGCCGGTGGCGCTTCAGGAAAGGTCTAGGGCACTGGACAAAGGAAGACTGGTGGTCAGGGGTGCCTGGAGCCGTGGGAGGCCCGTGGGCCGCAGCCTGCTCACCGTCCCTGTCCCGCAGAGCTGGCCACGGTGGTGCGGCGGTTCTCCCAGACGGGCATCCAGGACTTCCTGACGCTGACCCTGACCGAGCGCTCCGGGCTCCTGTATGTGGGGGCGCGGGAGGCCCTGTTTGCCTTCAGCCTCGAGGCTCTGGAGCTGCAAGGAGTGGTGAGCAGGGCGGACGGGGGTGGGGGGCGCAGGCGGCGAGGGGCAGGACCCCAGGGCCCCGTGCCCGCTGCCCCGCCTGCTGGGGTTAGCAAGTTTCCGTTCCCTCTTGAGCGACCCCTGCTGCAGCTGCAGGGTGCTGGCGCCATCCCACGACGACGTTGCTAATGCCCCCTCCCTGTCCCCAGATCTCCTGGGAGGCGCCCGCCGAGAAGAAGATGGAGTGTATCCAGAAGGGGAAGAGCAACCAGGTGGGCGCCGGGCCACGCCTCTGTCCCGGCTCTGGGGCTCGTGGCCGGCGTCCTCGCTGACCCGTCCCGCCTTTCTCCCCCTAGACCGAGTGCTTCAATTTCATCCGCTTCCTGCAGCCCTACAACGCCTCGCACCTATACGTGTGCGGGACCTACGCCTTTCAGCCCAAGTGCACCTACATCGTGAGCGCCCCAGCCCCAGCCCGCCTCCTCCCGTCTGTCGCCGGCCCCGAGCGCCCCTGACCCTCGCGCCTCCTTGTCGCCCCGCCCCTAGGACATGCTCACCTTCACGTTAGAGCGCCGAGAATTTGAGGACGGAAAGGGCAGGTGTCCCTATGACCCGGCCAAGGGCCACACTGGCCTCCTTGTGGGTGAGTGGCTGTCCCCGGGCAGGCTGGGTGAGCCCCCCGGACGCCGGGCCTGGCTGACCCCTGCCCTCCCCAGACGGCGAGCTGTACTCGGCCACTCTCAACAACTTCCTGGGCACGGAGCCCATCATCCTGCGCAACATGGGGCCTCACCACGCCATGAAGACCGAGTACTTGGCCTTTTGGCTCAACGGTGAGCGCGCCGGCAAGCCCGGGGAGCCGAGGGCGGGGGCCCTGGCAGCCCGCCACTGACCCTCATCCCCTCGCCACAGAGCCCCACTTTGTAGGCTCCGCCTACGTCCCCGAGAGCGTGGGGAGCTTCACGGGGGACGACGACAAGGTTTACTTCTTCTTCAGCGAGCGGGCGGTGGAGTACGACTGCTACGCGGAGCAGGTGGTGGCCCGCGTCGCCCGCGTCTGCAAGGTACGAGTCCCCGGGCGGGGTGCCGGGAGCCCCGCCGGCCCAGCGGGGGCTGACGGCCACGCGCCCTTTGCCATCTGCCAGGGTGACCTGGGGGGCGCGCGCACGCTGCAGCGGAAGTGGACCACGTTCCTGAAGGCGCGGCTGGCCTGCTCCGCCCCGCACTGGCAGCTCTACTTCAACCAGCTGCGGGCCGTGCACACCCTGCAGGGGGCCTCCTGGCACAACACCACCTTCTTCGGGATTTTTCGAGCGAGATGGTGAGTCGGCCGGGACCCTTGGGGCTGGCGGGGAGCAGGTATTTAGGGTTAGGAATGGTGTGTGGGCATAAGGACCGATACCAGCCCCTGGGGAAAGTTCAGGCGGTCAGTGTCTGGAAGCCAAGAACGCTGGGCACTGCCCTCCCCTTTTTTTGTGGTTGTGGGGATGAAACCCGGGGGCATTCTACCTCCTAGTTATACCCCTATTCCTATTTTTTATTCTTTATTTGGAAATGGGGTCTCACCAAGTTGCTGAGGCCGGCCACAAACCTGGGATCCTCCTGCTTCAGCCTCCCAAGTACTGGGGTTACAAGAGTGTGCCACCACGCCTGGCTCTGCATAGCGCCCCCCCTTTTTGTGGTACCGTAGATGGAGCCCAGGGCCTTCTACATCTGGGTTACATTCCCAGACTTATATTTTATTTGGAAACAGGGTCTCCTTAAGTTGTTGAGAGCCTAAGTCGCTGAGGCTGGCTTTGAACCTGCATGATCCTCCTGTCTCAGCCTTCCAAGTACACAGGATTACATGCATGCACCACCATGCCCAGCACTGCACCTTTTTAAAGCTTCCTGGGAGCTTGGTGTGGCGATGGACACCTGTAATCTTGGTACTTGGGAGGCCGAGACAGGAGGATCGCAGGTTTGAGGACAGCATTAGTAAGTGAAATTCTCATCAAACCAGTGAGACCTTGTTTTAAAATAAAAATAAAACAGAGCCAGGCATGGGGTGCATATTTGTAATTCCAGTACTTGAGAGGCTGAGACAGGAAGATCACAGGTTCAAAGCCAGCCTCAGCAATTTAGCAAGGCTTTCAGTAACCTAGTGACCCTGTTTCCAAATAAGAAATAAAATCAGGTCAGGTATGGTGACACACGCTTGTAATCCCAGCATTTGGGAGGCTGAGATGGGAGAATCCAGGTTCATGGCCAGCCTCAGCTACTTAGGCCCTCTGCAACTCGGTGAGACCCTGTTCCAAAATAAAGACTAAAAGCCGGGCGTGGTGGCGCACGCTTGTAATCCCCGTGCTTGGGAGGCTGAGACAGGAGGATCATACGGGTTCGAAGCCAGCCTCAGCTACTTAGGCTCTCAGCAACTTAGCAAGACCCTGTTTTCAAATAAAATATAAAAAAGGTCTGGGAGTGTAGCCCGGAGGTGGAAAGCATCTGGGTTCCACCCCTAGTACCACAAAAAAAAAAAAAAAAAAAGACTAAAAAATAGGGCTGAGGGTGTAGCCCGGAGGTAGAATGCTGCTGGGTTCCATCCCCAATACTGTAAAAAAAAAAAAAAAAGGAAAAAGGAAATCAGGCTGGGAGTGTAGCTTGTAGGTAAAATGCCCCTGGGCTCAATCATCCCCAGCACCAGTAGATCAGTCTTGGTGCTGGAGGTGGGCAACCAGTCGCAGGTGGCGTTTTCAAGCTGCCCGTGCACCTTGTGCTCACGACGGCCTTGCACACTCGCTCTGGGGCTGGGGGCCGAGGGTAAGGCGGCAGCGGCCTGATATTTGAGCCACCCTCCCTGCTGTAACAGGGGTGATGTGGAGCTGTCCGCTGTCTGTGAGTACCAGTTGGAAGAGATCCAGCGGGTGTTCGAGGGTCCCTACAAGGAATACCGCGAGCAGGCCCAGAAATGGGGCCGCTACACCGACACGGTCCCCAGCCCGCGGCCGGGCTCGGTGAGTCCTCGGGGCAGGGGCGAGTGCTGCCCGGGTTCCAGAGCCCTCCAGCCCGGCTGACGGCGCTCCCGCCGCGGCCCTGCCTCCTCCCACAGTGTATCAACAACTGGCACCGGCGCCACGGCTACACCAGCTCCCTGCAGCTGCCCGACAACACCCTCAACTTTATCAAGAAGCACCCGCTGATGGAGGAGCAGGTCCGGCCTCGGTGGGGCCGGCCCCTGCTGGTGAAGAAGAACACCAACTTCACCCACCTGGTGGCCGACCGGGTCACGGGGCTCGACGGGGCCGTCTACACAGTGCTGTTCATTGGCACGGGTGGGTGCCGGGCGGCGCCAGGGCAGGCGGGTGAGGTGGTGGGAGCCTCCCGCCTGACACGTGTACCCTCCCTCCCCGAACCTCTCCCCTCCAGGTGACGGCTGGCTGCTCAAGGCCGTGAGCCTGGGGCCCTGGGTGCACCTGATTGAGGAGCTGCAGGTGTTTGACCAGGAGTCCATGGGAAGCCTGGTGCTGTCTCGGAGCAAGGTAATGGGCCCAGCCCTGCTGTTGCGGGCCCTCCCCGGCCGTGCGCTCGGCCAGCACCGCACACCTCGCCTAGCTCCAGGCCGGTTCCAGGAAGTAAGAGCGCCAAGGCCGGAATCTGTGCTCCGAGGGCCGTTTTATATATAGCCGGGTCCCTGCGGGCTGCGTTCCTAGAATTGGCCCTGGCAGCCAATCTCCAGGTCTCTCCAGACCCTCAGAGCGGCCGCTTGGCTGCAGCACCTTCTCTGATCCTGCCCCGTGGGCCCAGACCTGCCAGGCGGGCACGCCCTGCCCTGCCCAGCTCCCCCGCGTGGGGCGTCTTCCTGGGCCCTGTACAGAGCTCCCCCGTTTGCAGCCCCCTCCGGATGCCGAGCTTGCCTTTTACCAGCCACTGTGACTCAAAACCCTCCCCAGAACGTGGGATCGTGTCAGAGTGAGCCTGGGGCTGGACACACACACATTGCCAGTTACCACTCAAACACAGGGAAACACCTTCTGCCGGCTGGGACCTTTGTTGGGGCGGCGGGGCTTGAGACAGGGCGCTGTATGTGTGGGGCCTGATGACGGCCTCGCCTCGCGGGCCAGCCCCGGTCTAATAAGGTCGCTCTGGTAAGGGGCTTGGGATGGGGCAGGCCTGGAGTAAGCCCCTGCTCTCCTCAGACCTGACCTGACCTTCCTCTTTCCCCTTCCCTCTTTGCACCGCGGGAGTCTGAGCTGGGGCCTTCCCACACACGCCGTGACCCTCCTCTGCCTCTTTTCTGCAGAAACTGCTTTTCGCGGGCTCCCGCTCACAGCTGGTCCAGCTGCCCCTGGCGGAGTGCGGGAAGTACCGCTTCTGCGCCGACTGCGTCCTGGCGCGGGACCCCTACTGCGCCTGGAACCTCAACACCAGCCGCTGCGTGCCCGTGGACCGCCACACCCGGTGAGTCGGGCTCTGAGTGGGGCTGGGGGCAGGGCGCAGAGTGGCCGCTGACGCCCCTGCTTCCCCTGCCAGATCCCTGCTGGTCCAGCACGTGACCATCTCGGACACCTCGGGCATCTGTGATCTGCACAGCAGTAAGAAAGGTGAGCTCTTCTTTTTTTTTTTTTTAATGTGGTCCCCCTCCTGTGGGTCCAAGGCCTGGACCAGCTGAAGTTTCTGCATCTCGGCCCCAACCCTGAGTGGCCTGCACTAACCGCTCTCTCCCCCCCTTTGCAGTCCGGCTCACTCCCAAAAACATCACGGTGGTGGCGGGCACGGACCTGGTGCTGCCCTGCCGCCTGTCCTCCAACTTGGCCCATGCACGCTGGACCTTTGGGGGCCGGGACCTGCCCGTGGAACAGCCCGGCCCCTTCCTCTATGATGCCCGGCTCCAAGCCCTGGTGGTCATGGCCGCCCAGCCCCGCCATGCTGGCATCTACCGCTGCTTTTCGGAGGAGCAGGGAGCGCGGCTGGCCGCCGAGGGCTACCTGGTGGCCGTGGTGGCCGGCCCGGCCGTGACCCTGGAGGCCCGGGCGCCCTTGGAGAGCCTGGGGCTGGTGTGGCTGGCCGTCGTGGCCCTGGGAGCCCTGTGTCTGCTGCTGCTGCTGCTGGTGCTGTCCCTGCGCCGACGGCTGCGGGAGGAGCTGGAGAAAGGTGCCAAGACGGCCGAGAGGACCCTGGTGTACCCCCTGGAGCTGCCCAAGGAGCCCACCAGCCCGCCTTTCCGCCCGGGCCCCGAAACGGACGAGAAACTCTGGGACCCGGTCGGCTACTACTACTCGGACGGCTCCCTCAAGATTGTGCCTGGCCATGCCCGCTGCCAGCCCGGGGGAGGGCCCCCGTCGCCCCCGCCCGCTATCCCCGGCCAGCCCCTGCCGTCCCCTACCAGGCTCCACCTGGGGGGCGGCCGGAACTCAAACGCCAACGGCTACGTGCGCCTGCAGCTAGGAGGGGAGGACCAGGCCGAGCTCGGGCACCCCCTGCCCGAGCTGGCCGAGGAACTGCGGCGAAAGCTGCACCACCGCCAGCCGCTGCCCGACTCCAACCCCGAAGAGTCCTCCGTGTGAGCTGCGCGAGGCGCCGGCATTTGCACAGCACCAGCTACCTCAGGGACGGCCCGGGCGGGCACCAGCGCTGCCCAGCTCGCCCGGCCGCGAGGACCTGCTCTGGGACGGCCACCTGGTGTGGCTCGGCCGCCGGCAGGCTCCTCCTCCTCCTTCTCCTCCTCCTCTGTGAATCTGACACACGGGACCCCGGCAGCCAAAACTTTTCCAAGGCAGAAAGCAGTTTCAAGATGTGGGTGTGTGCATACGTGTGTGTGCGTGCGCGTGCGTGCGTGCGTGCGGCGCAGCCTGGCCGTTTCTGTCCGTCTTCCCTTGGCCTGGGGTCCTCCTGGCGAGTCTTTGGAGCTGTCGAGGGGAGGGGTCCAATCGCTCTGCCTCTCCTACCCCCACCTGTCCCCGTGCGGGGCAGCCATGTACATATGGGGGTGGGGGGCAGGTGCTGCACCCCTCCGAGGGGCGAGCAGGGCCCAGGCGGCCTAGTCCTGCTGCCGGGGCTATGAATGTTTCCAGGGTGGGGGGGGGGAGATGGAGCCTCCTGTGTGTTTGGGGGAAGGGCGGGAGGGGCTACCCACTTGGCCCCAGGGGTCAGTGGTATTTTATACTCTGGAAAGGCTGTGCGGGGAGGGGAGGGCGGGCATGTTGTGGGCTCTGGCACCCCCGTCCCAGCCCGGGAAGAGGGCTTCTAACTGTAACTTATTGTGTCCTCGCTATTTATTTGTTGTAAATATTTGAGTATTTTTATATTGACAAATAAAATGGAGAAAATGAGCGGAGGGGATGAGATGTTTGGGCTAAAACCCATCCGCGGGTCGTGGGGAGCAGGACCCGGGGCCCCAGGGCAGCCCCCAGACTCCAGTGTTTTCCCACAGTGGTGCCTATGGGGCTGGGAACCAGACCAGCCTCGTCCCCTGGGGAGCCTGCCTGGGCCTCTGGCCAGAGGGAGACGTTGGGGGCACTGGGGGAGAGGAGGAGGGGCCTGCCTTCCCAGAGCCCGCGGAGGGGAGGGCAAGTGGGATCCGGGAGGCTGCGGGAGGGGGTTTCTAGCAGCAGCCTAAGGGTATGTGGACACTGGTTGCTTGCGTGAGGGTGGGGTCAGTTTGTGGGGAGAGATTGAGCCTTTTACCCTGTAAGAATGCCGGCAGCCTTCAGTGCCCCCACCTCGCGGGGAAAGAACTTCCCTACTGTACTGTACCCGGTGCCTTCCAAGCCCTGCCTCAGCGAGGGCGGTGCAGGGCCAGATGTTCTGGAGAAAAACAACAGGCCCCAGCCTGGACTCGTTTCCTTTTGTTCTTCTCTCTCTCTCTCTCTCTTTTTTTTTTGTTTTGTTTTGTTTCTTTTAGTACTAGGGATTGAATCCAGGGTCCCTCTACCTCTAGCCCTTTTTCTTTTGAAACGGTCTCAGTTGAACCTGCTATTCTACTCAGCCTTCCAGTACTGGGTTTTGCGGGTGTGCCTCTGCTAGCCCACGTTAATTCCTGTGTCCACGGTGGGTTCCGATCCGCAGAGGGATAGGAGCCGTGAGCTGAGGTCTGCCCTGTACGCTGGACTGTGGTTTGAAGGGCTGCTGGCCCGGTTTTCCCTAAGAGGCTTGAGAAGGCTGGGGCAGCAGGGCATGGTGTGCACGCCTGTGATCCCAGTACTTGGGAGGCTGAGGCAGGAGTTTTCTGTGTCCTAGGCCAGCCTCAGCAATTTAGAGAGACCCTGATTCAAAATTAAAAAAAAAAAAATAGAGCTGGGAGCTGGACCTGCTTGTAATCCCAGGTATGCACGCCTGTGATCCCAGTACTTGGGAGGCCGAGACAGGAGGATCACGGATTCGAGGCCAGCCTCAGCCACTTAGGTTCTCCACAACTTACATCCTGTTTCAAGATAAAGAATAAAAAATAGGGCCGGGATGTATCTTGGAGGCAGAACGCTCCCGGATTCCATCCCCGGTACCACAAAAAAAAAAAAGGAAAAAAAATAAAGCCTGGGTGTTTTTCAGCGGTAGAATGCCTCTGGGTTCAATCTGTTCAATCCTCTGGGTTCAAACACACACACACGCACACACACGCACACAGGATGGATCAGTGCTATGCTTAGTACATGCTTCTGACAGGCCAGAGGATGTCTTGAGACACCTACATTACCTAGCTCCCAGGAGGCTGAAGCAGGAGGATTGCCAGCCTGAGGCCAGCCTGGGCGATTTAGCAAGGCCCTGTCTAAAATGGGAAATAAGGAGCTGGTGGTGCAGCCTGCAATCCCAGGACTGGGGAGGCCGAGACAGGAGGACTCAGGTCAACCTCAGCAAGTACTGAGACTCAGCGACCTAGAGAGACCCTGTTTTAGAAAAAAAGGGGGGGGTGGCCAGGGATGTAGCTCAGAGCCAGAATGTCATTGGGCTCAACTCTCAGTACCACACACACACAAGGGAAATGAAAGGGTCTGTGAGCTGGGCACGGGGGGCACACTGGTGATCCCAGGACTCGGGAGGCCGAGACAGGAGGATTGAACAGGTTTGAAGCTACTTCGTGAGGCTCTCAGATACCTAGTGAGATCCTGTTTCCAAACAAAATATAAAAATAGGTCTGCGAGCGTAGCCAAGAGATAGAAAGCCCCTGGGTTCCACCCCCAGTACCACAAAAAAGGGGGGGGGTTGGGGATGTAGTTCAATGGTAGAGTGTCCAAGACCACAGAAAAGGGGGAGAACTCCTAACAAGCGGGGGGCCCAGGCTTGTGACTCTAGTACTTGGTAGGTGAAGGTTCGAGTCCCCCGGCCCCACAGGGGCAGGGCCGGGAGCCAGGAGGTGGAGCTCTGCCATTCCTGGAGGGGACCCGGCCTCCCGGTCAGGAAGAAGAGAGGGCAGAGTTCAGAGAGGAGCCCGAGAGGGAGGGACGCGCTCTCCCCCGCCACCAGCCTCCGGGGCCACGCGGGGCTGGAGGCCGATCTCCCACGAATAAAGGCATCCATGATATCCACTATGGATCCCTGCGTGTCTCCATGCGACTGGGGGACACACGCACATCAACCTTTTAGTAGGCTGCGGCAGGAGGAGCGCAGGTTCACGGCCAGCCTCGGCTACTTAGCCAGGCCCTTCCAGTGAGACCCTGTTTTAAAAAAAAAGGCTAATAATAACAATAATAATGATGATGATGATGATGTTAGGGGTGTGGCTCAGAGGTAAAATGCCCCTGGGGTTCCATCCCAGTACGGGGGGGGGGGTGTGTGGGGGGGGAGGAGACCCTGTTTCAAAATAAAGAGTAAAATACTAAGGCTGGGCCGTTCAATCTCTAGTACTGTAAAAACAAACCCAAAGGCCGTCCTGGCGGCTGTCAGCTCCCACTGGGGGTGGGTCGCGCATCGACCGGGGGCCCCGCGCCGCCGGGCCTCCACGTGGCCGTGGGTTCGCGCCCCGCCGGCTTGAAGGCTGCCGAGCGGTCAAGGCCTGGCTCGGTGCGGCGGCGGAGCGGCGGCGGCCGTGACGCCTGCCTGGGGCTGGGTGGGCCTCGCGCCGCAACTGGACGGGCCCGCGAGGCCTGAGGGCCGGGTCCCGGGGCCGGGCCGCCCCGGTGCCCCCCCGCCTCCGCCGCGCTCCGGCCTCGGCTGGGCCTCGGGCGCCCCCTCGCGGCGGCGCGGACGCTCGGCGCCGCAAGCCCCGCCCCGCCGCCCAAGCCCCGCCCCCCGCCGCCGCCATTGGTTCCTGAGCTACGGCCTAGGCGCTGCGGGGTGGGCTCAGGGAGGGGCGGGACTTGCGGGCCTCCGCGGGCTCTGAGTGGTCGCAGCGGGAGGGCGGGGCGGGCGCGGCGGGCCTGGGGCGGGCCTCGCGGGCCACGATGGCGGCGCCCGGGCCGTGTGCGGAGGCGCCCTGCTGCGCACGCCCCGCCGCGGTGCCCGGCGCGCAGCAGACGCTGGAGGAGATGGACTTCGAGAGGGGTGAGCCCGGCGCAGGGGGAGCCTGACCGCCTGCGCCCCGCGACGGCGCCCCGGACGCCCGCTCCCCGCCCGGGCCTCGGCGGCTGCCGGCTCTGCCCCTCCGCGGCCCCGAGGAGCCCGGTCTCCGTCGCGGCCTCGGCGCCCTGGGCCCCGGCGGCGCTCTGGTTTCCATCCTCCCTTGTCCCTTCGGCAACACCGGTCAGCCCCAGCCAGGCGTGGTGGGCACGCTGTCATCCCAGCTTTGGGAGGCTGAGACCAGAGGACCGCCGTTCCCGGACAGCCTCAGCCACTCAGGCCCTTTGCGACTCAGTGAGACCTTGTCTCAAAATAAGGAAAAAAATAGGGCCGGGAGCTGGGTGTGGCGGTGCACGCTTGTAATCCTGTTATTTCGGAGGATCGTGGTTCACGGACAGCCTCAGCTACTTAGGGAGGCCCTTCGCAACTCAGTGAGACAGTTTCAAAAAAAAAAAAACTAAACTAAAAAAATTAGGGCTGGGGGTGTAGCTCAGAAATACAATGCCCCTGGGTTTCATCCCCAATACTGGAAAAAAAAAAAAAATAGGGCTGGGGGTGTAGCTCAGAGGTAAAAGGTCTCTGGGTTCCATCCCCAGTTCCACAAAATAAATTAAATCCTTTCTATTTTATCACGTGGATATTTCTCCCTCAAATCATTTCTCTCTTTTCTTTTTTGTACTAGGGATCGAAACCAGGGGGATTTTTCCTCTGAACCACCCTCCCCTCGTTTCTTTTTATTTTTTGTTGGGAAACAGGGTCTCACCAGGTTAAGTCTCGATAAATTGCCGAGGCTGTCCTCGAACCTGCGACTCGTCTTTCCAAGTACTGGGATTATAGGTGTGCGCCACCACACCCAGCTGCACTGGTTTTTTTTTTTTGCAGGTCTGGGGGTGGAACCCAGAGCATTCAACCTTCTTGCTACACCACCTGCCCAATTTTTTACTCTTTATTTTGAAACAGGGTCTAAGTTAAGTAGCTGAGGCTGTCTGCGGACCGCGATCCTCCTGTCTCAGCCTCCAGAATGTTGGGATGACGTGCCCACCAGGCCCGTCTTTGCGTTCGCCATTTTCATTGTTTCTTCCGCAACATTTGTGAGCTTGAATTAGGAGGAAGGGGTTTCTGTCTTTCCAGTCCTACTGCCCTGAGTAGACGAGCCTTAGTGGGTCCTAATCACAGCTGTGCCACCAGCACCCACAGTAATCCTTAGCATAGAAGGGAGGCGGGGCTACTGCTTATTGAAAGAGCAGATATCTTGATACATGGATACAAAAACTTGAGTCAGGGGAACAGGAGCCGCTAGCACCCCTGGTGGCGCTTCTCAGTACTGCCACTGGCTTTCTGCAGGAATCTGGTCGGCGGCTCTGAACGGAGACCTGGGCAGAGTGAAGCACTTGGTCCAGAAGGCCACGGACCCCAGCCAGCCTGACTCGGCTGGCTACACCGCCCTGGTGAGCTGGGAGCTGGGAGGAGCCGGGGCGGAAGACAAGCCCCACGGGAGGGCGCTGCTCTGCAGGGCTGGGTGTTGGCCTCTTCACCACGCGTGCGGTGATGGAACAGTGAGGAAGGGGCCCGGGACAGACCCTGCGCCCCTGCCCACCGCCGCCTGCTCCTGCCAGGACGCACTGGCCCGCCACGGCCCCGGCGCTCCAGGCCAGCCAGACAGGGAACGCGGCCTCCACGGCCCTGAGCCCCAGTAGACGGCTCCCTGCTGGCCGTCACTTGCTTTATTTCTTGCAGTGCGCCCTGCGTGTCCTAGACACTGAGCCGTGCCCCAGGCCGACCTCGTCTGCCTTAAGCTGGCTGTTTCAAGGGTTTTGTCACAATGGATGAAAAGTGGACAAGCATGTTCTCCTTCCCTTTCTCCCAGGAAAGTGTCTTTTGTGTGTGTGCGTGCTGTGGGTCAGACCCAGGGGTGTTCGTCCTCTGAGCTACACCCCCCAGCCCTTTTTATTTTTTTCTTTTGAAACAAAGTCTTGCTACGTTGCTGAGGCTGGCCTCAAACCTGCGGTCCTCCTGTTTCAGGCTCCCAGTTACTGGAATTACAGTTGTGTGCAACCATTCCAACCATGCCAGGTTGAAAGTTTTTCTTTTCTTTCTTTTTTTTTTTCTTTTTTTTGTGGTGCTGGGAATGGAACCCAGGGGTATTCCACCTCTGAACTATACCCCAGCCCTATTTTTTTTAAATTTTGAAACAGGGTCTCACTAGGTTGAGGAGAATCTCACACTTGCTGAGGCTGTCCTCATACCTGAAATCCTCCTGTTTCCGCCTCCTGAGTACTGGAATTACAGGCATGTATCCTCATGCCTGGCTTGCAGAGTTTCTCTTTCAATCATGTGAACCTGGACATTTCAGTCAGTACAGGAGCTTTATATCAGCCGCCGTGGGGCACAGGCCAGCAGCCCCAGTATTTGGGAGGCCGAGTCAGGAGGATTGCAAGTTTGAGTCCAGGCTTAGAGACTTAGTGAGACCCCGTATCAAAATAAAAAATAGCCAGGCGTGGTGGCACACACTTGTAATCCCAGTGCTTGGGAGGCAGAGACAAGATGATCACACAGGTTTAAAACCAGCCTTAGTGAGGCTCTCAGCACCTTAGTGAGACCCTGTTTCCAAATAAAAATATATATTAGGTCTGGGAGTGTAGCCTGGAGGTAGAAGGCCTTTGGGTTCCATCCCCAGTACCACACACACACACAAAAAAAATAAAAATAAAAAACATAAAAGGGGCTAGAACGCTGGGCGTGGTGGTGCATGCTTGCAACACCCCCCCCCCCCCCGCTTGGGAGGCGGAGACAGGAAGATCGCAACGGTTCGAAGCCAGCCGCGCTGGCTTAAGAGACCCTGTTTCCAAAAATAAAAAAGCATAAAATAGGTCTGGGAGTGTAGCCTGGAGGTAGAAGGGCTTCCAGGAAGCCCAGTACCACCAATCAATCAATCAATCAATCAATAAACAAACAAACAAAAGGGGCCAGAGGTGTAGTTCGGAGGTAGACTGCCCTGGATTGGATCCCCAGCACCAGGAGGAGTAGAGCAGCTCCCCTTGTCCCTGGATTCTCTTTCACGGGACCCTGTGAGGTGGGGATGCTTAGCTGCCCTTTCCAGGTGGAGGCGCTGGCGCTGGGCTGGAAGGAGCCTGCAGGGCCCTGGCTGCGGAGCCCTGGCTACAGGGCCAGAGCTCTCGGCTGCTGTCACACCGACTGAGCCCAGGCTCCTCTGCAGCACTACGCCAGCCGCAACGGGCACTATGCCGTGTGCCAGTTCCTGCTGGAGAGCGGAGCCAAGTGCGATGCCCAGACCCACGGCGGGGCCACGGCGCTGCACCGCGCCAGCTACTGTGGGCACGCAGACGTTGCCCGGCTGCTGCTCTCCCACGGCGCCGACCCCCGGCTGGCAGACGGTGATGGCATGACCAGTCTTCACAAGGTGTGTCGCGTGCCCCGGCCAGATGCCTGTCACCACGGCGATGCAGCTGGTGGACAGGCCCTCACCCCGGCACCGGGAGGCTGAGACGGAGGACCACAGGTTCAAAGACAGCTCAGCAAGCAGTAAGACTCATCGACCTCGTGAGACCCTGTTTCAAATAGGGCCGGGGTGTAGCCCGGAGGTAGCCCTCCGAGGATGGCTTTGAGCTGCGGTCCTCCTGTCCGGCCTCCCGGCCTCTGAGTGCCTGCCAACCGGCCTCTCTCCGCAGGCTGCCGAGAAGGGCCATGTGGACGTCTGCTCCCTCCTGTTGCGGCACAGCCCAGCCCTGAAGGCCGTCCGGGACCGGAAGGCAAGGCTGGCCTGTGACCTGCTGCCCTGCAACAGCGATCTGCGGGACCTGCTGGCCAGCTGAGGCGCCCGGGCCAGCTGTGCATGCCGCTAGCCTCGGTGCCCTGCAGGGCAGGAGGTACCCGGCGCCCAGGAAGGCCCCGTTCTGCCCGGTGGCAGTGAGGGCGGAGGTTTGGCCGGCTGACGGAGTTTACGCTTGGCCAGAGGGTCATATTCAAAGAGCTCGTGTGGAGAAAATAAAGTTATATCCTTACCTCATCCCCACATGAAGTGTCAGGATTAAAGACCTAAATATAAAAACACAGAAGTAGCTGTGCACCGAGACACACCTCTAATCCTAGCCACTCCCGAGGCTGAGGCAGGGGGCTCACACGTTCAAGGCCGAAATTAAAAAAAAAAAAAAAAAAGCAAACCAGGCACGGTGGGCATGCTTGTGATCCCAGCACTTGGGAGGCTGAGACAGGAGGATTTGTGGCCAGCCTCAGCTACTTAGGCCCTCTGCAACTCAGTGAGACACTGTTTCAAAATAAAGAATAAAAAAATAGAGCAGGGGTGCAGCTCGGAGGTCGAATGCCCCTGGGTTCCATCCCCAGAACTGCAAAAAATAAAAATAATAAAGAATAAGAAAATAGAGCAGGGGTGCAGCTCGGAGGTCGAATGCCCCTGGGTTCCATCCCCAGAACTGCAAAAAATAAAAATAATAAAATAAAGAATAAGAAAATAGAGCAGGGGTGCAGCTCGGAGGTCGAATGCCCCTGGGTTCCATCCCCAGAACTGCAAAAAATAAAAATAATAAAATAAAGAATAAGAAAATAGAGCAGGGGTGCAGCTCGGAGGTCGAATGCCCCTGGGTTCCATCCCCAGAACTGCAAAAAATAAAAATAATAAAATAAAGAATAAGAAAATAGAGCAGGGGTGCAGCTCGGAGGTCGAATGCCCCTGGGTTCCATCCCCAGAACTGCAAAAAGTAAACCTTTTTTATACTTTTCTTGGTGCACCCAGCGTCACATGGTGGTGCGGCTCACGGTGCCCGCGGCTCGCATGCCCGCAGCCCCAGTGCCTTCCCCGGCCCTCTCCCCACACAGGGCGCTCGGGGCGGCACCGGTGCTCTCCCATGTACGTGATGCCTCGCTGACCCTCCCGCCCGCCGCCCGGCTCCGCGGCCCCTCTGGGGTCCCTGCTTCTCTCTAGCCCCTTCACCTTCTGGGCCTGGTCAGCCTCACGTAACAATGTTCTCCGGTCCCTCGGTTTCCCTGCAGATGACGTTTTGTTCTTGAGTGCTGCGTAGATCCCACTGTGTGTATACCTGTAATTTCTAAGCCGTTCACAATGGCCATAATTGGCTATTGTGGGATGAACATGGCTGTGCACGTATCACTATAATTCTCACTTCAGCCCCTTTGGAAGGATGCCCAGGGCTGGCGGGGCTGCGTGGGTTTCTCTAGCTGGTTCAGAGGTCTGCATTGGGTCTGGGTCCTTTATACTTTCTTTCACGCCGTCCTTTGTCTTTGTTGGTGTCTGCACGTGGAGGCATGTGCAGTTGCTGTCAGGGTGGGCGGTGTTTATATAAATAAAGAGCCAGACCCACGATGTGCTCCGTGTGAGCTCCGTGTAGCCGCGTAGAGACTCCTCTGGGTACAGAGATGTCTGTTTAGAGGCCCTGGAGCAAGGCTCCAGGCGTGACCCTCGGCACCGCAAGAGGGAACGTGCCCTGGAGCATGAGGCCTACGTAAAACACCAGAAAGGCCAGCCGGGCGGGCGTGGCGGCGCACGCTTGTCACCCCAGCATTTGGGAGGCTGAGGAGGATTGTAGGCTCAAAGCCAGGCTCAGCCACTTAGTGAGGCTGTCAACAACTTAGCAAAACCTTGTTTCTTTTTTCCTTTCCTTTTGTTTGAGGGGGATAGGGATCGAACCCAGAAGCTACACCACCAGCTCAATTTCTCCGAGCTGCACCCCCAGCCTTTATTTTTGCAGTATTGAGGTTGGAACCTGGGCATTCTACCTCAGAGCTACACCTCCAGCCCTACTTTTTTTTTTTTTTGGTGGTACTGGGGATGGAACCCTTCTACCTCTGGGCTACACTCCCAGACCTATTTTATATTTTATTTGGAAACAGGGTCTCTTAAACCAGCAAGGCTGGCTTCGAACCTGTGTGATCCTCTTGTCTCCACCTCCCAAGCGCGGGGATTACAAGTGTGCGCCACCACGCCTGACTCAACCCTACTTTTTTTTCTTTTTTCATTTTTCTTTTTTGCAGGTCTGGGGATGGAACCCAGGGGCATTCTACCTCGGAGCTACACCCCCTGCCCTATTTTTTTATGCTTTATTTTGAAACCGGGTCTCACTGAGTTGCAGAGGGCCTCACTAAGTAGCTGAGGCTGTCCGCAAACAGTGATCCTCCAGGTCTCAGCCTCCCCAATGCTGGGATTACAAGCGTGAGCCACCACGCCCAGCACAACCCTACTTTTTGTTCTTTAATTTGAAACAGGGTCTCACTGAGTTGCAAAGGGCTTCACTAAGTAGCTGAGGCTGGCCACGAACCGTGATCCTCTGCTCTCAGCCTCCCGAAAGCTGGGATTGCAAGTGTGTGCCACCACGCCCGGCTTTTAATTTTAAATTTAAAACAGGGCTTTACAAAGTGCCTGAGGATGTGCTCACTTGTAGACACTGGTCTTGAGTCTTCAGTCCTGTCTCAGCTCCCAAGTACTGGAATTGCAGGCTTGCGCCACCACGCCCAGCAGCACCCCACCTTTCAAGCTACACTCCCCTCCCCACTGTATTTTACTTTTTGAAACAGGATCTCACTGGGTTGATGAAAGTCTTATTACTTGCTGAGACTGGGCTCAAACCTGCGATTCTCCTGTCTCAGCCTCCCAAGTGCTGGGATCACAGAGGGCCCCACCACGAGAACTGGGTTTCCTAAGGTTCCGGGTTTCCCACACCCTCGGGGAGCCGGGGGCACCCCCACGTGGCCAGGTCAGCCATGGCCTCTGGTCCTCCGTGCACAGCGCCCTGCTTTGGGCGCCCTCTGCTCCTGCTTCTCCCGTCTTCCTTACTGGGTATATGATTCCCAAGGTCCGTGCTGAGGTCAAGGCGCAGCTGGGTGCTGGCCTGGCTGGTCCCTGGAGGACAACGAGGACCCGCCTGGGCTTCGTGGCTCCCGGTCTCAGTCTGGGCCCAGGGGCGTCTGTACAGGGACCGTGGGGGCTCCTCCAGGGTGTGGAGACAGCTGTGCGTGAGGTGAGGGAGGGCAGGCTGGGGGCGTCATGTGAAGCCCAGTCTCCACGCGGAAGCCACTGGATTCCTGAGACAGTAGGTCAACCTCTTCTCCTGTCCCTCCGCAGTCCAGGCCACTGTGGGCCGCGGCAGCCGAGCTGGGCCCTTGCAAGCCCGGGGCCCGGCTGGGCTCCTTGGGAGGCAGGGGCCTGGCCCCGGGTCTGGGCGCCCTGCCCGCATTGGTTAAATGCCTTCTGGAGATGCGGTGTGGCCGGTCCCTGCCCTTGGCGGGCCACGTTCCAGACTGGTATTCTGGTTGGTGTGACAGGGCCCAGAGTCATCCGGTGCTGGCACGGGCGGGCCCTGTCCTTCCTGCCCCTGGAGCCAGCGCTCCTATAAAAAGGCCGGGCAGCCGGCGCCCGTGGCTGGGGCTGTGGAGAGCGGGGGACCATGGACTTCGTCAGCATTCAGCAGTTGGTGAGGACGCGGGCGGGCGGGCGGGCGGGCGGGCGGAGGGGGTGGCAGCAGGTCTTGCCTGGCCTCCACCCGCTCTTATGTAGGCAGGAAAAGGAATGGGCGAGTGGACAGGGCAATCCTTGAGTTCGGTGATAGTTCTGGTGTTCCACCGTGCAGAGCCAGGGCCGATTCCAGGCCCTCCCAGTGGCTGGGCGTTCCCTGGAAGACACGGGCAGCCGTGCTCTTTGTTTCCACTTATCTTGTGTGGTACGGGACATAGAATCCAGGACCGTGCACGCTAGCCAAGTGCTCTAACACGGGCCACACCTCCGAGCCCTTTGAATTTTTGAGATAGGGTCTTGCTAACTTGCCCGGACTGGCCTCAAGACCACGATCTTCCTGCCTCAGCCTCTTGGGCTGCTGAGATTACGGACGCACACCGCCGCGCCCACTGGGTTGTTCTTTTGGTTTGAGCACCATGGGGGGCCTCGCTCTGGCAATCTTTGCTTGGGGTTGGGGAGAAGGCTCCTCTTGGCTCCACAGGCCCCCAGGGATGCTTTGGGGTGTCTGTTGTGGGGTTAGGGCTCAGCGGTCCAGCCTGGCACAGAGGGCTGCGGAGCTGAGGAGTGCCGAGGTGCTCCGTTCTATTTGTTTACTTTTGTGGCCGTGAGGACTGAATCCAGGGCCATTTTTTTTGGGGGGGTCACAGGGGATTAAACTTGGGGTAGTCTACCTCCAAGCTACACTGCCAGCCCTATTTTATTTTTTATTTTGAAACGGTCTCACTACTTGTTGAGGCTGTCCTCAAACCTGTGATCCTCCTGTCTCAGCCTCTCAAGTGCTGGAATTAGAGGCATGCCCACCATACCTGAATCCCCAGCCCCTGTTTTTTCTTTTCTTTCTTTTTTTTCTTTTTGGTGGTACTGGGGTTCCTGGAAGCCCTTCTACCTCTGGGCTACACTCCCAGACCTGTTTTTTTATATTTTTATTTGGAAACAGGGTCTCTTAAGCCAGCGTGGCTGGCTTCGAACCTGCGCGATCCTCCTGTCTCAGCCTCCCAAGCGCGGGGATGACAAGTGTGCGCCACCACGCCCGGCCCCCAGCCCTTGTTTTGAAACAGAATCTCACTAAGTTGTGGAGGCCTTGCTAAGTTGCTGAGGCTGCTGTGAACTTAGGCTCCTCTGTCTCAGCCTCCCAAGTGCTGGGATTACAGGTGTCCACCACTAAGCCCAGTGTTTGGTTTTGTTGTTTTTAAATGGTCTCACTAAACTGGGCGTGGTGGCGCACGCTTATAATCCTAGTACCTGGGGGCCGAGACAGGAGGATCGCGCGGGTTCAAAGCCAGCCTCAGCTACTTAGTGAGGCTCTCGGCAACTTAGCAAGACCATGTTAACAAATGAAATATAAAATAGATCTGGGAATGTAGCCCAGAGGTAGAAAGGCCCTGGGCTCCATCCCAGTACTGAAAAAAAGAAGAAAGCAAGCAAGCAAGAAAAGAAATGGTCTCACTAGGCTGCTGAGAGTCTAAGTTGCCGGGGCCGGTCTAGAACCTGCCACCCTCCTGCCTCAGCCTCCCAAGTACTGGGATTACAGACATGCGCCACCACGCCCGGCTGCCAGAGCTGCTTTAGAAGGAACGTGGTTGTACTTGGCAGGAGGCTCTCAGTCTATCACCTGATCATCTCAACCTTTCTCTCCCACACGGGGCTCCCCAGCTTCCCGGAGCACAAGCCCGTGTAACCGTCATCTTCACACCGCCCTCGGTCAGTGCTGACTTAAGCCCCCTTTATGGGGGTATAAACAGCTTCACGGAGCCAAGAGCTGAGTTAGACTGTGGCCCGGGTGTCCCCCCGTCCCGAGCTGGGGTCAGGTGGCGGTGTCTGCCCTGGGAGGAATCTGCACACGCAGCCAGCCTAGGACGCAGGCAGGCTAAGGTGTCGGCTGCCGGGCCCTGGCCACCAGCCCCACAGTATAAATAGATGTGGCGCGTCTGTGCTCCTGCCGGCCACGGCGGGCGCCAGCGGTCAGTTGGCCCCTGGGTCTCAGCTGTCGCCACAGTCAATAAAAACAGTCACAAGGGCCAGGCGTGGTGGCGCACGCTTGTAATCCCAGCATGTGGGAGGCGGAGACCGGAGGATCGTGGTTCACGGACAGCCTCAGCTACTTAGAGAGGTGTAGCTCGGAGGTCGAAGGCCCCTGGGTTCCAGACCCAGACCCAGAAGAAGAAGAAAAAAAGCAGTCGCAGGTGCAAGGGCCCAGACCACACACGGGGAGGCCTAGAAGGGTCGGCCGCCTCTCCAGCCTGAACACCAAGCGTGCACAGGCTCTCCTCGTCGGCAACCCACTCTCATGACTGCTTTCTGAGGGTCCGGCTCCCATTCTCCTGATCCCCTCTTATGTCCTGTCCCGCAGGTGAGTGGACGAAGAGTTGAAGGGAAAGCGGCGAGGTTTGGACCTGGAGGCCCTGATCCTGGAGGCTGGCCTCCTGACTGGAGGCTGGGCCCCCATGAGGCCGTGGCCCGGGAGAAGCTGAGGTTGGAAGCAGAAAAGAAGGAGAGAGTGAGTGGAGAAGGGGTGGTGGGCACCCTCCCCAGTCCCCAGACCCCAGACCCAGCCCGGCAGTGGAGCCTCAGGCACCCTGACCCGCGGCTGATGGCCGGCCTGGTCTTGTGCTCCGCCCCAGCTGAAAAGATTTAACAGCTCCAGACTCAATCTGGAGACCCTGGCGGATTTGGAAAACTTGGTTCAAAAACGACGGGAAAAGCGACTAAGACGCAGAGTCCCCCGCAAGGAGCCCGAGCCTGTGGTGGAGGTGAGAGGAGCCGGGCTGGGGTGAACAGGCCCCTCAGGGCCAGAGCTGCACAGCCAGAGCCCAGGGGGCCGAGGCACCCCCAGAGCTGGGCGGTTTGCTAGCTGGGTGTGCTTTCCCGCAGCCCTGGGGCTGAGCGCAGGTGAGCTGTCCACGCGGGGGGCTGGGGCACCCGGCGGGCTCCTCCTGGTAGCAGCGTCTTCCTTGTCCCCTGGCTGGCGACACATCATCCCATTTCTGCCTTCTTATCACGGACACGCCACCTGCTAGCCTGGGTTGCAGTGTTCTTGGTAAAGGAAGGACCGGCGCCCCCCAGTCACTAGAATGGCCCCATGTAACTAGTCAGCATCTGTAAGACTGTGATTCCAAATAAGGCCACGTTCAGAGTCTGGCCCGCGGGGCTTCAGCAGAGGAGCGCCTCTGGGCTCTGCCACCGAGCTGCGTCCCCGCCGGCTGGACGCGAGGCCTGGCTGGCTGTTCTGCTGCAGCCCCCAGAGAGGGCGCGAGAGGAGTGTGCCACCGTGCCTGGCAACATGTGAACTTGGGGACACAAGACCGCGCACGCACACACACACGATGCCTAGAACCTTCTGGGGGAAAGACTGAAAAATCTGTAGCCAGGCGTGGTGTAATCACGTACTCGGGAGGCTGAGACAGGAGGATTGGAGGTTCCGAGTCAGCCTCAGCAACTCCGTGAGGTAGTCAGCAACTTAGGGAGACCCTGTTTGAAAATAAAAAGTAAAAATAGGGCTGGGGTGTAGCTCAGAAAGAGATGTCTGTGGGTTCCATCCCCAGCACCACCAAAAAAAAAAAAAAAAAAAGGAAACGAAACGAAATCCTCAGGGCACCGGCCTGCAGCTCCGGGAGCCCCGGGCCAGGCTGGGGCGCCGCTGTCCGTGCCTACAGCGTGGGCAGTGACTAGGCCTGGTTCTCCTGCCCAGCTGCAGCCACAGGCCCAGCTGGAGCGTGTGGACGTGGAGAGGTTCCTCAAGGCAGCTGCTGAGAACCAGGAGGCCCTGGTGGACAAGTACCTGACGGACGGCGGTGACCCCAACGCCCATGACAAGGTAGAGCAGTGGGCTGGGGCTGCGGGCCTGCTGTCCCAGGACCCCGCCAGGCCCAGGAAGCCAAGGCACTTGTCTTGGGGGTGAACCCAGCAGCGTCCGGAGCTGAGGGAGGCTCTCTGCCTCTGGGGACGCTGGGCCGCGCTCCCTCTGCCTGACCGCCTGTCTTGCCCCCAGCTGCACCGCACGGCCTTGCACTGGGCCTGCCTGAAGGGTCACCACGAGCTGGTCAGCAAGCTGCTGGCCGCCGGTGCCACTGTGGACGCTCGGGACCTGGTGAGAGTTGGGGAGGTGGCTCCTTGTGGCGGACGCCCTGTCTGGCGTCCCTCAGGTCACCAGGCCTTGTATTGCAGCTGGACAGGACGCCCGTGTTCTGGGCCTGCCGTGGGGGCCACCTGGACATCCTCAAACAGCTGCTTAACCAGGGTGCCCAGGTCAATGCGCGGGACAAGGTACCGGCCGAGGGCCCTTGGGGTGGCCAATAAGACACAGACGAGGAGCAGGCACAGGGGTGGGGGCCACGCCTGTTATCTCAGTACTTGGGAGGCCAAGACAAGAGGATTGCAGGTTCAAGGACAGCCTCAGCAAGTTGTAAGACTCTCATCAACCTAGTGAGACCCTGGTTCAAAAATACAAATAAAATAGGAGCTGGACGTGGTGGTGCACGCTTGTAATCCCAGCATTTGGGAGGCTGAGATAGGAGGATTGCGGTTTGCAGACAGCCTCAGCTACTTAGTGAGGCCCTCTGCAACTTTGCCTCACTAAGTGAGACCCTGTTTCAAAATAAAGAATAAAAAATAGGGCTGAGAAGCCGGGCGTGGTGGCGCACGCTTGTAATCCCCACACTTGGGAGGCTGAGACAGGAGGATCAAGCAGGTTTGAAGCCAGCCTCAGCTACTTCGTGAGGCTCTCAGCAACTTAGTGAGACCCTGTTTCCAAATAAAACAGAAAATGGGTCTGGGAGTATAGCCCGGAGGTAGAAAGCCTCTGGGTTCCACCCTCAGTACCACCAAAAAAAAAAAAAAAAAAAAAAAAATTGGGCTGAGAGCCAGGCGTGGTGGCACACGCTTGTAATTCTAGTACTTGGGAGGCTGAGACAGGAGGATCTAGGTTCGTGGTCAGCCTCAGGTACTTAGTGAGGCCCTCTGCAACTTAGACCCTGTTTCAAAATAAAGAACAAAAAATTGGGCTGGGGATGTAGCTTGGAGGTAGAATGTCCCTGGGTTCCATCCCCAGTACTGCAAATAATAAATAAATAAATAAATAAATAAATAAATAAATAAAATAAGGCTGGGAGTATAGCTCAGAGGTAGAATACTCCTAAATTCAATCCCTAGTACCAAAAAAATAAATAAAATAAAAGAAGCGGGTGAGAAGCCGTGCATGATGGTGCACGCTTGCAATCCCAGCATTCGGAAGGCTGAGACAGGAGGATCACGGTTCGCAGACAGCCTCAGCTACTTAGTGAGGCCCTTTGCAACTTAGTGAGACCCTGTTTCAAAATAAAGAATAAAAAATGGAGCAGGGGATGTAGCTCGGAGATAGAAAGGCCCTGGGTCCCATCCCCAAACCCACATAAATAAATAAATAAATATAAAAATAAAAAGAAGCGGGTGAGGGTGCAGAGGGGTGGACCTGCAGAAGCGGTGTGTCTCTGATCCCTGCTGTCCCCCAGATCTGGAGCACCCCCCTCCACGTGGCCGTGCGCACGGGCCACTCTGACTGCCTGGAGCACCTCATCGAGTGTGGAGCCCAGGTCGACGCACAGGACCAGGTGGGTGCCGCGCCTCCCTGCTGCCTTGAGCTGCCAAGGGCCTGCAGGTGCGGCAGGGTCACAGTTACCCCCCCACAGGAAGGAGACACGGCCCTCCACGAGGCGGTGCGGCACGGACACCACAGGGCCACGAGGCTGCTGCTGCTCTACGGAGCCAGGCTGGGCGTGCAGAACAAGGTGAGCGGGGCGGGGCGGCCTGGGCCTGCACCGAGGGGGCTCCCAGGAAGGTGGTCTGACCTGGCCCTCGCCCCCAGGCCTCCCTGACTCCGGTGCAGCTGGCACGAGACTGGCAGCAGGGCATCCGGGACGCGCTCCAGGCCCACGCCAGGCATCCCCACAGCCGTTGCTGACGGCAGGGACCCTCTCAGCCGCCATTCGCCTTCCCTGCCTCCCCGCCACCGTGGTCCTTGGCTGCAGCTCCAGGGCTGTGCACCCCGTGGGTGGAAGCTGGCTCCCTGGCTTCAGGGCCAGGGCGGCTGTGCTCCCTGCTGGTGCTGGAGCTGAGACTGGAGGAGCACCAGGTCCCGCAGAGCCCAGGGCCCACGGGGAGCCAGGTGTGGAGCTGCCAGGGCCTGCTGCTGGCCTCCTGGGCACCCCGGCCCTTAGGCAGATCCGCCTTGCCCTCCCCAAGGGCTGGTCTTCTGGGGGTGGTGACCCAGACATGGCGGCCCTGCATGGGGGCCACCGCCCCAGGTGTGTTTCCCCAGGCACTCTGTTCCCTGGCGGCCCATAGTGGGCTCTGGACACTCCGGGGCTCCGCAGTGGGGCCTGGCAGTGTGCAGGGCCTCCGGCTGGCAAGAGGCCCACAGAACACGTCGGCACCCACTGGGAGGCACCAGGAAGGGAGGCTGAGGAACTGGAGCTTGCATTTGCCCCGGGAAACCCAAACACTTCTGCCTAAGGACATCGGTGGCCCCTGGCTGTCCACTGCTGTCTGCAAGCCGGCACTCTGGGGGCTGGAGCACTGGGTGCTGGGGCTTGCCCGTGGCCCACCCAACTCTTGGGGCGGTGGCCCGCAACCCCCACCTGCCCGGCTCTGATGCCCCCGATCCTGTGGGCAAGGCGAGGTGCAGCCCCTCCGGCCCTGTTGGCGCACAGGTTCCCTCCCGACCCCGGGCAGATTCCCTGGGAGCTGCTGGGCAGGGCGGATCATAGCGCACTGTCCTCCCGAGGACCACAGGCTGAGGCAAGGCTCCTGAACGGCTTGGCCCTCGCCCCGTCCTGGTCACTCAGGTGCCTGGGCGAATACCGCGCCGGCGCAGTGTCCCTGCAACGTGGGGCCTCGGCAGGCAGGCAGGCAGGTGGGACCAGTGCTGTTAATTGTGAAAAAGCTGGCTAGTGCCCCCTGCCCCGGGGCCACGCACCCTCCCCGGCAGTTTCTGCCTGTGGTGACAGCTGTGTGCACCCTGGGGCTGGGGCCGTGGGCAACACAGGCGTCCAGATCTACTGAGACCACCCCTCACAGAAAGAGGACACAACCCAGACACGAGCACCTTTTATACAGATCAGCATCTTCGTTCATTAAACCGGCTGACCACAGCCACGTAACGGCCATGCCTGTAATCCCCGTGCTCGGGGGCTGAGACAGGAGGATCGCAGGTTCGAAGCCAGCTTCAGCTACTGAGTGAGACCCTGTTTCCAAATAAAATATAAAATGGGTCTGGGAGTATAGCCCGGAGGTAGAAAGCCTCTGGGTTCCACCCCCAGTACCACCAAAAAAAAAAAAACCCAACTGGCTGACTACCCACCACAGCCTAGCTGGTGTTCCTTTTTAGGCTGGAAGGGGCCAGTCCACCAGGGCCAGCCCAGCAGAACCCAAGGCCCTGCCACCCTCAACAGCAGAGCACAAGCCCATTAATGTGAGAGCAAGCCAGGCACCTGCTGCAGAGTGCGCCCCCTGGGGCCGTGCCCAAGGCATGCGGGTCCACAGAGCAGGCTGAAAGAGAGCCACTCTCAGGCTCGGCTGCTAGTAGAAAACTGCAGCCGGAAGCCGGGCCTGGGGCCCACATTTGAGATCCCAGGCCTTGGGAGGCTGAGTCAGGAGGTTCACAGATTGAGCCAGCCTCAGCAACTTAAGAGACCTTCAGCAGCGTAGTGAGACCATTCTTTCTTTTTTGTGGTGCTGGGTATTGAACCCTGGGGTATTCTACCTCTGAGACATGCTCCCAGCTGTTTTTTATTCTTTATTTTGAAACAGGGTCTCACTGAGTTGCAGAGGGCCTCATAAGTTGCTGCGGCTATCCTCAAACCGCGATCCTCCTGTCTCAACCTCCTAAGTATTAGGATTACAAGTGTGCGCCACCACACCCAGCAACGACTCTATTTTGAACCAAAAAATAATAGGACAGCCAGGTATGGCAGCACATGTGTGTAATCCCAGTACCTAAGAGGCTAAAACAGGAGGCCAATCTCAGCAACTCAGTGAGAGCCTATTTCAACATAAAAAACAAAAGGGGCTGAGGCTTGGAGGTAGAATGCACCTGGGTTCAATCTCCAGCAACCCCCCACGCGTTCAAAAGAATAAAATAGGGCTGGGGTGTAAATTGGAGGTAGAAGGCCCCTGGGTTCACTCTCCAGCACCACGCACAAAGAAGTGTTAGCTTTCGGTTACTAGGACAGAATACGTGACATAATTGCCTTAAAAGAAAGGGCCGGCCACAGTGGCACGTGCCTGCAACCCCAGCATTTGTGAGGCTGAGACAGGATTCCAGGTTCAAAAGGGCTGGGGGGCATGACTTGGAGGTAGAATGGCCAAGGGTTCAATCCCTAGCATCCCCCGCAAGAGAGAGAGAGAGAGAGAGAGAGAGAGAGAGAGAGAGAGAGAGAGAGAGAGAGGAGAGAAGGGAAAGGAGATAGGATTCTTTGGCTGAGTCTGGGCTGTCAGCGGGCCTGCTGCTCCAGGCCAGGCCGTGTGGGTCCCGACAAGAGCCTGTAGTGGAGATCTGCTTACATCACGGCAGCAGGAAGCAGAGCCCCAATCTCCCCTTGCGGGCACACCCCCAGTGACCATGCTTCGTCCGCCACTGCCCCGAGTGCCTTCCACACACGCAGGCCTCTGGGTGGTCTGAGGGCCAAGCCACAGCCCCATGCAGGCCAGGACACGCGCAAGTTGGAAATCAAGGAAGGTCTTTAGTACTTGGGACAGGAGCAACTCTCAACACAGTCCCTCCACGCTCCCCCAGATGATGGGCACGGAGGGCAGGGGCGGGCAGTGCCAGCACACACTTGCAGCGCCGCACGGCACAAGTGCCCGGGATGTGCCGTGCCTGCAGTGCAGCCAGGGTTAGAGAGGCTGCGCCACTCCTCCATGGCTGACAGGACTGCGGCCACGCCAAAGCCTGTTGGCTTCTAAAAAACAAAACGTAGCAGGCAGTGAGACTCATCAATCTACTGAGACTGTTTCCAAATAAAAAATAAAGTCAGGCTGGGAGTATAGCTCAGAGGTAAATGCCTCTGGGCGCAATCCCCAGCCACACACACACACACACACACACACACACACAAACTAGCAATTGCACTCGTGACGTTTATCCTCGAGAAAAGGAAGCTTGTCTGTACTCAGAAACCTGGATGTGAATGTTTATAGCAGCTTTATTTGGAATGGCCCCAACTGGAAACCCAGACCTCCTGTGACACGACATGGAGTACACGTGGATACCATTTGGCAACTCAGAAAAGGCAAGGACCACCGACACAGGACAGACATGGCAGCCAGGACGGAACCAACCCGATGGGCGTAGGCTGCGCGAGGCCGGCCCTGGGCTTGGGACGGGAGGGGCCGGGCCTGAGGTGGCCGCAGCCCCGCACAGCCAGCGCGTGCCGGCGACACAGCCCTGCAGCTGTGCCCAGGGTCAGAGCCGGGCTCCCACACTATCAGTTACCTAAGAAATAGCCACTCAGGGAAACTGGGCAAATGATGAGTAGGGCCTCTATCTCTGCAACTTCCTATGAGTATGTAATCATTTCAAAACAAGAAAAGACAGCAAGAGTTCTGGGTGCAACTTGGCAGCCTGCATTAGATCCCGCAACAGAAAAAGGGCGTTACTGGGAAGAGGAGGGATATTCAATAAAGCCTACAGTTAAGGATACTGCACCCACGTTAATCTTTTAGTTTGATAAATGCACCAAGGTTATGTAAGATGTTAAGGTCGGGGGAAGCTGGGCAACAAGTGTGCAGTACTCTTTTGTGAATACAGCTATTTCAAGAATTGAACCCTGCTGGGGCGTTGGCAAAGACCTGTAATCCTTTGACTTGGGTGACTGAGATAGGACTCTTCAATTCCAGGCCAATGTAACTTAGCGAGACTCTGCTTCAAAATAAAAAGGCTGTGGGTGCGGCTCAGAGGTGGAACACCCTTGGTTCAATCCCCAGGACACAGGTACAATACCTTGGTGCCAGGAAGGACTCTCCTGGACCCCAGGCGTGGGCACAGGCACCCGCGCCACGTTCTGACCCGCAGTGGTTCAGCCGTGCAGCCAGGGGCCACGGCTGAGGGGAGAGATGACTTCAAAGTATCTGACTGTTCCCCAGTGCCTGACCTGAGCGCCCTGAGCGCCGTGTCGAGGCAGGCCTGCACTCCCTTTCCCCTCAATCCCACTCACATGGAGAACAGGCCCCCGAAACCCACCTCCTTCCTGCTGTCTAGACCCACCTCCACGACACCCCGCTCCACATGCTGAACTGTAGATGTAAATAAAAGAGAAGAGACAGAGGCCTTCTGTTTCCAACTCCCTAAAACCACACTGCCAGGCATGAAACAGGCACCTCAAGATCTGAGAAAGCCGTGGCTTGAGGAGGCGCCTGCCTCACAGCCTCCCTCCGCGCCCCCTGCGGCCTCAGCAGCAGCCTCTCCCGGCGCCTGGCAGGAGGGCAGAGCAGGCGGAGGGGCCTCCCGGGTCAAGGGCAGCAGGAGGGCCTTCTCCCCTCGGTGGCCGCCTCCCACCACAGCAGAGCCGCCTCGTGGGAGACAGCGGGGCCAGGGACCAGGCCCCAGGGCAGCTTCCTGGTTCGGCGCACAGGGAAGGTGGGCGCCTGGACCCAACACCCTGTAATGGAGTGGGACAGTGGCAGACTAGCGGCAGACAGGAGCCCGCCCGCCGGGGCTCCAGGCTGCTAGAGGCGCTGCCCGGGCAGGCAAGCCCAGCGCGGCCACCCGAGAGGCGCAGCTGCGCGAGGAGAGGCTGGGCCTGAGGTGACTTTGTTCCTCCGGAAGCAGGCCTTCCGGGAGGGCGAGCCCAGCGCCGTCTCCTGGAGGAGGGCAGGGCCTGCTCAAGCTCCTGGCGCAGAGGCCGGGACCCACGTCTGTAAGAGCCATCTAAAACGTGGCCCCGAGGGGGACAGGCTGGCACGAAGTGGCCGCTTGGCCTGCCGGCCCCACGTGCTTGTCCACTCCCAGCGCGGCTTGGGCGCCTGGCAAGCAGCTACACCCCGGGATTCCGCCCGGGGCTCTCCTCCGCGGGCACGCCGGGCCTGCTGGAGCCTGGGGAAGAGAAAGGAGAGTGAGCGCCCGGGACACCGCGTGCTCAGCGCGAGGTCAGGGACAGGGCGGGCGGCAAGTCAGCAGCGGGGATCCGGGCACCGGGCAGGCATCAAGGCGGAGTGGCGGGCTGGGGGCGTGGCCAGCCTGACTCCCCCAGGCCTCGCCACTGCACAATGCCAGGTGAAACCTCGACAGGACGGTCCTGCACCCCGTGCCGCAGGGAGCCGGGCAGGGCCGCGGCCCTCCTGGCTGCCACAGATGAAGTGAGCACCCCGCCCCCCACCCCGCAGCAGCGCCCCGAGGGGAGCGGCTCACAGGCGGGGACAGCGAAACCCGAGAAGGCAAAGGGGAGATTTACCTTGGTGTTTCCTTAAAACAAAACAATGTTCACTACTCCACAGTCATTTATCAATTGCACTTTCCACATGTGCCAAAGAGGGGAAGGCCTACCGGGGAGGCTGAAGAGAGCAGAGAGACCTGAGGCCTTGCGGGCGGGCAGGCTGCAGCTGCCACGGCTGCTCGACTCACCCCCGGCACTCAGAGGCAAGGGGAGCTCCGACAAGCGGTGGGGTCTGACAGGGCCCCGCTTTCACACACAGGCAGCTGGCCACAGCCGGCCTTGCGCACGCGAGTCGGCTGACCCGCCGCTGGCAACTTAAAATCACTGTGCCAGGTGTGGTGGTGCACGCCTGTAATCCCAGCGCCTGGGAGGCCGAGACAGGAGGATTGCAGGCTTGAGGCTAGCCTCAGCAACTTAGCAAGGCCCTCATCAACTTAGGGAGACTCTGTTTCCAAATAAAAATAAAAATAGGGCTGGGGTGTGGCTCAGAGGTAGAGTGCCCCTGGGTTCCCTCCCCAGTATAAGTAAATAAATAATAGAAAGGGTGGAGGCTACAGCTTGGAAATAGTGCCCTGGGTTCAATCCGTAGTACCAGAAATAAGTAAAGAAACCTAAAAAAGTTAAAACCACTGCACCTTCTAAATGTTTCAATGAAGGCCCTTCTCCGCTGGAGTTAGGCCTCAAGGGCACGGTCCCGCTGCGCGCACTGGGACCGCCACGGAGCAGTGACGTGCCAAGCTCACAGACACAAACGCAGGAAGACCCAGAGCCCAGATGAGCTGCAGAAAGACAGCAGCAAGCATCAAAGGGACAAACACGAGCGGGCAACCGCCGCGGAGATGACCGTAGAGCCGCTCCACGAGTGCGTGTGCGCGCAGAGCTGCTCCACGAGTGCGTGTGCGCGCGCATTTACTGGAGACTGAACTCAGAGGCACTCTACCAGTAGGTTGATAAGAGTCTCACTACTTGCTTAGGCAGGTGGTGTGTGAGTGTGTGTGGCAGGCAGCAGTGTGCATGTGTGTAACGAGACAAATGCAGGGCGGTGGTGTGTGTGTGTGTAACGAGATGGAGGTGTGGGGTGGGCGGGTGTGCGTATGTGTGCAGCAGCAGCGAATGGCCCGGCCCCTGCCCCTGGCTTACCGGCTGCCGCAGGGGTCTTGTCCCCGAGGAGCCTGGCCTGGCTGGCTGGGAAGCCCTGGAGGTCAGAGTTCTCAGGGGAGGGTGGCAGGCTCTGGGCTCGGGTGGCCAGGAGGGCATTGAGGTACTGCAGCCGAGTGACCTGAGACGGAGGCGTTGCCCATCAGCGCACAGGAGGCTGAGCTCACACCTCACCCCACCTGATCTGACCGGACATGGGGGCCCGAAGGGTCTGAGCTCATCATGAAGAGCAGAGTGGCTGAGCCCAGGTTTTAAGATCTCCCGTGGAAGCCAGGTGCATTCCTGTAATCCCAGTCACCTGGGAGGCCGAGCCAGGATTACGGGTTTGAGGCCACCCTTGGTAATTTAGAAGACTCACTGCAATCTAGACCCTGTTTCAAAAAAAATAAATAAATAAATAAAGCCAGGCATGGTGGCGCACGCTTGTAATCCCCGCGCTTGGGAGGCAGAGACAGGAGGATCGCGCAGATTCGAAGCCAGCCGCGTGCGCTGGTTTAGGAGACCCTGTTTCCAAAATGAAAATGTAAAAAATAGGTCTGGGAGTGTAGCCCAGAGGTAGAAGGGCTTCCAGGAACCCCAGTACCACCAAAAAAAAAAAAAAAAAAAAAATTTTTAAGATTTGGAGCCACCGGGTGTGGTGGCACACATTTGTAATCCCAGCACTTAGGAGGCTGAGATGAGAGACTCGTACAGGTTCGAAGCCAGCCTCAGTTACTTAGTGAGGCTCTCAGCAGCTTAGTGAGACCCTGTTTCCAAATAAAGTATAAAATAGGTCTGGGAGTAGAGCCCGGAGGT
This sequence comes from Muscardinus avellanarius, assembly GCF_963383645.1. Taxonomy (NCBI): domain Eukaryota; kingdom Metazoa; phylum Chordata; class Mammalia; order Rodentia; family Gliridae; genus Muscardinus; species Muscardinus avellanarius. Next base: position 89,067,508 of record NC_137801.1, on the reverse strand, counting down.
AGAAAGCCCCTGGGTTCCACCCCCAGTACCACCAAACAAAACAAAACGATTTGGAGCCAGGAGTGGTGGTGCACGCTTGTAATCCCAGCATTGGAGAGGCTGAGACAGGAGGATCAGGGTTTGTGGACAGCCTCAGCTACTAGTGAGGCCCTTTGTGACTCAGTGAGACCTGGTTTCAAAATAAAGAATAAAAAATAGGGCAGGGGGTGTAGCTCGGAGGTCGAATGCCCCTGGGTTCCATCCCCAGACCCGCAAAAAAAAAAAAAAAAAAAAAAAAAAAAAAAAAAAAAAAAAGAAAAGAATAAAATAGGGCTGAGGGTGTAGCTTGGTATCCCCAGTACCGAAATTAAAAAAAAAAAAAAAAAAAAAAAAAGAATAAGCCGGGCGTGGTGGCGCACGCTTGTAATCCCCGCGCTTGGGAGGCGGAGACAGGAGGATCGCGCAGGTTCGAAGCCAGCCGTGCTGGCGTAAGAGACCCTGTTTCAAAAATATAAAATAGGTCTGGGAGTGTAGCCCGGAGGAAGAAGGGCTTCCGGGAACCCCGGTACCACAAAAAAAAAAAAAAAAAAAGAATAAAAAGTAGGGGTGGGGGTGTAGCTCAGAGGTAGAATGCTCCTGGGTTCCATCCCCAGTACCACAAATAACAACGAAAAACAAACACAAAAAGGCGTGGGCATTGTTCAGAGGCAGAATGTTGCCGGGTTCAATTCCCAGAACAAAACCAAACCCCAAAACAGCCCCGAATCCAACCTAACCAAAAGCCTTTACTTTCCACCCACAAAAACTGCGACGCAGCCCCTGGGGCACCTTGATGAGCTGCAGGTCGGAGAGGGCCCTCACGGTGTAGTCTGGGCAGTAGGAGCGCGTGCGGGCGCCGTCGGCGGGGTCGGGCTGCAGGTCGTGGGGGGCGGGCTGGTGTGAGGACACCGGGGACTGGTGGACTGCGGAGAGAGGGTGAGCTAGGACCCGCCCAGACCCCGCAGCCCACCCCACATGGCCCTGGGAGGGACACGCTGGGAAGGGGAGGCGCCACGGAGAGCAGAGATGCCCTCCCCAGGCAGCCCAGGGCGGACGCCTCGTGGGACGGGTGCGGCTCACCCGAGGACGGCGCCGTCAGGGCGGACACTCCGTAGTACGTGAAGGCCCCGTTCTCAAACTTGAGGCCCTCCTTCCCGATCTCCACCTCAACCCTACCCTGGAGGGAGGACAGCGTCAGCCCGTCCCTCGCCGGGCGCCGTGCACCCCGGGCCCTGTGCTCGCCTCCTGCGGGCCTCTGTGGCTACCTGCAGGATGAGGACAAAGTAGTCCACGGGCTGGCTGCGCTGGTACAGGTAGTGGTGCGCGGCCAGGCGGTTGCTGTCGTCAAACTTCACCTCCTGGTTGACGCTGGGGTGCTTTAGCAGGTGCAGCAGGACCTTCTCGGAGACCCGCAGTGGGCTGAACACATCCACCTCTGCCCCGGAGAGCGACAGTGTCTCGGGCGCCTGCCCGCCTCGCCGCCCTCACACCCTCCGGGGGGCGGGAGCCCTGGGGCAGTAGGAGGGCCGCCTTGCCCTCACCTCGCGAGAGGAAGCGCTGGGTGGCCAGCAGCAGCTGAGGCGAGGTCTTCACCTTGCAGGCGTCGTCGGACACTCTGAACACGGAGAACTCCTCCTTGCGCTTGGGGGGTGCGCTCAAGGCGGGGGGCTGCTTCTTCACCCTGGCGTCCCCTGGGCCGGGGAAGGCAGCGACCCTGCATCAGCGCTGGCCTGCTCCTTCTTCCCAGGCCCAGGGACTCTTGGGACATCATGCGAGAGAGCACAGGCCGCACCTGGCTACCCAAGGAGCGTGGCGTGGGAAGGACCCGCGCGCACAAAGCCACCTGCGGTTGTAACAGCCCCCAGGGGCCTCGCTAGGGGCATGCGCTGTGGGCCACCGGCGGCAAAGAGCAACGGCAGAGCCGTGACCCACGTGGGGTCAACCAGACTCAAGACGCCGTGCTTGGGAGGGCATGACGGCGCGCCCCTGCAAGCCCAGTGCATGGGGGGCTGAGACAGGAGGATGGCAGGGTCAAGACTATCCTTGGCAACTCTCAGGCAACCTAGCAGGCATTGTCTCTAAAGAAGTTAAAAAGGACTGGGGCACTGCTCACAGGCGCAGTGCCTCTGGCTTCAATTCAGCATCACACACACGTGTTTGTGAAGATGTGTGGTCCAACGAATACTCTTGAAAGCCGGGGACGTGGGCTGCTCCGGGTCCCGGCACCCATGCGGCCCCAGACATGAAACATGGGCTCTGCAGATCTCAGCCTTCTTCCAGAGAGGAGGGAGACACAGTCAAGGGCCCAGGACCATCTGCCGGGGAAGTTGCTCTTGGCAGCAAAGAATGATTTGTAGGTTCCGGACGTTCCACCTGTTTTACTTCTCTGTGTGGCGGTGGGGATTGGAGCTCCACCTCCAGCCCTTCTGCGTTCTTATTTTGATACAGGTCTCTCTACATTGCTGAGCATCACTAAATGCTGAGGCTGCTTTTGAGCCCGAGATCCTCCTGTCTCAGCCTCCTACGTGCTGGGATTACAGGCGTGCACCCACCAGGCGTTACTGGGTTTGAACGCGGGGCACTCCACCAACGAGCCGCACCCTAGCCCTTCCTAACTGGAGCGCGGTCTTGCGCAAGTGCTAAGGCTGGCCTCAAACTTGCAGTCCTCTTATCTGAACGCACAGAAGGACTTGAGCCAGCCAAGCAAGACAAAAGGACAGCGAAGGCAGGGGCGGGGCAGGACACACACACACACACACACACACACACACACACGGGACAGGCGCCAGCAGGGGCCCTGCTGCAAGCCGCAGGCTGCCTGCAGGGGTGCAGGGGTGCAGCCGCGGTAGCACCCAGGTGGGAGGGGCAGGCCAGGCTAGGCCAGGCAGCAGCTCCGGCAGCAGCCGCCGGTTTCCAGAGGCAGGAGACAGGCTGCTCTCCTGCACACCGCGCGTCTCCGCCACAGATGCCACCGAGCCACAACTCACGGTAGTCTTCGGACTCGTCCAGGATCTCAGCCTTGATGACCTCCTCGATGATGTCCTCCAGCGTGACCAGGCCCAGCACCTCGTAGAAGGGGTCGCCCTCGCCCTCGTTGTTCACCCTTTGCACGATGGCCAGGTGTGACTTCCCTGCGGAGGGGACAGTTACAGCCTGCGGGAGAGGCCTGCTGCCCTCAGCCTGGTGTGAGTGCCTGAGGATGGACGCGGCCGCCTCTCCTGGGCACTCCATCAGACTGCCTACGTTCTCCTTTTCTTTGTAGTACTGGGGATTGCACTTGGGGTGCTCTACCACTGAGCTACATTCCTAGCTTTTCTTAGTTGTTATTTTGAGACAGGGTCTTGCTAAGTTGCACAAACTTGGGTTCTCCTGCCCCAGCTTCCCAGGCAGCTGGGCCTGTGGGGTGGCCGTGGTTTCCCTTCAGCTAAGACACCCAGCGTGCCGAGCACAATGGCCGAGACGCTTGGTTTGCAAGCGGCCCGCACACTGCCGGCAGCAGCAGCAGCCTGAACCCCAGGCCTCTGACTCCAAGCCATGCATGTGGATTAGGCAAGGTACATACAACTCAGAACACAGAAACCTCACACAGCAGCTGCAGGCCTGTGCTAGTGAAGGTGCTGAGCCAGAAGACAGCTCCCAGTGGCGGTCCTCCGCTGCCTCCACCTGGCAAGGTCTTCCCAGGCCTTGAGGCTGCCCGGCTGGGCCTGGCCGGCCAGGGACTGGGGAAACCAGCAGTGCCCAGGAGAGTGGAGGCTGGGACCCACCACGCCCCGGTACGTCCTCCCGCGACCTTCCCACCTGGTCTGTCTAGCGAGGACATGCAACTTGACAAGCCCACATCTCAGAGAGCAGACACTTGGGGAGTCTGCCCTGGACCAGAGTACTTCCCAGCTGTAAAACGTTACGCGATGTGAAAGAAGCAGCAGGCAGCCCTATGGCACTAAAGACCTCCGAGAGGCCTGGCGCCAGTGCTGCGCGCCTGGGCCACACGAGGACAGAGATGGGACAGCAGAGGAGGTCGTCCCCATTCTGCAAGGAAAGGCCCGACGGCGCCCACCTGCTGAGCCGGGGGCTGTGTTCTGGGCCCCTTCCGATCTCCGATCTTCGGTGATTGTGCTGGGCAGGGCTAAGGGGCACGCGAGGGCCAGCCCGGAGGGCCAAGGGCACCGCATACAGCTTTGGATTCCTGAGACTGAAGCCCAGGATCTAAATGGCTCCCCTTCCCAGGAAGCCAGCCCCTTTGCAGGTCACCTGTGGGAAGGCGCCAGCTTCTCCCTTGCTGCCAAACATCTGTGAAATGGGTGCCTTAGTTGTACAGACGCCAAGAGAGAAATCGCACGCCACATCCTTCTAGCTGGGGCAGCCTGACTCCTCATGGCTGAAAGCAGACTGAAAAGCCTACTTGCCCTGGCCCTTTCCTTGCTTGACAGAGAAGGCAGCAGGGTAATGACTTGAGAGAAAACACAGCCACCTGCTAGAGGCGAGGCGCACCCTCTTGCTGGGGACAGTATACAATCGCCGTGGTCTCACGCCTGCGCCGGGCACCTGCTCCCCAGACCCTGCTCTGAGGGAACAAAGTGAGCGGGCCACTGGGGGCCGGGACCCAGGAAGGTCAGTGGGCCACAGACTCAGCCGCGGGGCAGAGATGGAGGGGGACGGACTGTAAACTGTAACGAGCCCTTTGCTCGTCAGCAGAACATATAAAACCGCCAGGACTCGAGGCTTTAACGAGGAGGAGAGCCGCAGGTCCGCAGAGGACTGCAGAAGGAGAAGCCCGAGGCTACAGGTCACCAGAGGGCCAGGACCGTGCCACCCGGCAGCCCTCGCGCACCGCCGGGGCCAGGTCAGGGAGGCTTCGAGGCCCATCAGACCTGCAGGTTCCCAGCTTCCAGAGGAGGCAGGCCGGCATGCGTCAGGCAGCCTCTGCAACAGCCCATCACAGCAGAGACGGCCATCCCCGAACTCCCGCCCGTCTTCCCCCATGGCGGGGCTCGCAGGCTGGCCCAAGTGCCCGGCTTCCGGCCTCTGCTCCTCCTGGGGTTCCAAGGACACTCTGCACCTCTGTGTGCACCCCGCACTTGCCTTTCACCTCAGCTGCCCGCTAGAGGTCTGTTTCCTGGGGAAGAATTAACCCCCCACTCCCTGCCCAGCCCTTGGGGAAGGCAACAGCACCCACAGGCAGGCCTCAACCTCAGCTCCTCCCTCTCCCTCCGCAGCACCTTTCCCATCCTATTTCCAAGGCCCCTCTGGTCCTCTGCTCAAGCTGCTGTGTTGCTCATTCAGCTCTGACCCCATCCGTCATCCCGGCGCATTCCTCTGGGTGCCCCCCTGACCAGTACAGACCCTGGCGACAAGTCCCCCACACAACACACAACCAGCCCCAGCCTGTCTGGCCTCTGTGAACTTTTTATTTTATTTTTTTCACGGTACTGGGAGTGAAACCCAGGGGCATTCTACCTCTGAGCTACACCCCCAGCCCTATTTTTTTTTTTTTTAATTCTGTATTTTGAGACAAGGTCTCACTGAGTTGCTAAGGGCCTCACCAAGTAGCTGAGGCTGTCCCTGAACCCTGATCCTCCTGTCTCAGCCTCCCAAATGCTGGGATTGCAAATGTATGCCACCACACCCAGCATACTCTCTTTTATTTTGAAACAGGGCCTCACTAAGTGGCTATGGCTGGCTGGGAACCTGCGATCCTCCTGTCCGGGGTTATAAGCGTGCACCACCATCTCTGGCTCTCGGTGAAATTTTAACTCTTCCCAACTGGGATCCCCAAAGCCCAGGCCAAGCTCAGCTGTCACACGCGACAGGCAAGATCACATCGGCAAAGACACTGACACTCAGATTTAGAGAAGCAAAAAAGTTTTCACCAACCTCATCCTGACCCTCTGACCCACTCCTGAACCCGTCCCGAGTTCCATCACATACAGGGCAACCCCACCACCCCGGACCTCCCAGTGAGCGCTCATCACACAGAGCGGGCACGAGGACCCTGGGGTGAACGCACTCTTAAGGGCTATAACGTGAGCTCAGAACACCAAAGGAACAGCTACGGTCTCTTCGTATCCCCTACAAGGAAGGACGTCTGGTGACCATTCTGGAAGCAACGGAACCTGCGCTTCCAGGTCCACTCCCTCTGCTGACACCACACTGATGACAGCGCTGGACCAAGCACGACAGCCAGGCGGCCGGGCTTGAGCGCGCCGCGCCCTCCTCCCCAGGCACCGGCACCTGCTGTGGCAATAGCAGAGGGCCTTCCCAGAGCCTAACAGCTCGAAGCAGGTGGGGCTGGCTGGCTCCAGGTATCCAGAGACTACCTTTTCTATGTGTTTTTGTTTCTATCCAAGAGTTTGCACAGGTTGCAGAGTCCAAGCGTACAAAAAAACATCAGGAAACCGAAAGCCCTGTCCCAAGTGAATGTATCTGTCAAGTGGGGAGCTGTCCCCAGGCGGGGGGGCTAAGGTGTCTGCCTTCTCTGACTCTGCGTCCCCCTTCAAGAGGTGAAGCAAGGCTGTCACCTTCTGGAAAAGGGAGGCCTCCTGGCCCTCCACCAGGGTGGCACCTTTCCTTGGGGGTTCCACACCCCGTCCTTGTTTCCCCCCCCCCCCCAGTACTGGAGGTGGAACCCTGGGCATTCTACCTCGGAGCTCCACCCACCCCCAGCCCTATGTCTTGTTCTTGCTTTCGAAGCAGGGCCTCACTGAGTAGCGGAGGCTGGCCGCAAGCCGGACCCTCAGGCCTCCGCCTCCCGAGCGCGGGCTCCGGGCGGGTGTTACCTCGCTTGAACTCCTCCAGCACGGCGTCCAGCTTGGTGTCGTTGAAGACGAAGTGCAGCGGGTGGTTGTAGAAGCGCGTGATGGTGCTGAGCGGCGTGCAGTCCTCGGGGTCCACGAAGGCCAGGTCCTTGAGGTAGAGCATGTCCACGATGTTGGAGCGCTCCTCCTCGTACACCGGGATGCGCGTGTGGCCGCTCTGCATGATGCTGGCCAGCACGCCGAAGTCCAGCACGGCGCCCGCGTCCAGCATGAAGCAGTCCTCGAGCGGCGTGAGCACGTCCTCCGCCGTGCGGCCGCGCAGCGCGCCCCGGCTCAGGTCGCCGCCGTCGCCGCCGCCGCGCGCCAGCTCCAGCACGCGCTCGCGCAGCCCGCCGCGCCGCGCCGCCCGCTCCAGCAGCTGGCCGACGGGCAGCGCCACGGGCAGCGCCAGCAGCGCGGCCAGGCGGCCGAGGGCCAGCGCGCGCGGCGCCAGCGCCAGCGCCCAGCGCCCGCTCACGGCGGCCGGCGCCACCTCGCCCACCAGGAACAGCAGCCCCGCGGCGCCCAGCACGGCGGGCAGCGCGCGCTGGCCGGCCGCGCGGTACAGCAGCACGGCCAGCGCCGCCTGCGCCAGGCTGGCCAGCAGCAGCAGCGCGCCCAGGGCGCCGCCGGCCCAGCGCCGCGCGGGCTCCAGGCGCCGGGCGGCCGCGCGCTCCGCCTCCGAGCCGCACTCGCGCAGCACCTGCACCTCGGCGGGCGCCAGCGCCAGCGCGCTCAGCTGCAGGCCCCGCGCCAGCGCCGCCAGCGCCAGCAGCGCCGCCGCCCCCAGGCCCAGCGCCCAGGCCGCGGGCTCGGCCGGCGCGCCCGGCTCCACGCGCACCACCCAGTGCGCAGGCTCGGCCGCGGCGCGCAGGCGCAGCAGCGCGCGCCACCCGCCGCCCGCGCCGCCGTCGGGGCAGCCGCCGGCCAGCGCCGCGCACGTCCAGGAGCTGTTGGCCGGGCCCGGCCCGAGCAGGCGCAGGCGGAGGGTGGCCTCCGGCGCGGCCGGCGCCGCCGCCCCGTCCGCCCGCCCCGCGCCCGCCTCCTCCACGCAGAAGCCCAGCACGCGCGAGCCCGGCGCCGCCTCCCCCGCGGCGTGGCCCAGGCACAGCGCGGCCAGCACCCAGCCCAGCCGCCCCGCCGCCGCCGCCATCGCCCGCTGCCCCCGTCGCCTCGCGCAGCCTAGCCCGCTCGCCCCGCGCCTCCGCCGCCCGGCCAATGGGCGCCCGCCTGCGCGCCGCCCCACCAATCGGCAGCGCGCGGGGGCGGGCCCTGGGGCGGGTTAGGCTGCGCCGCGGAGTAAACAAGCGGCGCGGGGCGGGCCGGGGGCCGGGGCTGCGGGGCGCGGGGCGCGGGGCGGGCCGGGGGCTGCGGGCCGGGGGCTGCGGGGCGGGCCGGGGGCTGCGGGCCGGGCCGGGGGCCGGGGGCTGCGGGCCGGGGGCTGCGGGGCGGGCCGGGGGCCGGGGGCTGCGGGCCGGGCCGGGGGCGTGGGCCCAGCCCGGGAGCCGGCGCGCCGGCCGTCGCACTCAGGCTCACGTGTCCGGAAGGGCCCGAGTGCTAAGGGCCCCGGAACCCAAAGATCCGCAGTCCGCCGACCCGCGGGCCAAGGGCGCCGCACGAGAGCCGGGGCTGGCGTCGGGAGGCCAGGGTGTCTTGAAGGTGCCTATGTATGGCGTCCGGCTGTGCCACCGGTCTAGGGACGGCCTGACAGCGCTGCCTTCCAGGGAGACTCCCAGCCTGTGACGCTGCCGGGGAGCGAGTGCCGCAGACTGCGAGGGTGGCGGCCCCGGCCCGCCCCGCCCCAGGCGGGCGACCCCGCCCCAGGCGGGCGACCCCGCGAGCGATCCCGCAGGACCCGCCAGAGCTACTCAGGAGGGGTTTCACTGCGTGTTTTAGGAGACCGTGATCTGTCGGCAGAGGAATGTCCTTTACTCGTGAAAAATGGCCTGTATGTGATTGGAAGAAGATAGACCAACTGCCAACAGCTTCTCTATAGGTATCCAGATTACGTGAGTTTTGTATTTATCTACACCTTTATGGTTTTCAAGCTTCCTAGCACAAGTAGACTTTGACAAAACTTAATATATGTTTTATTTATTTATTGAGCGGGATTGGGGATGGAGCCCAGGGGCATTCTGCCTCCGAGCTACACCCCAGCCCTATTTATTATTTTTTGGAAACTGGGTCTCACTGAGTTGCAAAGAGCCTAAGTAGCTGAGGCTGGCCGTGAACCGCGATCCTCCAGTCTTAGCCTCCCAAGCGCTGGGATTACAAGCGCGCGTCACCACGCCCAGCTCTGTAAGTCTTTTAAAAGAACTTTAGCCGGGCGTGGTGGCGCGCGCTTGTAATCCCAGCGCTTGGGAGGCTGAAACAGGAGAATCCCACAGGTTCGAAGCCAGCCTCAGCTACTTAGTGAGGCTCTCAGCAACTTAGTGAGACCCTGTTTCCACATAAAGTATAAAATAGGTCTGGGATTGTAGCCCGGAGGTAGAAAAGCCCCTGGGTTCCATCCCCAGTACCCCCCCCCACACACACACACAAATAACAAATAAAATGATCTTTAAAGGATTTTATTGAAACAGTCTGTTGTGTCCTGAAAAATATTCGTCTAAAAAAGTATGTGCACCGTGATCACAAAGCATTTTTGCGTGGAAGGCAGTCTGCAAAACCACGTAAACCCACAGCGAACGACTAAAGGGGAGACATCTAGTGGGTCATAGTCAGGTGTGGTTATACACACAGGCAATCTCAGTTCTTGGGAGACCAAGACAGGATTGCAGGTTTGGGGCCAGCCTCAGCCTCTTCGGCCCTGTTTCAAAATAAAAAATAAAGTAGGAATGGGGGTGTAGTTTGGAGGGAGAATACCTCTGGTTTCAATCCCTAGTACCACCAAAAAATAAATAAAGAAAAAGATGGTAGTAAGTAGTGTCGCTTCTACTTTGTGAGCTCAGCACAGCGCGGGGTGGGTGCCCGGTGCCCGGTGCCCGGTTCTGGTCACCCAGGCGGTGCTGCGTGCCCCTTGATCTTTGCCTCACTCCTAGAGATCACATAACAGGCCACCAGCACAACAGTAATGTGCCTTCCCACTGATCGCCATGCCTCCTTTGAAGAACGAAAGTATAAACTTTATACCTGTGTCAGCACTTTCAACCCTCATTTCTCTGTCTCCAAGTCAAAATAAAAAAAAATTTTTTTTTGTGGGTCTGGGCATAGAACCCAGGGGCACTCGACCTCCAAGCTACACCCCCTGCCCTATCTTTTATTCTTTATTTTGAAACAGGGTCTAAGTAGCTGAGGCTGTCCATGAACCACGATCCTCCAGTCTCAGCCTCCCGAATGCTGAGATTACAAGCGTGTGCCACCACGCCTGGCTCAAAATAAAATTCTGACATTGCAGTAGAATGGGTGTATGCTCGAAAGGAGTCCTGTGACAGGCATGTCGGCACACGCCTGTAATCCCAGTACTCGGGATGCTGAGCCTGGAGGATCGCGGGTTTAGGGCCAACCCCAGCAATTGAGCAAGACTCTGGGCAACTCAGATTCTGTTTCAAAGTAAAAAATAATAATAAGGGCCGGGAATGGGGGCACGTGCTTGCAATCCCAGCATTCAGGAGGTGGAGACTGGAGGATAGTGGTTCACGGACAGCCTCAGCTATTTAGCAAGGCCCTTTGCAATTCAATGAGACTCTGTTTCAAAAATAAAATTACTAAAAAATAGGGCTGGAGGTGTAGCTCAGAGGCAGAATGCCCCTGGGTTCCATCTCCAGTACCTATGCAAAATTAAATAATAAAAAATAACAATAAAAAGGGCTGAGGGGTAGTTTGGAGCGAGAACGCCCGTGGGTTCAATCCCCAGTAGCACGAGAACCTCTGCACAGCGGTGTCAGTGGAATGAGTAAATTGCCCAGACTCTCAGGAGATGGCGGGGGCTAGCTCTCGCACGCAGTGCGTGCTTAGCATGTACGCCCTCAGCCTCCCAGGAGCAGTCCGGCGAGGAGCAGTCCGGCGCTCGCAGGGCTCTCTGCTGAGGGGTCTCCCTTGCTAACCCCAGAGTGCTGAGGGGTGGTCGCAGCTGGCCCCAAGCAGCAGCTCAGCCGCTCTGGGAAGAAATGGATGAACGTGACTCCTCTTGCCACCTGTGCACGTACGTGTCTCTCGCTCCTTTGACCTGGACTCTTCTTTCCTTTGCTGCTACCCAAGACTCCCTTTCTTCCAACACCTCTCTTTCTGCTGTGGAGCGGCGTTTGCGGGACCTGCGCTCCGCCGGCGGCGGGGAGCTTCCGCAGCAGGGACTCCAGGATGGATGCCCGAGGTGGCACCCAGTCGGACTCTCCAGGGTGAGGACTCCAACTTGGGAACCACAGGAGCCCATCAGTAGGCGACCACGCGTTAGAAACATAATTTGAACCTATTTCTGGATAAGCTTGTCCATCCTTCAGGCCGCAGCAGGGGAGGGGCACGTCACTCCGGCTGTCCCTCCAAAACCTGCGGGAAGCCCCCGAGATGGTGGCGGCTGAGCACCGCCCTGCGCGCCCGCCAGCCGCCCCAACTCCTGGGGTAACAGCTTCATTGGCTGTATTTTGGAAATTACAATTCTGTTCTCAAGCTGGGGGCAGTGGTGCATGCCTGTAATCCCAGCAACCTAGGAGCCTGGAACAGGAGGATCCCAGGTTTAAGACCAGTCTCAGCAACTCGGTGAGACCCTGTTTCAAAGTAAAAAAGGCTGGGGATGTAGCTCAGTGATAGAATAGCCCCGGGTTTGCTGAGCATTGGTAATGCATGCCTGTAATCCCAGTACTTGAGAGGCTGAGACAAAAAGATTTCAGGTTCAAGAACAGCCTCAGCAATGCACAGAGACTTTGAGCAAGCTAGCTAGACCCTGTTTCAAAACAAAATAGAAAAGGGCCGAGGGTATGCCTGAAGGCAGCATGCCCCTGGGTTCAACCCCCAGTACCACACACACAAAAAGCAGCCTGCAGCTCATTGCTCGGTAGCGCCAGGATACCCGCCGCCCTCGCCTTCACCAGCGACAGCCGGTCAGTCACCGCTCTCTCCCAGATAAAGAATACAGACAGCTCACATGCAAGCTGTACACTAACACTTATACATATTGCATTTTTATTACCAATCAAAAATAAATTCCATATATTGTTTAGCAAATATTATCATTGTTTTGTGACAAAAGACACAAGAGTCATAACAACAAAACTCCCCGAGAGTCAAACTCATAACAATGCCAAAATAAATCACAAAAATATACAAATTAAAATCTTCTGCAAAATAAATAGGAGTTCCCTAGGACGGCGGCAGCCGTGACTCGCTACCCCTTTGGATGCCTTTGCGGGGCTCTCCCTCACTGCGGGAGCGCGGAGCGGCCGGGCCGGGCTGCGGCTCAGCCCCGGAGCCAGAGGTTGGAACTGGAAGTGAGGATTGCACTGGGAGAAGTCATTGGAACGGTAATATTTGGAAGTAATTAGACCCTTTGCGAGAAGTGATTGTAGGTGGAGGGAGGAGGGGCCACCGATGGCGGTGACCGCATTGCAAAGAGGTAGCTGAGGATGCCCGCACGCTGCGAGGCCTGGCCATGGGCTTTGCCCACTGGGCACTCTGGTCTCTGGAACCCAACTGCCAGCTCCTGCGGCCATTCTGCCAGCAGGCGGAGTGACCCAAGGGGCCTGGCGTTCCCTCCCTGCGGTAAGACCCACCCATCACCATCACCTCCGCTGCGCCCAGCCTCTAGGAGATGCCTCCGTGAGGGGGAGACTCGGGTGGCGGGGTAGGAGTTAGGGTGCTCTGGGGACTGGGGAGCCCAGCCCCTGGCGTGTGGGCTGCACTGGCGCAGGAGTGGATAGCGTCTACGCAGGCGGGGCCTCTCACTCGGCTCCTGGTCCCCCTTCCCCAGGAGGGCGAGGTGGCCCTTGGTCCCGGCTCCCCCACGTGGAACCCTGAGGCTGTGCGGCAGCCGGCCTGGCTCAGCCCAAGGCAGGGGCCGGGCAGCCCCTCCCACAGAGCCTGCTTGGGCCCAAGCCCCAGGAGCACGCCTGGCGGGACCTGCCTTTCCTGGCTTCTTCAGTGGGTGAAGGAGGTCAGGGGATCCTGGCCAGGAGCAGAGGGCACACGCACACATGGAGGACTGGTGTGAGAGGCTTCCAAAACGTGGCCTCCGGTCCCCAGGCCCGGAGGGCTGGGTGGGGGTCAGGGGTACAGAGTACGGGAGGCTGGGCTCAGCGCGGCCGTGGTGGTAGCAGCTGCTAACAGTGCAGAGCCTCTGGCCAGACCCAGCCGGGCCCCCAGGGAGCCCCTGGCCACGGCGGGCGTCTCATGCAGACCCCACCGAGGGGGCCTGAGGGCCCGGGAGCAGGGCTGCCGGGGGAGGCTGAGCCCCTGCCTCACACACGCAGTCGCCCATCACGACCGTCGAGTGGCGAGGGCAGCCTCAGCAGGGCACGCTCGAAACCAGGAGCGCTGCCCAAGTCCCGGCGGGCCCGAGTTCCGGCTCACAGGAGTAGGCGTGCCCCTCGTGGCTGCCGGGCTGTGGCTCCCTGACCGGTCACCCGGAAGCCCTTGGCCAGGTCGTGGAGTGCAGGTCCAGACTGCCGTCCTCGGTGCGGGAGTCCTGCTGCTGAGCAGCTGTCTTCCCCGCAGGGCTCCGGGCCCCACGGCCACGAGGGTCATGGCTGGGAGCAGATTATGGCTATTGCTTCCCCGGGGGAGGTTCCCGCCCCCTTTCAAAGTTTTTTGGAAAAAAATTTTTTTTTACATAAAGTTTCTTAACCCTGTCTTCCCTTCCCAAAATGATATATAAAAGAGGAGCAACCAGCCTAGTTTAGAAATGCTCTCGGTAAAATAAAACAGCCTCTGCTCCTGTGCTTGGCCGGCTGGCCGGCCGGCCGGGGCCAGGCCGCGCACTTCAGAGCTGCCTGAGCCCCTCAGTCGGGCAGCTCTCCCTCAGCACCCTCCTGGCCTGACAGGCTCCCATCTTGCAGTGGGCCCACCGGGGAGGCCCCGCGGGGCGGGCGGGGTCCCGGGCCCTGCCGTCAGATGGCGCTCTCGGGGGCGCCTCTGTTCAGCAAGGAGTTCCGTTCATTGAGAAGAGTCGTGGTCTCGTCCACCACCGCCAGCTCGGGCTTCTCAGCCCCGTTCTCCACACACGGGCTGCCGCCGTCCATGGGGAGCTGTGGGCTGTTCTCCATGCGGGAGGCCAGCAGCCCGTTCTGGTACTGCTGCCGGGTGATCTGTGGAGGAGGAGGAGGGAGGTGCACGGGGCCCTCGAAGGCCTCGAGGCCGGGCAAGGCGAGGGGAGGAGGGCGCTGGGCGGGCCCGCCGGCTGGGTTTGTGGGCGAGAAGGGCAGGTGCTGCTCCTGGGCAGCGAGGCCGCCCACCCGCCTGCCCGCCACCCGGGGTTAGGAGATGGCGCTGCAGCGCTCACCTTGATGTACTGCAGGTCCACGAGCGCCCGGACGCTGAAGTCGGAGGTGTACTGGCTCAGGGTGGAGCTGCCGAACTGGTTGCTGCCGCCTGTCAGGGGTGGCGTGGCCACCGCGGCCTCCGGGCTGCGGTCGGGGTAACTCAGCGACGCTGAGCGGCTGAGGGGCGTGGGGTGCGATGGGGAGCGGTCTGCGGGGACACGGGGCTGTCAGGCCAAGGGCCGCTCTGGTGCCCACTCATGGCCTGCCGTCTGACCTCGGCCGGTGAAGACAGGCGTGGCATCCTCCCGGGAACAGGACATAGTTCTCACAGACAAAGAGCGTGCAGGGTCTGACCTCAGAGCCAGTGAGTTAGTGTCTCCAAGAGTGTCATGCGACAAACAGTAAAATGTCTACCCAAACTAACCCGCCAATCACCAGAAATAAACACGCAACACGGGAAATCCATGGCTAGCCGGGCATGGCGGCGCGTGCCTGTAATCCCAGCACTTGGGAGGTTGAGACAGGAGGACCTCAGGTTCGAGGCCAGCCTCAGCAACTTAGTGAGGTCCTATTTCAAAATTAAATAAGAAATTAAAAATAGGGCTAGAGGTGTAGCTCAGAGGTAGAATGCCCCTGGGTTCCATCCCCAGTAACACACACACACACACACACACACTCACTCACGGCTACAGAAACCCTCAGTGAACCTAGCAGTTCCAGTCATAGGCAGCACAGCGGCTACCCTCGCAGGACACATCATCGTCCTTATCTCAATTCTGGCTCATGTTGGGGACAAGCTACAGGCTTTTAAATAATCAAAAGTACTATTAAGAGGAAGACCTTCAGTTGCACTTTATGCTCTGGATGCCCCGGGGCCACTGCACCTGCAGGTGACCTGCCCAGTGTGGGGCTGTCCCACCCTCCGCCTGGCAGAGCAGGGGCCCAAGGCGTCCTGCCAGCACGTCCCGCCACTAGGGGGCACTAGGGAGCACGGCCGCCCGGCGGCGAGCTCTCCCAGCTCTGGCACATCTTTAGCTCTTAGTTTTGGGAACAATAAAATGCATGAGGAAGTTAACCGTGGAGCCATGAGGGTATATTTTAAACAAATAGGAAGTGAGCTGAGCTGACTTAACTATTAAGGTACTAACTACTATGTTAGCTATTCTAACAGGCAACGGAGACGGACAGTAAAGGCATATAACCCTCTGACACAATGGCTCTGATTTCCAACCAGGTGTGGCGGTGCACGCCTGTCATCTCAGCACTTGGGAGGCTGACACGGGAATCGCAGGTTTGAGGGTAGCCTCGGTAACCTAGCAAGACCCTGTTTCAAAATAAAAAGGACTGGAGCAGGGTGTGGTGGCGCACACTTGTAATCCTAGCATTCGGGAGGCTGAGGCAGGAGGATCAGGGTTCTGGGCCAGCCTCAGCTATTTAGCGAGGCCCTCTGCAACTCAGTGAGACCCTGTTTCAAAATAAAAGAATAAAAAATTGGGCTGAAGGTGTAGCTCAGAGGCAGAATGCTCCTGGGTTCAATCCCCAGCACCACACACATACATACAAAATAGAGGACCTATAAATAAATATGCCACAATAATATTATATGATTTTAATTATCTCTGATAAAATTCAATGACAAATTATGGTGTTTTTAATTGTCCCCAAACTCTTTTTTCTTCTGCTTTCCCAATGGACTGTAACCTTAATAATGAAAACTAATAAACATAACAAAAACTACGGTTCTTTGACCTGGTACTTCTATTTTTGTGTGTGTGGGGGGGGTACAGGGGATGGAGCCCAGGGGCATTCTACCTCTGAGTGATGCCCCCAGCCCTATTTTTTATTCTTTATTTTGAAACCAGGTCTCACTGAGTTGCAGAGGGCCTCACTAAGTAGCTGGGCTAGCTGTCAACCGCAATCCTCCTGTCTCAGCCTCCTAAGTACTGGGATGACAAGTGTGGCCCCCACGCCCAGCTCTATTATTTTGAAAAGAGAGGGGAAGCGGAGCACAGCAGCACGCCTGCCGCTCCACCTACTCTGAAGGCGGAGGCAGGAAGGTTGAAATTCGAAGCCAGCCTGGGCAACTTAGGGGCCCTGTCTCTAAATGCAGAACAGAAAGGGCTGGGCGAGGCCCGGTGGAGTGACCCTGGCTCACTCTCTAGACCACACATGAAAATAAGTAAAACAGAGTCAAAATCACAATGTACTCTAGAATACTGAGAAGGTAAAAACCCAACTGCACACATACGAGATGGGAGAGGAGAACTGACGCTCAGGCCACAGGTCCAGGGACCCTGGCCCTGATGCCGCGCCCCCCACCTCCGCGCCCGGGAGGGAAGGGAACAGGGCCGGGTCAGCCGCTTAGGTGCTTCCTCGCTGGAACGCCACTTTCAGTGGAGCGGAGAACCCAGAAGCCACACGGCTGATCATCCTGCACGGGGCCTGGGGCCCTCACGGCTCCTACAGCTCCGAGAGGGATGGCCCGCGACAGACAGGGCGACCGCAGTGAGGGCCAGGCCTGACTGGGGCCTGAGCCAGGCACACGGACAGACAGACAGACGGCCGGACAGACCCGAGCCTCTGCCTGGCAAGCTGTGAGGAGGGCTGGGAGCGTCTGAAAGGGCAGAGGAAGCCTTGTCCCGCCGGGCGTGTGAGCAGGGGCCTGCCCTGGCTAGGAGCCGCCCTCTAGCCTCACCTCTGCGTGCGTGCGTCTCTCCTTATACAGGGGCACCTTCCAGGACTGGGGCAGAGCCACCCAGAAACGGAAGCCTAGGCCAAGCAGGGCCAGTACCAATCAGGCCGGCCACCCAGGGTCCCCAGGGCCAGACCCCGGGACAAGGTTAATGCAGCTGCAGTGAGCGCCTCGGACGACAGGTGGCAGTGTGAGCCCAGCATGCTGTTACCTGAGAACCAGGAGAGCAGGGAGGCGCGCTTGCCTGGCAGACACCCGACCTGGGTGCAGGGTGCTAGGGCAAGAGAGGCCGAGGTGGAGGTCAGTGCCAGCGGGCAGGCTTGGCAGCGGGGCGTGGAGAAGGGGCCGTGGCTCTGATGGAAGGGGTTCTCCAGGCCGACAGGAGCCCTGCGTGGAGGGGCAGAGCCGGCCCAGCCTGCCCTCTCTGAGAGGGACATCTGTGGACTCTGGGCAGCAGTGGGTAGGACTCCTGTGGCTGCTAAGCCCTTCAAGATGACACGTTCCCAAACGGGATGGACAGGTGCCCTCGGAGGGGCAGGCCGAGGCACGGAGCAAGGCCCCCCTGCCCAGGGGCCTGCCCCGCCCTGGCTCATCTGGAGAAGGGCAGGCGCCAACACTTATGGGTGTCCTGGCCCACGCCAAGGGCACTGATGGGCATGACAGAACGGCTCCAGGACACGGCCTGTGCCCAGCTCCACAGTGACTTCTCCTCCACCTGCACTGAGCTGCCCCCCAGGGCTCCCAAGCCAGGTGAAGCGCAGGCCGTGCCGCCCAGGACTGGAGCAGGGTGCCGAGGTGGCCTTTCCCTGCCGTCCTGGGGGAGCGCAGTCCTTAGACCCTCATCCCAGCAAGGGGTGGAGGTGGAGCCTCTGAAGAGCCAATCCCTGAGCAACTGCACGGCCATGACGCTCCTGCCGCCCAGCCCTCTGACCCCCACGTCCTGCCCAAACCCTCGCCCCTCTGGTGCGCGCGGTAAGTGGGGCCTGGCCAGGCCCTCAGCCAAGGCCCTCGAGGCCGAACACCAGGGCTCTCTGGGCTCAGGCATCCTGCGGCCCTCCTGTGGCAGGCTGGCTCGCAGGACGCGCAGGGGGCTCGGGCCCCTGCCCTCGGCCCCTCTCATGGCTCCCTCAGGCCGAGCTCAGAGGTGAGAGCTGCTGCCCAGGCTGCCCCCGCCAGCCCCCCTCCCCGGCCTGGGAGCGGGAGACTTACCCGTGGGCCCCGAGGACAGGGCCATGGTCCCGTAGTAGGAGAAGGCACCCGTCTCAAATTTCATGTTCTCCTTCCCGGCCTCCACCTCCACCTTCCCCTGAAAGAGCAGGGAGAGCCTGAGCGGCCGCACGGGCGCAGCGCCCGGCGGCCCCGGCGGGGCTCACCTGCAGGACGAGGATGAAGTAGTCGGCGGGCTTGTTCCGGGTGTACAGGTAGTGGTGATGGTGGTACCGGTCGTGCTCATCGAACTTGAGCTCCTGGATGACGTCTGGGTACTTGAGCATCCGCAGCAGAATCTTCTCCGATACCAGAGAAGGGCTGAACTGGGGCACCTCTGCGGAGGACAGGGCGCTTGACCCGGCCGGCCGCCCCTCTGCACCCTGCCCGGGCCCCGCGGGCCGGCCGGCTCGGCTACTAGCAGTCCCAACCCGGGGCCAATGACTTGGCCTGTCTTCGTTTCACTGTCTGTCAAATGGGGGCTAGACTGTCAGCGGGGGCAGGGAGTCAAGGGGAGGGAGGGTCTCTTCAGGGCCAGCAGGATTCCCGCACCCTGGACAGAGGCTGAGCTGGACGCAGAGGGGCGCAGTGAGCAGGCCTTTCGCGCTCTTTCTGGGACTAGGCAGTGAACCCAGGGCATTCTACCGCTAAGCTCTCCTCCCAGCCCTGTGTTTATTTTTGCTTTACTTTTTCTTTTCTGATACTGGGAATTGAATACAAGGGGCATTTTACCTCCGAGTTATACTCTCAGCCCTATTTTCTTTTTTTCTTTTGCAGTACTGGGGATGGAACCCAGGGGCATTCTACCTCAGAGCTACACCCCAGCCCTATTTTTCATCCTTTATTTTGAAACAGGGTCTCGCTCAGTTGCTAAGGGTCTTGTTACATCGTCTTGGCTGACTGGGAACCAGACGCTCTGCTCTCAGCCTCCCAGCCCTGGGTTACAGATCTGCACCTCCACGCCCGCTTCCCCGGGACTCATTCTCAAAATTAACTGGATGCTTCCTAGAAGCCGGCAGTATGAGCCCACTGACAGAACACAACGTGCCCGGCACGGAGGCGCCCCTGCCTCCCGCTCCGCCAGGCCTGCTTCCCGCAGCGCGGCCAGGGCCGGGACTCACCGGTGGCCAGGAAGCGGTGGGCGGCCAGGAGCAGCTGGGGCGACACCTTGACCTTGAGCTCGCTGTCCGTGTCCTTGAAGGCTGAGAAGTCACGCTTGTTCTTGGAGGACACTCGCTGCCGGCTGCGGTTGTCCACTGCAGGGGAAAGGCCGGAGCTGCGCCGGGGCCTCTGGGGCCCGCCGCCCGCCGCCCGCCCTGCGCAGGGCACCCGGGAAGCCTGGCCCGGGGCTGGACTCACTGTACATGTCGGACTCGTCCAGGATCTCGGACTTGATGATCTCCTCGATGACGTCCTCCAGCGTGACCAGGCCCAGCACCTCGTAGAAGGGGTCGCCCTCACCCTCGTTGTTCACCTTCTGCACGATGGCCAGGTGCGACTTCCCTGCGAAGGGGCGTGTGTGAGGGCCAGGCGCGAGCCCGTGCGAGCCGGGGCCTCGGTCCCCCTCCATGTTGAATGATGTGTGCTGCCAATGTTGCTTTGCTTTTCTGTTTTGCAGTACTGGGGATGGAACCCAGGGGCAGTCTACCTCTGAGCTCCACCCCCGGCCTGATTTATTTTTTAACGTTTTTATTTTTGAAACAAGGTCTCACTGAGTTGTGAGGGGCCTTGCTACGCAGCTGAGGCTGTCTGCGAACTGTGATCTTCCAGTCTCAACCTCCCAAATGCTGGGATTACAAGCTGCTCCTCCTCCTCCTCCTCTGCTCCTCCTCCTCCTCCTCCTCCTCCTCCTCTTCTTCTTCTTCTTCTTCTTCTTCTTCTTCTTCTTCTTCTTCTTCTTCTTCTTCTTTTTTTGGTGGTACTGGGGTTCCTGGAAACCCTTCTACCTCCAGGCTACACTCTCAGACCTACTTTTTATATTTTTATTTGGAAACAGGGTCTCCTAAGCCAGCATGGCTGGCTTCTAACCTGGGCGATCCTCCTGTCTCCACCTCCCAAGCGCGGGGATTATAAGTGTGCGCCACTACGCTCAGCGTACAAGCTTTTCTGAAAAAGAAAATCTAACATACTCTGTGTGTGTGCATGTGTAGTGTGTGTGGCGCTGGGGATGGAATCCAGGGGCATTCTACCTCAGGGTCTCAGTTAAGTGGCTGAGGCCGGCCTTGGGCCGCCGGTCCTCCTGTCTCAGCCTCCTGCGTTCTGGGATTTTAGGCGTGTGCCAAGGTGCCGGCTCCTGAGGCAATTTCCAGACACTTGCTAAGGGCTGCCTACCAAGAGGATGAAGAGGGCACAGGCCTGCCCGGCGCCATCCTTCAGGAGCGCCTGGGATTCCTGGGGAGGGGCAGACTGCCACGCGGGTACAGGGCACCCCTCCTGGGGGTGGGTGTGCCTACTGGACAGGGCACGCTCCCTGCACAGCCTCAGGTGGTCACACTGTCCCGAAGGCTCTCCCTCTCATTCTGGAAACTAAGAAATTAGTTAGCAAGACCCCATCTCAAAATACAAACTGAAACCAAGGGCTGGAGTTGCAGCTCATGGTAGAGTACCCTTGGGTTAAATCCCCAAAACACTAGAAATAGGATTTTTTTCTGATACCAGAGATTGAACCCGGGAGCTTTTTATCTCTAAGCTATACCCTTCAGCCCCTTTTATTATTTCTTATTTTGAAACAGGGTCTTTTTACTAAGCTGCTGAGGCCTCACACCCATGATCCCCTTGTCTCAGCCTGAGTCATTACACCCAGCTCACCATATATAAATAAGCAGATCAGGGGCTGCAGATGTAGCTCAGAGATACAGAACTTGCCCAGCATGTATGCGGCTCTGGGTTCAATCCCTGGTACCACCAAAGAAAAGAGAAAAAAAGACAAGCCGGGCGTGGTGGGCACGCTTGTAACCCCAGCACTTGGGAGGCTGAGACAGGAGGATCGCGGTTCGCGGCCAGCCTCAGCTACTTAGCGAGGCCCTCAGCAACTCAGTGAGACCCTGTTTCAAATAGAGAATAAAAAATAGGGCAGGGGGTGTGGAGGTGTAAGGTAAGAAGGAAAGAAAGACAGAAAAGAAGACAAAGAAAAGAAAGAGGACAGCAAAGAAAAGTAAAAGTCAGGTGGCGGCCCACACCTGGAACCCCAGTACAACTCAGCGAGGCCCCAGATAAAAACTGAAAAGGGCTGGGCGTAGTGCAGAGGCGGTGCACCCCTGGGCTCGGTCCCCAGTACAGAAGAAAGCAAAGGAAGTGTTTGTGTGCGCGCGGGCGTGCGCGCGGCCAATCTAAAACCTGGGCTTGACTGTCATTAGAAGGTTCTAACATAAGCTGTGGGTACTGGGGATGAACCCAAAGGTAGTCTACCTCTGAGCTCCACTCCCGGCCTCATTCCATCTTTTATTCTGAAACAGAATCTCTCTAGGTTGATGAGAGTCTCACGACTTGCTGAGGCTGTCCTTGACCCTGTGATCCTCCTGTCTCAGCCTCCCAAATACTGGGATCTCAGGCGTGCACCACCACACCAGGCTCTGATTTTGTTGATTTGGAAACCGGGTCTCGTTAGGTTGATGAGAGTCTCACTATTGCTGAGGCTGTCCTCAAACCTGTGATCCTCCTGTCTCAGCCTCCCAAGTACTAGGATTACAAGCGTGCGCCACCACGCCCGGCTCTCACGTAACTTTTTTTAAGCTTGATTTTTCTCTTTTTCTTTTTTGGTCCTATTGTGTATGCAAGGCAAGTATTTTACCACTGAGCTACATCCCAGCGCATACATTTTTATTTAATGAGCTACCTCATTCTATACAGCTGTCCACTCCACTGGGTAAGACCTGGACTGGACCTGGACTCAGGGTGGGCTGGACTTGGCTGGTTAGAGTGGAAGATGGAGCAGAAAATGTTAAATAATACACCTGTAGCTAGAATTTCTACATTTCCAAAGTATTCAGGAAAAGCAACTGAGGAATGCGGTGGGATGCGACATTTGGCCCACATGAAATGGCTCATACTCAGAGCTTTCCACCCTAAACAGCCAGTAGGCGTGGTACAGCCTGGCCGCAGGAGGAACGGGGAACATAGGTTTTGCTTTTTATATTTTTCTGCATAGAAACTCCAAGGTTTCTAGAATCAATTGTAGTAATTTTATCATCAGAAATAAACACCCATGTTGAATTAACTTTTAAGAGCACTTTAACACTGTTTCCTCTGGACTGGGGCGCCTGAGCCCAGCTGAGAGGGAGTGCTGCTGAGAGGGTGAAGGGCGCAGGTCCCTGGAGAGGGGCGCCCCTGGCCACCCCACCCTCGCTGGCCCTCAGGCGCGGCCAGTGGGACGGTCAGAGAGCTCCAGGTGAGACTCCAGGAACCCGGAGGTCACAGAGGCCCCAGAGCTGGCCTGTGCCCAGCCTTCTGCCCCCAGCGCACACATCCTCCTGGTCCCTCTGAGCTCTCCCTGCCCGGCCTGGAGCAGCGCCGCGCCCTGTCTAACCGGAATCCAGGTGCCCCAGCCTCGGCTGGACACAGGAGGGGGCTGCAGGGGTCCCGCAAAGCCCGCACCCCCGCAGGAGGCTTATTTTAATAAACTACCATTTCCTCCTGCCTCCCAGAAAAGTTTCCCTACCCCCCTCCAAGGCCTAGGAGGTGCAGCCATTGCTAGGTTCTGGGTTTCAAAGTCCCCAGGGGGCCTGGGGAACAAGGGACCCCAGCCTGAGAGAGCGCCCTTCCTGGCTTCCTTGTCCCAGGCCTGGCCTGGGCTGTCTGGTGAGTGCCCGCAGATGGCACCTGAGCCGGCCGAGCGCCCGTGTCCCGGCGGTGCCCTCCGCTCTCCTGGCCGGCCTGGCAGGACGAGCTGCTATTAATAGCGCTGCCCGCGACTCGGGGGCAGGCCCATCCCGCCAGAAGGCAGCAGGGCTGGAGGGCCAGCCACACCTCGGGGTGCGTCTGCCCGCCGCTCCCTCCCTCCCTCCGTCCCGAGAGCTGCTGTTGGTCAGGACACTCGGTCTGGGCAAAGGCCAGGGCCCAGCTGGTGGGCAGCGCCTACCTACTGGACCAGGTGCCAGCCAAGATCACCGCCCTCTGCAGCCACCATGTTGGGCAGTGCCCAGGATGGGGTGGTCATTCCTGCTCCCCTGAAAGAGAAGGCAGAGCTGGTCCCTCCACCTGCCCAGGGACTTCACTGGGCCCTCCACCTGCCCAGGGACTTCACTGGGGACACTGCAGGCATGGCCGCCCCGGTCCAGCTCTCTGTCTCTCCACTGAGGCGTGAACACGAGCATCCCACCTCTGAGCTATGCCCCAGCACTACTTTATTTTAATGTGTGTGTGTGTGTGTGTGTGTGTGTGTGTGTGTGTGAGTGAGGTACTGGGGTGGAACCCAGAGGCTTTCTACCTCCGGGCTATATTCCCAGACCTATTTTCTATTTTATTTGGAAACAGGGTCTCACTAAGTAGCTGAGGCTGGCCGCGAACCAACTGCAATCCTCCTGTCTCTGCCTCCCAAGCGCGGGGATGACAAGCGTGCGCCACCACACCCGGCTCAGAATAAAAATTTTAAAGGGCTGTGGGTAGCCGGGCGTGGTGGCGCACGCTTGTCATCCCCGCGCTTGGGAGGCAGAGACAGGAGGATCGCGCAGGTTCGAAGCCAGCCGCGCGCGCTGGCTTAGGAGACCCTGTTTCCAAATAAAAATGTAAAAATAGGTCTAGGAGTGTAGCCCGGAGGTAGAAGGGCTTCCAGGAACCCCAGTACCACCACCAAAAAAAAAAAAATAATAATAATAATAATAATAATAAAATAAAATAAAATAAAATAAAGGGCTGTGGGTAGAGCTCAGAGGTAGAATGGCCCTGGGTTCAAAACTCAATACCACACACGTATACACACATCGGGGCTGGTGGTGCATGCATGCAATTCCAGTATTCGGGAGGCCGAGAGAGGGGGACTGCAGATTCACAGCCTGTCTCAGCAACTTAGTGAAGCCCTGGTTCCAAATAAAAAATACAATAAAATACAACTAGGGTTGTTGCTCAGATAGAAGGCCCCCAGGTTCACTCTCTAGCACCACAATAAATAAATTAAACAAAAAATAAAATAGTAGCTGGGTGTGGCGGCGCACGCTTGTAATCCCAGCACTTGGGAGGCTGAGACAGGAGGATTGCAGTTGGTTCGCGGCCAGCCTCAGCTACTTAGTGAGGCCCTTTGCAATTCAATGAGACCCTATTTCAAAATAGAAAATAAAAAATAGGGCTGGGGGTATAGCTCAGAGGTAGGATGTCCCTGGGTTCCATCCCCAGTACTGCAAAAAATAAAATAAAATAAAAGTTCTAGGGGTGAAACTCAGAGGTAGAATGTCCCTAGATTCAAGCCCCAGTATTAAAAAAAAAGAAAAAAAGGTTGGAGATTTTTGTTTGTTTTGGTGTACTAGGGGTAGAGCCCAGAAACATTCTATCTCTGACCTAAAATCCCTGCCTTATTGTTTGTGGGTTTTCTTTGTTTTTTTGTTTTTAAACAGGGTCTCTCCATGGTGCCGAGGGTCTTGCTAAATTGCTGAGGCTGGCCTCGAACCTGTGATCCTCCTGTCACAGCCTGCCAAGTATTAGGATCATCGGCATGTAGCAGTTTCATTTTTCTTTGTGGTGCCGGGACCAAAGCCAGGACCTCACCCCCAGCCTACCCGTACCTGAGAACACTGACCGCCTCCGTAATGTTTCAGGACGTGCATGCACACCCAGCCATCCACCAGGTTCCTAGATGGCACTCTCCCCAGTCTTTGCCATAGGAAAACCCTTGTGGTGCCTCAGTGTGACTGGACCCTTGAGACAAGGGTCAAGTGACAGGTTCTTAACGCCCACTGAAGGTCACGGCCAGGACACTTACAGGGACAGCGGAAAACCAGAGACCCTGAGCGGCGGGCGAGGAGACCCCGGCGGGCGCGGGCTGTGCCAGGGGAAGGGCAGGGAGGACGGGGCGCGCTTTCTGGCCTGCCCAGGTGCCCATCATCTGCCCACCGCCGGGCAGCTTGGCCCGGGTACAGGCTGTCTGGGGCGGGCGAGGCAGGTGTGGCCGGGGCCAGAGGCGGCCTGGCTCCCTGGGGTCCGAGCCCTCGGCCTCCCTCTCCCGCAGTCCTCTGGCCTTTTCTCCCATTTTTTTTTCCTGGCACCCCAACCTCCCCCCAGGAGCAGCCCCTCCTCCCTGCACCAAGACTTGGGGCTCGCTGGCTGCCCGTGACGCCCGTTCTGCGGACATGTGCATGCCGCCGGCTAATCACAGGCACTCCAACCCAAAAGCCCGGCGCCGTTCATGAGTCCACATGTACCAGGTTAGTGGCAAAGATTTAACAGAAAATGATGTTAAAAGCCTGCCAGAATCCAGAAATATCTCACCCAGGACCCGGGATCGGCTTTCCACGGGGCTAACCTAGGAATCCAACCCAGACCAACACGTACAAACGAAACACGAGCGAACATCTTTTTCCCTCGGTGAGTCCCGGTTGGTTCTTGGTAACCACACACGGCTCCCGAATGTTTCCAAGCTACTGAATCACCGTGGCTCCGCGTGGAAGCCCAAGGAGGCAGAGGAAGGCGCCACTGCAGCAGGCGGCAGGAGGAGGAGAGGACCACAGCGTTATTTGATATGTTCAAACTTGCTCCCCTGAAGTGGGTTTAATTACAAGAGGAGAAAAGACTTAATTATTAAGCAATTATTTTTTCCTGCCATTAAAAAAAACTGACGACATGTTAAAATAGCAGGAAAAACAATTAAAGACCCATCTCTCTCGTGAATGTAGATGCCAATGATCTAAGTAAAAGGATATTAGCAAATTAAACCCAGTGATGTGTAAAAAGGGTAATAAATCACGAGTAAGACAGGCTTACTCTAATCATCCAAGAAATGTTTAGATACACATTAAAAAATCAGTGTGTTTCAGAATAAAGGAAATTATTTGAACATCTCCACAGATAGCAAAAAAAAAATAAATATGTTGGTAAAGTTCAATACCTGTATTCATTATAAAAACTCCTAGCAAGCTGGGCGTGGCAGTGCACACTTATAATTCCAGTACTTGGGAGAGACAGGAGGATCGCAGGGTCACAGCCAGCCTCAGTTGCTTAGTGAGGCCCTCTGCAACTTAGTGAGACCCTGTTTCAAATTACAGAATAAAGCCCGGCGTGGTGGCGCACGCTTGTAATCCCCGCGCTTGGGAGGCTGAGACAGGAGGATCGCACAGGTTCCAAGCCAGCCTCAGATACTGAGTGAGGTTCTCAGCAACTTAGTGAGACCCTGTTTCCAAATAAAGTAAATAGGTCTGGAAGTATAGCTCGGAGGTAGAAAAGGCCCTGGGTTCTACCCCCAGTACCACACACACACACACACACACACACACACACACACACAAAAGAATAAAATATATAGCTGGGGGTGTAGCTCAGAGGTGAAATGCCCCTGGCTCAATCTCCAGCACTAGGGTGGGGGGAACCTCCTAGCAAACTATTGAGAGGGGAATTTTTTTTGGCCTGATAAAAGAAATCTATAAAAAGCAAAAGAGCCAGCATGGTGGCCACACCTACAATTCCAGCTAGGAAGGAGGCTGAGGCAGAAGGATCACAGTTGGCGGCCAGGTTCGCTCAGCCTCAGCTCCCTGGCGAGGCCCTCTGCAACTCAGGGAGACCCTGTTTCAAAATAAAGAATAGGGCAGGCGCGGTGGCGCACGCTCGTAATCCCTGCACTTGGGAGGCTGAGACAGGAGGATTGCACAGGTTTGAAGCCAGCCTCCCTGGCTTAAAAACCCTGTTTCCAAATTAAAAAATATAAAATAGGTCTGGGAGTATAGCCTGGAGGTAGAAGGGTTCCATCCCCAGTATCACCAAAATAAATAAATAAATAAATAAATAAATAAATAAATAAATAATAGGGCTGGGGGTGTAGCTCGAGGTAGAATGCCCCTGGGTTCCATCCCTAGTACCCAAAGAAAAAAAAAAGTTTAAGCCGGGCGTGGTGGCGCACGCTTGTAATCCCCGCGCTTGGGAGGCGGAGACAGGAGAATCGCGCAGGTTCGAAGCCAGCCGTGCTGGCGTAAGAGACCCTGTTTCAAAAATATAAAATAGGTCTGGGAGTGTAGCCCGGAGGAAGAAGGGCTTCCAGGAACCCCAGTACCACCAAAAAAAAAAAAAAAAAAGTTTGAGGCCAGCCTAGGCAATTTAGTGAGATCACTCCCTCCCCCCCAAAATAAAATGGTCTGGGTATCGATATAGCACAATGGTAGAGAACCCCTGAGTTCAATCCCCAGTACCAACAAACGAATCAGTGATGAAATGAATGAAGTCGAATGCAGCGGGCGGGGTGCAGGCCAGTGGCGGTCCTTGCTGGGCACACTGCGCGCCGTGGGGGGTGGCGGGGCCAGGCCAGCTGAGGGTGTGACTGGAGGCTCCTGGTGGCCTCAGGGCGGCTGGTCACCAGGAAGGGCAAGCAGCGTCCGTCTGGGCTTGGGTTTTGACTCCCTACCAAGGGAAGGACGGGGCCTGGACGTGAGCTCAGTCTTGGAGCCAGCTACTTAACCAGCCATGCCCGGGTAACGACGCCCTGATAAAACTCAGGGCCCTGTGGGGCTCAAGGTGGTGAGCGCGGCACTGTCCCAGAGGGGGCGCTGGGCTCCTCCAGGGCCCAGGCCGGCCCTGCGCGCACCCTGCCAAACAATGCTGCCGAAGCTCTGCGGGTTGTCCTAGTGAACTACTGGGGGGGGGGGGGCACGCACGTGCCTTGCAGGGACCAGGCCTGGGGTTTGACCCAGCACTGCCCAATGAAGAACTCGAGGAGGCCCCGGGCACCCCAAACCTGTACCCAGCTGGCGAGAAGCGCAGGGGAGAAGGCGACTCACTGTGGCTGGCATCTGAAGGAGGGCAATCTCGCGGGAGGCGGAGCCTCCAGCCTGCCAGCCTCCTGCCGGCTGTGGGGTGGGCTGCAGTACACCCCCGGGGCGTGGAAAGGTCCGCCCTCCTACAGACATCTGGAAAATCAGATCAAAGCCCCCAATTAAAGCCACCAAATACCAGCCGGGTGTGGTGGAGTGTACCTGTACCTGGTATACCTGTACCCGGTACTTGGGAGGCGGAGACAGGAGGATCACAGGCTCGAGGTCAGCCTAGGCGATTTAGTGAGAGCCTTGGCAACTTGGTGAGATTGCTTCAAAATAGAACATTCAGGGCCGGGCGTGGTGGCGCAGGCTTGTATCCCCGTGCTTGGGAGGCGGAGACAGGAGGATCACGCCGGTTCGAAGCCAGCCGCGGCACCTAGGGAGACTCTGCTTCAAAACAAAAAATAAAAAAAGGGCTGAAGGTACAAAGCCTCTGGATTCAACCCCCAATACCAAAAAAAAAAAAAAGGGGGGGGGGTAACATGTTTGCCAACTGCAAGGTTCTTATTAGTTTTGTTTTGGAGTACTGGGGATTGAAGCTAGGGGCATTTGACCTCTGAGCTACACCCCAGCCCCTAAGTTGCAGAGGGCCGCACTGAGTCACCAAGGCTGGAGTGAACCCACATTCTCCGTCTTGGCTTCCCAAGTACAGGGATGCCAAGTGCGCGCCAGCGCGCCCGGCTGGAAGTTAGCACTATCCAGCGTCAAGTCATGGAGCTGGGCGCAGCTCGATGCCAGAGCAAAGGGAGACTGCATTCTTCACACGCGTGTGGCAAGACCTGGTTGGATCCCAGCACCAGGAAAAAAGAAAAGTCAAATCTCTTAGTAGAGTTCCATAAAATTCCCAGGTGAGAAGCTAAGAATATAAGAATAATCAAGACAATTTTTTTTTTTTAATGGTCTGGGGATGGAACCCAGGGGCATTCGACCTCCAAGCTACACCCCTGCCCTATTTTTTATTCTTTATTTTGAAACCGGGTCTCACTGGGTTGCAGAGGGCCTCACTAAGTAGCTGAGGCTGGCCGCGAACCGCGGTCCTCCCACGATCCTCCAGTCTCAGCCTCCCAAGTGCTGGGATTCCAAGCGTGGGCCACCATGCCCAGCTTAAGACAATCTTGAAGCAGAACAAGGGTCTAAAAGTTGGCTTATTTTAAAGGTACAGCATCATGTTAACGTGGTGCTGAAAAAAGGAAAATAAATACGGCACTGCAATATGGAGCCCAGAGACAGCCTCCCACATCTGCCAGCCTTAGGGAGAACGGAGTCCACTCATCAACCGGCCCTAAGGAAGAAGAATTTTAACCTCTAGCTCAAATAAAAAACACAGATAAGGCTGGGGGTGTGGCTCGGCAGCGGGCTTGCCTCGCAGGCCCTGGGTGTTGGGTTCATTCAATACCTGGCCCTGAAAAAAACCAAAGCAAACTCGGACCAAAACACTCCATGAAGACCGACTCCAGAGGAATCCCAGATCTAAGGGGGAGGCGACAGCACATCTTAGACGACAGGGGAGGCCAGCTCTCTGACTCGCATTCCGCGCTGGCAATGAATTCTAAACAGGATATCAAACACACTACCCATAAAGGAAAAAGCCGATTAACTGGACTAGGCTGAAATTAAGAGCTTCAAGTCATGAAAGAGTCCTGCAGGACGGAGGAGGAGGAGCCTGGGAGATGCTGTCCAAAGAATGCGGAATTTTAATTAGGAGGAATAAATTCAAGAGCTCGAGTGTACAACATGGTGACCACAGTTAGTAGCAATGTTTTATATGTTTGAAAATTGTTAGGAAGAGACTGTAAGTGTTCTCACCACACACACACACACACACACACACGCACACACACACGCGCACGCACGGCA
Organism: Muscardinus avellanarius; assembly: GCF_963383645.1. Taxonomy (NCBI): domain Eukaryota; kingdom Metazoa; phylum Chordata; class Mammalia; order Rodentia; family Gliridae; genus Muscardinus; species Muscardinus avellanarius. Next base: position 89,037,588 of record NC_137801.1, on the reverse strand, counting down.
AGTATGTGAGGTACTGTATATGTTAATTGATTGCTGTAGTCCTTCTACAATGAGAACATAAATCAAAATACGCTACACGCTCTGCACCGTGAAGACATACAGCGCCTGCCGTGAAGAACATCCCAGCCGGGCACAGCGGCACATGCTTGGGAGGTCGACTCAAACCAGTAGACCCTGTCTCAAAACTAAAAAGGGCGAGGGGTGTAGCTGGGGGGTAAAATGCCCCTAGGTTCAATCTCCAGTACCAAAACAAAAAACAACCCCAAAAGAACAACAATAATAATAATAAAACTGAAAAGGGCTGGGAGTAAAATGATACTAATAATATTAATAATAACAATGAAAAGGGCGAGGGTATAGCTCAGTGGTAAAGCACCCCTGGGTTGGATCCCCAGTACTGAAAGATGAATAAATAAATACATAAATAAATAAATAAATAGCAGGAAAGCCTGGCCCGAGGCGCCCGGGAGCAGGGCGTGTTCACTCTGCTCACTGTAGTTCACGCACTTCTCTCTATATTGTGCTTCAACAGCAACAACAATCTACTTTAAAAAACCTAGATCTGGCTGGGCGTGGTGGCGCACGCTTGTAATCCCCGCGCTTGGGAGGCTGAGACAGGAGAGGAGGATGGCGCAGGTTCAAAGCCAGCCTCAGCTACTTAGTGAGGCCCTGTTTCCAAATAAAGTATGAAAAAATAGGTCTGAGAGTATAGCCCGGAGGCAGAAAGCCTCTGGGTTCCACTCCCAGTACCACCAAAAAATAAATAAATAAATAAATAAAAACCCTAGATCTGGTGGTAAATTTTTCAGCCTGGAGTTATCGGAATCTCTCAATCTTCTGGTCTCTCTTTTCTTTTTTTTTAGTACTGGGGATGTAACCCAGGGCCATTCTACCTCCGAGCTACACTCCTGGTCCTATTTTTTAGTATTTTTTTGTTTTTGTTTTGTTTTTTTGGTGGTACTGGGGTTCCTGGAAGCCCTTCTACATCCGGGCTACACTCCCAGACCTATTTTATATTTTTATTTGGAAACAGGGTCTCTTACGCCAGCGCGGCTGGCTTCGAACCTGCGCCATCCTCCTGTCTCCGCCTCCCAAGCGCGGGGATTACAAGCGTGCGCCGCCACGCCCGGCATTTTTTTGTTTTTGAAACAGGGTCTCACTGAGTTGCAAAGGGCCTCACTAAGTAGCTGAGGCTGTCCTCGGAACTGGATCCTCTGGTCTCAGCCTCCCGAATGCTGGGATTCCAAGTGTGCGCCACCACGCCTGGCTCCTTTTGTTTTATTTGGAGTCAAGGTCTTGGCTAGTAAGCCTAGGCGGCCTCTAGCTTGCATCCTGCCTCAGCATCCCGCAGAGCTTCTGAGTAGCTGGGATTCTAGACGTGCGCTGCGGTGCCAGCTGGTTGGTTCCCTCCCTCCCCCCATCTTGCCTTTCTTTCTTTCTTTCTTTCTTTCTTTCTTTCTTTCTTTCTTTCTTTCTTTCCTCCTTTCTCTCCCTCTTTTCTCTTTCCTCTCTTTCTTATTTTCTTTCTTCCTTCCTTCTTTCTCTCTCTTTTTCTTTCTTTCTGTTGTACTGGGGTTCCTGGAAACCCTTCTGCCTCCGGGCTACACTCTCAGACTTATTTTTATATTTTTATTTGGAAACAGGGTCTTTAAGCCAGCGCGGGGATTCCAAGCGTGTGCCACCACGCCCGGCCTTGCTTTTCTTATAGACGCACACTACTGTGCCTTCCTCCCTCCCTTCCTTCCTATACCGGGGGCTGGACCCAGGGGCATTCGACATGAGCTACACCTCCAGTCCCATTTCATTTTCTATTTTGAAACAGGGTTTCACCGAGTTGCCGAGGGCCTCACTAAATTGCCCAGGCTGACCTGGATCCTGCAATCATTCTCTTTTCCCCTCCCAAGTGGAGGGATTACAGGCGTGTGCGCCACCACGCCCGGCTGGTCTCTTTCCTAACAGCACAGCAGCGGCCTTGGTAACTGTCCCAACAGGAAGCAATCCAGCGTCTGGAGTGACACAGCGTAGTGGCTGATGCCATGGCTTCTGGAGCCCAGTGCCCTGGGCTGCCAGTTGTCACGCTGCTGGAGAAGACTGCCAGCTTCTCTGAGCCTCGGTCCTCATCCACAGCACTCAGGCAGCAAATAAACACCCCAGCCGGGCGTGGCGGCGCACGCCTGTAATCCCAGCACTTGGCAGGTGGAGACAGAAGGATCGCAGGTTCATGGCCCGCCTCAGCAACTTAGTGAAACTGGTTTTAAACTAAAGACTAAAAAATAGGGCTGGGGATGTGGCTTGGAGATAGAATGCCCCTGGGCTCCATCCCCAGTACCACATAAATAAATAAAATAAAAATAAAATAGAGCTGGGGGTGTAGCCCCTGGGTTCAATCCACAGTACAAGAGAGAAAGAGAGAGAGAGAGAGAGAGAGAGAGAGAGAGAGAGAGAGAGAGAGAATGAATATCCCATAAACGTCAACCAAGCCGCAGGCCCGTCCTCCTGCCACTGCTCCTGTCTGCAACGCTGCCCTTCCTACTGAAGAGCAGGACGCTCCCCCACCCTTCTCGCCTCGGCGCCTCTAAGAGCAGCATTCTTGGGTGTGGGGGCTCAGGGGCAGGCGCCTGCCTACCACCCGAGCCTTGGCTTTGATCCCCAGCACCAACTGCACCCAGGTCTGGGGAGTTTAGGGGCAGGCGGGGCCTCCGCTGGAGTCTGGTACCCTGAATCCTCCCTCCTCTCCCCAGCTGAGATGCCCAGAAAGGGAGCTGGCTGCTGAAGCCAGGGATGCACCTGGCCCAGGCCTCGCCCGCACTGCCGCTCCTGACTGTGCGCAGGATGAGGGGCTGCTGAGCGGCGTGGCGGGCGAGGCTTCCCCGTTGGCAGGGAAGACCCCACGAGGAGGGTTCCCTTGTCCAAAGTGTCTCGTGCACACATCTTCTCCTTTAAGCTCTGGCTTGCTTTACAAATAGGCACCAGGGCCCAGATAAGATAGTATCTGACCTGACATACAATTACGGGAGGGCCCTATCCACCCAGTGTATTTCTAATTCCAAGTAAAGGCCCCGCCCTGGACAGCAGGGCCGCGCCCTGACCCGGGCGGGAGAGCGCCGTGGCCGAGTGGGTCTGCGCCGGCTGCAGCGGCTTGCGAGGAGCTGTTAAGTCACTGCATGTGGGCACGGCGCTAGGCACCGCGTCAAAGGCCTCAGTACCTGCCTCCCGGGCCTCTCTGCGACCTCGGAGGTGGACACAGTCATTGTTGTGGGTGACCAAATCGCTAGCTATTACAGGGAAATTTTTCTGAGCCTGAGAGTCGGTTACTATTTTGGGCATTTCATAAAATAAACTGCCTGCACCAGCATTTCTTTCTTTCTTTTTTTGGCAGCGCTGGGGACTGAACCCATGGCCGCACACACTTTGGGCAGGTGCTCTGACCCGAGTTATCCCCGAGCCTGCATTCATTCACTTTTTAAACTTACTTTACCTGTTGGGGAGTCTGATGAGACCAAAGTAGGTTTAAAGAACACTCTGGTTGCAGTGCAAGCATGCACACAGGTGTGGGTGTGCGCACACGCCTGTGTACACGTCAGGGGTGGAAGCGTGCGTGTGCCCGTGGGGAAGCCTGCTGTGTGTGGAGGTGTGCACACACCTGCCTGGCCTGGGAGGTGAGTGGGTGCGTGCACAGTGTGTGGGGCGAGGCTGTCTGGGTGGAAGAGGGAATCCTCCTGAGAAGGCTCTGGCCACTTGCGGGCCAGAGGCCAGGTGTTCCTGAGAGCCCGGGAGCCCGTCTTTCAGGAACCTTGTCGCGGTCTCAGTAAAGTGTCCCTGCAGCGGAACAGTGGCTGACTGCAAGCCCTGGGGCTGCATGCGCCAGCTCTGACCCCAGCAAGAAGGCTGACAGCGCGCTGGCCTCCAGCTGGCCCTCCTGCACAGCCACGGGGCAGATCAGGAGCCCGCTCCAGAGTGCCAGGGACCGCGAAGAGGCTCATTTCTTCTCTGAGGCACAGCCTGAAGAACCAAGCTGAACTGTGTCCCAAAACACAGGGCACAGCCGGGCATGGCGGCGCACACTTGGAATTCCAGCGCTTGGGAGGCTGGGACAGGAGGATCGCAGGTTTGAGATCAATCTTAGCCACTTAGCGAGACCCTGTTTCAAAATAAAAAAATAACATAGGGCTGGGGTGTAATGACCCTGGGTTAAATCTCCAGTAACGCACGCACGCGCGCGCGCGCGCACACACACACACACACACACACACACACACACACAGCAGGACATGAAACTGTACATAGACAATATCAATGTGAAAAGCCTATGAAAACACCTACGGCAGCTCCTGGGACAGCACGGCTGCACAATGAAATGATTTCCACCTTTTGTTTTGGCAGTGCTAGAACTTGGACCCAGGCCTCGTGGACCCTTGGCAAGTGCTCTGTCACAGAGCTACATCCCCAGCCCTGTCACAAGCATTTGAGTGTGAGTGTGTGAGTGTGTGCACGTGCAAGGTACTGTGGACTGAACCCAGAGCATTCTATCTCTGAGCCACACCCCCAAGCCTTTTTATTTTTTATTTTGAAACAGGGTCTTGCTAAGTTGCCAAGGGCAGTCTTGAACCTGCGGCCCATCTCAGCCTCCCAAGTGCTGGGGTGACGGGGGGGTGTCGCCACGCCAGGCCCTGCCGATGGAAGTAAAGTTCTAAGAAAAGTTAGCAGACACCTCAAAATGCTCAAAGTGGCTCCTTTTTAGCCACAGGTTCCTGGTGTTTAGATGTCTGTGTGTTTCTAAAGTTCTACCCAGGGGATATCTCTCTTTGTTGGCTAGGAAAAATAATAAACACTAAGCTGGGTATGGTGGTGCATGTGTATAAGCCCAGTGCTTGGGAGGCTGAGAAGGGAGGACTGCTGCCTTGAGGCCAGTCTTAGCAATTCAGCAATAAATAAAAAGGGCTGGGGTAAATATATATATAGCTCACTGGTAGATTACCCCTGGGTTCAATCACCAGTACCCCCTCACTAATAATAATAATAATAATAATAATAATAATAATAATAACAACAACTCATAAAAAATAAAATTACCAGCTGGGCGTGGTGACACACACTTGTAATTCCAGCACTTGGGAGGCTGAGACAGGAGGATCACAGGTTCACAGCCAGCCTCAGCTACTTAGTGAGGCCCTCTGCAACTTAGTGAGACCCTGTTTCCAAATAAAGAACAAGACATAGGGCTGGGGGTGTAGTGCAAAAGTAGAACGCCCCGGGTTCAGTCCTCAGTACTGAAAAAAGAAATTACCCAATAAATAAGACAGGCCCAGGAGTGAGGAGGCCGACTCTGAAACGAGCTAGAGTTCTGTCCATGGCCTCAAATCTAACGACCACGATCTGGCACCCAGTGCCGTGAGCGGTATGCAAGAGGGCAGCCGGGCCTGGGCGGGCCCTGCGGACAGCTGGCTGGGAGGCAGCCCTGCCCCTGCCCAGGGCCATCGTGGCCACCTGGGGAAACTGCGGCCCTCACATTCCCAGGGCGAGCTCCACGGAGAGGTTCAAGGAACCCAAGACCACAGAAAGCCAAGGTGAGCTGCAGCCGGCCCTCCCAGGGGCTGGGTGCACCAGGAGGCGGGCGCCACATTCCCCCAGGCAGCGCCAGAGGGCTGCTGTGCCCCTCTCTCAACCCCAGGGAGTGCCAGAGGGCTGCCTGCCCCTTTCTCCACAGTCCAGGCCAGGTGGCCTTTCAGTGAAGGGCAAGCTCGGCCTGGCCTAAGAAGGCAGCCTGGCGGGCCCCCGGCTTCCTCCCGCTCAGGGTGCGAGGCTTGCTCTGTGACGGCACCAGGGAGGGGAAGGTGACGGAGAGAAGGCAGTGTGACTGAGGCCCCCAGGAGGACAGAAGCAGTCGGCTGAAGGGCCGGTGGGCTCGTCCCGCCCGACAGTTCTCGTCCAGGTTTCCCAGAACCAGAGGTCCCGACGTGAGAGCACCGTGTTTGTGTTTGTGCACCCTGAGGGCCAGCTCGGACGCCCCTCTCGTTGGCGTCTTCCCAGATGTCTACTGGCGCGACAAGCCTCCTTCCTGAGGTCCCCCTCAGCCGCCGCTCCCAGGGGACGCAGCTCTGTGCCCTGGACACAGAGCTCCCATCTACTCGCAAGGTTGAACCTTTTCCAAAAATACTCTCGTCTTGACCTGAGGTGCCAAGAAAACATTAGAGCTGGGCTTCTCAATTAAAAATGTAAGACTTTTGCCGGGCGTGGTGGCACGCACTTGTAACCCCAGTACTTGGGAGGCTTAGGCAGGAGAATGACAGGTTTGAGGACAGCCTCAGCAAGTAGTGAGGCTCTCATCAATCTAGTGAGACCCATCTCAAAATAAAAATAGGGCTAGGAGTGTAGCTCAGAGGTAGAATGCCCCTGAGTTCAATCCCATAAAATACAAAACCAAAATGTAAGCCTTCTAAGCCGGGCCTGGTGGCACATGCCGATAATCCCAGTACTCAAGAGGCTAAGACAGAAAGATCACAGGTTTGAAGCCAGCCTCAGCAATTTAGTGAGACCTTGCTTCCAAATAAAAAATAAAAAGGGCCAGGAATATAGCTCAGAGGCAGAATGTCCCTGGCTTCCACCCCCAGCACCACACAGAAGAAAACATAGTTAACATATATGTTAGACGTATCTGTATGTGAAAAGCAAACACCGGTGGGCTCGGGGCTCTTTACGAGGACGTGAGGCACATCAGGAACGTCAGCAGCTGGGCAGGTGCTCTGTGCCCACCCTGGCACCTCGACGGCAGCCGGGCGGTGGCGGCACTGTGTTGGCCTAGGATGCACAGCTGGCTCCACGGGGCCGCGCCCTGCGGAAAAGCCGGTGGCAGCCAGGTTGGGACCTCTGCCCCCCACAGTGCCACCACGGGCAGCCACTGTCACCCTCAGACACATCTGCCCCGCAGCTCCTCCACATCCCAGCTCTGACCTGAGACGGTCCCCACGAGGAGCTGACCCCAGGTCCACAGCCACCCTCCCCCTGGCCTCCCACTGAGGCCCTGGTGTGACTGCCCCCGCCCCGCGTTGTCCCTGACGCCTCCTCTCTTCTGCAGGCTTAGACACCTTGCAGCCTGGCCTGGCCCCCCGGGCCCGACATGGGCATCACACACGCTTGCCTAGATGTTCTGCGCTCTGGGGTGTCCAGGGCCAGCCATCCGCACACCTGAGAGCTCGCCAGAAACGCAGCCTCGGAGGCCAGACCCCAGAGCGGCTGAGTTCAGGGCCACACTTTAACTGAAAGCCTGGGCAGGCGGGGGTCCCAGCGCAGGCCCGGTCGTGAGCAGCAGTACCCAGGGCTGGGGCCCAAAAGGGGGCGACACCGTCACATCACCTCCACCCTCTCCTGCCAGTGATGACAACATACTACCCCCGCCAGAAGCCTCTGGCATCCACTGTGCCCCTCCTGACTTCCACCCCCCGGGGGACTACTGAGTCCTGTTATTTGGACTCCGGGAGCATCTCAGACTCGCCCTGCCCAGCCCGCTGTCCCCACCTGTGCGCTGTGCACAGCTAAGCTCGGCAGCGCACCTGCCCGGGGGGAGACGGAGCTCCAGGAGCAGGTCTGTTTTATCCACCTGACTCCCAGCAGCCAGCACGGCGTGCCACACATGGGCTGCAGAGGGTTGATTTTGTTGAACAAGCAGGTGGGGGCGAGCGGCGGCGGCGCGGCCGCCAGAGGACGGGACAGAGCGTGAGCCCGAGGGTCTCAGGTCTTCTCCTTGACGTTACAGCGCTGTTCCGGGAATAAAGCAGGAGGGAAAATCTGACAAGGCACCAGGGAAATACAGGAGGGCTTTCTGATGAAAATATCTCTGGCTCTTTCTCCTCCAAATTCCTGCTAACTTGCTGGGAAGAGCAGCAGGGCCAAGGTCACAGGGAGGTCAGTGACCAAGCCGGGTGGAATTTGCACCCAGCTCCTTTGCACAGTGGTCTAGAGGGTTATGAGGTAGGTGGGGACGATCAGGCGGCTTGCAGCCGCCCGCTAAAGGGCGGGAGGAGTGTCCCGGAAGGTAAAGGGCGGGAGGAGTGTCCCGGAAGGAGGGAGCGGGACACGGTGGGCTCTGGGGCTCCAGCCCCAACCTGTAGGGCTCCGCCAGCGAACTTCACTAAGGGCTCTGCTCCCAGGCTGCAGAAGCTGGGGAGGCCAGATGCAAGCAGGGCCAGGGGAGCGGGCTTGGGAACCCGAGGCGTGGCCAGACCCGCTCTCAACACCCATTCTGCAAACAGTCCTGGGCGAGGTTCCAGTGGGTGCCAAGGTTCAAGGGGCAGAGGCCTCAGCCAGCGACAGCCGGCGTGCCCTTCCGCCGCTGGGTCGCACTCCTGGGGTCCCTCGAGTGCGCCACTCGTGGGGGTCCACGGGCATCAATGTCCATGCCTGGAGGCAAGAGGCAGCAGCTGGGGGCTGCGGCCCTCACATAGGTAGGTATCTTGGGAGCTCGGCCCAGTGCCGGCCCGAGTGTTCCGAAGTGGTTCACAACTGGCCTCAGGGTGGCTGTGTAACCTCCCGATAACCAAGGCCCACTCACTGGCGGAGAAAGAGGCACAGCCAAGGGGGCCCGGGCACCGCCTCGGAGGCCCTGCACCTGTTTCTTGACCCTACCCCAAGTCATTAACACACATCGCTGCAGGAGTCCCTGAGTCTTGGGGTGTAGCTGGAAGTGCTGAGCCCCAGATTGTACAAACACCCATTTCGTTACAGCCCTCGCCGATCCCTCCAAGTTCTAACACTTCTGGAATGGTGACAAGTCTCTCCCAACCTGATTCGTCATTCCTTCTTTTTTTTTTTTTTGCAGGTCTGGGGATGGAACCCAGGGGCACTCTACCTCTGAGCAACACCCCAGTCCTATTTCTTATTCTTTATTTTGAAACAGGGCCTCACTGAGTTTCAAAGGGCCTCACTAAGTAGCTGAGGCTGTCCGCAAACCGCGATCCTCCTGTCTCAGCCTCCTGAATGCTGGGATGACAAGCGTGCGCCACCACACCCGGCTCATTCCTTCTTTTTTACTCACTCAGCAATGTTTTTTCTTTTTCTTTTTTTCCTTTTTTGTGTTGTGTGTGTTCTTGAGGATTGAACCCAGGGTATTCCACCTCTGAGCTACACTCCCAACTCACTCTCTCTCTGTCTCTACCTACCTACCATGTACCCAAAACGCGGTTTTACTAGGTTGCTGAGTCCTGCCACCATGCCCTGCTCACTCGGCGATGTTTACATAGCACGCTAGTGCCAAGAAACCTTCTAGAGACTACAGTAACTCTGTGAACAGGGAAGACCGCGGGGCTCTGCCCTTTGGAACTTACATTCTAGTGGGAGGAACAGGCTGCAGACAATACAGTGCAACTGCAGGTAGATGTTAGACAGCAAATGCGCTATGAGAAAAGGAGAAACCAGCATGGGTAGAGGAGGCTGGGACGGTCAAGTGAGTTAGGAAGTTGCCGTTTAAAATAGATGGCGAGCCGGGCGTGGTGAGCACGCTCGTCATCCCAGCCTTCGGGAGGCCGAGACAGGAGGATCGCGGTTCTCGGCCAGCCTCAGCTACTTAGTGAGGCCCTCTGCAACTCAGTGAGACCCTGTGTCAAAATGAAGAATTAAAATAGGGCTGGAGGTGTAGCTTGGAGGTAGAATGCCCCTGGGTCCCATCCCCAGTACCAAAAAAAAAAAAAAAAAAAAAGAAAAGAAAAGAAAAAAGATAAGGCGGCATAAGCCAGGAGTGGTGGTGCCTGCCTGTCATCCCAGTACTTGGGAAGCTGACCCAGGAGGGCTGCAGGCTTGAGGCCAACCGGGGCAACTTAGTGAGAGCTTGTTTCAAAATTAAAACATAAAGCCAGTTGTGGTGGTGTAATCTGTACTCCTGGTACTTGCTAGGCTGAGACAGGAGAAGCTCAGGTTTCAGGCCAACCTCAGCAACCTAATGAGGCCCTATTTCAAAAGTGAGAAATATAAGCCGGGCGTGATGGCCACACTTATCATCCCCGCGCTTGGGAGGCTGAGACAGGAGGATCGCGCAGGCTCAAAGCCAGCCTCAGCTACTGAGGGAGGCTCTCAGCAACTTAGTGAGACCCTGCTTCCAAATAAAGTATAAAATAGGTCTGGGAGTGTAGCCTGGAGGTAGAAAGCCCCTGGGTTCCACCCCTGATACCACAAAAAAAAAAAAAAAAAAGAAAGAAAGAAAGAAAGAAAGAAAGAAAGAAAGAAAGAAAAGGGGTAGGGGTGTGGCTTGGAGGTAGAATGCTCCTGGGTTCAATCCCCAGTACCAAAAAATAAAAATAAAATAGGGCTGGGATGTAGCTTAGTTGTTGATGCCCTTGGGCTCAATCTCTAGTATCTCAAAAACAAAAAATTAAAAAATAAAAGGGCCAAGGATATAGCCTGGAGATAGCATGCCCCTGGGTTCAATCCCTAGCACAGTAACAGTAATAGTTAATAATAGGCTGAGAGTGTAGCTTGGAGGCAGAAAGCCCCCAGGTTCCACCCCCAGTTCCCCCCTCTGCATAAAAAGAGAGCAGCAGAGCTGCGGGCTCACCACACACTGAAGGACCACCTCTTCTCCAGGCACCGAGTGGTGGGAACATTCGCAGGGCAGAACTCCGGCCCTCAGGGAGCTTAGAATGTTGGGGAAGGGAATAAAGGGCCCCAAAAGAGAGCTGCGCCAGGCAGAAGGCTCCGCAGAGCTGGGCTGGGCCCTCGCCCACCTCGCGGTGGCGGGTCCAGGAAGGACCCCATCCCCGGCTGATTTCCTCACCAGTCCTGTGATGACAGGGCCGGCTGTGCTGCCCCGCTCGGGGCTGGGCTTTCTGAGCTAAGAAAGACGCCTTCCAAGCACTACCTCACTGAGAGTCTTTTTGGCTACACACGTATACTAGGTGTTTGCCACGTCCCGGACACCCTCAGGATAGAAGCAGACGCCACCTGCAAAGACCCGGGGAGACCAGGCTGCAGGGGGGCTGGGTGGGGTCCAGGGATTCAGCCTGGTCTTCCAGGCCTCTGGGACCCAGGAAAGGATGCCCGAGGCCCAGGGCACGTCTCTCACTACTATCTTGAGGGGGCCTGCCCCACCGGGACACTGCCTGCCTTTCCACGGACTTGCTGGCACCCCTCCACACTCGGTTCAAGCACAGGTTTTTGTGAGAGTCCAGGACCAAACTGTGATTCTGAAGAGTTTGGCTCAGTAGAGCTCTGGTCTACAAGATGCCAGCTGGGTTTCCCGGCGTCATGAAAGGGCACTCCTTCTCAAGACAGCGCCCACAGGTGGCCCTGCCAGGATCCAGGAAGCGCCCACTCCAGAGAGCTGGGCCCTGCTGATCTGAGGAAGCTGGCCAGGCCAACCCACGCTGGCTGGGTGGGGAGGTTGAACTGATGGGAGGCGCTGGTGCGCTGCGTATGTGCCACCAGTGAGTCTCCAAGACCACAGAGGTGGCGGGTCCTCATCGACCTCCTCACCGGGCAGCCGGGGGAAGTCCTCATGGTCCCAGGCTGTGGGGTGAGGTGCAGATAAGCCAAAGTCCCCACTACTGTTCCCTGGGAGAGCCCGGGCCTGGGTCCGGCCCAAAGCTCCTCCCAGCTCTGCCTCCGCCCTCCAGGTGTCTGCCCCTCTGGGCTCTCTACAGCCAGGCCTGGCCCCGGTGCCTCCTGTCTGCCTTCCTTGGCTCCAGTCTCCCCAGCTCTGAGGCTAAGAGGCAGTGTGGCAAACTTCAGGGAGGGGCACCATGCCGGCCCCTACCCCGCCCCAAGCCTCTTTCCAGACCAGACCTGGCCAGGCCAGCTCCAGCTCCTCCCTCCCTGGCTACTCCACGGCTGTCCTCCACTCCCAGGTCCACAAATGGCACGGGGCTCACGTGCAGCCGGGGCTCAGAAGTGGCTCCTAGCGCTAGTCCTGCCTGAGCCTTAGCCAGCCGCAGCTCTACCTAGGGGAAGAAGGTGGGGACGGCGGGCGTTGCAGAAGCAGTCTCCAGGTTAGGAGCGCCCACCTCGGCCCTCCCCTCCCTTTCTACCTCCTCGCCTCCTTTGCCCTAGGAGGGTTTTACTACCTAATTGGTTTGTTTACTGCCACTTGGGGCTTCTGGGTGGGGAGGTGGAAGGAAAGTTTTATTGAAAGTAAGGAATGGAGCCGGGCGTGGTGGTGCACGCTTGTAATCCCCGCGCTTGGGAGGCGGAGACAGGAGGATCGCCCAGGTTCGAAGCCAGCCGTGCTGGCTTAAGAGACCGTTTCCAAATAAAAAGTATAAAATAGGTCTGGGAGTGTAGCCCGGAGGTAGAAGGGCTTCCAGGAACACCAGTACCACCAAAAAAAAAAAAAAAATTAAGGAATGGAGCCAGGCATGGTGGCGCACCCCTGTATTTGGAGGCTGAGACAGGAGGATTGCAGGTTTGAAGCCAGCCTCAGCAACTTAGTGAAACCTTCAGCAGCCTAGTGAAACTTTGTTTATATATATACACATAAAATAGGACTGGGGATATAGGTCAGAGGTAGAGCACCCAGAGTTCAATCTCAAATATCACAAATAAGAAAAAAGAAAGAAAGACCGGCAGGTTGGGAGGGACGTGCGCCCTAGGCCCTCCAAGTGCCTCTCTACCTGATAACTGGCCAAGAACACCTGTGCGAACAACACACAGCAGCGCAAAGCCGGCTGAAGACTCCCAGCAGGCCACAGCAGGCAAGCTTACGTTTGGCGCCTGGGAAAGCAGAGCAATAGCCCAAACTTCGTCAGCGCGCTTCTGCCGAGTAGAGGAAAACGTTAGTTGGCAGCCGACTGGAGACCTCCCTGCTTCTGTGGGCTCCGAGCTCCAGGGACATCGCGCCCTGCTTGAAAGCCTTCCAGAGCAAACTACTGTCCACCTCGGGGCCCAACCACTCCGGCCTCTCCCCCACTGGCCAACATGCCAGCTCACCTGGCCCACCTGCTGAGCCACAGGCCTCCTCGGTGGGGGCATTCTGGTTAGGGCTAGGGTTCTGGGGGGGATTCTCTCCACCACAAAGCACTGCCTCTCTGAGGGCTTCCCTCCTCTCTCCCCTTCTCCCCAGTCCCCTACCCCTGCCCCACCCACCTCTAAACCTGTAGGCCTTGTGCTAGCCCTGCTCATCCCCGCAAAGGAGCGAGTGTTTCTGTCTCTCCCCTGCCTGGATTCATCTAAACCACAAAGCACGGTACCCGGCAGACACGAGGCCTGGAAGTACTGTTTCCACTGTGCCTAGTACTGCCTGCCACGGAGGCCAACGGACCCACAGTCACGCAGATGGAGCTCTGCAACCGGCAGGCGGGACCCGCCGGAGGACCAGAGGTGCCACAGAGAGAGGCGCAAGTGCAGGCGGCCCTTACCCTTCTTGAACTCCTCCAGCATGGCGTCCAGCTTGGTGTCATGGAAGACGAAGTGCACCGGGTGGTTGTAGAAGCGGGTGATGGTCTTGAGGGGGGTGCAGTCGTCGGGGTCCACGAAGGCCAGGTCCTTGATGTAGAGGATGTCCACGATGTTGGAGTGCTCGTCCTCAAACACGGGAATGCGCGTGTAGCCGCTCTCCATGATCTCCGACATGGTGTTGAAGTCCAGCACGGCGTCGCTGCGGATCATGAAGCAGTCCTGGAGCTGGGTCATGATGTCCTCCACGGTCTTGGTGCGCAGTTCCAGGGCGCCCTGGATCATGTTGAGCTCCTCCTTCACCAGGTCGTTGTAGGGCTCTGTCACCTTCAACATCTCCATCAGCTTCTCCCGGTTGTAAACAGTGCGGATCTCCTGGCCTAGAAAAAAGTCCAGGAGCTTGCTGATGGGGAAACTGAGGGGGAAGGTGAGCAGCATGAAGAATTTGGTGAGCACGATGGTGTTGGCGCCCACAGCCAGCCCGTGCCGCGAGCACAGCGCCTGCGGCAAGATCTCCCCAAAGATCACAATGCCGATGGTGGAGGAGGCCACGGCCATGAGGCCGGAGCCGATGAGGTTGTCCAGGAGGATGGTGAGGGAAGTGTTGACCAGCACGTTCCCCAGCAGCAGCGAGCACAGCAAGTAGTTGCCCTTGCGCCGGATGGGCAGGATCCTGCGGGCATAGCGCTTCTCCTTCTCGGTGCCGCAGTTCTGCACGATGCGCAGCTCCATGGGGTCCAGGGCCATGAGCCCCAGGTTCAGGCCCGAGAAGATGCCCGACAGCCCGAGCAGCACGAGCACCAGGAGGATGTGCAGCCAGAGGGGCAGGAACCGCCCGGGCTCCTCCACCATGAAGAGCAGCGAGTCCTTGTCGGTCCACTTGAGCCAGGGCCCGTCGGTGCGGGCCCGGGTGCACAGCGCGTACAGCTTCATGTTCTCGCTCCTCCGGAGGAACTTGGTGAGCACCACCAGCATCGCGGACGTGTTCCCGCGGCTCACGTTGACCAGCTGCTGGACCACCAGGTCCTTGGTGAGCTCCAGGCAGTTGGTGGAGTTGCGGGCGGACTCGATGCTGTCCACCTCGGTGAAGGAGACCCGGTGACTGGAGATGGCGCCCAGGCTCTGGCCGTACAGCCGCAGGTTCACCGTGCTGCCCTCGGACACGAAGATGATGCCGTCCGAGTTCATCCCGCACGACTTGCTGCAGCCCGCCAGCCTCAGGCCCAGGATCGAGCCCCACTGGGGGCTGCCCTGGCCCGCGGCCGCCCGCGCCCCCAGCAGCAGCAGCGCCGCCAGGAGGAGGCGCCCTCGGGCCGGCCCGCCGCCCGGGCGCCCGCCCCCGCCCACCGGCGCCATGTTGCTCGGCCTGCCGCCGCCGCCGCCGCCGCCGCGCCCCGCCGCGAGGCCCGCTCGGCGCCGCGCTCCTGCCGCTCCGCCGCCGCCGCGCCAACTGCCCGGGCCGCCGGCCTGACGTCAGGCCCCGCCCGCCGGCCCCGCCCCGCCCTCATCTGCATGCGACGCCCCGCCCAGGCGCCCGGAGCTCGCCCTTAAGGTGGTCCGAGGGCTTAAGGTGGAGCGGCGGGCGGGCGCGGAGCCGCGCCGGCCCTCCACCCCGCCGCGCCCCGCCGGTGCCCTCCTGCCCCCAGCGCCCTGCGGCTGAGCCCGCGCGGCCCGGAGCCTGCATTTCCTCATTTAGAGAAAGAGACGGGGAGCCTTTGCACCCGCCGGGGCGGGGACGTCTCTGCCTCCTCGCCCGGGGTTCTGCTGCTCTGGGGCCCAGGCCAGCAGCAGGCGCCCGCTTCCAGCCCCGCGCTGCCTTCAGCCAGGTGCCAGGGCCGGAGGGCTATCTGGGAAACCCAGAGTGTCGCTAGAGGGCCAGCCTCGGCCTGGGCACCTGCCATCCCCGTTAGGCACAAGTATTTATTGGACACCTGCTATGGCCACGCGCTTGCTTCAGGCTCGACAATATAGGGCGCCAAAGCCCCTGCCCACTGGGGTGTGGAGTCCAGAGCACAAGACAGGCCCTAGGTAAACACGGGCACATTGTTTATTTTAATCCTCCCAACAACCCTAAGTGCTATTATTTCCATTTTACGGAGGCGGACGTTGAACCCAGGCACAAAGCTTAGTCCTTCCAGATTCCAACCGCTAGACCTAGTTTCTTCATCTGTAAATGGCAGGGAGAAAATTATGCAGGGGGACGGGAGACTTAGCTGAGATACGAGCGCTGGCCTATCCTGTGCCAGGCCCTGGGTTCTGTCCCCAGCACAGCAAAAATAAATAAATAAATAGATAGATAGATAGATAGATAAGCAAGGAGCCGGGCGTGGTGGCTCACGATTGTAATCCCAGCATTCAGGAAGCTGAGACCAGAGGATTGTGGTTCATGGCCAGCCTCAGCTACTCAGTGAGGCCCTGTTTCAAAATAAAGAATAAAAAATAGGGCTGGGGGTAGAGCTCAGAGGTAGAATGCCCCTGGGTTCCATCCCCAGTATAAAAAAAAAATAAAAAAAGAATAAAGAACAATGAAAACGCAGCAGCGCTTGGCTAAGCTTGTGGGAACAGTTGGCCTCAACATTGAGCAAGACAGGACAGCTCTGAATATTTTTTGGCTATGTAGTAACAGTATTTGCTGCTGCTGCTGCTGCTGCTGCCCGCCCTTGCGGAAAGAAACCCCTAACCCCAAATTGTGGTGACTGTGACTGGCCAGCTGCGGCAGCTGCATGCGCGGTTGCGGATGTGTGGCCGTGGGCCTGGCCCTGGGTTGACTGCTTCCTGGACAGTCCTACCTCCGTGTCCCCCTGCAGCTGTGAGTTAGGAGCCAAGCACTCAGGGTGTGGGGAAGACCGCAGCGGCCTGCCTCGTGAGGGCAAGCAGACAGAGAGACAGACGTCCTTACAGGAATGTTGCAAAGGCGCGTTTGGAGGACGAGGGCCTCGCTTGACCACTGGGTCTCTGAGCAAGCCTCTTCTCAGCCCTGGAGACACAGAAGGCCCTTCCCTCCTCCCTGTACCAACACCCATGTTTATTTTTATTTTGGTATACTGTTTGCCAATAAAAGCAGCAATCAATACCAGCCACAAAAAGCCCAACCAGAAAGGAACAGTCAGTACAGTGTTGTGGAGGAGGCGGGTGGCAGGGGCCTGGTTTAAGCCAGCTCTGTGAGCAGGGGTCGGGTTTTGCAAATGGCCGGCCTGTGGAAGTTCTCCACCTTCAAGGAAGGGCCTTACCTCAGACCCACAGGGTGTCCAACGGGCCAGTTCTTTTGGAGAAAACAGGGAGCCTGAGCGTGGGCGCTGGCAAAGAGAGCACAAAAACAGAATCTAGAATCCAGTGCCCCCTGTTTCTCCACCAGCCGGCCCCACCTGCGTTGCCTTGAAGAAGCCCAGCTCTCCAGGAGGCGCTCCCCAGCCGCCTCACTTCCTCCAGAGGGCCCTGGCCTTGGTTCTCGTTTCTCTCTCTCTCTCTCTCTCTCTCTCTCTCTGTCTCGCTCTCTCCCTCCCTCTCTCTCTCTCCCTCTCTCCCCCTCTCTTCTTTCTGTGGTTCTGGGAATTGAACCAGGGGCCACCTCCACACTACACTCCAGCCCTTTGGTTTTATTTTGAAATAAGATCTCACGAGAGATCTTTTTACACTGTGCTGGCTGTCTTCGAGTCTGTGGTCCTCCTATCTCAGCCTCCCAATTACTGGGATTACAGGCGTGCGCCGCCTTGCCTGGCTGGAGCTTTTCCATTCTGTTATTGACCGATCTCGGCTATTTTTACTTTGTCCGTCTTGTGCCGCGTGTGCTCAGAAGCTCTGGAGAAATGCATGACTACGGGGGACAAATAAATAGGGGGGAAACAGGTGGGAGCAACGGCAAGGACCCGCTAGGACAAACGCACGAAAAGTCCAGTGAAGACAGCTACCCACGGCTGGATTTGCATCAGGATTAGAACAAGGGCAAGTTCAACAAAGTCGAGAAAACCCCACTCAGGGCCAGTGAGGACAATGTAGCCGGGCGTGGTGGCGCACACTTGGGAGGCTGAGACCGGAGGATCGCGGTTCGCGGACAGCCTCAGCTACTTAGGCCCTCCGCAACTCAGTGAGACCCGGTTTCAAAATAAAGAATAAAACATAGGGCTGGGGGTGTAGCTCAGGAGTAGAAAGTCCCTGGGTTCCATCCCCAGTACTGCAAAAAGAAAGAAAGAAAGAAAGAAAGAAAGAAAGAAAGAAAGAAAGAAAGAAAGAAATGTCAGAAGCGTCGGAGGAGGCACGCAGCCCAGGCTGGACAGGGATTCAGCTGCTGAGACTCTGGCCTGAACTCCCGCTCAGGACATCTGACATCGGCCACATGGAATTCCCTCGCCCCCAGAGGTGCCGGGACGCCCTTAGAAAGGGGTCGAACAGAGTCAGGAAGTTGAGCTGCACGAGGTGTTGTTCTCAGAGGGAGCAGGTGAGAACGGGGAGACCATACAAGACACTGGCTCGCTGGGGCGCAGAGGAAGGCACAGTCAAGCCAGTTTCTCTGCCTGGGGGTGCGTGTCAAAGCACTCTGTTCACCGGAGCCTTGGACTCGCCGTGTGCTTTCCAGTATAGACCCTAGGACAGCAGGTTCACACGCCACCCAGCACTGAAATCCTCCTTCCTCTCCCATGCAGGGAAGCAGTCTCTGAGCTTTCTGCCTGCCAGGTGGGGCACATCCGTAAGCCCAGCACTTGGGAGGCTAAAATGGGAGGATCGCAGGTTCCAGGACAGCCTCAGCAACTTAGTGAGATGCCCTGTTTCAAAATAAAAATAAAATAGGGCTGGGGGGTAGCTCAAAAGTAGAATGCCTCTGGGTTCAATCCCTAGTACGACAAAAAAAAGAAAGAAAGAAAGCTGGCCATGGTGGCATACGCTTGTAATCCCAGCATTCAGGAGTCTGAGACCGGAGGATCCTGGTTTGCGGACAGCCTCGGGCTACTTAGTGAGGCCCTTGCAACTCATTGAGACCCCATTTCAATATAGGAATAAAAAATAGGGCTGGGCGTGATGGCGAAAAATAGGGCTGAGGGTGTAGCTTGAAGGTAGAATGCTCCTGGGTTCCATCCCTAGTACCACCAAAAAAAAAAAAAAAAAAAAAGAAAGAAAGAAAGAAAGAAAGAAAAACAATGTTCTTGTCCTTTTATTTGTACCCGACACCAGGCTAATGCTGGGAACTAAATATGAATGCGGATTCTGAACTGGCAACCCATGGTCTCTTCCTTCCAGGCTGGTGGTGGGGGAAATGACACAGCCCTCTTCCCCCTCTGGGTCCCCAAGATGGGAAATCCATGGGCGAAGAAGCTGGGGGCAGGATGCTCCATCCTGGGGGTAGGAGCGGAGCTGGGCGGGGGGTCTAGCTGGGCGCTGCTGATGGCTTTTGAAATCAGGGACTCTGGGACACTGTTGGGTCCTGTGTCAGGATGCATGATAAATCTCCGGAGGTGCCTGGTCTGTGGCAAGGGCTCCATACATATGCTCGGTAACCATGGTGACGCTGGAGATGGCGCAGCCAGGAGTTTGGGGGAAGACGGGCACAGATTTCCTTAGCTCCAGCGTGGCTCTCCATCCAGCTGCGGCCACAGCTTCCTGTTCCTTCCTTCTCTACTGAGGAAGGACATCAGTAGAGGGTAGTGGGGGAAGGAAGGAGGCTGGCTGAGTCAAGGGTCAAGTGGGACCAAGCAGGACCACATCTGGACCGGTGGGCCTCCCTGGGAGATGGGGAAGGAGGTTGCGGTGGAGACGGCGGGGGCTCACAGCTCCCGCCTAGACCAGCGCCTCTGTGAGAAGCCCCAGCAGGTCGTACTGACCTCAGGATTCACTCCGTTCTCCTCTGCACCCTTGCTGCCCCCGCCCCCTTGCCCACCAAAACACCCTCTGTCTCCAAGACTGGCTGCCCCAGCAAGATTCTCCTTCCATTCTGAAAATACAAAGATACCCCCCCCCCCTTTTTAAGATGCTGGGAAAGGGCCTCAGGTGTGAAAAGTGGATACTCTACCACGAGGCACATCACTAGCCAAGAGTTCTTTGTACATTCAGAAACAAGTCCCTAATGAGATATATGATTTTCATATATTTTCTCCATTCTATGGCTTATATTTTAACTAAATGAGAGTCCCAGCCAGGCATGGTGGCACATGCTTGTAATCCCAGTACTTGGGAGGCTGAGACAGGAGGATCTGGATTCGCAGACAGCCTAAAAAATAAATAAATAAATCAAACATGCCACTGGGTTCCATCCTCAATGCCAATGAAATAAAATAAAATAAGACTCCCCAGGCTAGCTCCAAATAAGCATCTGCACCTGCAACCCAGCAGAATGGATGTGGCCTATGGAGCTTTTTTATTTCCACTCGGACTTTTTTTTTTTGGTGGTAGAGTCCAGCTCTGATTTTTATTTCAAAACAGTGCTTACTGAGTTGCTGAGGCTGGCCACAAGCCAGTGATCCACATGTCTCAGCCTCCCAATGCTGGGGTCACAGGCGTGCCCCCCCACACCCGCCCTTGTGTTTTCATTTTTAAGATCAGATCAAGAGCTGGGCGTAACGCCGGGCGTGGTGACGCACGCTTGTCATCCCCGCGCTTGGGAGGCGGAGACAGGAGGATCGCGCAGGTTCGAAGCCAGCCGCGTGCGCTGGCTTAGGAGACCCTGTTTCTAAATAAAAATATAAAAATAGGTCTGGGAGTGTAGCACGGAGGTAGAAGGGCTTCCAGGAACCCCAGTACCACCAAAAAAAAAAAAAAAAAAAAAAAAAAGAGCTGGGCGTGGTGGCCTGCGCTTGTAATCCAGTTTGTAATCCCAGCATTTGGGAGGCTGAGACAGGAGGATCACAGTTCAAGGATAGCCTCAGCTACTTAGTGAGGCCCTTGACAACTCTGTGAGACCCTGTTTAAAAAAAAAAGAATAAAAATTAGGGCTGAGAGTATAGCTTGGAGGTAGAATGCCCCTGGGTTCCATCCCCAGTACCATACACACACACACACACACATACACACACACACACACACACACACACACACATACACACAAAGAGCCGGGCGTGGTGGCCATGCTTGTAATCCCCGCGCTTGGGAGGCTGAGACAGGAGGATCGCATGCGTTCGAAGCCAGCCTCAGCTACTTAGTGAGGCTCTCAGCAACTTAGTGAGACCCCGTTTCCAAATAAAATATTAAAAAGGTCTGGGAGTGTAGCCCGGAGATAGAAAGCCTCTGGGTTCCACCCCTAGTACCACCAAGGAAGAAAGAAAGAAAGAAAGAAAGAAAGAAAGAAAGAAAGAAAGACAGACAGACAGACAGACAGACAGATAGGCTCAAGAGACTCCTGGGTGTATAGGAGAGACACTAACAGCCTTGGTGGAGATCACCGTTCCATAAATGTTAGCTTCTGTTCCTGTTTCTAGCCCAGGGCTTTCATTTACTTATTCGTGTATTTTTATATTTTTACTAGGCTTCTTTTTTTTTTTTTTTTGGTGGTACTGGGGTTCCTGGAAGCCCTTCTACCTCCGGGCTACACTCCCAGACCTATTTTTACATTTTTTTTTTTTTTTTGGAAACAGGGTCTCCTAAGCCAGCATGCAGGGCTGGCTTCGAACCTGCGCGATCCTCCTGTCTCTGCCTCCCAAGCGCGGGGATTACAAGCGTGCGCCACCACGCCCGGCCCTTTACTAGGCTTCTAAAATTGCAAAAGCGCTATATTTTTATCCCAACAAATTCAAATAGCACCAAGTCTAAGAAGTAGAAAACGTAAGTCTCCCAATTCCAATACCCAGGGGTGTTTTTTCTGCCCTTTCTCCCCCATCTGCCCACTTCATTACCTCTCTTCTGGACTCTGGGCTGGAGGCCATTTTCCGCTGGATTCGGAATCCCTCCTGGGCAAAAATACATCATAGTCATCTCTGTGTCCAGCGTGCTCGTGATTCCATATGCTTTTGTAGAACGAGCTGGACTTTCCTCTGTGTGTGCGGCTCTGGGGATGGAGCCCAGGGCCATTCGACCTCCAAGCCACACCCCCAGCCCTATGTTTTATTCTTTGTTTTGAAACAGGCTCTCACTGGGTTGCAGGGGGCCTTATTAAGTAGCTGAGGCTGGCTGTGAGCCTGTGAACTTATGGCCCTCCTGTCTCAGCCTCCCAAGTACTGGGATTACCAGTTTAAAAGCCTGGGTCAAAGCCGGGCGTGGCGGCGCACGCTTGTCATCCCTGCGCTTGGGAGGCAGAGACAGGAGGATCGCGCAGGTTCGAAGCCAGCCGTGCGTGCTGGCTTAGGAGACCCTGTTTCCAAATAAAAATGTAAAAATTGGTCTGGGAGTGTAGCCCGGAGGTAGAAGGGCTTCCAGAAACCTCAGTACCACCAAAAAATAAAATAAATAAAAATAAATAAAAATAAATAAAATAAAAGCCTGGGTCACCACGCCCGGCTAGGACCTTCTTTCAACAAGAAGTGGTAGTGATGCTGCTGAGGGTCAGGGTAGGCACAGGAGGAAGCGCCTGGCCTTGGTGTGAGACTGCGCCTCTGTTCCCTGAGGCCACCTTTACCCTCGGTGTTATTTCTGCTCACTTTTCTACTTTTTCCCCTTTTTTCTGGCGGCTGGAGATTAAACCCAGGGCCTCTCAGACGATGCCAAGAGCGTACTCCAGCACTGAGCTGCATCCCTGGCCCTCTAGTTCTATTTCATTCATTCAGTCATCTGGCACTAGGGATTGAACCCACAGGATTCTAAATCCATGCTATGTCCCAGCCATTTTTATTTTTCATTTTGAAACAGGGCCTAAGTTCCTGAGGGTCTTGCTATATTGCTGAGAATGGCCTCGAACCCGTGATCCTCCTGTCTGAGACATACAAGTACTAAGATTACAAGTCCTGGCTTGGTTCTCTCTCTCTCTCTATCTCTATCTCTCTCTCTCCTGTAGTTCTGGGAATTGAACCCAGTGGCATTTTACCTCTGAGTTACACCCTAGGCCTATTTTATATTTTATTTTGAAGCATGGTCTCACTACATTGTAGAGGGCCTCACTATAAGTTCCCGAGGCTGGCTGCAAACCTGCGATCCTCCTGTCTCAGCCTCCCAAGTACCAGGACTACAGGCATACACCATCAGGCCAAGAGAACTGAGACAGGAAGATCACAGGTTTACGGCCAGTGCACAGTGACTTAGTGAGATCCTATTTCAAAATAAAAACCACCAGGCGTGGTGGCGCACGCTTGTAATCTCCACGCTTGGGAGGCTGAGACAGCAGGATCCCGAAGGTTCGAAGCCAGCCTCAGCTGTCTTAAGAGACCCTGTTTCCAAATAAAATATAAAATAGGTCTGGGAGTGTAGCCCAGAGGTAGAAGGCTCCTGGGTTCCATCCCCAGTACCACAAAAAAATAAAATAAAAAATAAAAAACAAGCCAGGAATGGTGGCACTCACTTGCAATCCCGATACTTGGGAGGCTGAGACAGGAGGATCACAGGTTCGCGGCCAGCCTCAGCAACTTGTGAGGCCCTCTGTAATTTAGTGAGACCCTGTTTCAAAATAAGGAATAAGATAGGGTTGGGATGTAGTTTAGAGGTAGAATGCCCCTGGGTTCCATCCCCAGTACCACCCCAAAATAAAAAGGGCGTAGCTCAGTGATAGAATTCCCCTGGGTTCAATCCTCAATACAAAAAAAAAAAAAAAAAAGTCTCTGGTCCTGACCCAACAAAATTGATCTCTTGACCGATCATCCAGGCTTGAAATACCCGAGTCTCATGCGCTGCTCTGGGCGTTCTGTTGGAGTTCCCCTTTGAAGACCTACAAGGGCTGGGGGGAGTTGGAACCCTTTGTGTCCACAGCACCCACGCCCAGGACCTGGCACCACGCACTGTGGCAGGAAATCCCCTCGGGCGGGTCAATGAGGCAAGTGCTGAGTCCGAAATTTGATTATGTCCCAGCCCCACCCAGAAGTCAAGAACAGCCCCGAGAAGCACATTCCCAGGTGCCCGGCATTCCTGGGGTGTGTCCTAGATGGCTGCCAACTCACCAAGCCCTGGGAGAGCCCTTAGGCCACTGGCTCGTCCTGCTGAGCCTCCGGGATGCCAACATCAGGGACCTGATCAGATAACACAGGTTCTAATCCTAATTTAATTCTTCCTGGGAGCTATGGTCTGGGCGTGTCCCCTGGAATTCACGTGTTGGAAATCTCATGTCCAAAGTCAGGTGTTGATGGAAGTGGGGCCTTTCGAGGTTATTCTAATTAGCTAAGGTCATTAAGATGATGGGCTTAGACCTGAGCTGGCGTTTGCTCGGCCTCACACTGGGAAGTCCTCTGCCAGGCTAAGATGGGTACAAAGGTCTCACTCGAGCCGCGAGCCAAATTAACTTCTATTCTTTATAATTACCTGGCCTTGGGTATCTTTTATAGCAACTAAAACAAAGTGAGCCGGGCATGGTGGTACATGCCTATAATCCCAAGACTTGGGAGGCTGAGATGGGAGGGTTGCAGGCTGGAGGTCAGCCCCAGCAATTTAGCCAGACTTTGTTTCTTTGTTTTCTTTCTTTCTTTCTTTCTTTCTTTCTTTCTTTCTTTCTTTCTTTCTTTCTTTCTTCCTTCCTTCCTTCCTTCCTTCCTTCCTTCCTTTCTTTTGGCGGGTCTGGGGATGGAATCCAGGGGCATTTGACCTCCAAGCTACATCTCCTGCCCTATGTTTTTATTCTTTAGTTTGAAACAGGGTCTCACTAAGTTGCAAAGGGCCTCACTAAGTAGCTGAGGCTGTCTGCGAACCGCGATCCTCCGGTCTCAGCCTCCCAAATGCTGGGATTACAAGCGTGTGCCACCATGCCCAGCCAGACCCTGTTTCAAAATAAAAATTAGCTGGGTCTGGTGGCGCACGTTTGTAATCCCAGCATTTGGGAGGCTGAGACAGGAGGATCGCGGTTCGCAGCCAGCCTCAGTTACTTATGCCCTTTGCAACTCAGTAAGATTCTGTTTCAAACTAAAAAATAAAAAATAGGGCTGAGGGTGTAGCTTGGGGGTAGAATGCCACTGGGTTCCATTCTCAGATTGCAGAAAATAAAATAAAATAAATAAAAAATAAAGCCGGGCCTGGAAGCACATACCTAAAATTCCAGTACTTGGGAGGATGAGACAGGAGGATTCCAGGTTCAAGGCCAGCTTCAGCAAGTCGTGAGATTTTTATCAACCTTGGGAGATGTGTTTCAAAATAAAAATAAAATGGGCTAGAGGGCCAGGTGTGGTGGCGCACACCTGTAATCCCAGGATTTGGAAGGCTGAGACAAGGGGCTTGCAGGTTTGAGAATAGCCTCAGCAAGTAGTAAGACTCTTCAACTTACTGAAACCCTGTTTCAAAATAAAAATAAAGTAGGGCTGGGGGTGTAGCTCAGAGGTAGACATGCCCTTATTTGGGAAGTTGAGACAGGAGATTTGGTAGGTTTGAGGCCAGCCTCAGCTACTTAGGCTTTCCGTAACTTTGTTTTTGTGTGTGTGTGTGTTTGTGTGTGGTACTGGGGTCCCTGGAAGCCCTTCTACCTCTGGGATACACTCCCACGGGCTATACTCCCAGACCTATTTTTTAATTTTTTTATGTGGAAACAGAGTCTCTTAAGCCAGCAAGGCTGGCTCCGAACCAGCGCGATCCTCCTGTCTCTGCCTCCCAGTGCAGGGATAGCAAGCGTGCGCCACCACGCCCGGCATTTTCCATAACTTTGTGAGACTCTGTTTCAAAATAAAGACTAAAAAATCGGGCTGGGGGTGTAGCTCGGAGGTAGAATGCCCCTGGGTTCCATCCCCAGTACCGAAAAAAGAAAAACAGTCATCTCTGACTTATATGGCCTCTTTCTGATTTATATCACCTGTGTCCCTTCCCTATCATCTTTCTCCAAGCTCGGGGACCCTCCCTTCCCTCCCTCCTTCCTCCTTCCTCCTTCCTTCCCTCCCTCCCTCCCTCCCTTCGTTTTTTCAACACTGGGGCGTGAACTGCGGGTCCAGCATCTGCTAAGCACTTGCTCTGTGCCTCAGACTTGGAGGTGGGATGGCCTTGGCCAGCTTTGCCTGTATCCAATTGCTGTGTTAGTTGGAAGGAGGAGGAGAAGGAGGAAGAGGAGGAGGAGGAGGAGGAAGAGGAATAAAAGAAGAGGAGAAAGAGAGAGAGAAAGAAAGAAAAGCAGCCTGCCTGCGGCCTGCTGCCAACAGCCTGGGCGTGAGTCTGAAAGCGGATGCCCAGCCCTGGCCAGTCAAACCCTTGGCTGATCAATGCCCACTCCACGCTGACTCCAACTCATGAGAGACTAAGCCAGAACCACCCAGCCGCCGCCGCCTCTTCCTCCTCCTCCTCCTCCTTCTCTCCTCTCCCCCACTAAGGATTGAACCAGGGACACTCTACCTCTGATATATACCCCTAGTTCTTTTCATTTTTTATTTTGAGATAGGCACTAAGTTGTCGATGCTGGCCTCGAACCTGTCATCCTCTTGTCTCAGCCTCCCAAACACTGGGATTGCAGGTCTATATTCCTGTGCCTGGCCGGGCCTTGGTTTTTCACCACGAGGACTTGCATGTTGGAAAGCCCTGACCGCTGGCTGTCCCTGAAGCCAGATGGAAGCCATGCTGCCTTTGGTGACTTAGCCTCGGAAGCGACATCTCATTTCTTGCACATTGGTTGGTCACGTGGACCCAAACAGATACCATACGGGAATAACCACCAGGGCGTGAATCGCGGGAGCAGGAGCCGTGGGCCTTTCGGAGGACGGCGGCTATCCCAGGGCGAGAGGACCCTGTCTCTCTGAACACAGGTCACCTGGCGAGTCAGCCCCTCTGACCTGCCGCTGCTTCCATTTCTCTCTCTCTTTGACTCTCCCCTCCTCTTGGTACTTGGGGATCGAACCCAGGGGCATTCTACTTCTGAGATTCACTCCATCCTTTTTATTTTTAAACAAGGTCTTGCTAAATTGCCGAGGCTGGCCTCAAACCTGTGATCTCCTGTTTTAGCCAGCCTCCCAAATACTGGGATTACAGCCGTGTACCACCATGCCCAGCTGAGGAGGACACAGATATCTAGGCAGGTTATACACATCACCTCCTTCAGCCAGTGCTCACGGGACCAGTCAAAAACAACGAAAGGCCGGGCGTGGTGGCCGCGCTTGTAATCCCAGAGCTTGGGAGGCTGAGACAGGAGGATCGCGCAGGTTCGAAGCCAGCCTCAGATACTGAGTGAGGCTCTCAGCAACTTAGTGAGACCCTGTTCCCAAATAAAGTGTAAAATAGGTCTGGGAGTGTAGCACGGAGGTAGAAAGCCTCTGGGTTCCACCCCTAGCAACACACACACACACACACACACACACACACACACACACACACACAAGGAAAGCCGGGCGTGGTGGTGCATGCCTGTAATCCCAGTACTTGGGAGGCTGAGACAGGAGGATAGCAGGTCGGAGGCCAGCCTTAATAATTTAGTAAGGCCCTCAGTAATTTAGCAAGACCTTGTTTCAAAATAAATAAAACAGGGCTGGGAGCTCAGAGCTAGAATGCTCTGTTTTTAATGTCCAGTAATAACACACACACACCCAGCCACGGGCTAGAGTAGAGCTGGGTGGTAGAATGTGTGCTTAGTGTGCGTAAGGTCCTGGCTTCAGTATCTAGCAACAACACTAACCTGCCCACGTCCAAATGTTGTTTGAAAAAGCACTGAGCAGCCGAGTGACACCACATGCCTATGATCCCAGTACTTGGGAGGCCGCACAGGAGGAGGGCCGCCACCTCGCCTGGGACGCGCACGCTCTAGTACAGGGGCCAAAGCCACTTTCCCAGAATGCATCTCAGAACAGGAATAGGCAAGCCATAATAAAACTTTATATCTACACTTTTTTTTTTTTTTTTTTTGGTGGTACTGGGGGTGAAACCCAGAGGCTTTCTACCTCCGGGCTACACTCCCAGACCTATTTTTTATATTTTATTTGGGAACAGGGTCTCACTAAGTTGCTGGAAGCCTCACTAAGTAGCTGAGGCTGGCTTTGAATCTGCGCGATCCTCCTGTCTCAGCCTCCCAAGCGTGGGGATGACAAGCATGCGCCACCACGCCCGGCAATAAAGCTTTATAAATCGTAGCACAAGCTTGTAATCCCAGTATTTGGGAGGCTGAAACAAGAGAATCGCAGATTTGCAGCCAGCCTCAGCAACTTAGTGAGGCATTCCACAACTTACTGAGACCCTTTTTCAAAATAAGAATAAAGAATAGGGCTGGGGCTGTAGGTCAGAAGTGGAGATGCCCCTGGCTTTCATCCCCAGTACCGAAAAAAATAAAATAGGGCTGGAGGTGTAGCTCAGAGATAGAATGCCATTGGGTTCAATCTCCAGTACCACAAAAATAAGTAAGTAAGTAAATAAATAAATAAATACCAAAACTAAAACATAATTTTTGTGTGTGTGGGTCTGAGGATGGAACCCAGGGGCACTCGACCTCTGAGCTCCACCCCCTGCCCTATTTTTTATTCTTTATTTTGAAACCGGGTCTCACTGAGTTGCAGAGGGCCTCACTAAGTAGCTGAGGCTGGCCGCGAACCCCGATCCTCCAGGTCTCAGCCTCCCGAATGCTCGGATTACAAGCGTGAGCCACCGCGCCCGGCCTAAAAATTAATTTTACCTTGAAAGATTTGCTGATGATAATCTATCAGAAATCCAGCCGACAGCTGGGTACTGAAACACACACTTGGAATCCTGGAATTCGGGAGGCTGAGACAGGAGGATCACATATTCAAGGTCAGTCTCCTCAATTTAGGAAGATCCTCAGTGACTTGGCAAGACTCAGTCTCAAAATAAAATACAAAGGTCTGGGAATGTAGTTCAGAGGTGGAATGTCCCTGGGTTCGATCCTCAGTACTAAAAAAATAAATAAATAAAAGGAAACAAAAACCAAGCCTGGAGCTGAGGTTCCTGCTTGGAGTCCCAGGTACTCAGGAGGCTGAGGAAGAAGGTTTGGGAATTAAAGGTTAGCCTGGGGGGCTTAAGACATTGCCCCCTGCACCCCCAAAAAATCCATCTGGGGATGTAGGTCAATATGCCTTGCATGTACAGAGCCCGGGGTTCAATCCCCATTACTGGAATGAACAAATCCGGCTGACAGAGAAAGACAATGGGAATAATCATCCAGACAGTGAGGAGGCTTGGTGGTGGGGTGGGCGAGGCGGGAGGGCCAGGTGCAGCAGGGAGCAGCGCGGCTCCCTGAGGTCCAGGCACTCCCAGCCCTGTTGAGAGACAAACACATACTCCGCTAATTGAGCTACACAATTCCAGTGACACATATTATAGACCTGTGTACAGCCTGGTTTGACTCAGTTTGTGAAGGGCCTTGGACGCTATACTAAGAAGCCTGGATGGTATCCTTTGGTAATTGTGGGGCGAATGGTTTTAAAGCCAGGACACAGCACGGTAGTCACTGCAGTCCCTAATGTCTTGTACCATACATCTGCCTTGTGTGCGGTGGGTAAAACTCCATGGCTTTCAGAGCTTTCAAACTTGATCCCAGCCGGGCGTGGTGGCACGCGCTCGTAATCCCAGCATTTGGGAGGCTGAGACGGGAGGACAGTCTCAGCTACTACTTAGTGAGGCCCTCTGCAACTCGTGAGACCCTGTTTCAAAATAAAGAATAAACAATAGGGCTGGGGGTGTAGCTTGGAGGTAGAATGCCCCTGGGTTCCATCCCCAGTACAGGGAAAAAAAAAAAATTGATCTTTACCAGGTGTGGTGGTGCACACCTATAATTCTAGTACTTGGGAGGCTGAGACAGGAGAATTACAGCCTCGGCAACTTAGCAAGATCCTGCTTCAAAAAATAAATAAATATAAAGGGCTGGGGGGTGGGGTGTATATTGGAGGTAGAATACCCTTGGGTTCAATCCCCAGCACCAAAAGAATAAAAAAGGCGATACTCTGAAAATATAGGCTCATAGCGCGTTTCTCTTATTAAGAAAGCTCATGCTCAGAAAAGAGTTAACTTTGGGAAGTCTGCTGGGAAGACAGTCTCAGACCTGGCACATTCAGAGGCTCCAGGTGGGCAGGCAGGTGAAGGAAGGGCGCTTCGTGGCTCTTCGGAGAGGCTTACCAATGCTGGCTCTTGAAGGGAGGATGGAAAGGAAGTGGCGGGGTAAGGACCATCGACGTGTGGCTTTCAGCTCTCTTGCATTTGTGTTTTATGGCCCAGGATATTTTAGCAAACGACGGCTTTGCACCTAAAGAGAATGTGTCTTCTCCTGGGGCTGGGTGGAGTCTCCATACACGTCATCGGGCCAAGTTGGTTCGACAGGGTGTAACAATTTGGTCACTTCCCAGCTACTGGAGCTGCGGCTAGTCTCCGTCGTTCTGTCGCTTCTCCGTCGTCCCGACTGACCGGTCTGGAAGGTACTATGGCAGAGATGACAGAACCTTCGCTTGGGATCGGGAAAAAAAGTTTGATCTCTTTAAATGTAGTAGAGAACGGAGAAACAAAATGGAAATTTCTGCATAGCCCCGGAGGCCCAGTGCGGAGCAGAACGCAGGCAAGTCAGGGAGTCCGACCCTTCGGCCGCGCCCCTTTCCTGGGTCGGCGAGGCAACTGACGCGCACGCCAACCAATCGCGGAGATGCTCACCTGTGGGGGCGGGGCTCCACCCGAGCCAATGGGACGCGAGGCGGATGGGTCGAAGGACCCATGGGTCGGGCGGAGAGGCGGGCTCTTGGGTGAAGGGCCGGCGGTGGGAAAGATGGCGGCGTCCCCGAGCCCCTCGGGGGGGTGGCGGCGCTGGCGGCGGCCTCTGGCGGCCGGGGACGGGCCCCGGAGGCTGCTGCTTCTCCTCCTGTTGGGGTCCGGGCAGGGGCCACGGCGCGTCGGGGCGGGTCAGACGTTCGAGTACTTGAAACGGGAGCACTCCCTGTCGAAGCCCTACCAGGGTGAGGCGCCCGGCGAGCTGTCGCGCGGGGGAGGGCCTCCGCGCATCCCTGGGGCGGGGGCCTCGGGTCCGGAGGAAGCTGCCGGGGGCCCACGGGGCCCGCCCCCCCCGACAGGTCCCCGCCGCCGCGCCCTTCGCTGGAAGTTTCTAGTGGGCCTGGGCAGCGCTCTCAGCGGTCACCAGCCCTAGGCCAGGGCAGAGGAGTGTGGGAAGGAAAGGGAACTGAGGAGGAAGGTCGAGGACCACGAGCCGCGAGCCAGGGTCGGGATGGAGCTGTGGATGCGCTGGGAACCGCGTAAGGAAGAGCTGGGTAGAACTTGGCCAGAGCAAGAAAGAAGATAAAATTCGGTTCCTGGCCGGAACGGCTGCCCTCTTCCAGCCCGCGAGCCCTAATGATGGAAGAGACTGGTTAGCTTTGCTCTGGGTAGGTTCACAGGCCCCTACGCACAGCTTGTGGACCGGAAAATTGATAACGTTAACCACAAAGAGGAGAAAGAGTGCAGCTAGCTTAGTACAAGTCTGTTTCCTCACCGAGGTGTAGACGGGGTACTGGAAATAAAACCATCAAAGTTCAGAGAGCACCCACTCGTCCTAAGGGTTCATCTCCTCACGAGCAGGTGCGGCTGGTGCCTTCTCTTCTGTGCCCATGCTGTGGTGTACAGAAAGTTTTCACTCGAGTAGCTTATGGTTGACGGGAATGGGGAGAAGGAGCTTCCCGCTCAAAGGACTGGCTAAAGAAAGCATATGAGTATGCCCACGCGCCCAAGGGCCAAGCTTTATGGTATAACTGAAGAAAAAATTCTTTCATGATGCTAAAACTTACATATAACACGAGAAAGATCTGAGCTGTGATGACTGTGGCAGGCATAAAGTGACAGCTCCCGAGTGCTCTGGGGCCCGCACCTGCGAGGGGCTTGTGCAAGGCCGCGGGGCGATGGTAAGGATTTAAGATTTATGAGTAGCCAGGTACCTCGGCATGAGCCTGTAGTCCTGACTTCTAGATGCTAAGGCAGGAGGATTGGGCCCCAGTGCCACGCCTGGCCAAACACACCAAAGCAACAGAAGATTTGTGCGTGTCAGAAAGTGGAAGATTGAATTATATGAAAAAGAAGGAAAAAAAAAGCTAGGCATGGTGGTGCAGCTTGTAATCCTAGGACTTTGTCGACGGAGAAGAGGATCACAGGTTCGAGGCCAGCCTCTGCTACTTAGTGAGGCTCTCTGCAACTTAGTGGGACCCTGTTTCTAAATAAAGAATAAACATATAGGGCTGAGGGTGTAGCTCAGGCAGAATGTCCTAGGTTCAATCCCAGTATGAAAAAAAGAGAGTACTGCAGCAGTCAGAGGTCTGTGGCAGCTTCTGAGCTGTCGGTGTTGAGCAGTGTGGACTGATGTGCTTCCTTCCATAGGTGTGGGGACCAGCAGCTCCTCACTGTGGAATCTGATGGGCAACGCCATGGTGATGACCCAGCACATCCGCCTTACTCCAGATATGCAAAGTAAACAGGGCGCCTTGTGGAACCGGGTGGTAAGAATCTCTCCTCCTCTGTGTGGTGACCTGGAATAACCTGAGAAGTTCAGCAGTGGACTCAACTTGACTCTCCTCAGGACTCTATCTTTTGCAAATATCAGGGTTCTTTATATCAGAGATTATGGTGATCTTCATAATGAAGTCAGGCATTCAGGGAAATGCTCTCTCTTGCCCTAATAATAGTAAAGAATCCATTCTGAGTCTGTCATTAGGAACGCCTTTCATTCCTGATTGACCTGATAGTACCACTTCCTGGGGTTTAGTAACTTAACTCCCATTTAATGACTCTGTTTGTAAAGTAAAAGCCTATTCTTTTAAAGTCTTTCCAGAGCTGGGCCTGGTGGAGCCTCCCCGCAGTCCCAGCTACTCAGGAGGCTGAGGCAGGAGGACCTCCTGAGCCCCGGAGTCCAGGCCAGCCCAGGCCAGCACAGGGAGCGCCGGCCTCAAAATGAGCAAATAAGTCACCTGATCCCAGGGTTCATCCCAGCAGCCAGCCATTGTCACCCCAGCGTGGAGAGCCCAGCGTGAGCTTTGCTTTCTCTGCAGAAGCCACTCAGAGCCGCCGGTCATTTTTCATTCCTGTGTGGACTTTGTCCAGCTGCACTGGCTTCCCTGCGGTCCGGTGGCAGGCGGGGAGTGCAGTGTTCCTGGTATGGCTCTCTGTGGTTTTGTGCAGGTGGAAATGCCTTCCTTTTGGTTTCCAGGGCTTTTTATAAACCTTTCCAACCATGCTGCTGTTGGGTGTGACTTTAGCATCCTTTGATACTTTGTGTTGGGTTCCCATAGCTGAAGAAAAATATCTTACTTTGCTCGTCTCTTCTCAGTAGCTATGGATGAGCAGTCCTCAGAAGGCAGAACTGTTTCTTTTCCCTATCTGTTTTTTGTAGCAAAGGAACAAGAAACATTTGCCCATGCGCTGTCTGTGCCAGCTGGCCCCATAACCCAGATGGTGAGCTCAGCTCCTGTCCGAGTGGAGTTGTGAGTGTGGCAGACGAGGTGAAGGGCGGTTCAAAGACGGGCTCTGCGTCCAGCTCTGTTGTGACCCCTCGGGAGCCCCAGGCGGGTTGTCTAAGCTTCAGTTTTTAGTGTCTTCATCCATGAAATGACCTTCTTTATACCCGTTTTACTTGCCTACCAGGGTTGTTGTGAGAATAAAATTGCAGACTTGAAAGGGCTTTGGAAGTTTCAGAAGTACGTCCACCCGCTCAAAGCTTTGTTGCCGGGGCTCGGGTTAGCGCGCGAGCGAGCCCACAGCCCAGACCCGTGGTCTCGCTTCTCCATTCTGTTACGTGGTGTTGGGTGTGCAGCCCAGTCACTTCTGAGCTGTCTGATGAGGATGCACTGAGCCCTGGTTCTCAGTGCAGCTGTCCCTTCATTGATGCCTGGTCCCGCTCTAGACATGGACTTGGCTGGCAGGTGCAGCTTGGCCTTTGGGAATTTGAAAAGCCCCTAGGGAAACCCACCGTGCAGTCAAGTTTTAGAAGCACTCTGGTGGACATAGTCCTGAGCAAGTCCACATAGCATTATTGTTTTGTGTGTGTGTGTGTGTGGTACTGGGGAGTGAACCCAGGGGCATTCTACATCTGAGTTACACCCCAGGCCTATTTTATTTTTTAAAATTTTAATTTTTTAGGCCGGGCGTGGTGGTGCACGCTTGTCATCCCCGTGCTTGGGAGGTGGAGGCAGGAGGATGGCGCTGGTTCGGAGCCAGCCCCGCTGGCTTAAGAGACCCTGTTTCCAAAAATAAAAAAGTACAAAATAGGTCTGGGAGTGTAGCCCGGAGGTAGAAGGGCTTCCAGGAACCCCAGTACCACCACCAAAAAAAAACAAAACTTAATTTTTTATTATTATTTTTTGCAGTACTGGGGGTAGAACCCAGGGGCATTCTGCCTCCAAGCGACACCCCCAGCCCTATTTTCTTATTCTTTATTTTGGAACACGGTTTGAGTTGCAGAGGGCCTCACTGATTGGCTGAGGCTGGCTGTGAACCTGCGACCCTCCTGTCTCGGCCTTCTGAGTGCTGGGATGACAAGCGTGAGCCCACACCCAGCTCTGTACCCACTCTTCTTTCCCCTTGAACTTGTTCAGCTGTCTGTGTGTGTGCATGTGAGTTACTGACCATTAGACCCAGGGACATTCTGCCACTGAGCTAGCTACACTCCCAGCCCTGTTTTTTTGTCTTCATTTTGAAACAAGGTGCCACTAGGCTGAGAGCCCCAGCACTTGCAGAGGCTGTTCTCAAACCTGCAGTCCCCTGAGTCCTGGGAGTTCAGGTGTGCACAAGCACGCCTGGCTTTGTTCAGCTCTTCTGAGCACTTAATTATCCATTTGCCTCCTTCTCTGTTTTTACGAGGTTTGATCCACAATTCAAAAAGAGACACACAGGCGTCCTCTCAGTCCCTGCTCCTCGGCGCTCCCCGCAGGGCCGCGGCGAGCGGTGGTGGCGTTCGCCCTGGCGTGCTCCTGCCACTCGGACTCGAGCGTGGAGCCGGGGGACGTGCCCTTCTCGTGGGAACTCTGGCTTGCCCCTCAGCTCGGCCGAGGGCCAGGTCTAGCTCATTAGAGTTGTTTGTGGCATCTGCTATTATTCCTGGAAAGCTCTGACGACGACTTTGCTTTTCTCATCCCGTTATGATGAACGAGGCTTGGGCCTTTCTTTAAATCCCCACTTTTTCAGATCTGTCGGGATGACCTCAAGTTGCCAACGAGCATTATTCAGCCATCTCCACTCTGTAGGCAGAGATATGCTGCTGGGTAGGCGTAGGGAACGGTGGTCTACCTGGCTACGGAGTCGTGCCCTGTTACTGCGGGCTTCTGAAGTTAACCGGGGAGTTAGCTCACCTTTCACAGTAAGCTTCTTAAATGGTTGAATGGGAGCCGGGCGTGGGGGAACACGCTTGTCATCCCCGCGTTTGGGAGGCGAAGACAGGAGGATCGCGCAGGTTTGAAGCCAGCCGCGCTGGCTTAGGAGACCCTGTTTCCAAATAAAAAAATATAAAATAGGTCTGGGAGTGTAGCGTGGAGGTAGAAGGGTTTCCAGGAACCCCAGTACCACCAAAAAAAAAAAAAAAAGAAAGAAAGAAAGAAAGAAAGAAAGAAATGGTTGAATGGTTCAGTCCATTCAGTTTTGGGGCGTGACCACCTCCGGAATCTTAGATTTGGGGCTCAGCTCTGGGCCTTGGTTTTTGCACGTCAGCCGTCCATGTCTGCGCACTGTGGCGGGGGCTGGCGCGCTCCACACTGCTGCTTCGTTGACCCCAGCGTCTTCTCCCGTTAGCCATGCTTCCTGAGAGACTGGGAGCTGCAGGTGCACTTCAGGATCCATGGGCAGGGCAAGAAGAACCTGCACGGCGACGGCTTGGCCATCTGGTACACCAAGGAGCGCATGCAGCCAGGTACGGGCCGCGCGCTCGCCGGAGAGGCGGCCGCTTTCCCACGGGCCCTCTTGGGGCAGGCTCCTTCCCTCAGTTCTCTCTCCCCTCTGTGTCTGTAGAAGAACGACAGCCCATCCAGTCTCCAGAGTGAGGTCTGAGTCCTCAAAAAGTGCTCGGCGTGACGCATCCCGGGCAGTGCTCGCTTGTTAATTCCTCTGATTGCCCTGTGAAAGCCGGCCGTGGGCTGCCGAGGGCCCTGGCCCTCCTGAACGCTCAGGCCTGGCGAGCTCGTTTCTTCTGGGCACGTTCAAGGAGCGGCCTCAGCACTGGGTCCGGAGAGGAGATGGTTCTTTTCTTTGCTGTTTGGGGAGCCACTGCTCCGACTAGATGGCAGGCCCGGCCTGATTTGACCTGCCTCTTTTGCAACAAGGACGACTTGGGGATTCCGCTCTCTCTTGGGCACAACCCTCACCAGCTGTTGCGCACTTCTTCAGGGCACCTTCGCAGCCGCGCGGACCGGGCTGTATGGTGCGAGCCAGCCTGAGGTGGCCCTCTCTCTCCCGCCTCAACAGCGGACGGCCCAGGCCACGCACTGGCCGGGGCTTTTCCATGCGCGTCCTCGTCTTGAGAGGCCCGGGAGGCATTTGAATTTCCCCTTTTCCTGTCACTTGATTTCACTGTCCGTCATCTGTTCTCTCTCTAGGGCCTGTGTTTGGAAACATGGACAAATTTGTAGGGCTGGGAGTA
The DNA here is from genome assembly GCF_963383645.1 of Muscardinus avellanarius. Taxonomy (NCBI): domain Eukaryota; kingdom Metazoa; phylum Chordata; class Mammalia; order Rodentia; family Gliridae; genus Muscardinus; species Muscardinus avellanarius. Next base: position 89,001,665 of record NC_137801.1, on the reverse strand, counting down.
TTTGTAGACACCTACCCCAACGAGGAGAAGCAGCAAGAGGTAATGGCGAGCGTCAGCGCCTAGGGCAGCTACTCCCGGAGCGCGGTGCCGTGCCGAGCGAGCAGGCCGCGGGCGGCCAGGGGCCCGAGGCCTGGACTCAGAGGCCAGCGTGCCCGGCGGTGTTTGCTAGAGCGCTGTCTGGTGGCGCCGTCCTTGAGCATGGCTGTCGTGAGCAGGCGCCTTTTTACTGTCCACAGTTCTCTCTTCTGCGCAGTCGAGAGGAGCCGCGGCGCCTGAGCCGTGGCTGGCTGGCGCCTGGCCGCTCGGCCAGCGCGGCAGGCCCTCCTGCGCTCTGGCCGTCGCTGCCCAGCTCTCTGTGCAGCTGTCGCCCTCCCCAGCATCCTTTCTTCTTCCTCTTCTTAACCTGAACGGCCGTTCTCCTCACCTCTAGAAAAGGCTAGAGGTAAAGGGATCGGTGAATCCCAGGCGGCGCTCGCAGGCCCGGCCCTGGCGCTCTCTGCCTCTGGCTGGCCGGCCCCAGGGGCTCGCCAGCCTCCTTGCCTGGCAACATGTCTGTCGTCTCCCTGTGGTGCAGAAAGATGACTGACAGCTCGTCCCTGGGACCCTGTCGCTGACAGCTCTTCAAAGGCAGACAGGATTGGGAATGGTGGCAGTGGTCGCTTTGCTTTTCTGCAGAGGTTTATTGTGAACAGTTTAAAATTAAGAGCAGTCTTCGTGTGTGCAGCACCCAGATTCGGGGCGCTCTCCTTGGGGATGGTGAGAGGAATGTGCCGAGTCTGGAAGCTTCCGTGTGGGTGGGTGAGAGCTGAGTCTCCGCGGCCTTCTGGGTGCCCGGCTAGGCTCCGGCCCTGGGCCATGGTCTGCTCCCTGTGGCTGGAGAGTGGCGGTGGGGACGCTGGCTCTGGGAAGACCCAGCAGGAGTGCCCGGTCCCTGGTGGGCAGCGGAGTCTTCAGAGGCTTGCTCCCGGAGCGCCCTCCGCCGAGGCCGCAGGTGAGGGGGAGCCGGGAAGCGTGTGCTAGGTGCCAGGTGAGCAGGGATGAGCGGGAGGCGCTGGAGGCCGGCACAGGAAGGAGGCCGGCGAGAAGCAGCGGTGCGCTGCGGTACCCACCCGAGCGAGCAGCGTGGGCAGGACTCATCCCAGGCGCAGAGCGGAGCGAGGGGCCAGCGTCCCGTGAGGGCCTTGGTCTCAGGATTAGGGCACTGAAGAATTTTAGCCATGGGAGAGACCTGAGCAGATCTCTAGTCATCCCGAGGAGTGGTGGGAGTCATGAACACCCGAGTTAGAGTCCTGGGCTCCACGGCCTGCTGGGAGGTTAAGCCTGGTGTTCTGTCCAACTGATGTGTTTATTCTACTTGTAAGGAGAGTAGAGCCGGCTGTAGTGGCTTGCACTTGTAATCCCAGTAGTTGGGAGGCTGAGACAGGAGGACCACAGGCTTGAAGCCAGCCTCAGCTACTTAGCAAGGCCCTCAGTAACTTAGTGAGACCCTGTTTCAAATAAAATAAAAAATAGGGCTGAAGGCATACCTCAGAGGTAGAATATCCCTGGGTTCAATCCCTAAAACCACACACACACACACACACACACACACACACACGAGGATATTAATAAAAAACTTGGCTTCAGATTGTAAAATTTAGTTAGTTGTTGGGGTTGTTATCCCAGGGGCACATTGCAATTATCTGGAAAGATTTTTTTTATCGTTTTTGTTTTGAAGTAGGGTTTCGCTAGGCTGCGGAGGCTGTTCTCATTCTTGCCATCCTCTTGTGCACTGGACTCTTTGTGGTTGTTTTGAAACTTGATTGAGACCTGATCTGGTCCTCTTTTCTTGGCACTATGAGCTCATCAGCTGACGACCATCAGCTGCTCATTTGAACCCACATATTGGAGGGAACTGCAGGGAGCCCAGAAGCAGTCTCGGAGCGCACAATGCCTTCTTTTAGTCGGAGTGGGAGCCTGGTGGCGGAGAGGCCTGGAGCAGGGGCTCAGGAGCCAGCCCTGGCAGGCGCTCCCTCCTCTGTGACACATCGGGGCCCGACCCGTAGGCAGCCAGCAGCCTGTGTGCAGACTGGATGGATGGCACTTTGATTTTCCTCGATCAGGCCAGCTTGGAGGTGGAGGCATTTCCTGTATATAGATATAGATATAGATATAGGTATAGATATAGATAGATAGATAGATCATTTTTCCTCTGAACTTGAAGAAGATTACCACTACTGTGTCACCTAGTTTAAAAACATTCTGGGCCGGGGAACGTAGCCCAGTGGTGGAGCACATGCCTAGCAGGTGAGGCTCTGGCTTCAGTACCTAGCAGCACGCCCAAAAGTAAATAAAATAAAAACATATTTTCTCAATCTTTATCTCGGTGCAGAAGACACTGATCCTACTTGGTCTTTTTAGTTTTGGCAGAGAGAATCTTTACGTCACTAAAGAGACTGTTGTGACTGCCGTAGCTCCCCTGTGGTCCAGCTTGGCGTAGCTGGGTGGAGTAGTGTTTCCCGGAGAAGCTCTTGGAAGCCGGGCCCGCAGAACACTTAGGAGCACGCTGTGTAGACGCGCCTGGGCGTCGAGGGCTGCCTCGGCGGGACGTGTGGAATACCCTGGCTTTCTGCTGGTCCTGGGTGAAGGCGAGGGCTGCCTCGGCGGGGACGTGTGGAATACCGTGGCTTTCTGCTGGTCCTGGGTGAAGGCGAGGAGGAGATGGTGCTTCTTGGGATGGTGAGCAGGGAGGAAGGAGGAGCCGGAGCCCCATCCAGGGTCCTGGCTCTGGGTCAGGCTTTTCCTTTCTTTGGGTTTGTTTCTGAGAAGCACATCTGCATGAGAGTTTGTATGCAAATTTAGGAGGTGTAAGGGCTCCCCAGAGTGGAACTGTAGAGGAGAGGCCCCGTTCTGCAGAGTTGGTGACTCCCCTCCTTACCACGGAGGAACCCCGCGCGCTTCATGGCAGGGTGGAGCACGGCGTAGGCTGGCGGCGCGCCCTGCAGGTCGGCGTGTTAGGAGCGCAATGGGTGAGCAGCATACTCACTGTCCCTGGTGGTGGAGTGCTCCTAAGGTCCTTGAGGTTCTTGATTTGGGATTGTTCTGGTAGGGTCACAACTCAGACAAATGAGATAAAATAATTCCAGGAGTTTCTTAGGCCACAATGTCAGATATATGAAGGCTTATTATGATGGTCAGTGGACCTCGAAGAACCATATTCTTCTTCCTCCTTCTCTCCCTCCCTTCCTTTTTTTAAATTTTTTACTTTGAAACAGTGTCTCTTACAGTACTGTGGGCCTTGAACCTTCAGCCCTCCTGTGTCGGCCTCCTTGGTGCTGGGATTATAGGCATGCGCCCCCGCACCTGGCTTGGTACTGCTTTCTCGAGCCGAGGAGCTGTGAGGCCCGGGGGCTTGTCATTGGTATGGGCTCGTGGTCGTTTGGGTGCTTCTGGAACCTTCTCATGCTGCTCTGCACCCCCACTCTGGCACATGTGAGCAAGTGTGCTGTCACCGGGCCTCACTCCAGCCCATGTGTTTTCCCATCTCGGGACTCCCAGCCCGTGTGCTTCGGGCCTGTGGAACCTTAGCAGAGGATGAGCAGGCCCACAGACTCCTGGTCTCTTCAGTTAAGGCGGGCGGGAGGTGAGTCACCCTGCAGAGGGTGGCGAAGAAACGGTGCTCAGTGGCCTCCCAGGGCATGTAACTGAAGCCACGCGGGCACCCTGCACACGTGCTCACTGGACGACAGGCGGAGCGGCTCATTCCTGGGATTCTCACTCAGAAGTGCCACGACCACTTCGCCTGAACCAGCCGATCCTCCAGCTTCTGGTTCTAGCTTGGGCTGCGTGCCAGGAAACCCGCCGCCGGGTGAAACTAGTGGGCCAAAAACCCCTCAGGAAATAGGCTGGCAAGTCGCAACCGATGCCTCAGGTGAGGCTGGAAGCTGAAGGCCAAGCCGCGAGCTGCTAAGCTCACAACTGCCGCTGAGGCAGGGCCCCGGCGGGCAGCCACATTCAACTTGGCCCGCGCCCTACAGTCTTCTGGGGTGATTTTTTTTTTTTTTTTTTGTGATGCTAAGGATTGAACTCGGGGCATTCTACCTCTAAGCTACACCCCCAGCCCTATTTTTTTAATTATTTATTTTGAAACAGGGTCTCACTGAATTGCAAAGGACCTAAGTAGCTGAGGCTGCCCATGATCCTCCTGTCTCAGCCTTTCAAGTAATGGGATTACAGGCGTGGACCACCATGCCCAGCTCCTGGGGTAATTTTTATTTATTTATTCATTTATTTTTGTGGCACTGGGGGTGGAACCCAGAGGCTTTCTATCTCTGGGCTATACTCCCAGACCTCTTTTATATTTTATTTGGAAACAGAGTCTCACTAAGTTGCTGAGAGCCTCACTAAATAGCTGAGGCTGGCTTCGAACCTGCGCGATCCTCCTGTCTCAGCCTCCCAAGCGCGGGGATGACAAGTGTGCCCCACCACGCCCGGCCTGGGGTGATTTTTAAAACACTCATACTCCTGTGTCCCATTCTAAACCTTCAGAATGTGAGTCTCACTGAACTGCCCAATATGTGTGCAGATAGGACGCTCCCCAGGCGATCAAGGGCACGGCCCGGTCACCAGCCTGGGGCAGAGCAAGGAACTGTCAGGCTAAAGATCACTGTCCTAGGCCAGTGTGGTGGTGGCACACCCGTAACCCAGCACTCGGGAGGCTGCGAGAAGAGGTTTGGAGGTTCGAGGTCAACCTCAGCAACTTAGTGAGCCCCTTTGCAACTTAACGAGATCCTGTTTCAAAATAAAATCAATGTGGGCTAGGGATAGAGCTCGAGATAGAGTGCCTCTGGGTTCACTCTCCAGTACCCAAAAAAAGATTGCTGCTTTAGACATTCCTGACAAAGCTGTAGCCTTAAACTTGTTATTATTTTTTCTTCATCTTTTTCGTCTTCTTAATATTATATATGTATGTGTGTGTGTGTGTGTGTGTGTGTGTGTGTGTGTGTGTGCGCGCGCACTTTTTTTTGCAGGGCCTTGCAAATACTAGGCAAGTGCTCTGCTGCTGAGCTGGATCCTTCTAAGTCGCCCAGGCTGGCCTGGACTTGGGATCTTCCTACCTCAGCCTCCTGAGTAGCTAGGATTACAGGGATGTGCCATTGCACCAGGCCACTGCACCATTACACCAGGCTTGCCTTAAGTTTGTGGCTGGCATGCTGGAGGTGGGAAATGCCCTAGCCGTGGGGTCACTGGGACTCCAGGGCATCTGGAGTCCTGTTTCCTTTAGCTTCTCACTGAAATGACGAGCTTCCTTAGAAGCCCGTTTCTAAGCTGTGTGATAACACGCTCGCAGTCCCCTCGTTGTAACGATAGTTGCGGAAGAATAGTTTTATGGCAGTCGAATCACGATCGACTGTGTGCCCGTTTGTTTCCTGTCTGCATCCTGGGGGCTGCTCTGGGATGGGGGGCCGGTGTGCCGTGACTCCCCACCTCGCCTTTCCTCACACCAGCCTGTTCCTCAGGGCGAGGCGTGCTTCCGTCTCTGAGGTGCTCAATACCCCGGGTCTCGCGGCGGACCCTTGAAGGGCATGGCGAGCCCAGCCGGTGCCGCCGTGAGCTCCTCCTGGGTCTCGCGTTGGCTGTTGGCATCACGGCGCATCCTGCCTGAGGTTGCTTCACCAGCCTGCTTCTGGCCCGGCTCCCCTCGGCGGTCAGCCTCGAGGGAGCACGTGCCCGCCTGCCTGGCTTCCCTCGACCCCAGCTTCTGAGCCAGGGTGAGCAGGCGAGTGCCCCAGGCTCCCGGGCCTGTGGCTTCTCCTAGTGCCAGGAACTTGGAGCTGTGGAGGTTTTCTGGAGCAAAGCTAAGTGCCCCGCAGCTGGTCATTTTCTGACCCCCCGGAGCCGCCTCCTTGGCCACCTGTCGTCAGGACGACAGCGATGCCCAGTGAGAGGGCAGGTGATGCTCGGATTGGAGGTCGCTCACGGGCCACAAGCCCCGGGTTTGTTTTCTGGGCAGGAGCGGTACGCTGCAGCCTGGCAGTGAAGGAGATCTGAATCAGAGGACATCGCCGTCTCTTTCCTGTCCCCCTGTTGGAGTGGGAGTAGAAGGGCGGCAGGCTGGGTGCAGGCCGACTTGTGGCTGTCTGTCCCGCTGGCCAGTGTGGTCAGCAGATCACTGTTCCCAAGGCACCCGAAAGGGGCTCAGGGTTCGAGAGGTCTTCTTAGTGGGCCCCGCTACACCTCCTCAGAACGCTGCGTGTGTGTGCGGTGGGGCGTATGGTTCCGGAGGAGTGCGGCCCGGCTGCCCTTCCCGGACCTCAGTCCTGTTGGGACCTGTGTGGTTGGCTCGCCCTCCCGCTGGCCGCGCCTCTCCAGGCTCTCCCTTCTCATTTGGTGTCCTGTCTCCTCTGCCTCTGTCTTTCTGATAACCGCGGGACCCTCTCAGGCCCAGAAGAGACGCTACTCCCCAGGAGTCCAGGTACTTGGCTCTCTGTGGTGGCCCGTGCCCCCGCCTCACCAGCCTGTAGCTCTGTCCCCATGGCTGCAGTCTCGGGCCAGCCCTGGTCTCGGCTGTCTCCTCCTTGCATGTTGACTGGGCCCCGAGGAGTGGCATGCTGGCTGCCCTGCGGCTCTGTCCCCGCGACTGCGGTCTCAGGCCAGCCCTGGTCTCCTCCTTGCATGTTGACTGGGCCCCGAGGAGTGGCATGCCCGCTGCCCTGCGTCTCCCTGCCCTGCTGCCTGCCTTGGCATGGGGTTGTCGCTCTATTGGCTCTCAGGAAGGGAGCTCCTGCAGCTCTGCTGGAGGCCTGAGGGATAGGCGGGAACCTGAGCGGGCTGTAGGTAGACTCCCAGCCCTCCACCTTGGAGAAATGTGTGGATGAGGCTCGGTTGGTCTGGGAAGGCTGTGGATGGAGAGCAGTCACTGTGGCCCGTGAGCCCGTCCAGCAGCTGGGTTCCGCAGTATGCTATTTTGCATCATATGCATGTAGGATTTTAAAATCGAAAGGCCCTATCCTGAATGGCAGCGTTTCCCTGCCTGGTCAAGTAGGTATTTTCAGAATGCCTGCTCGCACAAGATACTCGGCCTGGTGAAGGGTGGATGGGCTGAAGTGGAGAGCCAGGAAGAGGCATAACTGATTATTTTTTTTTCTCCAAGTAGTAGTTGGGAGGGTAGATACTTACATAAAAAGGGAAACCTAGGATTGGGCGGTCTGTGAGTGCCAAATGGTAATCTCTGGGAAGCCCAGAGCCAAACTCCAGTTTCCCAGAGGCCGTGGCAGCCCGGCCAGCTCTGGGGTGAGGAGCATCCCCAGGCATGGCTTCCTGGAGTCCTTGAGTGATGCCCATGTGGCCTGGCGGCCAGTGTTGAAAGGGCTGGCGGGGAGCTGCGGGTCTGAGTGCCCTCCGTGTCCCTCCTCCCTGCTTCCCTGGTGCGTCTCAGCGGGTGTTCCCCTACGTCTCCGCCATGGTGAACAACGGCTCCCTCAGCTACGCCCACGAGCGAGACGGGCGGCCCACGGAGCTGGGCGGCTGCACGGCCCTGGTCCGCAACCTTCACCATGACACCTTCCTTGTGATTCGCTATGTCAAGAGGCACCTGACGGTGAGCCTGCGGTGGGCTGGCTGCTGGCGGGGTGGTGCCCCTGCGGCTGCCCTGATTTACCCGGCTCCCTCCTGATGGTAGGTAATGGTGGACATCGACGGCAGGCACGAGTGGAGGGACTGCGTCGAGGTGCCTGGGGTCCGGCTGCCCCGGGGCTACTACTTCGGCACCTCCTCCATCACTGGGGACCTCTCGGGTAAGACGCCCTGATGAGGCTTCTGAGTGCTCAGGCCTCGGGGAGGCCCTGGGGAGGGAGAGCAGAGCCCACGCCCAGCCCTCCATGCCCTCGGAGCTTTCCCTCTGCCTCCCCTGCCCGTGCTGAGAGCCAGGCCCCGACAGCCAACCCCAGGTTCCTTTGCGCTCAGGCTCACCCTTCCCGCTGTGCTCACCTGAGCCCTGGCCTGGTAGTTCCCATTGCTCACGAAGCCCCTCTGCCTCCTGCCGCAGGGCGGTCCTGGGCTCGCCCTCACCCTCCCCGCCCCGGCTGACCAGCTCTCAGTCACGCCCTCCCCAGTGGCTGGCGTGGCTGGCGGCAGCACTGGCTGGCCCCGGGCGCCCAGGTCCTAGCTTCGCTCCCTGCGCTCAGGCCTGCCGGAAGTCTTCAGAGGAGATGGAGAGCTGAACTCTGGGTTCTTCCGGTCACTTTAATTCCTTGTGGCTAAGGCTGGGTTTGGGCGTGGAGCTTTCTGTGGCACAGTGGGGGGCATCTGCTGGAGCCATACTCTGCTTCCACCATTACTGCAGAAGGGACGTGGGCTCCAGGAGGTCTCACATGGGTCTCCAGATCTTCCAGTATTTCCAGAGAAGCTGGAAATCTGGATTTTTAAAATAAATCATGTGACTTTTTTTTTTTTTTTTTTGCAATACTGGGGATGGAACCCAGGGGCATTCAACCTCTGAGCTACACCCCCAGCCCAATTTTTAAAAATTCTTTATCTTAAAACAGGGTCTCACTGAGTTGCAGAGGGCCTCACTAAGTAGCTGAGGCTGGCCGCGAACCGTGATCCTCCGGTCTCAGCCTCCCGATGCTGGGATGACGAGTGCGCCCACCGCGCCCGCTCATGTGACTTATAAATCCCTGGCAGATAATTTTTATATGCCAACTTCATTGAGGTATGCTCTCTATAGAACAGATAAATAGAGCTTGAAGAGTTGTTGTGGTACAGGGGATTCAACCCAGGGCATTCTACCTCTGAGCTACACCCCTAGCCCTATTTTATTTCTTATTTAGAAAAGGGTCTCACTAAGCTGTGGAGGGCCTCGCTGAGTTGCTGAGGTTGGCTTTGAACCTGTGATCCTCTTGTCTCTCTCAGCCTCCCAAGTGCTGAGATTACAGGTGTGCGCCACCAGACCTGGCTCTGAATAGTTTTCACACCTGCATAATTACCCTCAAAACCAGGATGTGCAATGTTGCCATGGCCACTGAAGCCCCACTGCGCCCCCAGAGTGCCCCCCACCCCGCGCAGGCGGGCACCGCTGGGCCCTTGTCACCTAGAGGCTCACCGGACGGCAGTGGCGTGCGTGTGGTGCACCAGCCGGGGAGCAGCGCCCGGCCTGGGCGGGGAAGGCGAGGGGGACGGCCTCCCGTCACCCCTGCACGGCTCTGTGCTTTCCTTTGGGCTCAGTTTCTGGGCTCCCCTGTGTGTACTTCTCAACGGGCACTTGTTCCCAGCTGCAGAAATGGAGGAGAGAATAATTTGTGTTTACCCTAGAGTTTTTGTCTGCAGGATTTTAGCGATAATTCCTATCTTAGTCTGTGTTCTCTGCCTGTAGGAAACCCTTAAATGAAAACTATCCTTTTTCCCAAGGTCTCTCTTATTACAGCCCTGATTTGTGATGGCTTGTTGGAAGTTGCCGAGGGGCTGAGAGATTCCCCAGCTGCCCCTGGTGCTGAGGCTGGTACATTGTGAGACGCGTTGCCCTGTCCCATAGTTTAAACCCAGTCTGGCAGCCAGGACTTTTTTCCAGTAGAAACTGGATCAAGCCAGGTGTGGTGCACACGCCTGTAGATCTCAGTACTTGGGAGGCTGAGACAGGAGGATCGGAGGTTTGAGGCCAACCGCAGCAACTTAGTGAGACCCTGTTTTCAGAATAAAAGATAAAATAGGGCTAGGGACATAGCTCAAAGATAGAGTGTCCTTGGGTTAATCCCCAGTGCCACAAGAAAGAATCTTGACGCCGATCGCGCAGCCGATCGCGCAGCCGAGCGCGCACGTTTGCTTGTGTAGGGTGAGGGTTAGGGTTGCGCACGTTTGCTTGTGTTGCTGTCCGGGCTCTGTTGGTCACGCGCGGTCCTGGGTGGCTGCGGCGAGCTTTCTTTTCTCCTAGATAACCATGACGTCATCTCCCTGAAGCTGTTCGAGCTGACGGTGGAGAGGACCCCAGAGGAGGAGAAGCTGCACCGAGACGTGTTCCTGCCCTCGGTGGACAACATGAGGCTGCCCGAGAGTGAGCGCGGGTGCGGGCTGGGCTGGGGCGGTGCCCGGCTCGCTGGGCAGGGGCGGGGGCGCGCACCCCTGCCTCTCACTCGTTCTCAGGTTCTGGGTAAGTAGCAGGCTGGCTGCTTCGTTTTTAAACTGAGCCCTGGTGCCGGAAGTGGGTGTGGGGCCCCGGGCTGGGTGGCCGGGCGGGCGGGGTGTCCTGACGGGCCTCTCTCGCTCCCTCAGTGGCAGCCCCGCTGCCGCCCCTCGGCGGCCTGGCCCTCTTCCTCATCGTCTTCCTCTCCCTGGTGTTCTCGGTGTTTGCCATCGTCATTGGCATCATACTGTACAACAAATGGCAGGAACAGAGTCGAAAGCGCTTCTACTGAGCCCCCGCGCCCACCTCTGTACCGCCACCCACGAGGTGCAGGAGGGCGCGCAGGCTGCCCCGTCCCCGGCAGCCGGCCCGCGGTGGGGTCCGTCACTAGGGTGCAGAAGGCGAGGGCCCCGAGGCCCGAGGGAGCCCAGGGACACGCACGGAGGGTGTCTGCATCTGCGCGGCCTGATGCCCACAGGACGGAGCGCGGCAGGCCGGGCGAGCGCGGGACTCAGCAGGCCTTTCACCTGCACAGCCGCGGAGGGGAGACCAGCGGCCACGCGCCCCCTGCTCGCCCACTCCCCCACGCGCCCTCTGCACACCCACTCGCTGGCTCCTGTTTTTGCCCAAGCCTGAGCAGCTTCCTTGGCAGTCTGGACGCCGTCTTCCTCCCTCGCTCCGTTGTCACCCTCTCCCGTGCAGCTGAAGCCGGGGAAGCGCCCATGCTGGGTGGGCTGCCCTGACCCTCCTCGGTGGCTGCGGGCTCCTCCAGCCCAGGTCTCGGGCGTTGGCACATGCGTGGCCTAGTTCCTCGGCACATCCCTGCAGGCTCCAGGTCAAGTCTGGCTGTGCGCTAGCGAAGAGAGGTGAGCCGTGAAGCGGACCAGGCCCTGGCTGGACAGACGCCGCGTCGTCTCACGGCTGCCTCTAGACTCACCGGAGCCGCTTAAGCGCATGTTGGTGTTTATTGTGATTTTTGGAATTCCACTTTGAGCACTGGAAGTTTAAAAAAGCCTTCTTACCTGGACTTGGATCCTCCTCTAGGAGGAAGTCCAGCGTTTCTTAATGGAGAAGAAACAGCCACAGTCCTCCTGTTCCCGGTCTGTGGGTCAGAGACCCTCGTCACCTGTGCCTGGACGCCTGCGTCGCCGAGCAGCCAGATTGCCGTCTTCTGCCAGCCTCTTCCACTGCCTTACCCGGAAGGCTCACCTGCTGCCCACCAGTCTGGCTGAGGTTAACTTGGTGCCAGGCCAGAGCCCTGCAGGGCCTGGAGCTCTCAGCTCTGATGGCCTCTGTGTGTAGCCAGGGAAACTTCTTAAAGTGGCTGGTGCCAGTCCTGAACTTCCGCCTCAGCGTCCTTCCTTCGGGGTGGCCTCGGGGCGGGCCTGGCCTCTTTCCTGAGCTTCAGCTGACAGCTCTTCCCCTGGGGCGGGCAAGCCCTCAGCAGAATGGGGTCGCCATGGCTGCGAGCAGGCCTGTTTCCTCTGGCCTTCCTGTGCGCCTGATTACACAGCGCAGACTATGTTGTTCTCCGGTGGTTAGGGTGGGGCACCTCCTGCCGCCTCCCATCCTAACAGACTTGTCCCAGGGAGCCGGAGGCCGACAGGAGTGGGGGCTTGGTGTGATGACCGGGGAGACCTGAGGAGTGGTGGTTTGGCCGGGCTCAAGGGGAGACTGCAGAGGCCTGCTCCTGGGCAGGCTCCTGAGCTGGCCAAGGCTGTGGCACAGTGGGGGGGAGGGGGCTCTCCTCACCGGGGAGGCCGAGGCCGAGCCCTCAGGTGTCTGTGATAATGCCGGCACAGGAACACCTGAGGCTGCTTACAGTGTGAAATGCCGTCCCCACCAGCCAAGAACAGCCTGACCTAGGCTGTGTCCTGCCCCTCGCTCCCCGATTCCTGTGGCGAGGGATTGCACTTTGCCTGCACCGGCCCCAGGGTGCACCCAGGGCTGGTGGCTTTGCACCTGCACACTCAGATGAGCCGGCCCTCGGGAGCCAGCTCTCTTCCTATCACCCTCTCTCCTCCTCAGAGGCGCGTGTCAAGGTGGCAGCACACCCCGTCCCTGTGGGCTTGCCCCAGAGCTGGCAATCAGCCTTTACCTTCTCAGCCCCTGGACTACAAGGCGGATCTTTGTTATAAAACTTGTTTATTTCAGTAGAAAATTACAGCTCTGCTCTTCTTGTTGGAAGTGATTTCTGAACACAATTGCCAGAATATGCCTACCCCTTGCACATGTCCTAGAAGACAGACGCCTGGTAGGAAGCCCAGGGCAAGGCCGACGCGGGCGGGAGGCGGGCGGAGGTGCGGCTCAGAGGAGCCTTGGTCCCTGGAGCCTGAGCCCTCGGCTTGCTGTAGGCTGCTGCCCCAGCCCGCCCCTGTTGACGGCCGTGGCACCGCTGGCGTTCGAAGCGATGAGGTTGAATATCTTGATAGGAGGGTACAGCTGGAGTTGAGGTTTCACCCAGCTCATGGCCAGGTAGTTCTAGAGAGGGGGGTGGCGGAGTGAGCGGGAGGCGCCCGGCCCAGCGCCTCCGCCTCCCCGGCGCCCCACTCACTGGAGCCGCGTAGATGAATTTGAACAGCATGAACATTACTGTCAGCGCAGCCAGGGAGCCTATGATCTTGAGCCGGTAGCGCTTCCAAAAGACATAGCAAAGGTTCCGAACCGGCGAGCGCAGCCACATGAGGTAACTGCTGGTGCGCCTGCGAGGGCGGAGGCTGAAGCCCGCGCAGAGCCGGGCCCAGTCTGTTCCCCACGGTAACTGAGCTGCGTGATAGGAACAAGTGCCCCCGCCCAAGGCCCGAGCCCCCTCCCCTAGGCACCGAGGAGTTGCACATGGCGCTCCCTCCAAGGCACTTACAGCGGGGGGTGCAGCGTGGGGTACTGGTTGGGTTCCGACTGGCCTCGCCCAGCTGGCCGGATGGAGGCTTCCTTCTCCGTCAGGATCTCCAGGGTCATCTTCACTTTGCCCTAGCAACGGCACGGGGCGCAGGCCAAGGTCAGAGGGCAGCAGCCCCCAGCAGCCCTGAGCGGTGCGGTTCAGGAGATGCCCTCCCAGCCCCTACCGACAGACGCCACTTGTCGCCGTCCTGGACCTGGCAGGGCCACCACCCTGTGGCCGTCGTCTTCTTAAAGAGGGAGACGTGCTGGGGCTGCGGGAGGTGGGGCCGCTTGGGGTCGGTGCTCAGCATCCTGAGTGAGCACTGCGTGGCGCTCCGGGCTGGGAGGGGCATGTCGGACAGATCCAGCTCCAGGACCCCTAACGCAGAGAGAGGCCGTCAGAGGTGCTCCCGCCCCAGGCCCGGCCCGCCAGGCCCTCACCCAGGAAGGCGTCGCTGGAGAAGAGGTCGTTGTCCCAGATCTGGATGACGAGCCGGGCCGGGAACTTCATCGGCGTGGGGTCCAGACTCCATATGTAATCCTGGGGGCGGCAGGAGCGCGCCAGGGGCCATCACGCAGCGGCAGGGAAGAGGGCCGCGGGGACACGCTGCAGGTCTCTGCCCCTCCCTGCTTCACTCCCTGCCAGCTACCTTCTGGCTCTGGACGCACATGCGCTCCGCCGCCAGGTAGTCCAGGGCAAAGATGAAGCGCCAGTTGAAGTTGGCCTCCCCCGTCAGGGAGTGGTAGTGGATATCTGTCTTCTGCATGTCCTTCTCCAGCCCGTAGAGCCACCTGCGGCCAGAGGCCTTTCACCCAGGGATCGCGTGCGCGGCCCTGGCCCACCAGGCCCTGGTGGCGGTGGGCAGGCACCCTCGGGCCGAGGCGGCATCAGGCTGGGGCCTGGGGCTCTGCCGCAGCCTCACCCCTTGACGTAGATGTCGCTCATCTTCTCTCTACTCAGAGACTCCTGCACCAGGTCCACGTGGGCCGTGCTCCAGATGATGCAGCGCAGCTCGTACCTGCAGGCATGTGCTTGGGGCCGTGCCGAGGACACTCCCCAGCGCAGCCCCGGTGGGCTGGGCGGCCTCCGTCCTGCCGGTCGAGGCCCCCTCCACGCCCCGTGCCCGCCCGAGGACTGAGGACCGTGGGGTGTGGACCCTGGGCGGCCCAGCTGCAAAGCAGACTGGATAATGGGCTGTCACTCACCGTTTTGGCTTTCTGGGGCTGATGTTGACTGCCGGGCCAGGAACTCCCAGCCTCGTGGGGAAGATGTCCACCCACATTTGCAGCTTTCCCTAGAGTGGGAGTAGATTCCCTGGATTTTTTATTTTTTGTAGTACTGGGGCTTAAACCCAGGGGCATTCAACCTTTGAGCTACACCCTCAGCCTTATTTTTTTTAATTTTATTGTTCTTTCTCTCTTTTTTGGTGGTACTGGGGTTCCTGGAAGCCCTTCTACCTCCGGGCTACACTCCCAGACCTATCTTTACATTTTTATTTGGAAACAGGGTCTCCTAAGCCAGAGCACGCTGCTGGCTTCGAACCTGCGCGATCCTCCCGTCTCCGCCTCCCGAGCGCGGGGATGACAAGCGTGCCCACCACGCCCGGCTTGTTCTTTATTTTGAAAGTCTCACTAAGCTGCAGAGGCCTAAGTAGCTGAGGCTGGCTGAGAACCTGAGATCCTCCTGTTTCAGCCTCTCAAGTACTGGGATTATAGGCGTGTGCCACCCCGCCCTGCGGAGTCCTGCTGGGGAGCAGCATCAGCTCTAGTGCACAAGTGTCCCCACCACCGAGGGCTGAGGCAGAGGTTTCTCAGTGGTACCAGCTGGCTGTTTGTTTTTGGTTTGGCTTGGAAAGCCAAGGAGTGGGATGCCAAGGCCACAGGTTTCATGAGGACTGGAATCGGGGGCTAAGCCACTCCGCAGCTTGCGGGGGCCACTGAGAGGGTCCTGAGCGGGCCGGGCCTTGTGGAGCAGGATGCACTGGAGACCCAGGCCGTTCTGTTTTGTGGCCGCAGCCCAAGGACCCGAGGCTAGCCACACAGCACAGAGGTCTGGGGAAGAGGACACGTGCGTGTGCGTGCTGCACACTGTCCGACCTCAGTTTTGTCTTTGGCACTGACCCAGTAGAGAAAACAGGTGTTATGAGAATGGTTATTTAAACATGCTCAGAGCTGGGCGTGGCGGCGCACGCTGTCATCCCAGGACTTGGGAGGCTGAGGCAGGAGGATCACAGGTTTGAAGTCAGCCTCAGCACCAGTGAGGCCCTCCGCAACTTAGTGAGACCTGGGTTGGTGGTATATCTTGGAGGCAGAATCCCTCTAGGTTCGCTCCCAAATACCAAATAATAATAATAATAATAATAATAATAATAATAATAATAATAATAAATAGCACTGGAAGTGTAGTTCAGAGGTAGACCACCACTGGACTTCATTCCCAGGACCACAACAATAAATAAGCAAACAAGCATGTCCAGCAGAGGACTTTTTCATTTTGTAGTACTAGAGATCGTACCCAGAAGCATTCTACCTCCAAGCTACACCCCCAGCCCTTTTTATTTTGGTTTTGAAGGAGGGTCTTCCTAGGCTGCTGGGAGTCTCACTAAACTGCCGAGGCTGGTCTTGAACCTGAGCTACTCCTGTCTCGGCCTCCCAAGTCCTGGTGTGACAGGTGTGTGCCACCATGCCCCACTTGCAGAGGGCTTTTTTTTTTTTTTTAATCTAGAATGTGGTGGCATCATCAGTGTGAGATTCAGAGAATCAGATGAGCAGTTTTGGTGCCCGGAGAGGGAAAGTGCTTGGGGTCCCCTTGGGGATCTTTGTTCCTCTGTTTGGAGTTCCTCGTCATGGAGAGACCAGCCTGCAGTTGACACCCAGAGCCTGGGTTGTGCTATCTGCACCTCTGGATCTGAGGTGCCCCCACCCCAGAAACCCAGGCAGTGGGTGCTGACTAACAGCCCTGCGCTTCCCGTGCTGCCGGGGCCTCCATCTCTGGTGCCTTCTCCAGCTCTGGAGTTCTCAGTTATGTCACTGAACTTGCGTACTGCCTGCCACAAGCAGGCCATGCTTGTCCTAAGTGCGTGCATGCCAAGTGCTGGCCCGTCCTGCCCCTCATGGGCTCCGTCTCGGGAGACGGCGGCCCCTCCAGTGCCACACCTGGTCGATGCCCGGCTGGCTCTGGCTGTACAGCGTGCGCGTCTCCACGTGCTCGGGGACCAGCCCCTGGGTGTGCAGGATGTGCAGGGCCAGCCGCTCCTTCCCGGGCCCCAGCCCCGGAACAGCAGGGGGCTTGGCCTCTGGACCGGAGGGGCATAGGTCATCAGCCCGCTCTCCCTGGCACCCTCGCGGCCCACCTGGGCAGTGCCACGCCGCCTCGGGCAGGAGGAAGGGGAGAGGTGTGGGCTGCCCGCTGGCCCGGGCTGCTCTCCTCGCCCCTCCCTCCACAGCTCCTCTGTGGATCCCCGCCGATTTCAGAGGCCTGAGCTCACCAAAGCTTTGCAGACTGATTTTTTTCCCATTGTAAAACACAGTGTCTTCCTCAGGGTTGAACACAGGTGGAGACAGCCCTTTCCGCTTGGCGTAGCGTTCTAGGAGGTAGCTCGGAGGCACCTGGTCTCGCCATCTGAAGGGCCCCGACCTGTGAGGTGCATTCGAGGAGCTGCACGATGCCCTAGGGGGAAGCCCGCTGGACACGCGGTCCAGCCCTGGTGTCCCCGCCCGCTCACTTTTCCCCGCCCCTCACTTGCCCTGGGGGGGCCGCTCACTGGCAGTAGGATTTGGAGAGCCCACAATGAGCCCCAAAGCCAGACAGGAGTCGGTTTTCCAGGTCTATGACGGTGGTTCCAATCTCATCATCAGATGAAAATAAGTCAAAGTCATATATGTGGATCTGCAGGTCCTTCTCCAGAGGGATGTTACAGGTGAGCTCAAACATCCTAGAGCAGGGGTGTGGAGGCTGTGCTCCCTGCATCTCCGAACCCTTCACCCCTCTGCTTGTCAATGGTCACACCCTGGACGTCAGCCGGGCAGCGAGGCCTGTGCTCCCTTCTTAGCGTGAGAGAGCAAAGCTGACCACCCACCTGTGATTCTTCACCTGCTGGGCGGGCACAGCGTGCGGGGCACTGGCCCGGGCAGCTGGAGGCCGGGAGGGGGCGCAGGACTGCCTGCGCAGAGGGTGGGGGCGGGGCTGCTCACATGCCGAAGATGGGGTCCAGAGTGTTGGGCTGGTAGGCGTCCCGGCTGCCGAGCGTCATCTGCCCCAGTTTCAGGATCACATAAGGGTCACACTGGGGTTCAGACATAAGTGGGGGCAGGAAGTGGTCAGGGAGGTGGGGTGCCCGCGGGGACGCGGCCGGGTGCTGGGCTGCCTTACCAGGCCGTTGTAGTCTTGAGGTTGCAGATTGATGGCGCGTACCAGGTACACCCGCACCAAGCACAGCTGCGGGAAGGCCTCCCCCTCCGGCAAAACCAGGAACTGGCGCGGGGGCCTGGGGGCTTCCGGGTTCTCGGGAAAGGGGTAGATGCGGAAGAGGCCCTGGGAGGAGGAAGGGGTTGGGGCTTCCACTCAAGCTGGGCAGACTGAGGGCTGGTTAGGGTGGCAGGTACAGAGGCCCCCGGGAGGGATGGCAGAGACAGGTGCGGCAGAGGGACCCGGTGTCTGGAAGGGTGTTGGGCGAAGGAACCACGGTCCTTGGGTGAGGTCTTAGGTTCTACTAATGGGAACACTAACTTTGTCCCAACCACCCCTTCAGGTTTGAACTCCCTGAGGCTCTGTGGGGAGGCCAGTGGAGGGCGGAGCTGAGAGTCCTAAGGCCTGGCCTCGCTACTTAAGGGGTGGCCTCCCTGGCCCATCCCTCCCGCATAGGCTAACCTTTCACGCCCTCCCCGCCCGCCCCCCTCGTGTGGACACGCAGCCTCCGGCTCTCCTTAGAGCCCCTGGGGACGGCAGGCCAAGGGCACAGCGAGGCAGCTGGACACTCACCTTGAACTCGCCCACCACAGGGCTGTCTGCTGTGGGATGCTCCTGGTAGAGTTTGAAGGTCTCACAGAAGTCCTGCAGGCCCTGGAAGCCTGGCACGGCCTCCAGCTCACAGTCGTACACCTGCGTGGGGACCACCGTGCCCAGGACCAGGAGGTGGCGGCATCTTGGGGGTGGGGCGAAGTCCCCCAGTGTGCTCCCCCCAGGAACCTAGGAGGCCTGCTGGCCCCTCCAGCAGGAGGCGTGCCCCGCCTCTCCTTCCCAGGACCCCAACCTGCAGGGCGTGGGCGTCTCTGTACTTGGACGGCGGGGACTTGTGGTCATCGCCTGTAGCCCAGAGCAGCTTGCTCCACCAGTCCACCTCGTGCTCGTACTCATCCTGCCAGGGAAGGGGTCCTGCTGGCCTCAGGTGGGCTCCCACCTCCCTGAGCCCGCCAGGTCAGCCCTCCTTCCCGCGGCCGAGCCTGCTTCACCTCGGCCTTGCTGGACTTGAACCAGAACTTTTCATAGAGGTATTCCAGGAGCTAAAAGCCAGAGGGTAAGCACGGTGGGCCAGGAGCCCAGGTCACTGGCTGGCTCAGACCTCTGAAAGAAGGGGCGGGGCCAAGCCTGCTTCCCTGGCTCCCCTGCCCCTGCGCTTCACATAGGGGGACCCCTGCTGAGTCTCCATTGCCATGACAGCAGACTGGCCTGGAATGGGGCCCAGAAGGGCAGAGCTTCACCCCTCCACACCCCCACTGTGGCACCAGGTTCTGCTTCAGATGATGTCAGGGCTCCGGCTGCCTGCAGGAGTCCTGGCGGTGGGGATTGGGAGGGTGGGGTGTTGGGAACAAAGCTCCCGTTCCTGGGCCCTTCCCCGCAGCTCTGGTGGGATTCCTCATGGCCGTCTCAGGAGTTTGCGGGCCAGGCGGAGGACCGCCGCCTTAGTGTTCAGCAAGGCCTCCACAGCGGGCTGGGCTCCTAGGGCCAGGGCTGTTCTGGGAGAAGACGGCGGAGGCCTCACTCACTTGCTGGGGCGGCTTCTTCGGGGACAGCGCTGAATGGAGAGCGTTGTGGTGAACCTCGGGGAGGGGCTCACAGTGGCGCAGCCCCACCAGCCCCCTCCCCATCTCAGGTGGTCACCCAGAAAGGCCCCTACGTGGGAGCTGAGCAGGAATGTAGTCCTGAGACCAAGGGTTGCAGAAATAGGGCTGGAGGAAGTCGACGTTGGCCTGGCCCACCACGGTCTGCTGGCCAAAGTCCTGGCTGTCCACCACCTTCAGCACGAGGGGCAGCGCGTAGGCCTCCTCGGTAGGCATGAGCTGCAGCGGGGGTGGGGGGTAGGGAAGGTGAGCCCCGGGGAGGAGAGGCCGCCTCTCCAGCCCCCGCCCAGGTCTCTCACCACCGTGAAGAAAAGGACGGTCTTGGGGAAGTTGGGGTTTGCCTGGAAGTCCCTGATGGGCTCTGTCCGCAGCGTCTCTGCCCCGCACTCCACCAGGAGCTGGGGGTAGCGCACCTTGTTCATGTTCCGGAGGCCCCAGGCCAGCATCTGCCAGGACCAGAAGGTGTGCAGGGCCGGGCAGGCGGCAACCGGTGAGGGTCCCGCTGTGTCCCTGCCCTGAGCCCTCCCTGCCGCTGCTCCTCAGCAGCCCGCTTCCCCGAAGTGCCCTCACCAGACCGCCAACCAGTTCTCAAGCAGGAAGCCCAGGCCGCCATCTGAGGGCCACAGGAGAGGCAGGGAGTTCCCACTCCCTGGGGTCCCCAGGCCGTCTAGCTCCCTGCTGACCAGTGTCCTGGAAGCCACTGTGGCCAGCCAGTGACCGGCGTCCTGTGGTTTCCCAGCTGCACTGGGCACCAAGGAAGTGTCCGCCCCTTCTTCATGAGAGCCTCCCTGGGCCCGCCGTGGGGACCAGCCAGGCGTCTGACCTTGGAGAAGCCCCGGTCCTGGGGAGCCTGGCCGACCCTTGCTCTTTGGCAAATTTGTGCCAGGGCATGTAGGTTCCAATGAGGGGACCTCGGCGCTATGCTCGAAAGAAACATCCTGGCACTCGGAGCCTAGATTCGGCCGTGGCTTCGCTCCTGATTGCTGCGTGTGGGGTGGCTGGCCTCAGAGCCGTGCCTTCCTCTTCTGGCTCCAGTGCGGTACAGCTGTTACAGCCCTTGTCTACTCCCCAGACACTTGCAGTCTGACTCAGCGCAGCACCATAACAGAGGTTCTCACTTCTCTTATCTCCCTCCATCCCCAAGGACGAGGGTCAGAGCACTGGCTCTGGGAGTCAGAAGGCCCAGCAGAGAGAGGCCGGCACCCAGGCTGCTCGGGTGACACCTGCCCCAGCCGCCCACACGCACCTCGACGGCCATCTTCCTCAGCGTGGGCTGGATGCTCCGGGGCAGCGTGTAGATCCCGTCCTTCCAGGGCACGCTCAGGATGGGCAGGTGCTTCTCTTTCAGCTTCTGGAGGGCAAAGGAGAGTGAGCAGGACACACGTGGCCCAGGGGCCGCCGGGCGCCTGGCTGGGGCAGGTCCCTTAGGCTCAGCTGGGGAGGCCGGCCGGGCGTGGGGGCCGCAGTGAGGGGAACCGGGGAGGTTGGCGTCACCGGGCAGGTGCTCAGGTTCCCGGGCGCTAGGGTGTCGGGGTGGCCAGCGGGCTATGACTGTGTGGCGAGGTGTGCAGGGTGGGCCGGGGAGGGAGGCAGCCCCAGTACCTCCGTCTCCAGGATCAGCTCGCAGGCAGCCAAGATCTCGCCTTCTTCCTCCCCGAGCTCGTTCACAAGGGGATGCCACCTCAGGGGTGGCAGGGTCCAGGCCTGGAGGTCCAGCCACACGGCCGGGGGCCACATGCTCCGGCCCCACAGGGTCTCCTTTCCCTGGAGGGGAGGGGCGCCCACAGAGCATGGAGCCAGCAGACAGGGCGCTCCTGAGGCTTCCTGGCGTTCCTCGCACACCTGGCCCTACCAGAGCACTTACTGGACAGTCCCCCGCTCTGGAGCAGAGCCCCCAGCCCAGTGGGCGCGGCGGCCTACCCGGGAGTCACGCTGCCACAGTTCCAGCACCACGAACGGGGGGCTGGCCTTGGTGTCCTGGGGATCCTCATGCAGCAGCAGGTGCTGGAAGACGAGCGTCTGGGTCCACGTGGGCGCCGCCGAGCTCTGCAGGGTCTGGGTGCACTGGCTGTGGTTCAAGAAGACCACCCGAACGAAGGGCCCTGGAGGGGCAGGGGGAGGGCGGGTCCCCCACTGCCAGGCGCGGGGCCCTCCTCAGCAGGGCCAGGGAGGCCCAGGTCTGGCAGCCACTGCCCAGAAGGCCCCTCAGCAAAGCCACAGAACAGCTAGGCAACACCCAGTAGCCAGGGGAGCTGGGGTCCGTCCACCCTCTGCAGCTGTCCTGGGGTGGGGCTCCGTGTGGCCACCCCTCCCCTGCAGCAGGACTTGGTGGTAGTGCCCAGTGGACACAGGCCCCAGCAGACATCCCTGGAGCCCGGCCACCAGCCACACCGGCTCCCGGGGACAGCGCCCCTAGCAGGACAGGGCAGGCGAACACACTTGCCCTTGGTGGGCCTCCCTCACGGGACAGAGCGCAGCTCCTGCGCAGCACAGGGCCTTCTCCCTGGCCGCCCTCCTGTCCAGCCCCAGTCCCTTCTCCTTGCCCCTCATGTCTCGTCCTTTGCCAAGGCCCAGCTGAGGAGCCACTTCTGGGGTGAAGCCTCCTCAGCTCCCACTTGGAGTCCCACAGCACTGGGTGACCCCTCAAAGGCACCCTCCTCGTAGTCTGATCCTGGGTCTTTCCCCAAAACCGGGGCGCTGCACTGCTGGAGGGTGCTGGGTCTTTGTCACGCTCTTTCTTGCCAAGTTAGTGTGTGTGTATGTGTGTGTACATGCAATTGCATGAGTGTATGTGTGCACATGTGTGTGAGCATGTGTGTGTGGTATTAGGAATTGAACCTAGTTGCTTTCTACCTCCAAGCTAGAAGCCCTGAAGCAGGGGCTTGCTGAGTTGCTGAGGCTGTCCTTGAACCTGTGATCCTTCTGTCTCAACCGCCCAAGTACTAGGATTACAAGTGTGCATCACCGTGCCCAGCCTTTATTCTCTTTTATTTTCTTTTTAGTACTGAAGATCGATCTGAGGAGTGGTCTAGCTCCTCTGAGTTATACCCCCACCTTTTTTTTTTTTTAAAGAAATATTCATTGCCGGGCGTGGTGGTGCACGCTTATAATCTCAGTACTTGGGAGGCTGAGACAGGAGGATCACGAGTTCGCGGCCAGCCTTAGCTACTTAGTGAAGCCCCCCCCGACTTAGCGAGGCCCTGTTTCAAAATAAAGAATAAAAAACAGGGCTGGTGGGTAGTTGGGAGGTAGAATGCCCTTGAGAGTTCAATCCCCAGTATTGAAAGAAATTATATATATATATATATGTTCTAGGGATTGAAGCCAGGGGCATTCTACCTCTCAGCTATACCTCCAGCCCCCCCTTTTTCTGAAACAAGGTCTTGCCAGGTTGCTCAGAGTCTTGCTAAACTGGAGATTGAACCCAGAGGGCCTTCCACCTCCAAACTACCCACCCCTGGCCCTCTTTTATTTTCTTTATTATAAACAGGGTTTCATTAAGTTGCTGAGAGCCTCATTAAGTTGCCGAGGCAGGTCTGGAACCTGCGATCCTTCTGGCTCAGCCTCCCGGTACTGGGATGGCAGGTATGCGTGCCACGCCGCAGGGCCATGCTCTGCTGGGTGGCCGGTGGGCAGGCCCAGGGGACCGGCACCAGGGTCAGGGGCACTCCTACCCTGGAATGTCAGGATCTGGCTGAATGTCAGGTTCCGGGCCTGGCAGATGTAGCAGAACAGCTGGTAGTGGTAGGGCTCTGGGTAGACAGGGGCCGTGTCTATCGCCTGCCCCAGCACCCACATAGCTGCCCTCTGGATCCCCCCAGGCAGTCCAGAGCTCACGGCCGAGGGTGCAGTAGAGGAAGGGCATGCTGTGGCGCCGGGCATCCTCTGGGCTGGCTCTCCAGGAGTCCCTCCACGTCCAGGCCGTGTCCTCTGCCTTCTGGACCTGTTGCTTCAGCTCCGTGGCCTGTACCAGGAGGCGGCCCTGAGGCTCTCGGTGGCGCCCCGGCTGGCGTCTGCCCTCCCAGGGCGGGGGTGGGGGGCTGCTCCCCAGGGCCTTACCAAGGACCCCTCCAGGAGGAATATGGGCGCGATGCCCCTGTCTTTGTCGGGCGCCAGCCTGCGGTGCCAGCGGCGGCGGCGGAAGTGGCTGTGGGGCTGAGGGTCCAGGTGGAACTTGGAGCCAAAGGTGCCGTACTCCCAGCCCTCCTCCTCCTCCTTGGTGAGGCCCTGCAGGGAGCAGTGGAGTCACACGGCCCAGCCCACGGTGAGCCCGCCTGCACCCGCCACCCTGGCGTGGCCTCCCCACCTGCTGGAAGGAGACGGTCTCGGGCTCCCGGCCCAGCGCCCTGCGGTTGCGGAAGCGCACGCGCACCCAGTGCCGCCGCCGGCGCGAGTGGTAGGTCTTCTCCACCGAGTTCCAGACCTGGGGCAGGTCCGAGGGCAGGATCCCCACTCCGTACTCCCAGCCTACGGGACAGCAGCTCTGCCCTGAGTCCCCGTGCAGTGAGGCGGGGGTCTTGAATGCGAAAGCAGTAGTGTGTGTGTGTGTGTGTGTGTGTGTGTGTGTGTGTGAGTTGAACCCAGCCAGGAGTGTTCTGTCCCCAAGCTATACCCCTAGCCCTTTTTAAAAATTATTTTTGGAGCAGGACATGATGGTGCACACCTGTAATCCCAGTACTTGGGAGTCTGAGACAGGACCATTGTAGAAAGAGGACAGCCTCATCTCAGCAAGTAGTAAGACACTTTCAGCAACCTACTGAGGCCCTGTTTCAAAATCAAAAGAACAGGGCTTGGGGTGTAGCTCGGAGGTTGAATGCTCCTGGGTTCAATCCCCAGTACCCTACACACACGCACACGCACGCATGCACGCACGCACGCACGCACGCACACACACACATAATTTTTGGTTTTGAAACAGGGTCTTGCTAAGTGACTAAGAATCTCGCTACTTGCAGAGCTGCCCTCCAACCCACAATCCTCCGTCTCAGACTCCCAAATACTGGGATTGTAGGTGCACGCCACCAGGCCCGCTCCAGTCGTATAATGAGGAAGGTGCGTCGGATGGGCCGCCAGCTGGAAGCAGCCACGCTCCCTCCGGAGCCCAGGCCCACAGCTCCCAGCCCACGGGTCCACCGCGGAGCCTCCCTGGGCGGGCTCAAGGTCCACGTCCGCAGGACTCGCTCCTGCCGGCCTGGCCTCGGGAGGCCCCTGCGACCTGCTCGGTCCACTGGGCCCACACCCCACAACAGGTGAAGATCCCTGAATTCAGGCCCACCTACCCAAAGCGGGGCTGCCCAGAGTGGCCAGAGGACCCCGACACCCTGGCTGCCACACTGCACTGGGCGGCTTGGTGATGGGGGTTCACCGGGGCCTTCTGCCCTTGCCCCCCAGAAACTAACCCTCGTTATCCACTGCACGGTTGAGCTCCACAACCCAGTTCTTCTTAAAGTGCCAGCCGGGGGGGCACGCCACATCCTCCCGGGCCGCCACGGGCTGTCCATTCTGCGGGGACATGAGGCTAAGGAGGGGGCGGGGCGAGCGCGCCCTCACCCCTTCCCCACAAACCTCCTGCGTGGCTCTCCTGCTGGCCACGCCTGCTGCCATGGAACAGCCGCTTCACGGGGCGCCCAGGGGCGTTCTACCTCCAAGCACACCCCAGTTCTTTTTATTTTTTTAATTAATTAATTAATTTATTTATTTACTTATATTTTTGCGGTACTGGGGGTGGAACCCAGGGGCACTCTATTTCCAAGCTATACCTTCGGCCCTATTTTTTATTTTGGAACAGGTTCTCACTGAGTTCCACGGGGCCTCACTAAGTAGTGGAGGCTGTCCGTGAACCCAGATCCTCCTGTCTCAGCCTCCCAAATGTTGGGATTATAAGCGTGCGCCACCATGTCCATCTATGCATCTATTTATTTATTTTTGCAGTACTGGGGATGGAACCCAGGGGCATTCTACCTCCAAGTTACACCTCCCAGCCCCATTTTTTTATTCTTTATTTTGAAACAGGGTCTCACTGAGTTGCAAAGGGCCTCAATAAGTAGTAGCTGAGACTGTCCGAGAACCACAATCCTCCTGTCTCAGCCTCCCGAATGCTGGGATTACAAGTGTACGCCACCACGCCCAGCTTAGTTTTGTTTTTTTTTTTTTGAAACAGAAATCTCAGTAGGTTGATAAGAGCTTTACTACTTGCTGAGGCTGTCCTCAAACGTATATCCTCCTGCTTCGGCCTCCCTAGTACTGGGATTATAGGCATGCACCACCACACCTGGCTTGTTCCTGACAACGTGTGTGTGTGTGTGTGTGTGTGTGTGTGTGTGTGGTTTTGGGGATGGAACCCAGAGGCATTCTACCTCTAAGCTACACCCCCAGCCCAATTTTTTACTCTTTCTTTTGAAACAGGGCCTCACTGAGTTGCAAAGGGCCTAAGTAGCTGAGGCTGTCTGCGAACCCTGATTCTCCTGTCTCAGCCTCTCAAATGCTGGGATTACAAGCGTGCCTACCACGTCCAGCCCTTGACACCACCTTATTTAAGGTATCTCTCTGGCCTGCCATCTTGGGACACAGTCCTCTTTATAAGTGCGGGGAAAAGGTACCCGAGGGCTGACGTGCTCACCTGGGGTCCCACTGTGTGTAGGGTGCCGGGTCCAGATCCAGCTCTCTCTGCAGGGTCACCCCGGTTCCCGAGCACCCCCCTTACCTCCCCGTGCCGAGGTGGCCCTGCTCACCACGTCCGTGTTGGGGATGGGCGCGGGCACCCAGGCGCCGGTGGCATCACGCCCCTGGTTTTCGTACACCTCCTCCAGCACCTGGCTCTTGTTGATGTCTGTGTCCAGGAGGAGTCTGGGGACAGCAGGACCCCAGGCTCCATCTCCCCTGAGGTCACCCGCTGCTGACCTAGCACTTCCCTGCGTGGCCCCCCACCGCCCTGTGCAGAGGGGACACCCACAGGGACCACCGTGGCTGCCACTGCCTGGCCCTCCCCAGCAGGGGTGGGAGGGGCACGGGCTGGGGCCTGCACCCCGATACCTCCTCTGCGGCTCCACTCTCCAGTTGTCCTGCCAGTGCCATCCCGGGGGGGCCCTGAAATCCGTCTTGGGGAGGGCCTTATGCCCCATGACGTCTGAGAAGTTGGGGCAGTGGTACAGCCCCTGCGGCCCCCACTGGTCTTGATACTTAGCCTGATTCTCGTACTGGGGAGGGAGGGGCCCAGTCAGCGCCCGCCACCTCCTCCAGCACACCGCCCGCATCTCACCCCAAACACTCTCTCCGCCTCTGGGTCTCCAAGCCCGCCTCAGAGCCAGTTAGACTGGGGACTGAACCCAGGGGCGTTCTGCCTCTGAGTTACAGATCCAGAACTTTTTTTTGAAACAAGTTCTCAGTAAGTGGCTGAGGATGGCCTCCTGTCTACACTCCTGCTGTCTCAGCCTCCCGAGTACTTGGATTCTAGGTGTGCACCGCCACGCTGGTGACCTAACTAAATTCCCATCTGCAGTGGATTGAATTGGTGTAGATCCAGAGCCTGTAGGCAGGGAGAGCGGCTTTACTGTGACGCGTGTATTCACACGTGGAGGCGGAAGCCGTGAAAACGTGTGACTTCAGCAAGTGAAGAAGCCGGACACTCAAACCTTACTTCTCTGCTGTTAGAATTAGCTCCTAGCCAGGCGTGGCGGCGCACGCTTGTAATCCCCGCGCTTGGGGGGCTGAGACAGGAGGATCGCGCGGGTTCGAAGCCAGCCTCAGCTACTTAGTGAGGCTCTCAGCAACTTAGTGAGACCCTGTTTCCAAGTAAAATAGAAAATGGGTCTGGGAGTGTAGCCCGGAGGTAGAAAGCCTCTGGGTTCCACCCCCAGTACCACCAAAAAAAAAAAAAAAAAAAAGAATTAGCTCCTCGCCTGGCATGGCCATGCACACCTGTCATGCCAGTACTTAGAAGGCTGAGACAGGAAGACCGCAGGTTCGAGAACAGCCTCAGCAAGTACTGAGACTGTCATCATAGCAACCTATTGAGATCCTGTGTCAAAATAAAACTAAAATAGGGCTGGGGGGTATAGCTCGGAGGTAGAATGCCTCTGGGTTCAATCCCCAGTAACACACACACACACACACACACACACACACACACACACGTGCGCGCGCGCACACACACACACACACACACACACACACACACACACACACGCTCCTGCGCTTTGTCCCTCTCCTGGAGAAGCAGAGGTTCCCTCCCAGCCGCCGATCTGGCCTGGAGGACCCAGTAGGGGCCCGCAGGGGTCCCAGGCTGCCCCGTTGGTGACAAATGAAGCCGGAATGACAGGGAGCCTCGTGCAGCTCACGAGCCCAGACAGATCTCCCCCAGGGAGCGCCCGATGCCCCCCGGGTCACCGCACGCTGAGGCTGGTCCCCAGGGCCCCGGGCTGGCAGTGTTGAGCCCGCCGTCCTCTCTGCCCTTGAACAAGCCCTTCTTAGTTCAGGCCCAGTAGTACGGCCGTGTTTTCTACTCCAGGGCCTCCCGCGCTGACCCCATGGGAGGCCGGCCGCTCACCGTCTCGGCGTACGCCGCGAGGCTGCCGTGCCGCAGCAGCTGCAGGTCCTTGCTGTCCGTGACGTTCCCCAGCCACATGCACACGCGGAGCTGTGCCGGCAGCGTGTCCTTCGGCCCTTCGCCCTCTGGGTACTAAGTCAGAGGCCTGTCAGCCCCACAGGGGCACCAGGCTCCCGCCCCAGCCCTCAGACAGGGATGTGGGGGAGGAGGGACGCCACGCCATGGGGCACGCCTGTCCCTTCCCTGGCCCAGGGAGCAGAGCCCTCGCGGCCCGCTGGGCGCTGGAGCTAAGAGGTGAATGACAGGACTGGGGGTGTGGCTCAGTCATATAGTGTTTGCCAGTGTGTGCAAGGTCCTGCGAGCAAACCCCACATGGCCAAAACACCAGAAATAGTGAACGGTCATGTTCTGCCTTCCTGGGGGAGGCGGTGTGCGGGCGGTCACACCCTGCCTGCGCCTGGCACAGCGCGGGGGACGGTCGGGAGCCGGCAGCGTCTCCAGAGCGGAGCGCTGGATACTTCTGCCCATCTATGGCGCCTCGGTCCTCATGGCCGCCGAGGGCCAGCACACAGTCTCCACGTCCCTTTGACGGAGGAGCAGACTGAGTTCTGGGCAGTCAGGCGTTGGCCCAGGTCACAGGAGCCGAGCCACACTCAGGTTGGGGTTCCTGCGGGGTGAGCAGGCCTCGCGGCCTTGCAGGATGGAGGAACGGCCCAGGGCAGGCGCGTTTGGGGCCAGACACAGCCCTGGGTGGTCGTCTGTTCAGAGGGTAGCCACGGCCAGGGCTGGGGGGTGGTAGGGAGGTTGCCCCTTCTCAGAGGCCATGGGGAGCCCAGGGGGTCTCTGAGGACCACCTCGTCCCAAGGGGAGAAGCTGTTATCAGGGATCCCAGGGTCCAGGCAGTCTTATTTACAGCTTGCCTCTGCTGAGAGGGACTGGCCCCAAATCTTAGAAATATTAAACACTCTGGAGGTCACCCAGCCGTGGCCAGAGGACAGATGACAAGGGGCCAATGGTGGCTGCGAGGGTGGCAGAAGTGACGAATTCAAGGGACATGTGTGGGCACGGGGGACACAGCCTCCGCTTTCCTCTGGGGGCCGCAGTCCCCCGTTCTGCCTAGCAAGACCAAGAGGGAGCGAGCGGGCCACGTCCCGGGAGCCCCGAGGGTGCTGGGCCCCATCTCCCCCTCCCGAGGGCCCCTGTTTCCCACCTGGAGGAGGAGGGTCTGAATCTTCCCACAGAACCTTCCGGAGTGCAGGGTCCCCTCGGGGGAGAACAGGATGGTGTGCGCAGGCACCCGGGCGAAGGCCACTCGCTGCTCCTTGGCCAGGAGCCAGATCATCACATCCGGAAGGCTGATCTGGGGCTGCCAAGGCGGAGGGAATCAGGGCCGCGGCCAGCCCAGCCCTGGCTCTGGCCCACGTCAGGTGCCCAATGCCCACCTCAGGGAGCACGGCGTCGAGGCGGCACAGCCAGCCCTGTGCGGTGGCCACCATGTCCCGGGGCGGGGCCTCCTTGGCCTTCTGCGCCAGCTCCTGCAGGAGGAGGCTGCGGAGCTGCCACCTCTTCCTGTCCAGGTCAGTGGCTCTGGGCTGGTCACTCATGCAGGGCAGAGGGCGCCTGTGGCCAGGGCGGCAGGAGGGGCGCTGGGCCTGTGTCCTGCCACCCAAGGTCACTCTCTCTGGTCTTTTTTTGTGTGTGTGTATGGGTCTTGGGGTGGAACCCAAGGGGATTCGACCTCCGAGCTACACCTCCTGCCCTATTTTTTATTCTTTATTTTGAAACCAGGTCTCATTGAGTTGCAGAGGGCCTCACTAAGTAGCTGAGGCTGTCCACAAACTGCAATCCTCTGGTCTCAGCCTCCCGAATACTGGGATTACAAGCCTGCGCCACCACGCCCGGCTACTATCTCTGGTCTTATCATGCCCAGTGTGCCCTTTCTAGCCTGGAGATCTTGTATGCGCTGCTGGCCTGGCGGGGGCCTTTCCACCTTTCTCTGGGAAGCCAGTTCCCCGTGGGCCGATGTGCGGGCAGCCCTGCCCGGGCGGGGACCGGCTCTCGGGTAAACCCCCGTGCCAGGCGGAATCCCCAGGAGGGTGGTGGATGGAAGGGGCTGGGGGGAGTGTGGGGGTGGGGGGTGTGATTGTCTGGAGAGGGAGTTGTGGGACAGCAGGTGTCATACTGGGTGGGGAAGCTGGGGCCATTTTCTGGGGGAGCCTGGATGGCACTGTTTGGATTCAAGCCAGAAAGACTAGAGCTGAGCTCAGACTTACTGAGATGGCATGCGTGTGTGCATGCGTGTGTGCGTGCGTGTGCATGTGTGTGCGCCTGTGTGTGTGTTCTGCAGAGAGCTGCTCAGGGCCATCAACATCCCATGTTTTGTGGTACTAGGGATCGAACCCAGTAGCATTCTACCTCCAAGCTACACTCCTAGTCTTTTTTTTTTTTTGGTGGTACTGGGGTTCCTGGAAGCCCTTCTACCTCCGGGCTACACTCCCAGACCTATTTTTACATTTTCATTTTGGAAACAGGGTCTCCTAAACCAGCGCGCGCGGCTGGCTTCGAACCTGAGCGATCCTCCTGTCTCCGCCTCCCAAGCGCGGGGATTACAAGCGTGCGCCACCACGCCCGGCACTCCTAGTCTTTTTTTATTTTTATTTTTTAAACAGTACTGAGGATGGAACCCAGGGGCATTCCACCTCTGAGCTACACCCCAGTCCTATATTTAATTCTTTTTTTTTTTTTTTTCCGAAACAGGGTTTCACTGAGTTGCAGAGGGCCTCACTAAGTAGCGGAGGCTGGCCGCGAACCGCGATCCTCTGTCTCAGCCTCCTGAATGCTGGGATTACAAGCGTGCGCCAGCACGCCTGGCTTATATTTTGTTTTGAAACAGGTCTTGCCAAGTTGCTGAGACCGGCCTTGAGCCGGGCCTCCTCCTGTCTCAGCCCCAATCCTGGGCTGGCCCTGCATGCCGCGCTGCCCTCCGCCCTTCTCCAGCCACCCGGGCCCTACTTGCAGTCCTCCAGCAGCTCCCTGAGCAGCCTCTCCCACTGGCGGAGCAGAGCCGGGTCCCTGGGGTTGCGCATGGACCTCAGAGTGTCCAGGTTGGCTTTCTACCCGCGGAGAGAAAGGGGGTAGCAGGCCTCAGCAGGAAGGTCTTCCTGGGTTAACAAGACCAAGAGGGCTTTGGCCCGCGATCTGGGGATGCCAGTCCAAGGCTGCGCCCTGCCCCTCTGCCCACCTCCTGTTACCCACCAGAAGGCAGGGTGGCTGGAAGTCCCGACTTCGCGGCTCAGCGCACAGTCCTGACCCCTGGCCCCAACTGAGATGTGCGTGTTGTGTCGAAGGTAGGGTCCGGGGTGTGGGTCTCCTAAGCCCTATGCTTCTTGACAGGTACCTAAGACCCTCAGTGATTGAACCATCCCCACCTCTCCGCCTCCCTGTCACTCCCAGGCCCCCACCACTTTAATCTGGGTGCATTGCCACCCCCTTCTTTCCCCGCCCCACCCACATACTCCTACCCTGCTGAAACGCCACCTCCTCTGTGAAGACCTCGGCTCTCCTCTCTGCCCCCTCGGACCCTCTGGCCTGTCTCCCCCGCAGCCCTACGTGTGGGGCTTGCCCCCGTGGCGAGGACGCGGGCTGATAGCGTCTCTCCGGCGCAGCGTGTGGGAGCGAGCCTCCGCTCCGTCTCCTAGCCGGGAAACGTGCTCAGCCTCCCGGCCCGGCCACTCACCAGGCGGTCCCGGGTGAAGTGGAGCTGGTTGAGGCAGCTGATGCGGAAGCCGACATCCTCCCAGCTGGAGGTCACAGCCACGACGGGCTTGGTGTTGTACCAGGGCACGTAATGGTAGATGTTCCCTGAGTGGAGAAGTGGGCAGAGGAGTCTGAGCAGCCGGGGCAGGCAGGCTGCTGTCACCGGGGTCCCTGCCACTGGGTCCTGGGCTCCTAGGTTCTGAAAGGCTCTGCTCACAGAGCTGACTGGACACGTCCAGCGGGGAGGCCAGCGGGCTGTCGCGCGCACCAATCCCAGCCCGCCGGGCATTCCCGGTGCTTAGTGTTCGAGTCCCTGGCTGGCAGGGCGGGGGGATGATTCAGGCAGTTTGCCCCAGGGGGCCCAGGCAGTTGTAAGCGGGCCTCTGGTGGCAGAGTCCCCCATTCTGAACCCAGGCGAGATGCCGGGCCAGGGCCATGCCTCACGGCTGTTAGGCCCCAGAGGAATGGCGCTTGGGTCACAGAGGCACAGGATGACCGGCCAGCAGAGGACTTGATAGGCTGCAGGTGGGGACAAAAGACGGTAGTGCAGATGGCAGGCTGGGCTCCCTGGCAAGGTTCCTTCCAGAAGAGAACGGAGCAGGATGGAACGGAATGGGAAGCATGACCTTTCGCTTTCTTTCTTTCCTTCTTTTTTTTTTTTTTTTTCAACCCAGGGGCACTCTACCTCCAGACTACACCTCTAGCCCTTTTTTTATTCTTTATTTTGAAACAGGGTCTCAGTGAGTTGCTGAGGGCCTCACTAAGTAGCTGAGGCTGTCCACAAACCTGGGATCCTCCTGTCTCAGCCTCCCAAGTGCTGGGATACAAGCACATGCCACCACGCCCAGCTAAGCATTCTATGGTGAAGCGCACTATTGCATCGGCTTCAAAGGAGGGAATCCACAGACGTCAAAGCAGTGTCTCAAAACCCATAAGGAAGCTGGGTGTGGCGGTGCACGCCTGTCATCCCAGTACTTGGGAGGCTGAGAAAGGAGGATCGCAGGTTCAACAGCCTCAGCAATGTAGGGTGACTCCCAGCAGCCTAGTGAGACTTGGTTTCAAAATAAAAATATAATAGGGCTGGGGTGTGGCTCAGAAGTAGGGAGAATGGAAAGATGTTTCTACCAGATGAGGAACGGCAAGGATCTCTGCAGCCACCAGAGGCATGAAGAACCCTAACCCTAGCCCCTCACCCTAACCCTAGCCCCTAACCAGAGGAGCCAAGCTGAGCCCCAGTTCTGCACCCCCGCCCCAGGCTGGGAGAGAACGCGTTTCTGTTGGGTTACGCCATCCAGTTCATCGCACCTTCTGGCACTGGGGATGAAACCCAAAATCATTTAATCTCCACCCCGAGCCCTTTTTTATTTTTTGTTTTGAAACAGGGTTTCACTAGGTTGCTAAGAGTTTTGTTATGTTGCTGAGGCCGTCCTCGAACCTACGATCCTCCTGTGTCAGCCTCCCGAGTACTGGGATTACAGGCCTGTACCACCATGCCGGCTAGGTGCCTCGTGAGCAGCCCTGGGATGCAAAGGTGGGCTCCCGCACCTCCGTCCCGGGGCCAGGCGAGGTGGGCCGTGACCGTTACATGGATGGGCAGTGGGGAGGCGTCCGGTCTCCACTGCAGCTTTCGGTGGCGGGGAAGAAAATCTTCCCCATATCTATAGTATGACTTCTCATTCTGAGATCATGCTGCCTATGAAGTTTGAAGGATATTAAGCAAAAAAATTTTTTTAAGTTTTTTTTGGGGGGTATGGGACCGGGACTGAACCCAGGCCTTCTACCTCTGAGCTATACCTTCAGTTCTTTTATTTATTTTGACAGAGTGTTGCTAAGCTGCTGAGAATCCTGCTCCTTTTCTGAGGCTGGCCTCAAACCTGCAACCATCCTGTCTCATCCTCCCCAATACTGGGGTTATAGGGGGGCTGGAGGCACGAGGGGGTTGCGTTCAATGCACAGCCTGAGTCCTGACATGGTCACTTCACCTCACAACACACCGAGCTTGATACTTGGGTGTGTGTATTTCCCTAAAATACTAAAAAGAGCGAGGGGAGAACACGACAAAATCAGTATATATACGTACATACTACAGCATGTGAAAGGATGGGAAACCCATGGAGAAGAATACAGTGGGCGTGGATAAAGAGAGCCATGAACCTTTAAAGTAGAATGGACGGAGCCAGGCCTGGTGGCGCACGCCTGTAATCACAGCGCTTGGGAGGCTGAGACAGGAGGATCGCAGGTTCACGGCCAGCCTCAGCTACTTAGTGAGGCCCTCTGCAACTTAATGAGACTTTATTCTTTATTCAAAATAAAGAATATGGGAGGCGGAGACAGGAGGATCATGCAGGTTCGAAGCCAGCCGCGCTGGCGTAAGAGACCCTGTTTCAAAAATATAAAATAGGTCTGGGAGTGGAGCCCGGAGGTAGAAGGGCTTCCAGGAACCCCAGTACCACCAAAAAACAAAACAAAACAAAAAACAAAAACAAAAACAAAAAAACAAAAACAAAACAAACAAACAAAAAAACAAAATAAAGAATAAAAAATAGGGCTGGGGGTGTGGCTCTGAGGTAAAATGTCCCTGGGTTCAATCCCCAGTACCGCAAATAATTAATAATAAAAATAATAGAATGGATGGTTGAAATCGGGACTCAGTGGCAGCCCACATTAAATAGAACTGGGGCAGCTGCAGGCTCACGGGCAGCTCGTTTCCCAGTGTGACCGTGCCACAAGGTGGAGGGGCCCGTCGGAGGCGGGCCTGGCCAAGTGTGCCGTCATGGCGGGCTTGTGCTGGTCTCAAGGAGGGGCCGGTCCTGCAGCGACGGGCGAGTTGCTGTGAAGGCAGGTTCTTAAGTCCCGGCTCCCTGGCCCTCCCTGTCCTCTCGATTCTCTTCTCGTGTGAGTGCGCTCTTGTGTTCACCCCCGACAGGTGATGATATCTGCCAAGGCCCTCAAGAGACGCTAGTGCCGTGTGTTTGGACTTCCCACCCACCAGAATCATGAGCAAAAGAAGCCCTTCTTTCTTTGTAAAGTATCCAGCACTCAGGTATTTTGTTATAGCGACACAAAATGGACTAAGAGTTGCCAAAAATTGTCTGGAGTAGTGTGACGGAAGGAATCCAGAGCCTTGGAGAGAGAGAGGTGGCGAGAGCGCTTATTATGAATGAACTGCGTTCTCACCTTCCAGCTTTGCTGAAGGAACTACACTGGCACGCTCTTCACAGGCTTCCGGAAATACCGTCTTTCATGAGTTCTAAGCTATCCCTCTATTCCTGTCCCTGGAATGAGGACATATTGTAAAGACTGCAGCTCACGCTTTGACAGTGGTGTGTTTTTCTGAGTTGTTCATAAAATAGTAGTGCATCCTATCACACACACAAAAATAGAACGGATCTGGGCGTGGTGGTGCACACCTGTAATCCCAGTACTTGGGAGGCTGCGACAGGAGGACTGCAGGTTCAAGGCCGGCCTCGGCAACTGAGCAAGACCTCCAGAAACCCAGAGAGACCCTGTTTCAACAACACTGGGGGTGCAGCTCGCAGGTAGAATGCCCTCAGGGTTAATCCAAAATGCCAAAAGTGAGTAAGGAATAATAGAACAGAATGGTTACCCAAGACCATCTGAGAAGACTTAGGGGTATCCGGAATGTAGCCCAGGGAGACCGCAAGAGAAAACATGGAGGGGAGCTTTAAGAATATGGAGGGTAGAATGAAGGATGGAGTGATCTCCTGAAGGAGACAGGAGAGAGGAGAGATGATTTACCAAGAGGAAATTTCTGAGATGGTCCGGAAGTCTTGGGAGACGCCAGCTCCGCCTCTGGTGCCGAGCAAATGGTGAGAATAAGAAGCCGGCAGGGAGCCGGGCGGGAGCCACGCAGCCCCCCCACCATGGTCCTGGACGGCGTACAAAGGCCACAAGCGCGGAGGCCACTGCGCCAGCAAGCGAGGAGACAGATACAATCTGCAGACTCAAAATACTCAGAGAGGCCTGCCAAGAGCTAGGCGGCCGCCACAGAAGCACGAGGGGAGGAGGCTGCAGCCGGGGAAGGGGACGGCGAGACGGCAGCTCTGCAGGCGGGCGAGGGTCGCGGGGAGCCAGCAATAACACGCTCCCCGAGGGGGTCAGGACTCAAGTGGAAGGAAAAATAAAACAGCAGAGAAAGGAAGCCCACAGAAGAGGCCCAAGAGAGGCCAGGCCTGGGAGGCAACCCAGCGAGGGCCCAGGAGAGCGGGTCCAGAGCGACGGCGCACGCCTGTCACCCAGTACGTGGGAGGCTGAGACAGGAAGACCGCAGGCTTGAGGCCGGCCTCAGCCATTTAGCAAGACCCTATTTTTTTTTGTGTGTGTGTGTGTGGTGCTGGAGATGGAACCCAGGGGCAGTCTACCTCAGAGCTACACCCCAGTCCTATGTTTTATTCTTTATTTTGAAGCAGGGTCTCACTGAGTTGCAGAGGGCCTCACTAAGTAGCTGAGGCTGTCTGTGAACCACGATCCTCCAGTCTCAGCCTCCCAAAGGCTGGGATTACAAGTGTGTGCCACCATGCCCGGCTAAGACTCTGTTTCAAAATAAAAAATAAGAGGGGCTGGAGGTGTAGCTTGGAGGTAGAATGCCCCTGGGTTCAATCCCTGGAATAAAAGGAAGGAAAGAAGGAAGGAAGGAAGGGAGGGAGGGAGGGAGGGAGCGAGGGAGGGAGACAGGCCTGTTTCCTACATTTTCAGCTGAGTGTTGAGTCACTGAGACAGATAAACGTCTGCGTGCATATGAGAAGATGCACAACCTTCACTTACAATCAGGAAAATGTGAATTCAGGCATGTGAGATACTATTTGGCATTCCCCAGACTGGCAGAAATTGACAGGCTGGGCGGCGTCAAGCGCTGGTGAGAGCGGGGCACACTGGGGGCTCCCACGCTCTGCCGACGAGAGCACAATTCCAACAATCACATCTGCGTGCAGTGTCTCCTCTCTAGGTGTGTAATTTAGAGGAATTCTTGCACTTATGACCGGGAGGCGTGTACAAGAATGTTGATACCAAAACTATTTTGCTAGCAAAAAGGAGGCACAACCTAACGTCTACATGTGCCCCGACATCTGAGGTCTAGTCACGACGGAAACACCCAGAAATGACGAGGAGCTGCAGCTACACACACCATATAAAAAACCGCAATGTTGAGTACAAGATGTCTCTTACGTGTGTGTGTGTGTGTGTGTGTGTGTGTGTGTGTGTGTTACTGAGGATGGAACCCAGGGGCATGCTATCTCTGAGCTACACCCTCAGCCCTGTTTTTTATTCCTTATTAGAAACAGGGTCTCACTAAGTTGCGGAGGGCTTCACTAAGTAGCCGAGGCTGGCCGCGAACCTGTGATCCTCCTGTCTCAGCCTCCCAACTACTGGGGTTACAAGCGTGCGCCACCACGCCCGGCTCCTAGCCTCTTACATCTTGATGTAAGCAAAGCCTCCGTATGTTCCCTGGGAAGAGCCTAGCTCTGTGCCCGGCAAGCAGCAAAGCAGCAACTGCCTTCGTGTGTGTGTGTGTGTGTGTGTGTGTGTGTGTGTGTGTGTGTGTGTTACTGAGGACGGAGCCCAGGGACACTCTCTACCACTGCTACACCCCTAGTCCTTCTTAGTTTCTTGTGTTGAGACGGGGTCTGGCTACACTCCCCAGGCCAGCCTTGAACTCGCGATACACTGTGCCCGGCTTCTCCCTTGTACTAGGATCTAAATACTACCGTCGTAGATCACTGGGCTGTACTGTGTGGTCGAGACCAGAGGCTTGTAGTTCGGGTCCGTCTTGTTTCCGTAGTGGCCGATGCTGACCTCGAACTGGATCAGGTCCTTAAAGCTGGGCATCATGGTACAGGAAAGGAAGATGACACACAGCCCGTACTTCTGGCGATTCTGTTGTTTCTAAAATGACACCCCACACCCCGCTCCCATGAGCCAAAGAGGAGCAGGGCCGCGGGGAGGGGCGGCCAGGCTGAGCTGCGGCCCTGCTCTCCTCTGGTGAGCCTGGCCCTCAGCGACGCCCCTGGGGCAGCTCCTCTTGTCTTCCCCGGTCCAAGTAGAGGAGCCTCCTCTTCGTCTAACGGTCCTGCTCAGCAAGCCGGGCGGGCAGGCTGCAGCTAAGTTGTCGGCACGCTGCCGCACACTTCCACTTCTGGCCTCAGCTGCACCCCGCCCCCCCACCTCATTTCACACCGCACACCCCACCCGCCCAGCTCCTCTCCATCACCTAGCTTGTGTGCACTCCCTCTCTTTCTCTCTTTCTTTCTTTCTCTCTCTCCAAGCGTGCTTGTAATCCCAGTATGTGGGGGGCTGAGACAGGAAGATTGCAATTTGCAGCCAGCCTCAGCTACTTAGTGAGGCCCTCTGAAACTTAATGAGACCTTGTTTCAAAATAAAGAATAAAAAATAGGGCTGGAGGTAGCTGGGCGTGGTGGTGCACGCTTGTAATCTAGCATTCAGGAGGCTGAGACAGGAGGATTGCAGTTCGTGGACAGCCTCAGCTACTTAGTGAGATCCTGTTTCAAATTAAAGAATAAAAAATAGGGCAGGGGCTATAACTTGGAGGTAGAATGCCCCTGGGTTCCATCCCTAGGGCCATACACACACACAAAAGTAACCCTCTTGTGGGCATGGTGGCACACGCCTATAATCCCAGTGCCTGGGAGGCTGAGGCAGGAGGATTGCAGGTTCAAGGACAGCCTCAGCAGCACAGAGAGACTCTCCACAACCTAGAAAGACCCTGTTTAAAAACAAAAGATAAAAAGGACTGGCAGAGTCAGGTGTAATCCCAGTACTTGGGAGGCCGAGACAGGAGGATGGCAGGTTCAAAGCCAGCCTCGGCAACTTAGGGAGGATCTCAGCAACCTAGTGAGACCCTGTTTCCAAGTAAGAAATAAAATCGGGCTGGGGGTGTAGCTTGGAGGTGTTACTGGGGATTGAACCCGGGGCATTCTATCACTGAGCTACACCTCCAGCCTTTTTAAAAATTTGAAACAAGATCTAAGTTGCTGCTTTGGTCTCAAACCTACAATCCTCCTGTCCCAGCCTCCGAGTCCTGTTTTGGCACCACCACACTAGCCTGAGAGCACACGTTTCTTAAACTGAAACCTTGCTCCTCTGGGTCCCCCCGGCCACAACACTGAGCGTCTCACTGCATAAAGACCCCGGCAGGCGCTTGGTAAACACTCAGGTGGCCATCGAGCCCCCTCCACACCCAACAGCTCGCTCACGGCCAGCTGGCTTCTCTGCCCGCGGTAGATGGGGCCGGCAGAGGGACTCTCCGTCCTGGGCCACCGTTCCCCGTGGTTACCTCTATCCTGGCCACTTCGCGGGAGAGATCCTTTATTGTAGTGTCTTGATGGGCTTTGACCTGGGTGATTAACTCCAGAAAGACCCGGCCTCGATAAGCTAAGCCAGCCTTAATAGCGTTGGGAAGACACTGGGGCTAGAGACAGGGAAAGACGGAGACTAGGGGTGAGGAAAAGCCGGAAGACTCCCTGAAACCCCAGCAGCAAGACAAGGCTGTGCAGCGACCACCTGCACAGTCCAGGGAGGAACTCCAGACACGCCAGACCCTGCGTGCCAGGGAAGCTCTGGGCCCTGTGCCCCCAGCGCCCGCCGCTCCAGCTCCTGCATCCACCTGCTGGCCAAGCTGTAGGACCCAGGCCCTGGAGGATGCTCTCCTGGCCTGGCCAATCAGGGCTCGACCCGCCTACTCAGCAAGAGCAATTGGTCCAAGGAGAGCACACTTGACATAAGCAGGCCAATTAGAGTGCTTGCCTGGTGCCAAGGCCAGGTTCCCAGCCCCAGGCCGGAATTTGGCTAGAAAGCGCCTCCTGTTGGTGCCCATGTGCCTGCGGACCCTGCGCACTGGAGTCCTCAGCCTTGTTCCACGTGTGTGTTTGGGTCCTGGGGTGGAACCCAGGGGCCTTCTACCTCTGGGCTACACTCCCAGACCTATTTTATGTTTTATTTGGAAACGGTCTTGCTAAGTTGCTGAGAGCCTCACTGAGTAGCTGAGGCTGGCCTTGAACTGCGTGATCCTCCTGTCTCAGCCTCCCAAGTGCAGGGACTACAAGCATGCGCCACCATGCCCAGCCATCCCCTTTTTTGAAAGAGGGTCTTGCTAAGTTGCTGAGGGTTTCGCTAAATTGCTGAGGCTGGCCTCAAGCCTGAAATCTTCCTGTCTCAGCCTCCCAAGTACTGGGATTCCAGGTGTGCACCACCACACCCAGCGGCCTCATCCTGTTTTCACCTGAGCCAATTTAAGCTGAGTTCCTGGCACGTGTGACCAGCTTTGACTGCCCCCAACTCTGCTCCATTGATCTGCATTCTTCCTTCCTGCTGGAAGTCTTCCTGAGGTCTCGTCTCCGTGCCCCCTCAGCGGCCGCCCAGGGCACCCATTTGCTCCTTTCTTGGGCCAAAGCCATGCCTCACATATGCATGGCTACTTATGTATAGCGCCAGGTCCTCTATGGGAGCACGGTGACCACGCCAGGGCTGTCCTCCCTGAGTCCTCCATGGGAGCATGGCGACCACACACTAGGGCTGTCCTCCCTGAGTCCTCCATGGGAGCACGGTGACCACACACCAGGACTGCCCTCCCTGAGTCCTCCATAGGAATACGGCGACCACACACTAGGGCTGTCCTCCATGAGTCCTCCATGGGAGCACATTTACCACACACTAGGGCTGTCCTCCCCGAGTCCTCCATGGGAGCATAGTGACCACACACTAG
The DNA here is from genome assembly GCF_963383645.1 of Muscardinus avellanarius. Lineage (NCBI taxonomy): Eukaryota > Metazoa > Chordata > Mammalia > Rodentia > Gliridae > Muscardinus > Muscardinus avellanarius. The sequence goes on along the minus strand of NC_137801.1, from coordinate 88,961,588 downwards.
GCACTAGGGCTGTCCTCCCCGAGTCCTCCATGGGAGCATGGTGACCACACACCAGGGCTGTCCTCCCTGAGTCCTCCATGGGAGCACGGAGACCACACACTAGGGCTGCCCTCCCTGAGTCCTCCATGGGAGCACAGCGACCACACACTAGGGCTGTCCTCCATGAGTCCTCCATGGGAGCACAGCGACCACACACCAGGGCTGTCCTCCCTGAGTCCTCCATGGGAGCATAGCGACCACACACCAGGGCTGTCCTCCCTGAGTCCTCCATGGGAGCACAGCGACCACACACTAGGGCTGTCCTCCCTGAGTCCTCCATGGGAGCACAGAGACCACACACCAGGGCTGTCTTCCCTGAGTCCTCCATGGGAGCATGGTGACCACACACCAGCCCGTTCCCTGGGCACCTCCCAGCCCTGGGTGCTTTACAATGGCAGGTTTGACCTCCGCCGCCCCGAGAGCTGAGCAGAGAAGCTTACCGTGCCTCCTTCCTGGATCCTAAAAGGGGCCTTTTTACCACCGTAGAGAGTCAGGAAGCTGGGCCCAAAGCAGGGCAGGAAGCCGGAGTACATCCCTGGAAGGAGAGGCCGTGAGAGGCGGGCGCAGGCGGGGCGCGGGGCGGGCCAGGACTCGGCTTGCCTTCGATCTCCTCTCCGGTGGACGAGATATGGCTGAAGCACAAGCTGACTGTCCCGATCTCGTCCTGACAATCTTGCCTGTAGCTGGGGAGATGAGTGCGCGTGAGGCCCTGCGTGCTCTGGCCTCCTCCCCCACCCGCAGGCCGCTCGCTCACCAGTCCAGGACCCTGAGTCTGATGTAGCTGGAGAGACAGGGCAGCTGCAAGAAAGGCAAGGGTGCAGTGAGCGGGCGCCAGGCCTCGCCAGGCCAGACAGTGGCTGGGAGGGAGCCGTGGGCCACCCGGCTCGGCTGTCCCTTAACCCAGACAAGCTGGACTGAGCAGGCGGCTTGGGGCCTCAACACTGGGACCCGCTTACCTGGGGCCCTTGCAAGGCCTCAGGACCGCGCCACGTCATCATTTTGAATTCTTTGGGGTGTTCTTGTTATTGGTTTTGGTACTGAGAATTGAACCCAGGGGCATTCTACCTCCAAGCTACACCAGCCCTATTTTTTTTTTCTTTTTGCGGATCTGGGGGTGGAACCCAGGGGCATTTGACCTCCAAGCTACACCCCCTGCCCAATTTTTTCTTTATTTTGAAACCGGGTCTCACTGAGTTACGGAGAGCCTAAGTAGCTGAGGCCGTCCGCGAACCGAGATACTCAGGTCTCAGCCTCCCAAATGCTGGGATTACAAGCGTGCCCACCACACCCAGCTCACCAGCCCTATTTTTATTCTTTATTTTGAAACAACACGGTCTCACTGAGTTGCAAAGAGCCTCACTAAGTAGATGAGGCTGTCCTTGAACTGTGATCCTCCTGTCCCAGCCTCTCAAATGCTGAGATTACAAGTGTGCCCACCACATCTGTCTCATTTTGTCTTTTGAGATGAGGCCTTGCTCTGTGCCCAGGCTGGTCTCAAATACCTAGGCTCAAGCAATCCTTTTGCCTCAGTCTGCCGAGGAGCTGGGACTACATTAGTAGTGTACTCACTACTACCCCCAGCGTGTTTGTACAGAGTACTGGAGGTTGAGCACAGAGGCCTTCTACTTCCAATTCCAAGCTACAGGCCTAGCCCTATTTTATTTTTTAATTTAAAAGAGGGTCTTGCTAGCCAGGCGAGGTGGCGCATGCTTGTAATCCCTGCGCTTGGGAGGCAGAGACAGGAGGATCGCGCAGGTTTGAAGCCAGCCACGCGTGCTGGCTTAGGAGACCCTGTTTCCAAATAAAAATGTAAAAATAGGTCTGGGAGTGTAGCCCGGAGGTAGAAGGGCTTCCAGGAACCCCAGTACCACCACCAAAAAAAAAAGAGGGTCTTGCTAAGTTGCTGAGGCTGGCCTTGAACCTGTGATTCTCCTGACTCAGCCTCCCAAGTACTGGCATTATAGGTGTGTGTCACCATACCTGGCTTGTTATCTTTTTTAATATGGCTAAAAGGACACATTTAAATTTCCTGGAAGCTGGGTACAGTGACACACACCTGTAATCTCTGTACTAGGGATGTGAGGATCACTGGCTTGAGGCCAGCCTCCACAATTTAGCAAAACCCCCAGCAACTTAGTGAGGCTCTGTACCAAATTAAACAGTGAAAAGGGATGGGGATGTAGCTCAGAGGTGGATGTGCCTGGGTTCGTCCCCGGCATCACGGAGGCAGACACACAGATTTCCTGGAAGGCTCGCTTGCGTGGGCGCTCATTGCTCCAGACTTGGGTGAATTCAGGAAGGTCTTCCGTGACCTGTCTTGGGCTTCCCCGGCTGTCGGGAGGAGCCCCCTGGCTGTGCTTCATGGCCCAGCTTCCATCGGACCCACGCGGCTCCCAGGCTCCCTCCCGCCTGGGCTGCCTGGGCCCTGGGAAGGGCGAGCGGCTCTACCTGGACCTGGAAGGTCAGGATCTGGTTCCAGATGGGGGTGTCGGTTTGGGTCTGCACAATCGTCCTGAGCTGGGGACATCCCGAAGCAGGAAGCAGGCGTTAGGACTTGGACCCCAAGTGTCCCCCAGGATTCAGGTGTTAAGTAAGTGTCTGGTCCCCCGCAGAGGCACTGGTGGGGCGCCAGGGAGCTAGCGAGGTCGCTGGGTGGTCCCTCAGGGGAGCCTGGGCAGGGCCTCCTCCCTCCCTCCCCCCTGTGTGGCCTCCTCACAGGCCCCAGAGCAAAGGGCCGCCCGGAGTGAACCCTCAGGAACCACAGAGAAGCAAGCCTCCTCCGTTATTTTGTTATCTCAGCAGGGGAAGCTGAAGTTGTAGCTGGCGGGAGCGACAGGGCTCTCCTTAGCGCTCCCACGCCCTGGGCGGCCAATTCTGGGTCCTCCTGCCCTCCAGCCTGCTCTCGGTCTATGAACTACTTTTTTTTTTTTTTTTTTTTGACCAAGGATTAAACCCAGGGGCATTTTGCCTCCAAGGTACATCTTCAGCCAATTATTTATTTATTTTGCAGTTCTTGGGATGGAACCCAGGGACATCCTACCTCCGAGTTACGCCCCCAGCCCTATTTTTTATTCTTTATTTTGAAACAGGGTCTCACTGAGTTGCAGAGGGCCTCACTGAGTAGCCGAGGCTGACCACAAGCCCCGATCCTCTGGTCTCAGCCTCCCGAACGCTGGGATTACAAGCGTGCGCCACCACGCCCGGCTGCCCTCAGCCCTTTTTAAATTTCATTTTGAAACAGGGTCCGGCACACCCGCCTCCGCCCTGCGCCGTCTGGGCTGCCTGAGTCCTGTGGTTACAGGCACTCCCCACCGCACCTGCTGGATGCGCTGCTTTTGTAGGTGCCAGGTTCTCTGGGCCTCCGACCGTCTCTGACTCACCTTCTCCCCAATCAGTTCCACCTCCAGCATCGGGTTCACCAGCTGGCGTTTCTCTGTGAACAGGAAGCGAGGGGCTTCTAAGACCGCAGCATCCCCCTCTGTCTCTGTCTCCCCCTGGGCCAACCCATCATCCCCACACAATGGCGTGGGGTGGGGGAGGACGCTCACAGGAACCTTCGTCCTGATCTGGCACCAAGGACAGGTCAGGCGCCCGGGCGTGTTTGAGAGGACGCCCGCGGGACCTTCAGAGACCCCGTTCAGTTCTCGTCTGTTCCTCGCCCCTAAGCTTAGGCGTGAGCAGTGAGCTGTGCCCAAGGAGACCCAGAGCCAGGAGCCCCAGGGAACACAGCAAGAGCGAGAAGAAACGCCCAGTGCCCTCAGCGTCCGCCCGCCCGGCCCGTACAGGTACCACACCTGGCGCGGTGGAGCGCCAGGCAGGAACACATGGCTGCTCACGCACCGTGCCCCCGCCAGCACATAGAAAACCCCACGCCTGTGGAAGCAGCGTCTTCTCTCGGGGTTCCCTCCTTCCCACGTTTTATCCCTAATAAAGCCCGTTCCTTGCGTGGAGCCGTGTCCCCCTTCGTCCCTGTTTCCTAGCAGGAGCTTAGTGTCCCCGAGGCCCTGGAGCCCAAGCGGGGCGCTCAGCGCTCCTCGCGCCCCGACTTAACGGAGATGAAGGTCCTCTGCACAGTAGATGAAGAACTGCAGGTAAGCCATGCGGGCTGGGCCTGCCGTGGACTTGAGGACTTGAATGTGGGTGTCAGCCCCGTAGTGCAGCTTTTGGTCTACCTGGAGAGAAGGCAGGGTCCCGGGGAGGTCGCGGCCGGACCACCCACCCGCGCTTCCCCCTCCCACTCGGGACAGGGGCAGCGGGACTGCCGTGTGGAAGGCGCCGGTGCTCAGGGTGGTGGCCATTCCCAGGGTCCGGGGTGCCCAAGGAAGAGGGGCTTGGGTGGGGCAGCCTCACCAGGGCCTGGTCTCCCACGCCGAGGGCACAGATGGTGACCTTCAGGTAGCCCCTCACACCACTGCTGGGTTCCTGCGGCTGGCAGAGACCCAGCCATTTCCTGAGGAGGGTGTGACCTGGAGAGCGGCCGGGAGGGGCTCCATTGCTCTTCCCAGTCGCGGCTTGGGGGGCGGAAGGGGCAGGAAGGCAGGACTCTCCCGCGTTCTGGTTCTATCCAGGGTCACTCCCACCGGGAGGCAGCAGCCCTGCACCCTTGGGGCCAACTGCTGCCTCTGGGGAAGGGGGCCCCATTCCCGCTCTGGGAACCTACTGTCCTGCCTGGCCTGCTCTGCAGTCAGACAGCCCAGAGGCAGGCGTTTCCCCGCCCCAAAGTCCCAGCCTCAACCTGGTGGGCGCACTAAGGCCAGATCAGGTAGAGACCTCAGACTGAAGCAATCTCAAGCCCTGCACAGCAGTGGTTAGAGGAGGAGGAGGAGGAAGAGGAGGAGGAGGAGGAATGATCCGTGGGTACAGGGGTGCAGCTGAATAGAAGGTCATAAAACACCTCAAGTTCCATAAAGCACAGTAAGGTAATAATTGTGTAGCTAGCCGAGGGGTGTGTGTGTGTGTGTGTGTGTGTGTGTGTGTGTGTGTTGTTACTGGGGATTTAACCCAGGGCCATTCTATCTCCAAGCTATACCCCCAGTTCTATTTTATCTTGAAACAGGGTTTCCTAAGTCACTGCAGGACTTGCTGAGTTGCTGAGAACGGCCTCGAACCTGCCATCTTTCTGTCTCAGCCTCCTAAGTACTGGGATTATAGGTGTGTGCCACCATGCCTGGGTTAATTCATTCTCTCTGTCTGTCTGTCTGTCTGTCTGTCTCTCTCATAATGGGAACTTAACCCGGGGGCAGTCTACCTTAGAGCTATACCCCAGTCCTTTTTATCTCTGAAGCAGGATCTCACTAGGCTACTGAGAGTCTCACTGCATTGCTGAGGCTGTCCTCGAACCTATGATCCTCCTGTCTCAGCCTCCCAAGTACTGGGATTACAGGCATGTGCCACCAGGCTCGGCTTAAAAAACATTTTTTAAAAACCTCAAACTCAATCTCCTGGTTTCAAAGAAATAGAAATCCAACTCAGTGTTGGGATAAAACTTTAGCATTGAGCCTAGCATGGTGGCGCACACTTGTAATCCCAGCATGTGGGAGGCTGAGACTGGAGGGTCCAGGTTCTTGGACAGCCTCGGCTACTTAGTGAGGCCCTCCGCAACTTAGTGAGGCTCTGCTTCAAAATAAAGAATAAAAAATGGTGCTTGGGGTGCAGCTTGGAGGCAGAATGGCCCTGGGTTCAATCCCCAGCACCACACACACACACACACACACACACACACACACACACACACTTCAGTATTGGATCCAAAAGGATCCTCTGAGTTTTTCAGGAGATGTTATAAATATGAAAGATAAAATAGCACAGAGTGTGGAAAAATACTACCGAGTACGGAAAGTAACTGATGCCCTCAAACACTCCACCCTATCCTGAGGAGTGTGTGTGTGTGTGTGTGTGTGTCTGTCTGTCTGTCTGTCTGTCTCTGTCTGTCTGTGTTATTGGGAAGTGAACCCGGGGCATTTTACCTCTGAGTTACACCCTCAGCTCTTTTTATTTTTTTGTTTTGAAACAGGGTCTCACTAGATTGCTCACGCTGTCCTCAAACCCATGTTCCTCCCGTCAGCCTCTCAAACACTGGGCTTACAGGCCTGCGCCAGCGCCCCCAGCGTGCTGGGGGCTTTGAGGTGGTGTGGTCCTGGCCTGATTTATCTCAGCAGACACATGGATTTGCAACAACTGTCACCTACCTGGAGAATGGTAGATAAACCCAATGTCTGTCTGAAAAGAAAAGAATGCGATACGGATGAGAGTTCTGCTATACTTCGGGCCTCCCAAAGGCCAGTGTTCAAGTCTTGGTCCTTGGCTCAGGCGGTGACGGACCTTTAAGAGGTGGGGCCTAGCGGAGGCCTTGAGGTCATTGGGGGTGTGCCCGTGAAGGGGACTGAGGGTCCCCAGTGCCCTCCTCTGTCTCCTTCACTTCCCGGCCATGAGGGCGAGCTAATATACTCCATCAGGCACTCCTGCCGCGACGGGCTGCCAAAGGCTCCAAGCAACCAGGCCAACCATGCTGGACTGAAGTGGTCAAGCAAAATATCCCCTCTTCTTTCTGACTTGATCGTCTCGGGTGCTCGCTGTCGTAAGGAGCGCTGACTAGCAACACAGCCTCCAGCCAAGCGGGGCAGAGGCAGCTGCCCCATGATAGGACTGCTACCCGAGCTGGAGCACAAGCTTTGCCTCCCCCCTTCCATCTTCAGAACCCCCTGGACGGAGGCCCACCGTCACGTGCGCTCTGCGGGGGACGGCGCCGTGTGCGAGGAGAGCCCGAGTCTCACAGTCAGTGAGGAGCCTTAGCACACTGTCTCCCGGCCACACAGCCTTGCCGCTCCCCATCCCCGGGCAGGAGGAAGGGCCAGGACGGTCAGGCAGGAGCAGGCCAGGACACCAAGGCTTGCCTTTCTCCTGCGAGCTGGTTTCTGGCAGCCCGAGGGATTTGGTTCAGGGTCGAAGGGAGGATGTATGGGACCAGGGACAGCCTTGCCCCAGAACCTGAAGCTTCCGCGGGTCAATACCAAAGTTCTACATGCAGGCCACTACAGCACGCAGTCACTCATCCCAGGGCGCGGGAGGCTGAGACAGGAGGAGCACAGGTCTGAGGACGGCCTCAGCAAGTAGTGAGACTCTCATCAACCTAGTGAGACCCTGTTTCAAAATCTAAATAAAATAGGTAGGCAAAGACTTCTTACATGCAACAAAAAGGGACACTCCGCGATGGAGGGTTGCCTAGTGCCGGAGCGCTTGCGAGCGTATACGAGGTGCGGGCTCCATCCCTGGCACCGCTAGTTCTTGGAAGGCTGAGACAGAAGGATGGCAGAGTCTAGGCCAGCCGCAGCAATTCGGTGACACTCTCAGCAACCAAGGGAGACCCTACTTCAAAAGCAAACAAGCCGGGCGCGGCGGCACGCTCGTCACCCCAGCACTCGGGAGGCCGAGACCGGAGGATCGTGGTCCGCAGACAGCCTCAGCTACTCAGTGAGGCCCTCTGCAACTCAGTGAGACCCTGCTTCAAAGTAAAGAATAAAAAATAGGGCTGAGGGTGTCACTCGGAGGTAGAATGCCCCCGGGGTTCCATCCCCAGTACTGCAAACAAACAAACAAACAAACAAACAAAATTTAAGCCAGGCATGATGGTGCGCATCAATAATCCCAGCACTTGGGAGGCGGAGACAGGAGGGTCACAGGTTCAAAGCCAGCCTCAGCAACTGGGTGAGGCGCTCAGCAACTTAGCAAGACTCTATTTCCAAATAAAAAATAAAATAGGTCTGGGGAGTATAGCTCAGAGTTAGGAATGACTCTGGCTTCTATCCCCAGTAACACACACACACACACACACACACACACACGAAAAGAAGCGAAAGAAGATGTCCTTTTAGATTCTTGGCCGCATTGCCTAGAAGCAGCGTTCGGGAGCCTGCCCTGGGCCAACACTTCCCTAAATGGCGTACTTGAACCCTCACCAAGACCCTGCAGGCTGGGTAGCATTGTTACCCCATTTTACAGATTAGCAAGTAGAGGCTCAGAATAACTTGTCTAAGTCACCCAAGCACAAGTCTTTCTGTGTTAAAATCCAAGTCCTTCCCTAGACATGGCGGGCTTGGGGGCCAGCACGGGCCTCTGCACTCTTTTACCAGCCTCCTCCTGTGTACACAGGCTCACCTGGAACCTCCCGACCTCTGCTTTATAGCGCATCGCGGCCGAGTTCAGCACCTGCAGAGGGCATCCAGAAAGACGGCTCAGTCGCAGCCCTGACGCCCCTGCTCCCGGTTGGGTTGGGAACTTCAAGGACGTCTGGGGTCTCCAGGCTCTGATGGCCAGCCCCCCTCCTTCCTATTTATTTATTTACTCATTTATTTTGCGGTACTGGGGTGGAACCCACGGGCACTCTACCTCTGAGCTACACCCCAGCCCTGCTTTTCATTCTTTATCTCAAAAGAGGGTTTCGCTGAGTTGCAAAGGGCGTAAGTAGCTCAGGGAGATTGCACTCCCAGTCCTGAGTTATTTGTTTTTGTTTTTTGTTTGTTTTTGAAACAGGGTCTTGTTAAGTTGCAGAGAGCCCGCTAAGTTGCTGAGGCTGGCTTGGAAGCTGCGGTCCCTCTGCCTCTGCCTCCCAAGTACTGGGGTTACAGGTGTGCGCCACCACGCCTGGCCAGTTTTTCTCTTCTCAGGGGAACCCTATGAGGTTCCGATTTTTAGTTCCACTTCACCGACGAGGAAACCCATCAGACAGACTGGCAGAGCCAGGAGTCGCAGAGGACGTCCTTGTTACATATTGTCTGGGTTGTTTCTTCCAAGTCTTGCTCCCAAGAACTCGCAAGGAGCCAGGCTCGGTGACGCACACCTGTCCTCCAGGACTCGGAAGCTGAGACAGGAGGGTCGCAGGCTTGAGGCCAGCCTCAGCGCCTTCGCGAGGCTCTTAGCAACTGAGCAAGACTGTTTCGAAACAAAAATCTAAAAGGGCTGGGGGTTAGCCCAGAGGTAGAACAGCCCCGGGTTCAATCCCCAGTAACACACACACACACACACACACACACACACACACACACACAGTCTCCTCCTCCTCCTCATGGACTTGATGGACACCTGTCCGCTGTGACCGGCTCCTTGTGGTTGGGGTTCCACTCCGAGGGACCTTGGGGAGGACGCTGGCGGGGAGAGCCCCCTTCTGCAGCCCGCTCGGGCTGCCACTCCGCGCCGCGTGCCCTTTGGAAGGCGCGTTCGCAAAGGGGTCTGAACTAGCCGGGTGCGGACGAGCCTGGGAAACACGACCTCAGTGCCTCTCACTTGGAGGACGGGCTGGGCGAGGGGCTCCCCGGGCCTGAGGGGGCACCGGAAGGCGGACTCGGTGTTCTGGGACCAGTTTGCTTCCTCACCTGAATTGAGATGACCTCATCGAAGAACTTTGCAGGAACCTCATAGAAGTTCTGGAAGAAGATCTGAGGGAACAGAGGTGGCAAAGCTCCTCCCCGTGCCAGCCCAGGCCTGGCGCCCGAGACCCAGGCTGCCTTCCCCAGCTCTGCGGCCCCTGGGCCCTCCCGTCCTGGGCTGCCCAGGTGAAGGGGAGGGCCGACCCTCGGGAAGCCAGCAGCTCCGCCTAGCCAGGCATTCCTGGATGGAGAACAGGGCCCCGCCTCTCCCAGAGAGCCTCCCAGTGCAGGGCACCTTCCTCCCCACGTGCGCCTCCGCGGGTCCCAGGCGCTGTCCCCACGGGGACCGGCCCAGACTCTAGACTCCCGCCAAGCAAACGCACGGCTTCTGGCTTTGGGCCTTTGCGAACACGGCTCCCTTCCTTCCTTCCTTCCTTTCTTTCATTTTCTTTCTTAATTTTTTGGAGTACTGGGAGTGGACCCCAGGGGCATTCGACCTCTGAGCTGCACCCCAGCTCTATTTTTTTAGCCTTCGTTTTGAAACAGGGCCTCACCGAGTAGCTGAGGCTGGCCGCTTTCTCCTCAGCCAGCCGTCTTTCCCCATTCTGTCTGTCTTTCCCTAGTAGAATCTTCCTTTTTCTTTTCTTTCTTGGTGTGCGTGGTGCTGGGAGGACCCAGGGGCACTCGACCTCCGGGCTACACTCCCAGCCCTTTTTGTTTTTCATTCTGAAACAGTCTCGCTAAGTTGCTGAGACTGGCCTCGATCCTGTGATCCTCCTGTCTCAGCCTCCCAACTACTGGGACACAGGCAGTGCCACCGCGCCCAGCTTGGACTGTCCCTCCGAGGCTCAGGAGCCTTTCCGGAGTCCCCTCTACTCTCCCCTCCCCGCCTCGGCCCTCACGTGCTCCTCCCAGCGTTGATTTCACTTCACTCTTTTATCATTCACTGTTCACCAATTCGGTTCACATGTAGGCAGCGCCTCTGTCCACCGGACACCCTACAATCTGGGGCTCAGCAGAGGCCAGGTGTCCGTGGGCTGGGCCCACATTTCCATGCCTCCATTAACGAAGCCCAGACCTCTCCAGCCCTCGTCTTTCCCCCTGTAATTAATTATTGTGGGTTCAAGCTCTGCGCCCCCACCAGGCCACGAGTTCCTCTAGGGCCGGCTCCAAACCGTCCCATGGTCCATTCCCAGTGCCGAGCACAGTGCCCGGGCCTCGCCAGGTGCTCAGCAAAGGCCCAGTACTTGAAGCATTTGGGTCAAAGAGCAAGGCTTCCCAGTCCTTGGGAGGCTGAGACAGGAGGATCACAGGTTTGAGGCCCCTCAGCAACCCTGTCTTTTTTGTTTGTTTGTTTTTGTTTTTGGTGGTACTGGGGTTCCTGGAAGCCCTTCTACCTCCGGGCTACACTCCCAGACCTATTTTTACATTTTTATTTGGAAACAGGGTCTCCTAAGCCAGCGCACGCGGCTGGCTTCGAACCTGCGCGATCCTCCTGTCTCTGCCTCCCAAGCACGGGGATGACAAGCGTGTGCCACCATGCCCGGCAGCTACCCTGTTTTAAAATAAAAAGGTCATCAGGCGTGGTGGCGCACGCTTGTCATCCCCGCGCTTGGGAGGCTGAGACAGGAAGATCAAGCAAATTCGAAGCCAGCCTCTGCTGGCTTAAGAGACCCTGTTTCCAAATAAAAAATATAAAATAGGTCTGGGACTGTACCCCGGAGGTGGTAGAAGGCCCCTGGGTTCCATCCCCAGTACCACCATAAATAAATGAATAAATAAATAAATAACATAAAAAATAAAAAGGTCACTGGGCATGGTGGTGCGTACTTGTAATCCCAGTGCTTAGAAGGCTGAGGCAGGAGGATTGCAGGTTCGAGGACAGCCTCAGCAAGTAGTAAGACTTTCATCAACCTGGGGAGACCCTGCTTCAAAAAAAAATAAAAAGGTCTGGGGGTGTAGCTCAGAGGTAGAATGCCCCTGGATTCAATTCCTAGCACCACACACATAAAAAGAGCTAGTAACGTGACAGGCAGTGTCCAGCTCCCAGCTGGCCCACTTGCCCACCTGGACGCGCCGTTCAGCCTACCTCGTTGAAAAAAGGGTTGTTTCCCGACTTGATCCGCGTGTGGAACTGCTGGCCCGCAATAGTCACCTTCACCACCGGCTTGATGTTGTTGCCCATGAGCTGTCGGGCTTCAAACACCTTCACCCGAACCTACAGAGGGACATGAGGAGTCACGGGCTGGGCAAGGGCCAGCGGAGGGGTCAGGCTTTGTCCAAGGACACCAGGCCTTTGATGGGACTGGAAATCGAATGGAGGGGTCTCCTGTCTCTGAGCCACACCCCCAGCCCTTTTTATTTTTTAAGTTTGAGACAGTGTTGCTAAGTTAGTGTGTGTGAGCCTGAAATTTATAATCCCTTGTCTCAGTCTCCCAAACACTGGGGTTATAGTCATGAACCACCGCACCTGCTCACTGGGGCTTTTAAAGTAGGTAAACAGGAGCCAGGCATGGTGGCGCATGCTTGGAATCTCATGGGAGGCCAAGACAGGAGGATGGCAGTGTCAAAGTCAGCCTTGGCAACTTCACGAGGCTCTCGGCACCCTAGCAAGCCCCTGTTTTCAAATAAGAAATAAAATCGGGCTGAGGGTACAGCTTGGAGGTAGAATGCCTCTGGGTTCAATCCCCAGCACCAAAAATAAAATAAAGAAGATAAGCAGACATTGTGCACGTGTGAGTGTGTGTGTGTGTGTGTGTGTGTGTGTGTGTGTGTGTGTGTTGTGTATGGTACTGAGGATTTGGGGATTAAACCCAGGAGTATTCTACTCCAAGCTACATCACCAGCCCCCTTTTTTTTCAGTACTGGGGATGGAATGCAGGGGCATTCTACCTCCGAGCTACACCCCTAGCTGTTTTTTTTTTTTAATTATTATTTTTCTTTATTTTGAAACGGTCTCACTGAGCTGCAAAGGGCCTCACTAAGTAGCAGAGGCTGTCCGCGAACTGCAATCCTCCTGTCTCAGCCTCCCAAATGCTGGGATTACAAATGTGCGCCACCACACCTGATTTGTGTGTGTGTGTGTGTGTGTGTGTGTGTGTGTGTGTGTGTGTTTTACTGGGGATGGAACCCAGAGGCTGTCTACCTTTGGGCTATACTCCCAGACCTATTTTCTATTTTATTTGGAAACAGGTCTCACTAAGTTGCTGAGGCTGGCTACGAACCTGCACAATCCTCCTGCATCAGCCTGCCGAGTGCTGGAATTATAAGCTGGCTCGATTTTTGTTTTGAAACAGGGTCTAAGTTGCTGAATCAGGTCCTCAACCTGCGATCCCCCTTGTCTCAGCCTCCCAAGGACTGGGATTACAAGGATGCACCACCAGGCCCGGCTCAGACAGACATTTTTGAGAGACCATTTTGATTAAAGAATGGACAATAGGGTTCAAGAGAAGACGGGAAGGCGTGGGGCGGGCTTCCCGAATTCCCATGGAAAGTGTGGGCTCCCCACGGCCTGCCAACACTCCTGACTTCATTTCTTGTATTCTCTTTGCCCACCATCCAAGGCCTTCTGTGCACCTTCGCAGTGGCCTGCTGGTGAGCAGTGGCCCTCCTCCTGCCTCCCTGGAGCGGCCCTGGCTCCAGCAGGACCTTGTGAAGGGGGAGGACGGCCTGGGACTCAGCAAGGGCCTCAGGCAGGTCTCGTGCCCTGGAGCTGGAGGCTCCTCACCTGAAAGTGCTGAGGCTTTGAGGACAGAGGCCTGTGCGCGGCAGAGCCGGGAACCGCCAGCCTCTTCTGGGCCAGCTCTCTTGCCGCAATGCCCAGGAGGTCTTCGTTGCCTAGGGAGACAGTGCAGGGAGGCTGGGCGGCCGCTCAGGAGGTTCCAGGTGCCATCCCCAGCGACCAGCCACTGACTACACACGTGGCCAAGCGGCCCCAGCGTGCGCTCATGTTCGCCCAGAGCTTCTCCTGGGCCCTCACAGCTACAGCTCCCAGGACCCATGTCTTCACATACAGGGTCACTTGGAAACGGCCATCCTTGCACCCCACCGCACCCACTGTGGCTGGGCCTCTGGAGATGGTGCTGGACACAATGGGAGGCAGATGGCCTCAGCCGGATGCCTAGAGATCTGGCCACTGGACGTGCGTGTTTTAGAGACCCTAAACCTCCATAGGACCCTCTGCAGGCCTCAAGGGATGGCCAGAGGTCCTACAGCCTTCCAACTATGCTTGCAGCAGCCCGCGGAAGGCGTACCTGTCCTCTGAACATCCTGGCGGGTCCTGTGGGCCACCTGTAGGGTGACAGTACACTGCAAAGCAAAGGCAGGTCGTAAGCCACTCCTACAACCCCTGGGGAAGCCGTGGCATCCCACCCCATGGGTCTGTGTCTCCTCCACGCACTCGGTGCCCCCTCCCCCGTTTGCCTTCCTTTCCCGCCCAAGGCAAAGCTGGATATACAAATGGGCAGCGGCCACACTCATATAAAAATAGAGCTCTGACCACAGTCCACAGCAAGCAGGCCGGGAAACCAGCCATTATCAGAGCAGCAGCCCGGAAGCCAGCCTTCGCTGAGCAGGAAGTGCAGACAGTCAGACCTCTATCTCTAACAGCAATAGCGCCGGCAGCGGCCAGGCCTGGAGGGCCGGCGGCCAGCAGCTCCCCTAATTCTTGTCCCACTTCCTGCATACGGCGATGAGATAAAACCAGACACGCACCTGAACCAGGCCCCGGCCTGCTGGGCTTCCAGGGAGCCCATTTTCTGCTTCTGCGCGGCAGTAGCCTCCAATCAGGGCACACCTGAAGCCCTCCCTTTCCCCAGCATAAAGCTTTCCCACCCCCTGCCTGCCTTTATTTTTTTGTGGTACTAAGAATTGAACCCAGGGGAAGCCTACCTCCAAGCTAGCCTCTAGCCCTTTTTATTTTGAAACAGGGTTTCACCAAGTTACTGAGGGTTTCTATAATTGGCCGAAGCTGACCTCAAACCTGCGATCCTCCTGTCTCAGCCTCTGAACTACTGGGATTATAGACATGTGCCGCTGTGCCCAGCTTCCCGCCTGCCTCTGTGGCTGCCGAAACTGTATTGTAGCTGGGTGTGGTGGCACATGCTTGTAATCCCAGTACTTGGGAGGCTGAGACGAGGATTTCAGGTTAGAAGCCAGCCTTGGCTACTTAGTGAGACCTTGTTTCCAAATAAGAAATACAATCAGGCTGGGGGTATAACTTGGAAGTAGAATGCCTCTGGGTTCAAGCCCCAATATCAAACAAAAACAGAAACAAAAACTCTATTATATCCAGTGCCTGCAAAGCGCCGAGGTAGGAGAGGTCAGTTCAGCTTTCTCAGGAGTCAGATGGAAGGGCAGGGGGCAGGTAGGTAGCAGGATGGGAATGGAAGGCGACGGAGGTTTGTTCACTGCCCCCCGGCGGGGCACTGGGCCTCCTTGCTGGGGTAGAGCCTCCCAGCTTCCATCTTCTGAGCCTGACTCACGTCTGTGGGCATCATGGAATGGTTGAGCAGGACCAAGTCCTTCACAAAAAGAACCTCGGTGGGTTGCTTCACCAGTGGCTTGAGCATTACTGTCGCCATGCCAATGAACCTGGGGAGGCAAGGAGCAGGTGTGAGGTCCAGGCTCTTTTCCTGTCTTGGGCCTGGCTTTACCTAGGGATGACATTCTCCGTCCCTAGGCCGAAGAAGACCGCAGTGAGGCCAAGTATCCACCAGAGGATGGGGGGGGGGCTCTCCACCTGGACCAGATGGGCACCTGACCAAAACTGGGCCAATCAGATCCTCAGGACCAACTAGACACCTGACCAAAGCTGGGCCAATCAGATCCTCAGGACCAACTAGACACCTGACCAAAGCTGGGCCAATCAGATCCTTGGGGCCATGTGAGCACCTGACCAAAGCTGGGCCAATCAGATCCTCAGGACTAGATGGGCACCTGACCAAAGCTGGGCCAATCAGATCCTCAGGACCAAGTAGACAACTGACCAAAGCTGGGCCAATCAGATCTTCCGGGTTGGAAACTGACCAGCTGAGCCTAGCTTCACTCAGTGGTGTTAGACTTGGCTGGGCGCTAGAATGGGGCTATGACAGGAAGCCAGGCTGTAGCAGAGGGAAGCAAAGATTATGGATTTGTGGCTACTGCTGCTGGGACCCAAGTTCCCCTCCTAGCCAACTGGCACTCCCCACTTTGCTGCCCTTCCAGTGCCCCCAGCCCCATTGGTGGAGGGAGCACCGAGGTCCCTGTATTGTGGGAAGTACTGGGGATGGAACCCAGGGCACTCCACCTCTGAGATGCACCCCAGCCTTCCTTTTTTTCAGTACTGGGGGTGGAACCCAGGGCATTCTACCTTCGAGCTACACCCCCAGACCTAGTTTTTATTCTATATTTTGAAACAGGGTCTCACTGAGTTTCAAAGGGCCTCACTAAACGCTGGGGTTACAACCGTGTACCACCATGCCAGCCTCCCAGCCTTATTTTATTCTTTTATATGGAACAGGGTCTCATTAAGCTGTCAGGGCCTCACTAAATTGCTGAGGCTTGATGCTAAACTGGGATCCTCCTAACTCAGCTTCCCAAGTACTGGGATTACAGGCTTGTGCATTTGAATGAGTTCTAGGCTAAAGATAAGAGAGCTCCTGGCTCTCGTCTCTATCTCTGCCTCACCTTTCTTTCTTCCTGGAGCCCAGGTCCCGGAGGATGACTTGCAGGAAGGCTTCCTCCTCCAGGGGGCGGTGCCAGAGGTGCCAGAGGAGGGTCTGTGCAGGGCATGGAGAAGTCAGCACCTTCCCTCCCCTCCCCTCCTGCCCTCCAAGGAAGCGGGCAAGTGCTGGGCAGTGGGCCAGCGCTGGACCCGTGAAACCTCAGGAGCGTCCCAAGGAGCTGGCTTCCTCTGGCGGGAACTGCATGGGCGTGTAGGAGTTACGGAGTTGGGGAAGGCGTTAGAGATGGATGGAAGGTGAGAGGGAGTCCTGCCCAGATCCCTAGTCTCTGCTCCAGGCTTCTAGATACATCGCCAAGGCCCGGTCGGATAATGTGTAGCCAGGAAGAGCCGTGGTCCATCCCGGAGTGGGGGCGAGGGACTGAGAAACCTGTGGGCGGATGCCGCTTTCATGGCCTTGCCAGACTGGAAGCCATGCCCGGGCCAAAGTTCCCTGGGAAAGGCTTGCAGCTCCCTAGACCTCGGCACCTGCGGGACCCCAACACCGCCCCTCCACATGGAGTCCCCTCCCGGGATGGCCCTGCTGTGTCTACCTCGTTCCACACTGGCTCGTTCCCTTCCACCACTTGGGTTCTCTTCTTGACATCTGCAAAGACACACAAGGGGCCGGCGTGAGCGGTAGGACCAGCTCCATGTCTGGGACTGGCTTTTTTCTTTTGGTGGGGGTGGTGCTGGGGTTTGGACCCAGAGGCTTCCTGCCTCCCAGCTACAGTCCCAGGCCTATTTTTAAATTTTCATATTTATGGGGCCGGGATATAGCATCTCTTTCACAGGTGCAGCACTCTGGGTTCAATCCCTAATTCCAAAAAGACAAAAAAAAAGAACCCCTTTAAACTTTTATATTTATTATTATTAGTAGTAGTAGTAGCAGTAGTATTAATTTATTTACTTTTACTAGGGATTGAACCCAAGGGCATTCTACCTCCAAGCAACACCCCCAGCCCAATGTGGGTTTTTTTGTTTGTTTGTTTGTTTTTGTACTGGGGGTAGAACCCAGGGGGTTTTCTACCTCTGGGCTATACTCCCAGACCTATTTTTTAAATATTTTATTTGGAAACAGGGTCTCACTAAGTTGCTGAGAGCCTCACTCAGTAGCTGAGGCTGGCTTCGAACCTGCGCGATCCTCCTGTCTCAGCCTCCCAAGCGCAGGGATTACAAGTGTGAGCCTACCATGCCCAGCTATTCTTCATTTTGAAACAGGGTCTCACTAAGTTGCAGAGGGCCTCACTAAGTAGCTGAGGCTGTCTGTGAACCCAGATCTCCTGTCTTAGCCTCCCAAGTATTGGGACTATAAGTATGTGCCACCAGGCCCGGATTAATTTTTATTTTGAAATAGGGTCTCACTAGGTTGAGAAGACTCTCGGTACTTACTGAGGCTGTCCATAAACCTGTAATCCTCCTGTCTCGGCATCCCAAGCACTGGGATAGTTTTTTGTTTTTTTTTGTATTGGGGATCGAACCCAGGGCATCCTACATCCCAGTTATACTCCCAGCTCTTTTTTTTTTTCTTTTTGCAGAACTAGGGATGGAACCCAGGGACATGCTACCTCTGGGCTACACCCACAGCCCTATTTTTTTAATCTTAATTTTGAAACAGGGTCTCACTAAGTTGCAGAGAGCCTAGCTAAGTAGCTGAGGCTGGCCTCAAATTTGCAATCCTACTGTCTCAGCTTCACAAGCACTGGTATTTCAGGCATGCACCACTCTATCTTTTTGTAAGAGATGTTTCTAGAAGGAGTAAGATGGTGCCTGTGAGGTGGTAGGGAAGACTGAGCCAAGCAGGAGAGGAGCCGCAAGTCTCTTGCCTGGCTAGTCCTTAAGGTAGCCAACCAGGGCAAACATTCTGAACCGCCATGACACCTCTGTAACCTGCGAGCTGGGGGACAGAATCGCGCCCTCTCCATGCACCGGCTCACGTGCAGTGTCTCAACAAGTGTAGTTTCACAGACCAGGGCAAAAATGAACAGAATCTCATTCTTTAGTCAGGTGAGTTCTAGGATCTAGAGTTTTCCCTCAGTGGTTGCTTGCAGGACCCCCTAGAGACACCGAAACCTGTGGGTACTCAAGTTCCTCACAAAAAAATGGTGTTGAACCAGGCGTGGTGGCGCACTCTTGGAATCCCAGCATTCGGGAGCCTGAGACAGGAGGATTGCAGTTCGCCAACAGCCTCAGCTATTTAGGCCCTTCGCAGCTCAGGAGAGACCTTGTTTCAAAATAAAGAATAAATGTCAGGGGTGGTGGCTCACGCTTGGAATTCCAGCATTCGGGAGTCTGAGACTGGAGGATCGCGGTTCGCCGACAGCCTCAGCTACTTAGTGAGGCCCTCTGCAACTCAGTGAGGCCCTGTTTCAAAATAAAGGATAAGCCAGGCGTGGTGGTGCACGCTTGTAATCCCCGCACTTGGGAGGTGGTGACAGGAAGATTGCGCAGGTTTGAAGCCAGCCTTGCTGGCTTAAAAGACCCTGTTTCCAAATAAAAAAGTATAAAAATAGGTCTGGGAGTGTAGCCCGGAGGTGGAAGGGTTTCCCAGAGGGTGGATTCGTTCGAACCCCCCCCTGCCACTTCTGAATGGCATGGCAGGGGGCTTTACCTGTCTTCTGGATTTCTATCTTCTTAATAAACTTCTTTAAATCTTCAAAAAAAAATAAATAAGGGTTTCCAGGAACCCCAGTACCACCAAAAAAAAAAAAAAAAAAAGAATAAAAAATAGGGCTGGGGGTGTAGCTTGGAGGTAAAAAGCCCCTGGGTTCCATCCCCACAAACACACAAAAGAATAAGTAGGGCTGGGGGTGTAGCTCAGAGGTAGAATGCCCCTGGGTTCCATCCCCAGTACCTCAATAAATAAATAAATAGAATAAAATAGTGCTGAAGCAGGGCATGGTGGCACACACTTCAAATCTCAGTACTCGGGAGACTGAGACAGGAGGATCGTGGGTTTAACCTGACAAACGTTGCCAGTATAAGAATTCACTAATCATAAAGCAGTTTTTCTTTCTTTCCTTTTTTTTCCTGTGTGTGGTGTGTGTGTGTGTGTGTGTGTGTGTGTGTGTGTGTGTGTGTGTGTGTGTTTTACTGGAACTAGAACCTAGAGACATTCCACCTCAGAGCTAAACTCAGCTCTATTTTATTTTTTATTTTGAAACAGGGTCTCACTAAGTTGCCGAGCCTCAGCAACTTAGGGAGACCCCGCTATAAAACAAAATATCAAAGGGCCAGCGGCGTCACTCTCTTACGAGGAGGGGCTCCCACCCAGCGCGGGCCCTGGCTCTCACCTCTGAAGTAGACGGTCAGGCAGGGCCTGGGTGGGGGGCTGAGCGGCGGCTCGATCTTGGCCGACTCCACAATAAGTTGCAGCATCCTGGAGCCTCTGCCTGGCCTCCTGGCCTCCTAGGCTCCTGGCCTCCGGGACTCCTGGCCTCCTGGCCTCCTGGGCTCCTGGGCTCCTGGGCCCCTTGGGTCCTGGCCTCCCGGGCTCCTGGGCTCCTGGCCTCCTGGGCTCGGCAGTACCACGCTTCCTTCCTGGAGCGCCTTGGGCCCAGGCTTCGCCCAGGTCCAGGGTGGTGAGCGGAGCTTAGCAACAGTGGATGTCACAAGGAGGACGGTTCTAGGTTCTGAGCAGGAATCTCAGAGCACGAGAACGGGAGCGCGCACAGCGGGGCTGCGGGAGCAACCTGGCTGCTCTGTTTCCTCTTGGTTCTAGGGATGGAACCCAGGAGCACTCCACCTTGGAGCTACACCCTCAGCCCTTTTTATTTTTTATTTTGAAACAAGGTCTCCATAAGTTGTTGAGGGTCTCTCTAAATTGCTAGGCTGGCCTTAAACCTGTGATCCTCCTGTTCAGCCTCCCGAGTACTGGGATTACAGGCATAGCCACCACATCCAGCTAAAACCTGAGTTTATATATGAGGCCGCCTCCTCCTCCTCCTCCTCCTCCTCCTCCTCCTCCTCCTTTTGTGGTGTTGGGGATTGAACTCAGAGGCATTCTACCTCTGAGCATTCTACCCCCCAGCCCAATTTTTTAATCTTTTTTTTTTTTTTTTTTTTTGGTGGTACTGGGGATGGAACCCAGAGGCCTTCTACCTCTGGGCTATACTCCCAGACCTATTTTATATTTCATTTGGAAATAGGGTCTCACTAAGTAGCTGAGAGCCTAAGTAGCTGAGGCTGGCTTCGAACCTGTGCGATCCACCTGTCTCAGCCTCCCAAGTGCGGGGATTACAAGCGTGTGCCACCATGCCCGGCAATTTTTTATTCTTTTAAAATAGGGTCTCGCCGGGTGTGGTGGCGCACGCTTGTAATCCCAGCATTTGGGAGGCTGAGACCGGAGGAACACAGTTCGCGGACAGCCTCAGCTACTTAGACCCTCTGCAACTCAGTGAGACCCTGTTTCAAAATAAAGAATAAAAAATTGGGCAGGGGGTGTAGCTGGGAGGTCGGATGCCTCTAGGTTCCATCCCCAAACCCGCAAAAATAAATAAATAAATAAAAATAAAAATAAAACAGGGTCTCACTAAGTGCTGAGGCTGACTGTGAATCTGTGATCCTTCTTTCTCAGTCTCTCAAGTATTAGGATTACGAGCGTGCACCACCACACCTGGTCAGGTTTTCTTTGATTAAAAAAGGATTCAGGAGTGTGGCCAGTCCTCTACAACTCAGTGAGACCCTGTTTCAAAATAAAAAATAAAACAGAGCTGAGTTTAGCTCTGAGGTAGAATGTCTCTAAGTTCTAGTCCCAGTACCATACATACAGAGAGAGAGAGAGAGAAAAGAAAAACTGCTTTATGATTAATGAATTCTTATACTGGCAACGTTTATCAGGTTAAAGAAAAATCTGAAAGCCAGGGATGGTGGCGCACGCTGGTAATCCCAGTACTTGGGAGGCTGAGACAGGAGGATCATAGGTTCCAAGCCAGCCTCGGTAGCTGGCTCTCAGCAACCTAGTGAGACCCTCTTTCCAAATAAGAAATAAAATTGGGCTGGGTGTGTGGCTTGGAGGTAGAATGCCTCTGGGTTCAATTCCAAATTACAAAAGAAAGAAAGAAATAAAAGAAAAAAGAAATGAAAGAAAAAAGAAGAATAAAAGAAAGAGAGAAAAAGACAAGTCCCCAGCTAGACGGTTTCGCTCTCAGGCCCACGTGGGCGAGGATGGTCTCTGCCCTTTGCTCTTACTATCTCCTTTATTTTTATTTATTTATATATTTATTTATTTTTTGCAGTACTGGGGATGGAACCCAGGGGCATTCTACCTCTGAGCTGCACTCCCAGCCCTATTTTTTATTCTTAATTTTGAAACAGGGTCTCACTGAGTTGCAGAGGGCCTCACTAAGTAGCTGAGGCTGTCCGCGAACCGCGATCCTCCTGTCTCAGCCTCCCAAATCCTGGGATTACAAGCGTGCGCCACCACGCCCAGCTCTCTTAGTGTTCTTTAGAGTTACCGGCATTATCCCACTCATTAATCAATCCCAATTAAGTCCCCAAATTTAAACTCTATATGGGTGTAATGACAAGTAAAAAGAATTCTTTTTTTTTTCTTTTAGTAGCTGGGTGTGGTGGCACATGCTTGTAATCCTAATACTTGGGAGCCTGAGACTGGAGGATCTTGGTTCACAGACAGCCTCAACTACTTAGTGAGGCCCTCCGCACCTCAGTGAAACCCTGTTTGAAAATAAAGACGAGCCAGTGTGGGCATGGTGGCGCACGCTTGTCATCCCCGCGCTTGGGAGGCGGAGACAGGAGGATCGTGCAGGTTCGGAACCAGCCGCGCTGGCTTAAGAGACCCTGTTTCCAAATAAAAAAGTATAAAATAGGTCTGGGAGTGTAGCCCGGAGGTAGAAGGGCTTCCAGGAACCCCAGTACCACGAATAAAATAAAATAAAATAAGAAAATAAAGATTAAAAAATAAGGCTGGGGATGTAGCTTGGAGGTAGAGTGCCCCTGGATTTCACCCCCAGTACTGCAGAAAAAGAAAAAGAGGATCACAGATTCACTGCCAGCCTCAGCTACTTTATGATGCCCTCCTCAACTTAGTGAGACTCTGTTTCAAAATAAAGAATAAAAAATCAGGCTGGGGAGCCAGGTGTGCACGCTTGTAAGCCCCGCACTTAGGAGGCGGAGACAGGAGGATCGCACAGGTTGGAAGCCAGCCGCAACTACTTAGTGAGGCTCTCGGCAACTTAGTGAGAACCTGTTTCCAAATAAAGTATAAAGTAGGTCTGGGAGTATAGCCCGGAGGTCGAAAAGCCCCTGGGTTCCACCCCCAGTAAAACACACACACACACACACACACACACACAAAGTTGGGTTAGGGTATATAAAGATTGGGCTGGGGTGTAGCTAGGAGGTAGAATACCCTTGGGTTCAATACCCAACCCCACATACAAACACACACACATAAAAAAATAGGGCTGCGGGTGTAGCTGAGATAGAATGCCTCTAGGTTCAACCCCCAGTTCCACAAACACCAAAAAAGGTCTTTTTTTTTTTTTTTTTTTTTTTTTTTAGTGCTGAGAATTAGAATTGGACCCAGGGCCTCATGCATGCAAAGCAAGTGCTCTACCTCCTGAGATACATCCCCAGCCCTAGAATTTTTTTTTTTTTTTTTTTTTTTGCTGTCACTGGAGATTGAACCCAGAGTCATTCTACTCCGAGCTACACCCTCAGCCCTATTTTAATTTTAATTTTTGAGACCAGAGTCTCCCTAGGTTGATGAGCGTCCCACTACTCGCTGAGGCTGTCCTGGAACCTGCGATCCTCCCGCTTCCGGGCTCCAGGCCGGGCTTTGCCAGGCTCCGCCCTCCCTTCCGGGCTCGAGTCCATTTCCGGGTTTTCGCGGCGCGGGGCGGGGCCGCGCACGCGCACTGCGCCGGCCCGGGCGTGCGCGCGGCCGAGGACCGCGGGTGAGGCGCAGGCCGGGCGGCGGGCGGCGGCGGGCGGGCCGGGGGCGCGGGCGGGCTCGGGCCGGCGGGGCGGGGCGGAGGCCGCGGCGCCCCCGGCGGCTCCTGCGGGGCGCGGGCCCTCGGCGACCCGGGCCGGCGCTCCCCGCCGGGCCGCCGCCCTCCGCGGCCGGGCCCGAGTCGGCCGCCGCTGCGGGGCGGGCGGGGCCGGCGGGGAGAGGGCTTCGCACGCCCGCGGCGAGCGCGCCGGGCTGCATTGTCAAAGCTCCAGCTGTGACGTCGGAGTTGCACAACTTTTTTTTTTTTTTTTTTTTGGTAGTACTGGGGATTGAACCCGGGAGCGTTCGACCTCCGAGCTACACTCCCACGCCCATTTTATTTTGATTTTTGAAACAGGGTCTCGCTAGGTTGATGAGCCTCACTACTTGCTGAGGCCGTCCTCCATCCTCCTGTCTCAGCCTCCCAAGTACTGGGATTACAAGTGTGTGCCACCATGCCGGGCCCCGCACTGCTTTTGTTGACCCTGATGGAAGGACCAGGAGTCCAGGCTTTCAATAGCTTCTTAGGGGCCCACGTTGCCCTGCTGTTACTGGGGTGTCCTGGTTCACATGCCTCTTCCCAGGCACCTAGGGAATTGAGGTGCTGGGCCAAGGGGTTCAGTGTGCCTCCAGGAGAGGGTCTTGTGAACTGAGCCGTCAGCGCTGCAGTTACAAAATTCTGTAGAATCATGTTAGTTCCAGTGGGGCATAACAGCCATCTGAGCTGACTCTAACTAGAACTTTCCGTCGCAGGTGACTAGCATGCGGAAGCCCATGCTCTGACCTGTGCCGTCCTGACATGGCCCACCGGGGCGGGGAGAGGGACTTCCAGACCTCGGCCCGGCGCATGGGCACCTCCTTGCTCTTCCAGCTGTCAGTGCATGAACGGGAGCTGGACCTGGTTTTTCTGGATCACAGCTATGCCAAACCGTGGAGTGCCCACCCAGATGCCAGCAGTGCCCGCCCGACCCGCATGCTCTTTGTTACCCCGCGTCGGCAGCATGAGAACACCCTGTGAGTATGGGCTCCTTCCCCAGAGGCGGCGACCCGCCAGGCAGTGATCAGACCAGGGAGGGCTCTGTCGGGATGACTGGGGGTGGCTGGGGAGTAGCGTGGGAAGCTTGGGTATTTAATTCAGGCATCTCTGTTAAACAGCACAAAAATAGCCAGCCTCAATGTGGGCGCCTCCCAACAAGTTAGGAAAGCAAGACTGCAGAGGAAAGCAGATGCTTTTTCCACTTACATAGTACGACTTGTACGGGGAGAGGGTTAAACTGAGAAGAGGAAGACCGAAAGGTTGGCTTTAAATGATTGCCACGCAGCATGACGCCTCTTGTCGGTTTAGTATGATCTGGTTTGCCCGACAGTGGCATAAATTTATTACAGGATAGGTGATACAGTCACATCTGGCTACATAAATCTGCTTGGCAGTTCTTTTTTTTTTTTTTTTTTTTTTTTCTTTGCGGTACTGGGGATGGAACCAGGGGCATTCTACCTCTTGAGGTACACCCCCAGCCCTAGTTTTTATTCTTTATTTTGAAACAGGGACTCAGTGAGTTGCAGAGGGCCTCACTAAGTAGCTGAGGCTGGCCGCGAACCGCGATCCTCCGGTCTCAGCCTCCCGAATGCTGGGATGACAAGCGTGCGCCACCGCGCCCGGCTCTTGGTGATTCTTTTGAGCAAACCAGTTTATGCACTAAAGTGACAAAAGGTGTTGTGCTGTGTGGCAGTCTACCTCTGAGTCTACCCCCAGCCCGGTGTTTTATTTATTTGGAAGCAGGGTCTTGCTAGGTTGATCAGGGCCTCGCTGAATCGCTGAGGCTGTCTTCCAGCCTGTGGCCCTCCTGTCTCAGCCTCCCAAGTCCTAGGACTACAAGTGTGCGCCACGCTGTCCTGCTGCTCGTCACTTTTTCTATAGGTTAATTCTGAAATGACCGTGTTCCTCCAGCACGTGTCACAGAGAGGGCAGAGAGCTAACAAGCATGGGAAAGGTGACTTTGGATCAGAATTTTCTTGTGGGCTGGGCGTGGTGGCGCACGCTTGTCATCCCAGCATTAGGGAGGCGGAGACTGGAGGATCGCGGTTCGCTGCCAGCCTCAGCTACTTAGTGAGGCCCTCTGCAACTCACTGAGTCCCTGTTTCGAAATAAAGAATAAAAACTAGGGCAGGGGGTGTAGCTCGGAGGTCGAATGCCCCTGGTTCCATCCCAGACCCCCAAAATACAAAAAGTTTTTCTTGTGGATAGAATGTGGTTATACATCATTTGAAGCTGACCGTATTTAAAGACAGTCTTGACAACCGGATGGTCGTTAGGCACGTGCGTGCGTGAAGGACGTACGGCCGGTCCGATTTCCTCGCCCGTTTACAGTGAGCCAGACGTCCCGATTGACGTGGAGACTGCCGCGCCCATGCCCACGCCGCTGTACGACAACCAGAAGGCGCGCAGCGTGATGAACGAGTGCGAGCGGCACGCCATCTTCGCCAGGACCTCGGCAGACGCCCCGCCCCCGCCCGAGGACTGGGAGGAGCACGTCAGCAGGTGGGCCCGCCCCAGGAGGCGGTGTGGTCTTCTCGAGCTTGTCTCCCTTGGGCCTCATAGTCCCCTCAGGACTGCATCGTGACGCTCAGCTTGGTCTGCCGTGAGCTGCTGGAGACCAGGCTGCGCGTCGGCCCCTCCACGTCCTGACAGCAAGGCCGTGGATACTAAATGTTTCTTGAGAGTCGGGCATAATGGCTGATGCTATGGTCTCAGCTAGTTGGGAGGCTGAGGCAGGGGGATTCCTTGAGCCCAGCAGTTTGAAGCCAGCCTGGGCAATAGAGCCAAAACCTAAAAAATTAAGTTTGATAGATATGACTAGTTCTGTAGCTTACGATGCAACGTAGAAGTCTCCCAGACTATTAGAAAAACCAAGTGTATGTCGCCGGGCGTGGTGGCGCACGCTTGTCATCCCCGCGCTTGGGAGGCAGAGACAGGAGGATTGCGCAGGTTCGAAGCCAGCCACGCGCGCTGGCTTAGGAGACCCTGTTTCAAAATAAAAATGTAAAAATAGGTCTGGGAGTGTAGCCTGGAGGTTGAAGGGCTTCCAGGAACCCCAGTACCACCAAAAAAAAAAAAAAACCAAGTGTATGTCTGTAAGATAATTGCATTTATATGATACGTAACTAGGATAGTGAAAATATTTTGGAGTCACATGAAAACTAGCAAATGTTTGACATTTAAAAATAGATTTGCAAATCCCAGCACTTGGGAGGCTGAGACAGGAGGATCACACAGGTCCAAAGCCAGCCTCAGCTACTTAGCGGAGTTCTCGGCAGTTCAGTGAGACCCTGTTTCAAAATAAAATGTAAAATAGGTCTGGAGGTGTAGCCCAGAGGTAGAAAGCCCCAGGGTTCCATCCCAGTACCACACACACACACAATTTGCAAAGCTGGCTGTGGTGGCACACACTTGGAATCCTAGTACTTGAGAGGCTGAGACAGGAGAATCATAGGTTAGCAGCCAGCCTCAGCTACTTAGGCACTTCCCAACTTAGACCCTGTTTCAAAATAAAGAATAAAAAATCGGGCTGGGAATATAGCTCAGAGGTAGAATGCCCCTGAGTTCCATCCCCAGTACCGCCAAAAAAAAAAATAAATAAATAAATAGATTTGCAGCTGGGCACTGTGGTGCACATCTGTGATTCCAACTACTCGGGAGGCTAAGGCAGGAGGATCTCAAGTCTGAGGCCAGCCTGGGCTCCTGAGCAAGGCCCTGTCTTCAAAAAAAGAGTTGGGAATGTAGCTCAGTAATAGAATACTTGCCCAGCATACAGAAGCCCCTAGAATCTGTCCTTAATACAGGAAAGAGAAAGAAGACTCAGTCTATAGTGTTGAGGGTGTGCTTGAACACATTTCACAAGTTTGGCGGCTGGCTTTGTGCCTACACTTCCTTCGGCCCTCAAGGGGCTCAGCACTACTCCATGAAAAAATAGATAATTGTGTTTTATTTCTTTTTTTTCTTCAGTACTGGGGATCGAACCCAGCCCATTTTTTTACTTTGAAGCAGGGTCTCATTAACTTGCAATTAACTCATTAACTCGCTGAGTAGCTGAGGCTGGTTGCGAACCTGTGATCTTCCTATCTCAGTCTTCTAAGTACTAGGGTTACAAGTGCGCCACGTCCAGCATATTTTATTTATTTGTTTGTTTGTTTGTTTGTTTTTGTAGTTTCGGGATTGAACTCAGAGACATTTTACCTCTGAATTACACCCCCAGACCTACTTCGGTTTTTGTTTTGAAACAGGGCCTCACTAAGTGGCTGAGACTGGCCATGAACTGTGATCCTCCTGTCTATAGGCCATTTTTTCTGTCTTCATTTGGCAAATGTTTATCTTATTACATATCAGTTTCATGGAGATATTATTTACATACCATATAATTTACCTGTTTAATGTTTGTAGCCAGTGGTGTGTGGGTGTGTGTGTGTGTGTGTGTGTGTGTGTGTGTGTGTGTGTGTGTTTATGTGTTATTGTGAATGGAACCCAGGGGCATTCTACCTCTGAGCTACATCTCCAGCCTTATTTATTTGTTTATTTATTTATTTATTTATTTATTGTGGGTCTTCTGGGGATGGAACCCAGAGGCATTTGACCTCCGAGCTATATCCCCTGCCCTATTTTTGATTCTTTATTTTGAAACAGGGTCTCACTGAATTGCAGAGGGCCTAAGTAGCTGAGGCTGTGGGCAAACTGCCATCCTCCTGTCTCGGCCTCCTGAATGCTGAGATTACAGGCGTGCCCACCACGCCCGGCTCAGTGGGTTTTACTTGTTTGGAGTTGTGAAGTCATCACAGTTAATTTGATAAATAGTTCATCACCACAAAAGAAATCTTATTCCCATTAACAGAGACTCCCCATTTCCTCTCAAGCCTCCAGTCCCTGGGCTCCCCGTGTCCTCGCCGTCCTGGCCTCGCCGTCCTGGACGCTTCCTCCTGCGGCGTTCAGCCGGGCAGGCTGTCTTCAGGGGTGCTGCTGCAGCGCCTGGCAGTGCTCCGTTCCTTCCCTGTCCGACGGTGCTCCGCTGTGGAGCCAGCCACAGCTCGTTGTCCGCTGTTCAGTCGACGGACACTTGGGTTGTTCCCGTCTGGCTGTAATGAATGTTGCTGCTGTGAACTTGTGTGTGGTGCTGGGGAGTCGGCCAGCGTGCCGCCCTGACTACCCGCCTGCTCGTGTGCACGTTCTGGTGTGGACGTGTGTTTTCAGTTCTCTTGGCTCGTACCCAGGAGTGGAGTCGCTGGCTCGTATAACAGCTGTGTCTACCTTTGAGGAGCCGGCAGGTGGTTTTCCACAGTAGCTCTTCCGCTTTGTGCCACCAGCAGTGTGAGTTGAGACCTTGCCGTACCCCGCCAGTCCTGTTGTTTGCCTGTCAGTACTGCCACTGGTGCGCTCCCCGGGCAGTCAGCGGTGCCCAGGGCTTGGCAGGTCTGTGTAGGGAGCGCCCCTCTTGGCACCAGGAGCTGGCGGGCGGGACGGGTGTTTGGTTAGAAGGGGAGAGGAGGGGAGGGCGGGGAGGCTGGAGGCCGGCGGGGAGCGAGCTGCGAGCCTCGGGGACAGGCGCTGTGGAGGAGGCCGCTCTGCACCTTGGGGAGAGACCTTGTGAAGAAGTTGGTCGGGGTCTCGAGGTGGAATCGCCTCGCTGCCCTGAGGAGCAGGCGGGCTCCTCGGCTTCAGATGAAGACACACCGCTGTGAGTGGGGCCGGCTGCAGACAATGTCCGCCAGTTCAGCGGAAGGGTTTATCGCCATGGTGGTCGGCAAGAAAGAGCACGGGTGTCAGGCAAGGGCCCTCCCGCAACTCCAGGCTGCCTTCATCACCCCGCGCTGAGGGAGCTGAGCCAGGGAGGTGGAGAAACCATGGCAGTGGGCGCGGGGACGCGTGCGGACCGTGCAGCGCGGCTCCGGAGCTCGGGACAGTGAGAGGGTAGGCCGCCGGGGTGTGAGGACAGGCGGCCTCCCTGGCTGCTTGTCTTCAGCGTGCGACTTTGGAAAGCTCGTGGGGTAATGCTGGGTGTCACGGTCATTGGAGACCTAATGATACACAGAAATGCCGGTTTCCTAACTCACAAGGAGAGAGAAAGCTGCCAGGCAGAGGAGATGCCGCTGCCCAGCGGCCATGCCAGCGGAAGGTTCTGGAAGTGTTTCTGTTGCAGAAGTGCTGCAGGGTGCGGGGCTCCCAGAGGCACCGTGACCGCACGCTCCCGCCGCCCTGCGAGGCAGGACAGGGCGCCCTCCACCGGGCTCTGGCAGGGCCCTCTGTCCTGTGGCGACGCTGCCCTGGACTGGGAGGATTCCGTTATTCTGAAAGTAACTGCTGCTTCAGTGGGTCCAGTGTGGACGAGACTGGAGACGGCGTCCCGCGGCAGCGGGCTCGCGGGCAGCTCTTGGAGGCCCTTGCGTGTGCCGGCGCCCCGGTCAGCACGTTATGACCCTGTCCCCACATCTGTCGCTTGTTGGAGTTTGGAGCTCCCTCTGCTTTGATTATACTCATCTGTGCTGTTTTCTTTTTACTTGATGGTTAAATTGCTCTGCTTTTCTTCCTGTATACGGTCATGTCAATTACACTTTCCCACGTGGAGCGCTCCATGGATGGCCCCTAGAGCTGTGGAGTTTGTCCCCAGAGAGCAAACTGATGGCGTCTTATCCGTGGTCCGTCTTTCAGTTTCTGTGTTAGGGCTCCTTGTCGCCCTCTAGAATCATTTCTAGAAGCTGCCTTAAGGTAGTGTAGAGTGTGAGACCTCACCACGTCCTGGCCGGCTGCCTTTCCTTGGTACTGGCAGCTATTTTGTTTAAGTCTTTCTCTCTGCTTGGTTTTATCAGGAGTTGTCAGACTGACACCTGAGCTGGTTTTTGTGTGGTCTACAAGCCAAGAATGACTCCCGTGTTTTTAAGTAGTTGCAAAAAAAAAAAAAAGAATAGTACTTTCGTGACATGGAATTTCAGTTTCGGTGTCCTCAGGTCCTCTTGCGACGGAGACGTGGCCTTCATTTGAGACTGCCGTGCCGCTCCCGCCCTGCCGTCACAGTGTAGTCGTGGTAGAGGCCATATGGCCCTGTCCAGTTTTCTCTCCCCTTGTTGGGCATTTGGTTTCAAAAAGAACCTTTAGACATTTTAACTTTGATTTAGTCTTGCCTGAAACAGGACCAGAAATAATGATTGCCTTTGAAAATACCACGTTTTCCAGGACCAGCGTACTATTTAGCTGCTTTGAGTAGAATGACGCCGAGGTCAGCGTACTGTTCAGTTTGAGTCAGAGCATGGGAAACAAAGGTTGGTTATCTGAGCTCATCTAAGAAATAAAGAGCCGTTTTGCACTTAGAAAGCTGAATAGATGTGGGCTGGGAGGGGCAGCTGACTCATCAGAATTCCCATCAGCTATTCGACTGTTTAGACTTGTATTTAACATTCTCTCTTCTGTTTTTAAATTTTTCCTTAATTATATATTTTGCATGCTCTTTATCTTAATCTTGGGTTAGATCTTTTTTTTTTCCTGCCCACTTAATTTTCCAGCCTCCCACGAAGCTTACAAAATACGAGAACATGTCTCACGGAGTTGCTGAGGGCCTCACTGCATTGCTGAGGCTGCCCTCAAATGTGCAGGCCTTCTCTCTCTGCCTCACAAGTACTGTGCTTACAGGCACATAGCACCATGCCCAGCTCTAGACCTTTTTCATAGTATTTGTGAACATCTGCCTTCCCCACCCTCCACCCAGTCCTTAGCCCACCTGAGAATCCCAGGGAGAAGCCACTGGTATGTGCCATCCTCCTTCTTTCCGTCCGTCCTTTTTTGTGGTACCGGGGGATTGAACCCAGGGGAGTTCTACCTCCGAGGTATACCCCCAGCCCTTTGGAGTTTTTGTTTTGAAACAGGGTCTTGCTAGATTGCTGAGAGTCTTGATGTGTTGCTGAAGCTATCCTCGAACCTGTGACTCTCCAGTCTCAGTCTCTCAAGCGCTAGGCTTACAGGCACGTGCCACCACACCCCGCCTGTGTACCTCAGCAACAGGAAGGAACATGAGATCGTGAGCTGATGGGCTGGGGCCCCCAGTCCTGACAACCTTCCCCAGGTACCCTTAGTCCCAGCACAGAGCTGAAGCTTTCACTCCCCGCCTCCCAAGACTAGAATCTTTCTGAGTATCAAACCAAACAGAAATGGAATGGCTGCTGCCGATGTAGCCGGAATCAAGCCAGGAGGGCTGGGGGACAGAGGGCACCCCAGAGACCCGCGACTGTCTCTGATGCCACTAGGAGTCACAAAAGGACGAGTGGCTCTGGAGGCTAAGAAGGGATTTAGCAGCGGGGCGGGGAGGTGCGTGCCTATGGTCCCAGTAGTCAGAAGGGATTGGACGCTCAGGGCCAGGCTGGACAGCGGAGGCCATGTCTGAAAACGGAAAACAGATGAGCGGAGCCATCTCCGAGCAGAGGCCTGGGTGCGACCAGGGCTGCAGAGGAAAGGCAGGGGCTCCTTAGCCAAAGTCGGAAGGTCGCCTGTGAAGAAGAGCTGCCTGCTTCTCTGTAGTCGGGGGCTCCCGCTGTCCCGATAGCAGTGGCCATGGCCAGCCTGAACTTCTAAGAAACGTGGGGTCACCGGGCGTGGTGGCGCACACTTGTCATCCCAGCATTCAGGAGGCTGAGACAGGACGATCATGGCTCGCGGCCAGCCTCAGCTACTTGGTGAAGCCTTGGGCAACTCAGTGAGACCCTGTTTCAAATAAAGAATAAAAAATAGGGCTGGGGGTGTAGCTCGGAGGTAGAATGCCCCTGGGTACCGCAAAAAAAGTAGCATCATCTGTTTCATGGACAAAGGGGACTTGGACACAGCCAGGCCCTTACTGCAGGGCTGGGTCCTTATCCTTAGGAAGACCTTATTCTGCCGGGCGTGGTGGCGCACGCTTGGAATCCCAGCATTCGGGAGGCTGAGACTGGAGCATTGTGGTTCGCGGCCAGCCTGAAGTACTTAGTGAGGCCCTGTTTCAAAATAAAGAATAAAAAGTAGGGCAGGGGGTGTAGTTTGGAGGTCAAATGCCCCTGGGTTCTATCCCCAGACCCCCCCCCCAAAAAAAAAGACCTTATTCTAAGAGATAGGTACATAGGGAAGTAGGGATGTAAGTAGATTGATAGGTATCGGTGTTTTTTCCTATAACTTTAGTAGATTTATTTATTTATTTAATGTATGGGGGGTACCTGGGGATTGAACCCAGGGACATTCTTCCTCTGTGCTACACCCAAGCCCTATTTTATTTTACTTTATTTTGAAACAGGGTATTGCTAAGTAGCTGAGGCTAACCTTGAACCTGTGCTCCTCCTATCTTAGCCTCCTGAGTACTAGGATTACAAGCATGTGCCACCACACTCAACTTGACTTTTTTTAATATTTAGGTATTTATTACATCCAGAATTTATTCTGGTGTGAAGACTGGTGTGTGTGGATCCAGATTTTCTTTTTTAGCTAACCAGTGGTGATCTCAGCTCTGTATAGTTATCCCTGCTGATGTGAGGTGTAACCTTAATGTATCTCGTTGGGTCTGGCAACCACTTTTACTTTACAAAGTAATTTGATGGTTTTGGGTTTTTTTTTTTTTTTAACGGCAGAGAAAGTTGGTAAACATGTGGAGTGCCTTCTATTCCCTTTCTCTTCAAAGCTTCAGGAAGACTGCTAGCCTGGGTTGCGTCCCCATCCTTAAGGTCGCTGGGAGCGGGCTCGGGGTGGTCGGGGACGCGCTGGGGCGAGCAGTAGGGCAGGCTTCTGCAGAGCTGGCTGTGGATTTGAAGGCCACAGGAGGCTGTCAGTAAGAAGCGGGTGCAGGATGCTGGCGTCATGTGCCGGGGTAGGTAGCAGTAACTCTTGGAGCACGTAAGTTTGCTAGTTGTATTGTGCAGACGAAAAATTCCAAAAAGGAAGGCGAGAGAGATTGGTGTGGCGGAGCGGTGGAGAGCGGCAGTAGCCGCTTCGTGGTTGTCTTGGTGCCGGATTTGTTTTGAAAGCTAGTTTTACTAGACCTCTGAACTTGAGGGTCTTGGCACGCTGAAAGGCTTGCTGCCTGTGTGAAGTATAAAACTTAGAAAACCCAAGCGTGTCTCTGAGGTGCTGCCGTGTGCTTGTTTGCTGATGGGACTGTGTTCGCTGCTGGATAGCTCGCTCGCTCGGCTAGCGCTACAGGACTTTGTCGGTGACTGGACTGGCCCTGACCGCAGCGTGCGGTTAAGGTGGGTGCGCGGTGAGTCGCCGGCAGGCAGGGCTGGGGCCCGAGTGCCGCTCATGGTGTCAGGCTGCGCTCTCAAGGCACGGTCTCTGATGACGGGCAGAAGCCAGGCAGAGCCTTCGCTGTGTGCTGTACTTCCTGGGGAGTGGCCTAGGGTTTGACGTTAATTCCTCAGAGTTTCCATTATAGGACTGGCTGGACAGTGGCCCAGAACAAGCTATTCAACAAGATACTCAAAGCCCTGCAGTCTGACCGGCTTGCCCGCCTGGCCAATGAAGGGGTAAGACACCAGAAACCTGCCACGGCGGGCCCCTCCTCACGAGGCCCTGGCTGGCTGCTCCGCCCGCGCCCGCCCTGCTGACCGTGGGGCTCGTGTCCGTGCCCTTCCCTCCTGCAGGCGTGCAACGAGCCGGTGCTGCGCCGCGTCGCCGTGGACAAGTGTGCGAGGAGGGTGCGGCAGGCTCTGGCGAGTGTGAGCTGGGACACCAAGCTGATCCACTGGCTGCACTCCACCCTCGTGGAGACCTTGAGCCTGCCCCTGCTGGCCGCCTACCTGGACGCTCTGCAGACGCTGAAAGGGAAGGTAAGTCCGTGGGTGGTCCTTCGCACGCGTTCCGGACACGGGGCTGGACGCGGCCATCGCCGGGTCGGCTGACAGGACCTACCTGACAGGCTCGCAATTAGAAATGGGAAACGGCATCATTTCACATTTGTGTCTGAGGTCTCCAGCGCACGTCTCCAGGATGAGGTGCGGTACCTGAAAGCCTGGGTGCCCGCTTGGCCTCGCCTCGTGGCTCACCGTGTGAGTCATTGCTGAGCCGAATCGTGGCGGACAGGACGAAGGGTCCCGGGGACGAGAGTTGGCGGGGTGAGAAGCAGACCCGTGGCCTCGGAGGCCGGGGTACACAGCAAGGAGGCTCCATGACCCCAGGGTCTTCACGAAGGGACGAGCCTTCTGCAGCAACACTTGAGTGGCGTGACTCGTCACCAACATCGCCTTCCACACCGGCCTTCTCGCGTGGACAGTATTGTGCCGCGCTGCTCCTCTCGCGGGTCCCCGTTTGCCGTGACGTTAGTGGCTGCACTGCGCTCTCCAGTAGAGTGGACATCAGGCCTGGAGGCCGCTCACCAGGCTGGCCCAGCCCTGACAGGCGTGAGCCCTGCGAGGGCTAAGAGGGCCTCTGCTTCTTCTCTCCAAAATGATACCCATGTAGGGTTCCTGAGAGGATTAAACTAACCAAGGGACAGTGCTTGGCACAGATGTTTTCATGGCTCTGGGGATGGAACCCAGAGGCTTTCTTCCTCTCATCCACGTCCCCATCCCTGTTTTATTTTTTACTTTGAAACAGGGTCTCGCTGAGTTGCTGAGGGCCTCTCTAAATTGCTGGGATGGTCTTGAACCTGCAATCCTCCTACTTCAGCCTCCCAAATACTGGATGTACAGGCATGCACCACCATGCCAGGCCCCTTGAGTCTCAAAGTGAGTAGAGTGATTTGCTTTAATACAAAGTAGTCTCAGACAGCTAGTATTAATTGAGTTTTTTGTTGTTTATTTTTTGTTTGTTTGTTTGTTTTGGTGGTGGTACTGGGGTTCCTGGAAGCCCTTCTACCTCCAGGCTACACTCCTAGACCTATTTTATATATTTTTTTGGAAACAGGGTCTCTTAAGCCAGCAAGGCTGACTTCGAACCTGCGCGATCCTCCTGCCTCTACCTCCCAAGCACGGGGATTACAAGTGTGCGCCACCACTCCCGGCATTAATTCAGTTCTTGACTTTTTTTTTTTTCTTTTCTGCAGTGTTGGGACCTGGGCCTCCCACATGCTAGGCAAGTGCTCAACCACTAGGCAAAATGTACTGAACTTTTTTTTTTAAGAGTGTGTTAGAAACCTAAAGAATGGAGCTGGGCGTGGTGGCCACATTTGTAATCCCTGTGCTTGGGAGGTCAAGATAGAAGGATCGCACAGGTTCGAAGCCAGCCTCAGCTACTTAGTGAGGCTCTCGACAACTTAGTGAGACTCTGTTTCCAAATAAAGTATAAAATAGGTCTGGGAGTGTAGCCTGGAGGTAGAAGGCCCCTGGGTTCCACCCACAGTACCACCAAAAAAAAAAAGCTAAAGAATGGTTAGTGCTAAAATAAAACAAAACTCGGGCTGGATAGAGTTGCAACATGCATGGTAGGGAGTTTTCAGTTTCCTCTTGCTTGGTGAGGGAGACAGCTGCCGTCTGCTCTGGTGGCCTTCTTTCTGCCTTTTTTTACTGAGGATTGAACCCAGGAGCATTCTACCTCTGAGCAACACCTGCAGCCCCATTTTATTCTTTTATTTTGAAACAGGGTCTCACTAAGGTGTGGAGGGACTGCGTCACTTACATTGCTAAGGCTGGCCATGAACCTGTGTTCCTCTTGCCTCTGCCTCCCAAGTACAGGGGTTACAGGTGTGCACGGCCATGCCTGGCTGGGGGACCTTATTTTCTAGTGAAGACAAACGAGAGCCCAGCCTTCCCGGCAGAACTCCGGTGGAGCCCTGGGCCTGGGGGTGGTGCCCCGGGCTCGGCACAGTGGGTCTGAGTGTGAGCCTCCCAGTGGCTCTCCACGGCCTCCTGCGCTGGGCGGTGCCACCTTGGCGCGTGCTCTCTGGGCAGGAGCGCCACCCAGTGCCGGCGGCCTGCTCTCCGCCACCGCAGGCTCCCGAGTGTCGTTCCCTTTATACGCGCCGCTGGTGGGCGCCTAGTGCGGCAGCTGCTGTGCCGCTGACTCGACTGATGCCCGTGGGCGCCACCCTGACTTGAGCCCCAGCCTCCACTCGCTCCTCCCCACCAGACGCTCTGTCCCGAGGGTCTGACTGAGCATGCTGCTCTAGGGTGCCGCTGGCAGGTACCACGTGGCTGCGCTTCCTGCCCTTGGCCAGCTGCTCTCCCGTCCGCTCCATGGTAGAGAAGGTAGTGGAGACACAGACTGGCCCCTGCGCGTGGTCCTGGCCTTGGTCGCAGGCGCGTTCACGTCCGAAATACGCCCCAGCCCACTTTATCTTCTTCCTTTGAAGCAGGATCAAGCCAGTCACAGTGGTGCACACTTGCAATCCCAGGAGGACCACAGGTCGCGGTCAGCCTTAGTGACAGCGCTCAGGGAGGCCCTCCCGAGGCCCAGTGAGACGCTTTCAGGATAAGAGTGAAAAATAGGGCTGGGGTGGAGCTCAGAGGTAGAGTGGACCGCAGGAAGACACAGCCCACAACCCGCCCCAGGCTTTCAAAGCCGTTCCTTTCCCATCTCCCACTTGGCCTTTTGTGGGCAGCATCTGTCCACACGGGTGTCCTTTGTAACGTCAGCTCAGCATGTCTGAGACGCACGTTTATGCGCCTGTGAGGTCACAAGACGGGCTGTAGTGGAAATCACATACATACAAGAGAGTAGGGAGTGTTTTTGAACACAATGATAGGTTTCATTAACATGCCACAGCTTGAAGGCTATACTCTAGAAGAAAATGAGGATTTTAAAATTACATAATCAGCTGATGTTTACTGAGGAAACTTAGACAATACAGAAACCTATAAAGAAAATTACCTATAATTCTATAATTCCACAGATTATTATGTTGATATTTTGGCATATTTTCTTTCTTTCTTTTTTTTTTTTTTTTTTTTTTTTTTTTTTGGTGGTATCCGGGCTACACTCCCAGACCTATTTTATATATATATATATTTTTTTTTTGGAAACAGGGTCTCTTAAGCCAGCATGGCTGGCTTCAAACCTGCTCAATCCTCCGGTCTCCGCCTCCCAAGCGTGGAGATTACAAGCGTGCGCCACCACACCCAGCTTGGCATATTTTCTTGTAGCCTTTTTACTATTTCTGGTTTTACCATAACATTTTAGCAAAACTCATTCTTCTTTCTCTCTTTCTCCCTCTTTTTTGTGGTACCTCCGAGCTACACCCCCAGCCCTAATTTTTATTCTTTATTTTGAAACAGGGTCTCACTGAGTTGCAAAGGGCCTCAATAAGTAGTAGCTGAGACTGTCCGAGAACCACAATCCTCCTGTCTCAGCCTCCCGAATGCTGGGATTACAAGTGTACCCAAACACACTGGATTTGTGTTTTTCTTATTATTGAGAGGCGATTTGTCTCTGGGCATAACTCTTTATCCCTCCTCCTTGTGCATTTA
This sequence comes from Muscardinus avellanarius, assembly GCF_963383645.1. Taxonomy (NCBI): domain Eukaryota; kingdom Metazoa; phylum Chordata; class Mammalia; order Rodentia; family Gliridae; genus Muscardinus; species Muscardinus avellanarius. Next base: position 88,924,144 of record NC_137801.1, on the reverse strand, counting down.
TTTGTTTATTTTCGCAGTCCTGGGGATTGAACCCAGGCCCATTCTACCTCTAAACTACACTATCAGCCCTATTTTTTATTCTTTTTTTGTTGTCGTTTTGATTTTTTGGTGGTACTAGGGTTCCTGGAAGCCCTTCTACCTCCAGGTTACACTCCCAGACCTATTTTATACTTTTTTTATTTGGAAACAGGGTCTCTTAAGCCAGCGCGGCTGACTTGTAACCTGCTTAATCCCCGTCTCTGCCTCCCAAGCGCAGGGATTACAAGCGTGCGCCACCACGCCCGGCTTTATTCTTTATTTTGAAACTGTGTCTCACTAAACTGCTGAGAGCTTTGCTAAGTAGCTGAGGCTGTCCACGAACCTGGGTTCCTCCTGTCTCAGCCTCCCAAGCGCAGGGACTACAGGCACGGCCACCGCACCCGGCTGTCCCCTGTCCTTCCTTGGTAGGAGCCCTGTGCCTTTGCTCTGAGGTCTGGAAGGCTCAGGTGGACCGTGTCTTCCTGCTGACTGCTGGTGGGAGAGGGCTTTCACTTTGCCTAAGCCTCTGCCCTTCCTTTTCTAGATCCCAACCTTGATTGACCGGATGCTTGTGTCGTGCAACACAAAGACGGGTGCCGCGGGGGCCGAGGCCTTGTCCCTCCTCCTGAAGCGGCCCTGGGACCCGGCTGTCGGGGTGCTTTCTCACAACAAGCCAGTAAGTCGGCAGCTCGCTAGCCGTGCAGTGCGTAGGCACCTTAAAGCTTGGGCTTCAGTCTTTGTCACTAATGACTTGCTTTCTCTAGCGCTGAAAAACAGCTTGCACGCAAGGTTACGGGTGGGGTACACTCGCTGAGACATTCTGGGTGGCACCTCTGACACAGCGGGTTTGGTGGGCTCTCTCCTTAGAGCAAACTCCCAGGCTCCCCACTCATCCTCGTGGCCGCCTCCGGGCCCTCCAGCTCCGTGTTCCCCACCTCACGGCGCCACCGCTTCTGGCAGTCCCAGCTCTCCTGCCTGGGCAAGGTACGCACAGGGCAGGGGCGGGTGGAGGGCGTGCGGGCGAGGGGTCAAGGCAGACTGTTCTACTGTGAAGCCTCCCCGACACTTCCTGTCCTCGGAAGGGCTGGGGAGTGAAGGTACGCGGAGCAGAGGCTCACCGTGCCTGGCCTGGCGCCCTCTTTCCGCAGGTCATCCCCGTGGCCACCCACTTGCTGGACAGTGGCAGCGGGGTGGGCGTCCTGCAGTGCCTTGAGCACATGATCGGCGCGGTGCGGAGCAAGGTGCTGGAGGTGAGCGCGCCCCGCGTGGCCAAACACACGTGTCTGTGCCTCTGGGCCACTGCGCCGAGGCCTCACTGTCTCCTCTCTCCCCGCCAGATCCACAGCCATTTCCCGCACAAGCCCGTCATCTTGGTTGGCTGGAACACAGGAGCACTGGTGGCGTGTCACGTGAGTAGGCTCCGCGACGCCATGCCTTACCTACGTCACTGCCTTTCTTAAGCTGTAGAAGACAAACTTTAGTTTGAAACTTGATCGTGCAAGATTTTAGGCAGAAACACAGGTAGAAAGAAGCTGATGAGCCAGCGCTTGGCCTCTCGCCCAGCTCGCCCCATCGTCCCTCCACCCACGCTCTCTCCCAGCTATTTGAATAGGTCCCAGCAGGTCCTTTCCGTTCAGAGATCTCGGCACTACCGCTGAGAGAGGGTTTCTTTGTTCTCCAAATGAGGTTCCATACTAGAAAGGTTCCTTTTACCAGAAAATCAGTAACTGTAGCAGGCACGCGGTAAGAGTTGTTCATGCTCAGTTCTAAGACATCAGGGACGCTGCAGGTGTGATGACACTCACCTCTAATTCCAGTACTTGGGAGGCTGAGACAGGAGGATCACAGGCTTGAGGACAGCCTCAGCAATGTAGTGAGACTCTCATCAACTTAGTGAGACCGTCTTTCAAAATAAAATAGGGCTGGGGGTATAGTTCAGAGATAGAATACCCTGCATTCATTCCCTGGTACCATGAGAAAACATGAGTGAATAAGACAGCAGGGACCCTTTTCTCTACCTTCCATCCGCATGTTTGCTGGACGTGTGCGTCATCCTGCTTGTCCAGAGCCTCAGTTCTTTTGTCTGTCTCACGAAGTCTGCTGTCTGGAGCCGAGAGAGGAAGAAGGGCCTCCCTGCACACCCACCCCAGGGACAGTGGGGCTTGGCAGCCATTCCAAGAAATCTGGGTATCTAGGGGCAGTCTGTTAAGCCGGACAGAGACAGGTTTTCTCTTAAAGGAGAACGGCAACACGCTGGTTTTCTTGATCATGCTCATAGTGAAGAAAAAGCTCGGAGGCTCTCGTCTGAGCAGTGGGCCCCATCTTGAGTTCAGCCGTCTGCTGCCGTCCTCACAGTGCGGCCTGCGGGTCCGCACAGCTTGTGCCTGTGCCTTCCTGCTGCACCTGGGGGTTGGGAGGGCGCGGGGGCGGGGCCGCTGGTGGTCTGGGCCCTCCTGGATTCTGGGTAGGCCAAGGGGCAGTGAGGTCGCTCGTCCTTCAGACCAGCGATGCCCTCGTCCGCAGGTGTCGGTGATGGAGCATGTCACTGCCGCTGTCTGCCTCGGCTTTCCTCTGTTCACCGTGGACGGCCCCCGAGGGGTAAGCGCGAGGTGTCAGCGGGAGTGGGGCAGCTGGCGCGTGCGCCTCACCCGAGTGGGGCCACCTGGACAGCTCACCCTCCCCGGTGAGTTGTGGGGTCAGCGCTCCGCGAGGAGGAGCTGGCTGATCTAAAACTTGGCCATTCTAGGATGTGGACGATCCCCTCTTGGACATGAAGACTCCGGTCCTCTTTGTCATTGGGCAGAACTCTCTGCAGTGTCACCCTGAAGCCATGGAGGACTTCCGGGAGAAGATTCGAGCTGAGAACAGCTTGGTGGTGGTCGGGGGAGCCGACGACAACCTCAGGTGAGTAGGTTCCCCCGACTCGAGCTGCAAGGGCAAGGGCGTTAAAAAATTTTACATTGTCACCAATTTCAGATCTGTAGAAACTAAAGTTATAAAACAGGTGCTAAAAAGACCCTTACCCCCTTCACGTGGATTTCCCGAATGTTAGCGTCTTATGCAGCCGAGGCGTAGTTCTCAAGACCAGGAGCCGGCGCTGATAAGCAAGCATGGCTACTCTGTGGCGCCTGTCTCCAAGCTGTCTCCAAGCTGCCTTCCTGTGTCCTGGCCCAGGCCACACGTCCGGTGGCCGCTGTGCCTCCGTCAGTGTGGCGCCAGCCGCAGTCTTGTGTCCTGTGGCTTGCAGGTTCTGTGGGCTGCAGGCCAGCTCGCCGCAGACGGCCCTTGCTTTGCCATTTCCTTCTGTGGCGTCGAAGCGTGCATTTTGGGCAGGAAGGTTGCACGCTCGTGTGCCCAAGTCTCTGCGTCCCATCACGAGTTCGGGGTGTTGATTTGTCTTCTCACCACTGATGGCACCCTTGACCACATGGCAAAATTAGTTCCTTCTGGTTCTCCACTATGAAGTCAGTCTTTTCCCTTAGTAATTAGTATTTACCTTGTGGGGAAAAGATACTCTGAGACTGAACATACTTTCACTGGAATAGGCATTTTAAAAATCTTATTCCTAGCTAGGCATGGTGGCACACGCTTGTCATCCCAGCATTTGGGAGGCTGAGACTGGAGGATGGCGGTTCGCGGCCAGCCTCAGCTATTTAATGAGGCCCTCCGCAACTCAGTGAGACCCTGTTTCAAAATAAAGAATAAAAAATAGGACAGGGGGTATGGCTCGGAGGTCAAATGCTCCTGGTTTCCATCTCCAGACCCAATAAATAAATAAATACATAGCCAGGCGTGGTGGCGCACGCTTGTCATCCCAGCATTTGGGAGGCTAAGACTGAGGATCCCAGTTCGTGGCCAACCTCAGCTACTTAGGCCCTTTGCAACTCAGTGAGACCTGCTTTCAAAATAAAGAATAAAAAATAGGGCTTGAGGTTGTAGGTCAGAGGTAGAATGCCCCTGGGTTCCATCCCCAGTACTACAAAAATTAAAAATTAAAAACAGGGCTGGGGGTGTAGCTCAGAGGTAGAATGCCCCTGGGTTCCATTTCTAGTATCAAAACAAACCAACCTCATTCCTTTCTGAGAATGATGCTTACGTAGATATGATTTATACTGTCTCTTTTTTGTTAGTTTTGTGTGTGTGGTACTAGGGATTGGGCTTGGAGACACTCTACCCCTGAACTGTGCCCAGCCCTTCCTTTTTGGTTTTGAAACAGGGTCTCTCTAGGTTGCTGAGAGACTCTGTGTGGCTGAGGCTGGCCGCGAGCCCGCGCTCCTCCTTCTCTCGGGCTCCCAAGACTGGGATCGCAGGTGTGCGTCCCACCAGCGTCAGGTCTCTTTTGGTGTGCTTTGGAGTATAAATACAGCCTGAGTTTGGAAAGGGCTCCTGGCAGCTGCTCCGGCCGCAGACGGCCGCCGTGTGTGCAGCGCTGGCAGGTAGAGCTGTGGTGGTTTTCATGACAGGCTGAAAGGAAGGCCGTGCTGTGCGTTTGGCTCCTGCTCGGGGCCCTCCGTCTTGACCACTTGGCTGTGCGCCCCACCGTTTTCACAGTGTCCTGCTTACATGTCCCGAACAAGTCCGTCTGGCCTCTGTCATTTGCCAGCTTCTTGTGAATTTAGCGTCCAGCCTATTGAGTCTCGAGGTCGTGGTCTCACATCAGCACGTGCTTTTCTCAGATCTCAAACGTGCCTGTCTAAGGAGCCCTGTGTGTGCTGAGTCGCCCCAAGGCGGGGAGCTGGGTGCTGCTCTCGAGTCTTGGTGTGGGGCTGAGAATCGGGATGCCTCAGCTCGTCCTGACCCACTGCTGAGAGGCTCTGCTGAATAGCTTCTGCAGCTCACTGCCCTCTTTGGAAAGTGAGTGCGACCCAGGGTCAGCGGCCAGTAGCCATCAGCTGAGAGATCAGCTTTCGGAAGTTCAAGCAAACTGTTCTCTATTCTGTAACTTGGAGGTCTCTTTGTCTCTCTGCCTAGACCCCCAATCAAAAAACAGAGGTTTAGGCCAGGCGTGGTGGGCACGCTTGTCATCCCCGCGCTTGGGAGGCGGAGACAGGAGGATCGCCAGGTTCGAAGCCAGCCGCGTGCGCTGGCTTAGGAGACCCTGTTTCAAAATAAAAATGTAAAAATAGGTCTGGGAGTGTAGCCTGGAGGTAGAAGGGCTTCCAGGAACCCCAGTACCACCAAAAAAATATAAATAAATAAAAAATAAAAATCAGAGGTTTAGCCAGGCGTGGTGGCACATGCCTTTAATCCCAGGACTCTAAGGACGGCCTCAGCAAGTAGACTGTCCTCAGCCTAGCAAGACCCTATGTCCAAATAAGAAAAATCAGACTGGGGGTGTAGCTCAGAGGTAGAATGCCTCTGGGTCAATCTCCAGTAAAAGCCAGAGGTTCTTGCTGGGTGTTGTGCACCCCTGAAATCCTACTGCTTGGGAGGCTGAGACAGGAGGATCATAGGTTCAAAGACAGTCTCAAGTAATGAGACTCAGCAACCTAGTGAGACCCTCTTTCAAAACAAACAAAAAAGCTCAGAGGTAGAATATCCTTGAGTTCAATCCCCAATACCACCAAAACACACAAAAAAGTTTTTTTTAAGGCTAGGCCTTTCTTTCTTTCTATACCCCAGCTATATTTTTCATTTTTTATTGTGAAACAGTGTCTCGCTAAGTAGCTGAAGCTGGCCAGGAACCTTCTATCTTCCTGTCTAAGTCCCTAGGCCCCTCAAGTACAGTGCCACCATGCTCGGCTATAGCTAGCTTGTATTTTACTTATTTTTGAGGTACCAGAGATAGAAACCAGGGGCATTCTACCTCCAAGCTACATCCCAGCCCTATGTTTTAGTCTTTATTTTGAAACAGAGTCTCACTAAATTGTGGAGGGCCTCATTAAGTAGCTGAGGCTGTCTGCGAACCGCGATCCTCCTGTGTCAGCCTCCAAATGCTGGGATTACAAGCATGCGCCCCCACGCCTGGCCATGGCTAGCTTTTAAAGAGGGGAATGCAGCTGGCTGTGGTCGGTTTTTTATCCCTTTAGAACTTGGGACCTCCTTTCTTCTTCTAATCCAGTAACTTCAGGGTAGGAGGCTGTGTTGGGGGACCTCTCCATTGAAGCCCTACAGTCCAAGATGGACTTCACCTGTTAGGACAGAGTCATGGAACTTCTGGAGTGGACTGTGCTTGGTTCTTTACACAGTGGTTTTGCTCAGTTCCCACAGCTCCCCGAATGAGGTATTAGGATTCCCCATTCTACATGTGTGAGGCTCGGAGAGGTTTTCTCACCTGCTTGAGGGCCCTCATAGTCCTTCCCGCCCTAGGAGATAACACAAGAGAAACCTCTTCCTTTTGCCTCTTAGAATAAGCAAAGCAAAGAAGAAGTCGGAAGGGCTGACCCAGAGCATGGTGGACAGGTGCATTCAGGTGAGTCCTCCTGGGGTCCCCTCCGAGGCTGCCTCGGGGTTGCCTCTCGGGTTTGATCTGATTGACAGCCACTCATTGCAGAGCAGGGCATCGATCGGGCCCTGATAGGCCTGATCACGGCTGAGAAGAGGCACACAGGAAGAGAGCGGGCAGGGGGCGTGGGGGGCGACTGTCCGGGCGCCCACGAGGGCCTGTGCTGCTCCGCCACGGCTGCGTGGAGCCCCGCGCTGAGGCAGTGATCACAGTTGCTGGAAGTGGTGTGGGTGGTCCCTGTCTCCTGAGCACCTGCACCCTGGCTCGCCTTTCACGCTAGGACGAGATCGTGGACTTTCTGACGGGAGTGCTCACTCGCAGCGAGGCGCATCTGGGCCCCGAGCCTCGGGACCTGGATACCGAGAAGAAGAAGAAGCCCCGGGACGCAGCCCGCAGGGACCTGGCCTTTGAAGTCCCTGAGCGCAGCAGCCGGCCTGCTTCCCCTGCTGCCAGGCTCCCTGCCTCTCCCTCGGGCTCAGAGGTAGCACTGCTGGAGCGGGAGGGCCCCGCGGTGTCTCCGTGTTGGCCTGGGGGCTGGGCAGCTGGGCAGTCACGGGGCCAGGCTGACTGACGGTTGGCTCCCAGCAACACCGGCTCATCTCTGGCCCTCTCGCTCTGCTCAGGACCTCTCCAGTGTGTCCAGCAGCCCCACCTCCAGTCCCAAGACCAAAGTGACCGCCGTGACCTCTGCTCCAAAGTCCAGTCAGATCGGGAGCTCCCAGCTGCTGAAGAGACACGTGCAGCGGACAGAAGCTGTGCTGAGCCACAGACAAGCCCAAGGTAAGGCTCGGCCAGCACCCTTGGCTCTCCAGGCGGTGCCCGTGGCCACTGCAGAGGTGCGCCGCAGGTTTCCAAGAGCATGTGAAACACACACACACACACACACACACACACACACACACACACACACCACCACCACCCCACCCCCCACCCCCCCCCCGCCTAGGCAGGTGAGCGTGGATGAGTCCCTGGCCTCTTCAGCAGGTGCACTCTGTCCGAGTGTGCTGGCTTAGAAGCTCTGTGGGTGTCAGCCTAAACTTCTCACCCCCGCCCCCCGGAAGCTGTGTCTTGCTCCGGCCCCATGGGCAGAGCGCCAGCCCTCGGCACACGGCAGTGAGTGGTCTCACTCGCTGACTAAGGCACCCCAGCGGGTGTCATGCCATCCTCGTCTTGCTCTTAGAGCTAAGACTCACGCTGGGTCCTTCCACGGAGTTGAGCGGAATTCCACAGGTAGGTTTTAGAGGAGGCCTGGAGACGTTTGTGTGGTTGAAATTAGATGTTTGAAAACAGCTGTGCTAATGGCTGGTGTGATTAGTTGAGAACCTGAGGGGTGCTGATGGCAGGTGGGTGAGCTGGGCTTGAACACAGACCAGAGTGGCGCAGGTGCAGGAGTGGGCATGGCAGCCCAGGGCAGTAACAGGCACGGAAGGGAGCCTTATGCTGCGCTCCTGTGTCTTGGGCGCCCTGCCTCCGGCCCCTGGAGTGGGCTGTGGCCCTGGGAGGTAGAGAGGTGCTGCAGCCTCCGCTGTGGGCAACTCCATGCCACAGGGCAGGCTCAGCCCTCACGCCGTGCTGACTGCTTCTTCTCTTCCTGTCCCTGCTCCTCCTCCTCTCTCTGGCTGCCTGTGATTCTGTGATTCTTTGATTCGTTCCAGCACAGTTTGCTGCTTTTCTGAAGCAGAGCATGCTGGTGAGGAAAGCTCTTCCTCCTGGCGCCTCCCCCTGTCTCTTCGGTGAGTGCCCTCCTCGCCTCGGCCCTCTGCTTCCTGTGCTCCTGCCCGCTCCCTCCTCCCGCGGCCTCTGGCGGTGCTCTCCTCTTTGCAGTCTCTCTCTTTGTGGCTCCTGCACTGAGCAGGTTTGGGCTGGGCCTCTCCTGTTTGCTGTGAGCCTCAGCTCCTCCTGAGTTTCTCCCTGCCCGTTTCCCGTTCCCGTCCTGGCAGCTGCAAGCACTCGGGCCACTGAGCAGCTTAGGCTGGGCCCCTGGGCCGCCCCGCTGGTCTTGGCCAGCGTCCTAGCTGAATGAGCAAGCGCCCTGCCTGTGGCCATGCCAGGAAGCCCTCCGTCCTCGCTGGGCTGCTGCCCCCTCACCACAGCCCTGCCTGCTGTGCCAAGGGGCCTGAGGGCAGTGTCTGGGTTTAGCGAGCAGGGCAGGACGGACCCGTGAGGAGCCTGCAGGGTGGCTGGTGTCCTGGGGCATGGCCATGTCACAATGGTCGGCTGAGTCTGTGGAGGGCGGCCTGTGTGGCGCCTGAAGGCCTTTTTGCTGGTACACGTGACGTGGGGACCAGGTTGTGGCACGGGCCACTGTCCCTGTTCCCTTTGGGCAGAAGAGCCCCGCCAGGCACCTGCACCTCCTAGCGCCTCAGAGCCAGCAGGCCCTGGGGACTCCCGTATAGAGGCGGAGGGCGACCACGGTCCTCGCATCTGGGAAGGCCTGCCAGATCTGCGATGGGAGTCCTCTGTGTTGGCTGTCCTTGGCCTTCGCTGGGCAGGGCCAGCGTGTCTTCTGTCCTGCCGGGGATGGGCAAGGCGGGGTCCACATGGGATGTCCCGCATGTGGGTGGCTCTGTATCCCCAGTGGCCATCCCGTGCTGGCCACGGCTGGGGTCCATCAAGCTTTGGCTTACGGGGGTCTCACCTCAGCTCCATCTCTCAGTTCCCATTTCGTCAGAGCCGGCAGAAGAGGCAGAGAAAGAGGAGCTTAGGGTCCAGCTGAAGCGGCACCATCCCTCCAGTCCTCTTCCCGGCAGTAAGACCTCCAAGCGACCAAAGATTAAAGTGTCCCTCATCCCGCAGGGGGACGCGGCGGGCGGGCCTTGTGCCCTTCCCCAAGGAGGAGCACTTGAAGGTGAGTCCACTGGCCCCCGGGCGGCCCCGCCTGTGTCCAGGCTCCAGGCACTGCCGCAGAGGCAGCTGGGGTGGGTGGAGACCTCGTCCGAAGGAGGACGGCAGCCGGGCAGGGAGAGGTGCGGGCCATTCAGAGAGCCGTGTACTTTCTTCTTCGGTCCAGGGGAGAGTGACAAGGTACTCCAGAGAGCGTAGAAATGAGAGGACAGAGTACCCCAGCTCCCTGCTCCACCTAGCGCTTCCTGCTTTTGCCTTCTGGCCTTTGCCCGTACCTCGATTTTAGCCCGAGGTGTAGAACTGGGAAAGGCAGTGAACAGGACTGACCATGGCTGTTTTGCAGCGGCAGGGGGAAAGCCCATCGCCATGGCACTGGGGCCGGCGTCTGCAGGAGCCAAGGACCTAGCGGGACTTCTCCCCACGGCCAAGTGAGTCTGTCCCTGCCCCTCCCTCCACTGCCGCCTGGCCCATTTAGTGCTTGGGGAGGTGCTGCATTCTGCACCCCTGGGACAGCAATGCAACGTCTTCCTGTTTTTATTTTTATTTTATTTTTCTTGCTGGTCTGGGGATGGAACCCAGGGGCATTTGGCCTCTGAGCTACACCCCTGCCCTATTTTTATTCTTTATTTTGAAACAGGGTCTCACTAAGTTGCGAAGGGCCTCACCAAGTAGCTGAGACAGTCCGCGAACCACGATCCTTTGGTCTCAACCTCCCAAATGCTGGGATTGCAAACGTGTGCCACCACGCCCGGCTGCAACGTCTTTCTGATTGGGACTTTTGGCTTTGATTTGGGCAAGCCCAGGTTTATTTTTATATAGACCGCGCAGCATGCCTGGCTCTCCAGGCCTGAGTGCTCTACTCTGGGCCTGACTTTCAGAAGGTTAGGGGCTAGGTTCAGAAGGTTGGAAGGCTCAGGCCTGCGTTCAGCATCGAAGATCTCGCCAGGAGCACCCTCACCTCCCTGCCCGCTGCCCGCTACCCCCGGGCAACAGAGCTCCTCCTTGGTTTGCAGATCAGCTGCTTCTGAAGGGGGAGCCTTGGCCAGCCCGGCCCTGCCAGCGGCCTCCAGCAGCGCTACACCCAGTGCCCTGCACACTCTGCAGAGCCGCCTGGTGGCCACATCCCCAGGCAGCTCCCTCCCAGGTACCCCTTCCCGCACAGACTGTGTGTGCTGTGGAACGGTGGGCATAGAGGAACAGCTGGGAATGGGGGTATGCCTCTGGTCATAGAGGCTGGCAGGAGCTGCAGTCAGCCTGAGGGAGGAGTTCCGCGGCTTAGCACCCACAGGGGCTGTGTATAGGAATGGGATGGTGTACACACCCCAGCCCTGATGGCTGGTCTGTGCGTTGTGTTTGACTTGGGTGGTCTGTCTTCGCTCCTGTGGTGGCGGGCACACATGCCCAGAGTGGAGGGGCTGAGCTCGGTCATAGGTGGGCGGACGGTGCGGCTGCACTGGGGAGGCGTGAGGACGCTGTGCCTGATGCCTGTTGTGTCCTCTGCAGGGGCCACATCAGCCAGCAGCCTCCTCCAAGGCCTTAGCTTCAGCCTGCAGGACATCAGCAGCAAAAGCGCCGGCCTCCCCGCAAGCCCCTCCCCAGGACCAGCCGCACAGGTGCTCGCCGGCTCCCCGGGACTGGCAGGCACCGGGAGGGTGGACAGGGAGCCTGGGCCAGTGGGCTGTGCACGGACAGGTGGCCACACAGGAGGAGCTGCGCAGGCCGGGGCCCGGCGTGTGTCCTGACCTCTCTTGTCCTTGCCTGGGGGTGTGTGTAGCAGGAGCTCCAAGCCTTTGAAGGGTTAAAGGACGTCTGCAGAAGGCCTGCGTGGCCTGGGGCAGGTGCTCAGCGCACGCCAGCCTGAGGGTGCGCCCGGGCCGAGCTCCGGCATTGCTGTGGGCGGCAGCTCTGACCACGGGCTTGTGTCCTGCAGGCTGCCGGGGTGAGGTTGCCCACCCCCATGCAGAGCTTGGGCGCCATCACCACGGGCACTGGCACCACTGTCCGCACCATTCCCGTGGCCACCACCCTCTCCTCCCTGGGTGCCGCTCCTGGAGGGAAGCCCACGGCCATCCACCAGCTGCTGACCAATGGGGGCCTCGCCAAGTTGGCCAGCAGCCTCCCTGGCCTGGCCCAGATCTCTAGCCAGGCATCAGGTGAGTCTCAGGACTGGGGCTCCAGCCCTGAGCTCTCCCTCCGACCTTCCCGTCTCCATGGGCATGTCCAACCCCAGCCCTGCCTTACCCTCGGGCTCCGCTGGGAGAGACTGAGGGGTCACATGAAGGAACGCCCCAGGAGAGGAAGGCCTCCGCAGAAAGAGGCTGTAGCCAGAAACCCTTCCCGCTCGTTCTCCCAGGCTTGAAGGTCCCCACCACCATCACTCTGACACTCCGTGGCCAGCCCAGCAGAGTCACCACACTGAGCCCCGTGGGCTCAGGAGCAGCCCCGACCGAGGACCCCGCCTCCCAGGTGCTGCCCTCCGGCTCGCAGGTGAGTCTGCCCGAGGAGCCGCTGCGCCCGCGGACACACCCGATTCAAGTCCAGAATCAGGGTTATAACTAGCCGCTCAGCTTGAGTCCTGGCCCCTCTGGGTCGCCATCCGGTCCCGTCCCGTCACTCCCTGGCTGAGGGCCTGGCTGCACGGCACAGGCGTGTCCTTCTTCCCCTCCCCTCTGCCTCTGGGTTCCCTCAGGGTACGCCGTAGAACCAGCCCCTGACCTCTGACCGGGGCTCTCCAGTGCCCTGCCTTCCCAGGTCTCTGTGTTCACTGCTGCCTTCTTAGGGTAGAGCTGGTTTTCTGTGTCTTTGTTTTGTACTAGGCATGGAACCCAAGGGCATTCTACCTACGAACTACACCCCCAGCCCTTGTTTTTTTTTTTTTTTTTTTTAAACGGTTTCGCTAAGTAGCTGGGGCTGTCTACAGCCTCCCAAGTACTGGGATTACGAATGTGCGCAGCTTAAAACTGGGTTTTTATAGCTCCTATCCAGGAAGTCACCATCGTTTCCTCTTAACCAACCTGATTTCTATTACGATCTTTCCAAATAAAATGCTCCTAAGCTGGCGACCTGCGGAGCCAGCCGAGACCAGCATGGCCGTCTCGCCCCGTCCTTGTCGAGCTTGCTCTCCTCCATTCACACTGCTCAGCCCTCGTGTCCCGTGTGGCACAGCACCCGCGACTCCTCCTCTCTTGCCCTCCCGGCCCTGTGCGCCCGGCGCCCTTTGTGGCGAGGCCGTGTTGCAGTGTCCATGCTGTAACGGGCCGTCTCCCTCGGTCCTGCAGCCGGAGGTCACCCTGTCAGCTATTCTTGGGGTGAGGGAGGCTCGCAGCCCTTACGCGCCCGAGCTGGGCTCCAGGCTGCCGTAGCACGTGCCCCGGGCGTCCAGCCTCTCCCGTTGAGTACTTTGTGATCAGATCTCAGGAGGGGATGAGTGGGCCAGTGGGACTGGGCGTGGTAACTGACCCTTGTGTCTGTCCCGCCCACCGCAGCGCCTGCCTCCAGCACCCTGAAGATGCCGTTCACGCGACTCATCCTCCTTGCCAGGTCAGCCGTGGCTGCCTCTTGGGGAGCTTGGGCACAGGTGCAGTCCAGCCGAGCTGTCACCCTGAAGCCCTGAGACGGTCATTGCCTCCACGTCCACCGTCCTCGAGTGGTGTGCTGACGACCAGGGCCAGCGTCTCCCAGATTGTCCGTTGACTCCTGGAGGGCCAGCCCTCAGCAGATCTGCCGTGCGCCGGTTGGGTGCTCACCAAGCTGGAGTGATTGGAGCAAGCCTCGGTTGCACTACACACCACTTTTATAATAAAGGAGCTTCCTTTTGGAGTCTGTCCTGGCCCCGTGCCCAGTTTGGAGGAACTTTCTGTGTGGTCTGGGGCTGCGGGCATCAGGATCGAGAGCCCTTTGTGGAAGACGAGGATCACCCTGGCTCGGTGGCCAACGCCGAAGCAGAAAGGCTTGTTGGGACGCCACTGTTGCCTTGCTGAGCGCCTTGGGGACCCCTAGAAGCCACATTGGGTAGAGAGGAGCTGCTGGGATCTCCTCGGTTTCACAGTGAAGGCAGAGAGCCAGCCGTCATCTGTCAGCCCCTTCGGCCGCTGCGGGAGGCCAGGGCTGCCCCGGGCTCTCCACCGTGCTCCAGCATTCCTGCAGCCAGGAAGTGGTCGTGGTAGCAGGACGGGTCAGGGCCTCCGGGCGAACAGTGCGGGCATGGTCTGCAGCTGCACCGAGGACCTGGCGGTCAGCTGAGTTGAGAAGCAGAAGCCTCCACGTCAAGGGAAAGCCGACCGAGCGTGCAGTGTGGCATGGCCTCCAGTGCCCGCTTACAGCAAACGGCTTTGTCTTGCCGCTTATGCGTGGAAGCTTGCGGCGGTGACGCTGCTCTGTGGCGGCCGGGCAGTGCTGGTGGCTTTGAACCTGTGCTCCAGCCAGACTTGGAATGCTTCCATCAGGAGGATAAATAGAGCAGCTTGATGTGACTGCTCAGGCCGGGGCCTGACCCACGCCGCAGTGTGGCCGTGCCAAGCCACCTGTGTCTGCCGGAACTTCCCTGCATCCAGCGCAGCAAGAGGGAGCGCAGTGCCCCGGGGTCTCAGGAAAGCGCCCAAGGAAGGGCAGGCGAGGGCTGAGTCCGTGTGGTGGGAGGGAGCGCGCCCCGTAGCTCAGGTGTTGAAGCCTGAAGAAGGCCGTGGAGTCTGAGGCGTCAGGCTCGGCGCCGGGGGCCGTCTAGAGCCTCGGGGACTGTTAACAGCCGAGGCCCAGCTCCTGCGTGACTGCGAGGGCAGCCTGGACAGTGCCGGGGGCTGCCCTGTGTGCTGCGACCAAGGAAAACTCACCAGAGGAGAGGACCCGAGGGCACCGACGGCCTTCACCCCGAGGTGGGCAGCGGGCAGCTGGCACCTCCCGCCTCTAGACAGAGCAGAAAGCCTGCCCGAAGGCTGCAGCCTCAGGAGCCAGACTCGGTGGGAAGGTGGGCAGCGAGGACCGGGCGGCTCTGCGTTCTTGGACAGCAGGTGCGTGCGGGTCCCATGGAAGAAGCTGTGGGCCTGGGGGTCTGAGGGCGGAAACTGCCCACTGCCACCAGAGCTGCCCCGACGGCTCTGTTCTTACGTTAGCAGAGGCGATTAAAGACAAAGCCCACCCTGCACTGCGCCGCTCCTTTGCATTTGTTTGATGTGTGCGCCCTGGCACCCACCAGCTCGCAGTGCAGACGGCCCTTCGGAGGCGGTGAGCTCGAGGCCGGCACTGTGAGGGGCACAGGCCGCAGGGTGTCTCCCGCCCTGCCCGCTGCTCTCCTGGCGTGAGGACACGGCATGGCCTGCCTGCCACCCTTCTCAGCAGCTCCTTCCCGCCAGCCTATCGGGCAGGGCGCTGCTCTGCCGGGCCCGGCCCTCCAGGATCGGGGGTGGGGCTTCTCACCGTGGTCCTAAGCGGTTAGCATCTGCAGAGTCTGTACTGGCACCATCCCAATAAAGAAAGACTTGGAGGTGGGTAAGAAGTCCAGCGGAGAGGCTGTTGTGAGCTGTGTCCTAGAGGCCCGCCCTGCTCCTTCCTCTCCCCACCTGGCATTCTGGAGTGCCTGTGCGCTCCTAAGCTTCGCAGCAGCTGGCCATGCCCCTCCCCTCTCACTGACTGGGTGAGTCAGGCGGCTCTGTAATGACAGCTGTCGACCACCTGTCATCCCGGGACTCCAGGCTGACACAGGAGGATCGCAGGTTCCAGGGACAGGCTCGGCGAGTAGTGAGGTTCTCATCAACTTAGTAAGACTCGGTTTCAGAATAAAAATACAGCTGGGGACGTAGCTCGGAGGTAGACTGCCCCGGGTACAATCCCCAGGAACACAAAAGGAAACCCACTTTTCCAGAATAGCTGTACCATCTTACACATCGGTAATGTATGAGAGAGTGTTGATATCTTAATCACTTGACATTATCTTTTTTTTTTTTTTTTTTTTTGGTGGTACTGGGGTTCCTGGAAGCCCTTCTACCCCCGGCTGCACTCCCACGGGCTACACTCCCAAACCTATTTTATACTTTTTTTTTTTTGTGTGTGTGTGGAAACAGGGTCTCTTAAGCCAGCGCGGCTGGCTTTGAACCTGCGCGATGCTCCTGTCTCCGCCTCCCAAGCAGGGATTACAAGTGTGCGCCACCACGCCTGGCCGACATTATCTTTTTTAATTTAACTCTTTTTAAAAGTATTTACTAAGCAGTTGCCCAACAGTGTTCATGACGCTTGGCCCAGCGAAGAGCGTCTCCTCTGACTTGACAAAGCTCCGCGCAGCTCCTCCCCGGGCAGCTTCCCAGGGCCGGGTTTCAAAGGCGGCTTCAGGTGTGAACGATCCTCAGGATTGGGCTTGGAGGTAGGGGGCAGGTGCGGCCGTCGGGGTTCACTCAGGATCACGGAGCCGGGCCGGTCGCCTCACTGTGGTTGTAGTACTCGGGAGGCTGAGACTGGAGGATCACCGGCGCAGGACCAGCCCCAGACACCTAGGCCCTCAGCAACAAGACCCTGTGACTGAAGCAAGCGGAGGGACCGGAGGATGCTGGCTAAGCGAGGCCCCTGACCGCAGCGCGTAGTTAACGAGCGCCGGCGCATCGTGCCTCCTGTATGACCCCAGTACTTGGGAAGCTGAGACGGGAGCACAGGTTCAGGAACAGCCTCAGCAATTAGCAAGAAGACCGTGTTTAAAAACAAAATGGCCGGGCGTGGTGGCGCACGCTTGTAATCCCCGCACTTGGGAGGCGGAGACAGGAGGATCGCGCAGGTTCGAGGCCAGCCTCAGCTACTTAGGCTCTCAGCAACTTAGTGAGACCCTGTTTCCAAATAAAGTATAAAATAGGTCTGGGAGTGTAGCCTGGGGATAGAAAGCCCCTGGGTTCCACTCCCAGTACCAAAAAAAAAAAAAAAAAATAGGGCCGGCCGTGGTGGCACACGCTTATAATCCCCGCGCTTGGGAGGCAGAGACAGGAGGATCACTCAGGTTCAAAGCCAGCCGCGCTGGCTTAAGAGACCCTGTTTCCAAATTTAAAAATATATAAATCCAGGCATGGTGGCACACGCTTGTAATCCCAGCATTTGGGAGGCTGAGACAGGAGGATTGCAGTTCGCAGACAGCCTCAGCTACTTAGTGAGGCCCTCTGCAACTCAGTGAGATCCAGTTTCAAAATAAATAAAAAATAGGGTAGGGAGTGTAGCTCGGAGGGCGAATGCCCCTGGGTTCCATCCCCAGACCCGCAAAAAAAAAAAAAAAATATATATATATATAATATATAATCAGGTCTGGGAGTGTAGCCTGGAGGTAGAAGGGTTTCCGGGAACCCCAGTACCACCATAAAAAGCAATAGGGCTGGGGGTGTAGCTCAGAGGTGGAATGCCCGAGTGCAGTTTGTAGTACCACATACACATATATACATAAAAATACGTGTGTGTGTGTGTGTGTGTGTGTGTGTGTGTGTGTGTGTGTGTCTGCAATGGAACACAAGGGCCTTCTACTTCTGAGCTACACCCCCAGCCCTATTTCTACTCTTTATTTTGAAACAGGGCCTATGTAGCTGAGGCTGGCCGCAAACCTGTGATCCTCCTGTCTCAGCCTCCCGAGTACTAGGGTTTTACAGGAGAGCACTACCGCGCCTGGCTACACAAACAACTTTAAGAGTCCAGGAAAGCACGGCCCATGTGTGGTGGGGGTGGGGAAGGAGCCAGGAGAGGTCCACAGCCCCTTGCTGCGAGGCGGAACCGCCCTCTGAGGGCCCCTTCCCCAGGGCCTCTCCGCAGAGCCGGCGAGGCCGCTCACCGTCCTCCGCCTGACTCCTGTCAAATGAGTCACGGTCCAGCCCGCTCAGGAGGGATTCAGCTCCACTGTTTGAAGGGAGCACAGGAATTCGTGGGCATGTTTTAAGCTACCACACTGTGCCCTCTGGCCACCAATTATTAACATCTCTCTCTGATTAGTATTCTATTGCTGCCCTCATAAGTTACATAAACCCAGCGGCTCGAAACAACACAATCTGGTTATATTACATTTCTGGAAGTCAGAAGTCCAGAATGGGTCCCCGGGCTGAGGCGGCCCAGTGGTGGAGAGCTTGCCCTGCATGGGCGAGGGCCCGGGTTCGAACCCCAGCCCACGACACAGCAAGGAGCTCCGAAGGGGCTCGGGAAGCCTTGGGCCCGGGCCTGATGCCCGAAGCCCAGTCGAAGGCTTAGCCCCGGCGCAGCAGTGCTCAGAGGGGTTTGGGCGCCTGGACCACCGGGGCTCTGGCCTGTGAGTGGACAGAGCCCTCGACGGAGCCCGGCTGAACCCGCTGGAGAGCGCGACGGAGGCCGCCTTGCTTGAGGACGGCGGAGCCTGAAGCCACCTTCCAGAAGCTTCAGGTTGCGCTGTGTTGCGCCTACCTCTGTTTGCCAGAACAAAGATGGCTAACTGCCCTGCCTCTCCTCCGCCGTGTGTGTTCTGAGGGAGCCCAGGGTGCACTGGGCCCCTCCAAAGCCTGGTGGGCAGCTGGCCAGGTCGCTGGCCACCAGCCATCCTGCGGGGTGGCTAGGAGTGCTTGGGTGTGCATCTAAGCGTGGCCAGAGTTCACAGGCAGCCACGGAAGCGTGAGCGAGCTGCAGACCCCCATTCGGGGCTCGGTGCACGGTGAGAACAGGGAGCCTGCGTGGGGGTGGAGCGGCAGGGAGGAGGAGCCCTGGGTCCTGTGGGGACCCGCCAGGTCCTGGAGGAGGACTTCCCCACCGCTGCAGGAGGCGCCAGCCAGGGAGAGTGCTTCTGGGGAGAAGGGATGGCTGAGGGGGCCAGGCAGGCGGGAGCCAGGAGCCCAGGGAAGGAGGCAGAGCTCTGGAGAACCTCTGGACCGAGACATTTGGTGTGTTGCTTTGGGGTACTCGGGATTGAACCCAGGGCATTCTGCCTCTGAGCTACACCCCCAGCCCCCTTTTTACTCTTATTTTAAGACAGGGTCTCGCTGGGTTGAGTGTCTCACTATTTGCTGAGCTGGCCTTGAACCTGTGATCCTCCCATCTCAGCCTCCCAAGCACTGGGTTCCAGGCATGCGGTGCTGAGCCGGTTCTAGTGAGGGCGGGAGGCCGTGGGCCAGGCGGGTGCAGCGGAGGAAGCTAATCAGATCTGCACTTTGGAACGATTCTCTTCATTAATCATCAACTGACCATCTCTATGCCAAAGGCCATAGGCCCCATCGCTGAAGCTCAGCCCGCTGCCCAGGTGGCCGCACCTCCTGGGTGGCGCCTTCCCCTTCCTTCTCCTTCCTCCCCTGCCTCTTCTTTGCCAATATGGACTTCTCCCCATACCCAAGCACCTCTGACCCAGGGCGGGCGCAGCCCAGCTCCGGCTCCTGGGCTCTGCCCCGCCTCCCCACAGCCCTTCCTCGTGGGAGGGGGAACCAGGCGGGAGGCCAGAGAGCTGCCGCCGACAGCCGCCACCAGACACGGCTACATCATCACCGTGCGCAGAGATGGCACCTGCGTGGCAGGCGAGCCTTGGCTCCCACCCCCGGAGCCCGGGCAGACATTACTAATCAATCGCGTCACTCTCACACTGAGTCAGCCCAGCTGTGGACAACCACGAAGCTAACTTGGTCAGCCTCGGCCCCGGGGGATAACCAGCTCGCATCTCTGACCCAGACACAGACGGCCCCCAGAGGTCAGGGCGACTGAGTCAGGAGCCGGGCGGGGAGGAGCGGTCAGGAACTTTCCTTGCCGTAAGGCACGGGGCGGGGGACAGGGAGGGAGGCCGTGACTCGGCGTCAGGACTTTAGTTACGGGGCACTTTCACTAAACACCACTATTCTCAGGTTGCAATGACTCGCTTCTACCCACAGAGGAAACCGAGATGCCCAGGGCAGGCGGGTGCGCTGGCGTCACCCAGTGTTTGGGGCCACCTTGTGGGCACTCTTGCTCGGAGCCAGCAGGTGGGGGCCTCAGGAGCACAGGCCAGATTCTCCCCAGAACTTCATCCTGGGGCTGAGCCGCCTGGGGCTGAGGCTGGGGACAGCGGGGGGGGGTGCCTGCTGACTTCTGGGGTGTGACTTCTGGGGTGTACACCCTCCTGCCTTAGCCTCGTTCAAGCTCCTTGTGTGGTATCCTGGAAGACAGACTGAAGTGCCACGGTGTGGCCAGAAATCCTGATTATTCAAGACAAAGGCGATAACCAGTTTTTTTCTGGGAAATTTGAATTTTAAATTCTGCCCACTCTATATATACTTGGCAGGGGGCGGGGGTTCTGTGGATTGAACCTGGGTGTTCTACCACCGAGCAACACCTGCAACCCTTTTTTATTTTGAAACGGTCTCGCTAAGTTGCAGTCTCGAGGCTGGCCTCGAACCTGCAATCCTCCAGTCTCTCAGTCTCCCACCGGCTCATGCTGGGTTCTCTTCATGTCCTAATCTTCTGGTCCCAGCGTGCCAGCCCCAGGAAGGCAGGGCTTGGGCGTCCGCTCACGAGGTACCCACCCCGACACCCACAATCCCTGGCACACAGTGGCGGCGGATGCCAGGCCAGCACCTGTGAAAGCCTGGAGCCTGCACTTCGGCTGCCGCCAGAGAAAGGGGCCCCACCGCCGCCGCAGCTCCAGCGCCACCCACCGACATCGTGAACCCAAACACAGGCGCTGTCGGCCCTGCCAGCCCGCGGGTCCCAAGCAAAGGCGAGATTGTGGAAAGCACGAGAACCCACGTGAGGACGCACGCCTGGGCTGCGCTCCCGGCAGTTACCCGCCTCTCCGAGCTCCGGTTCCTCACTTGTAAACGGGAACGGTAGCTCCCCTCTGGAAGTGGTGACGTGGGACTGAGAAGCCAGGCAGGGCGGCACTCGCCTGTCATTCCAGTACTTGGGGGAGGCCGGGACAGGAGGATCGCAGGTTTGCGGCCAGCCTGAGCAATTCAGGAAGCCCTCACCAACTTAGTGATACCTGCTTCAAAATAAAGAAAAAATAGGGCTGGAGGTGAAATACCCCGGGTTCAACCCACAAAAAGGGAAGAAAAGCAGCAGCGAGTGAGAAGAGCGGCAACGTAGCAGCGCAGGGCTGTAACCCCGCCCTGGGAGGCTGAGGCAGTAGGATGATCGCAGGACTGAAACCAGCGGGAGCAACTTAACAAGGCCTGTAGCAACTCAGCAAGATCCTACTTTAAAATAAACAGAGACAAGGCTAGGGTGTAGGCTGGAGGTGAATAACCTGGACTCAATCCAGCACCCCACGTGCACTGGCACTCAGAGTGGACCCAGCGCTTTCCAGGAAGCGACCTGCTCAGCTCTAGGGCTGTGTATTCCCAGCTCTGCTTCCAGAGGGCGCCCCGCTCCGGGTGTGTTCCGTGTTGCTCTGTTGAGGGGGACCCCAGCGACCCCAGACCCGCACACAGGCAGCTCCCACCTCCTCTTGTCCAGGGAGGGCGCCTGCCGGGGCGAGCCGGGCTCACCGTTAGTCACCTGCAGCCCGGAGGGGCGGGCAGCCACCACCCAGCCACCTGTCGCTGGCCTTAGCGGGGGAGGGGGAGGCTGGGCCCTCCTGGCCCGGCCACCCCTCCCCTGCCCAGCACGCAGTGTGCGGCCGAACTGGGCCCTGCCCCCTCACCTTCCTGGCCTGGGCCTGTCTCTACCCGGGTTGCCCTATTGGCCTGAAGTCAGCATCTGTGTAGCTGCAGCCCTGAGGGCAGGGTGATGGGCAGCAGACCAGAAGCCACGACTGTGTGCCACCTGAGCCCAGTGGCAGTCTCTCTAGGGACAGCAAGACGCCATTTAGAGAAGAGAGGCCTGAAGCAGGAAGCAGAGAAAGCTCTGATGGCCGCCGCCCGGCTAGAGCCCGGCCAAGCCCTGCAGCAAGCACACCTGACCCCTCTGGAGCCCAGCAGCAGTGGCCCGGGCACACCGGCTCCTTTGCTGCCTCTGCCCCCCCTGGGAACCCAGCTTCCAGGCCAGCGGGCCTGGGTGACGGAGAGCACCCACTGCCCTGGCACCACCTGGGGCCCCACACTGGCCAGCTCACCTCTGTGCCCCCAAGCTCCGGGGTACACCATGGTCTGGGCCCCTCAGCAGGACACGGCAGGAGGACCTCTGGCCCCAAGGATTTACACTCGGCCTGGGCTACACAGCAAGATCGCATCTCAAGGCCAGACAAGCGCTGCCGGGGTGGCTCCAGTTAGCAGGGCTGGGCCCCCCCCAGCCACACCGGCCTGCGCGGCCAGCAGCCCTCTGGGCCTGGGATCGGGGTTGCAGGACGAGGAAGGCGGCTGCTGTGTTGTGAGGCTCCCACGTGTGGCCGCAGGCAGGCCGAGCCGCAGCTTTGCCCTGGCCTGCTCCTCAGCGGCAGTGCGACATCCAGATGTGGGTGGCACCTCGTTTCCAGGGCTCCCCCTGCCCCCCCCCTCCGCAGCAAGCTTGTTTCAGCCCCAGATGCCCCGCACAGGCCCACTGTGCATGCCTCAGTGCCGGGGCCATCACAACGGCCACCGGAGATGGAACCCAGGGGCAGTCTACTTCCAAGATACACCCCAGCCCTATTTTTTATTCCTTATTTTGAAACAGGGCCTAAGTAGCTGAGGGTGTCTGCAAATGTGATCCTCCTGTCTCAGCCTCCTGAATGTTGGATATCAAGCGTGCGCACCACGCCCGGCACACTGGCGTCTTTATTGAACTTTCCCTGACAGCCTGGATGCTGGGAGCTGCCACTGGCTCCCCAGACCTCTACCCGGCCTCTGGCCTCTGCTCTGGGAGCGCTGGCTGGAGCTGTCAACCAGCCCAACCTCTCTCCAAGCCTTGCCGTAAGGTAACTGAGTCCCCAGGCTGCAGCCTGCATGCTTCCTTGAGACAAACCCGACCTTCCTGCAGCCTCCCCTCCGCCTGCGCCAGGCTGCCTGGCCCAGGAATCCTGGGGCATCGGACCCTGGCAGCACAGCTCAACACTGCCCACCCTGTCCTACAGCCTGGTGTCCAGGTGGAAGAAGTGGGGCGCGACATAGGTTGTGCCAGGCGGTACATGCCAGATGGAGGAGGCCGGGCTGAGTCTGTGGCAGGGAGCACAGTTGAAGGGTGTGGCGGGGAGCTGCGCCAGGCTGGCAGGCCCATGCGAGGGGCCTGTAGCGGCCAGGAGGTGGGCCGGGAAGGCCGGGAGGACCAGGGGGCTGACGGGGAGGGCGGCCTGGCCTTCTAGAGCATCCGGGACACCGGTGAAGCTGAGCGGGCAGTGCAGCATGGTGCCCTTGTAGGCCTCGGGGGGCGTGGGCCCCAGGGCAGGGCCCAGCAGGCAGGAGACAGGCACTGTGGGCTTGGTCCTGCCCCCCTTGGCACCCGCCTCCCTGAGGAAGGGAGATACTGCCCGCAGTCTTTTGCCGCCATGGGCAAAGCCCTCTTCTTCCAAGCTGTGTTTGCCACCGAGGCCCAGGCTGCTGGGGAGGGTGGGCGGCACCACGGGGCCCTCAGCAGGGTTCTTGGCCATGGGGGTCACCCGGCAGGCTTTGGGCTCGGGGTAGAAGCCGCTCTTTCTGGAGCCGCCTTTCTGGAATGCCGAGGGGCGGTTGGCATCGCCACCCCACAACAGCTGGGGCTCTTTAGCCAACAGCCCCTCCTCTTTGCCTGGAGGCCCCAACAGCACCCTGTCTTTAAGGCTGGAGAAGAAGTCCTGGGGGTGCTGGCTGACAGGCTTCAGCACCTTGGTGGGGTAGGTGTGGAAGCAGCCGGTGAACACGGGGCCTGGCAGAGCCCCCGCTCCGAGGCCGCCCCCGGGCACCTGCGGGCCTGCCTTGGGGCTCAGCTGCGGTCTGGCGTTCTCAGCCGGTCCTCTGGGGCTCAGAGGGCTCCCGGGGGGCCCCCTGTCGGGGCCGCCTGCCCCGTGACAACAGCCCTCCTCCTGGCACTGCAGGGCCCCTGCCTTGCTGACCTGGGCCAGGAGCTTCTTCTTGGCCAGGGGCGACATGACACCGTGTGTCCCTCTGCAGTAGAAGCTGGACAGGAGCCGCTTGTAGGCCTCCGGGCAGCTGCTAGCGCCCAGGAGGGGTGGAGGGCACGGTTCCGTGCTATCCCGCACGGGATCCAGGCCGGTGCCTTCCGCTTTGGTCTTTCCTGGGGTCACCTAGGACGTGGAAGGCCGTGTCAGCGCTGGGCGGGCCATGCACCCCACCTCAGGGAGCTCCCGTGGCCCCGACCACTCCTTGCAGCATCTTTGGGAAAAATCCTCAAAAGGTGCTGTCCTCTGAGGGGACACAAGGCCTGCTGGCCATGTGGGCTGGACTTAGGACCCCACATGCTCAAGGCAGAGATCCTGCCCAACAGCCATGCTGCAGCCACGGCCGGGCAGGTGGGCAGGGGGCCACCCGCTCCTTGGCCCTTACCTGGCCCACCTGCCTCTCCTCCTTGGCTTTCGTGGGTCTCTCAGCAGCGCCGTCATCTGCACGCGGCTCCCTGGCCATCTTGTACTGTCTCCTGGGCTTGGAGGGGGGCAGCGGCTTGTCGTCCTCCCCCTTCAGGTGCCTCACGTAGGGGAGGACCAGCCTGGGGAGGAGCCGGAGTGTCCACTTTCAGCCCCTCTGGATTCCCCACTGCTCGAGAGAGCGCGCTCTCTCTCTGCCCCCCTCTCTCTCTGTCTCTCTTTCCCTTTTGTGGTACTGGAGATGGAACCCAGGGGCATTATACTCTGAGCTACACCCCAACCCTATTTTTTTTATTATTCTTTATTTTGAAACAGGATCTCACTAAGTTGCAAGGGGCCTCACTAAGTAGCTGAGGCTGTCCACAAACCCTGATCCTCTGGTCTCCCCTCCCCAGTGCTGGGATTACAAGCGTGCATCGCCATGCCCAGCTTTATTCTTTATTTTGACAGGTTCAGCTGGGGATGGTGGCGCATGCTTGTAATCCCAGCTTTCAGGAGGCTGAGGCAGGAGAATCCTCCCGTCTCAGCCTCCCAAGCGCTGGGATCACAAGCCCGGTTGAGCTCCCTCTCTTCTGACCCCGATGCTGTCACCTCCCTCCAGCCAAACGCCCTGGTCTTGTGCCTCGGCCCCGAGAAGCGAGTGCCCTGCCGCCCTGTGTGTCCCTGGAGGGCCCGCGGGCACCGCACCAGCCCCACCTCTCGTAGTGGCGGCGCGTGCACGTGGCGGCGCTGGTGCTGCCCGGGCTGCCCCCCAGCTCGTCATACACGTTCTTCCAGAGGCGGCGGCCCGTCACCTGAAGGACAGGGACAGGACTGGCAAGCTCTGCAGTTTCCCAGCCAGCCACTTCTCCAGCTGCCCGAGCAGCGTGCGGGCGCCGCGGACAGCTGACAGGAAGCCGGGCAGGCCGGCGCAGGGCAGCCGGGTGCCAGCAGCAGCGCCCTCCCTCCTGCAGCCAGCAGGGCAGGCGTGGGGTCTCAGGGCTCCCTCCTGTCTGCCTGCCCCCCGGGGCAGCCCAGATGTGTGGGGAGCAAGCAGGAGGGCTCCGAAGACTTACCAGCTCATAGGCCCCCAGCTTCTCCACTGCTTTGTAGATTTTCCACAGGTTAACTGCAGGGGAGAGAGGGGCCATCAGCCCCTGAGGCCCCTGCGGATGGGCAGGCCAAGAGGGGGGAGTTAGCCCTGCCCGTCTCCAGCCCGCCTGCACCAGAGGACGCACTCTGCTTGAAGCCCAGGTGGGGCACCCTCTCGATGGGGGTGTGTCGCTCCCTCATGAACTTGTAGAGGCTGACCAGGAAGGCCTGCTCCTCCTCCTGCTCCCCACCCGCCTCCGCCAGGTCCTGGGGAAAGAAGTGCAGGCGGCAGACATGTGGGCCTTGGAGGAAGGGGTGCCCGCCCAGCCCCCGGGGAGCGACCCTGGTCAGGTCCACCCAGGGCACAGGGCCAGAGCCTCCGACTCACCGCCCGCTCAGCGGGGCTCCGGCTCCAGCTCCGCTCACTACCGGGTTTGGGGGATGCAGGAGGATCTACAGGGAGCCCCTCTTCTGACTGCTTCCTTTCCCCTCTGACAAGGGGAGCTGATGGGAAGAGGGAGGGAGAGAACACAGGAGCTGTGGCCAGAGCTGTGACCGCTGGCCCTTCCGCCCCGCTGCAGTGGGCCTGGAGAGGAGACTCCTTGCTCACCTGCCTGCTGCGCCGTCCCTCTCAACAACAGCACACACACGCACGCACGCACACCAGGGCTCACCCTAGCCAGGCAGCCACACAGGCCCCTTCCCCTCCCTGCCCACCCGACCCCTCCAGCCCAGCCATCCCCCCAGTCTCTGGACAACCCCCGAGCTTCCTGGGGTAGAGGTAAAAGCCAGAGGAGTGGGGAGGGCTGGTGCTGGGGAGAACCGTCCTCAAAACCTGCTCCTTGTTCAGTCATGGTGGGTCTGCCTGCCAGCCGGCGGGGCAGCCACCTGCGGTGACCGATGGCCGTGCCCAGCACCACTGTGTGGCTCCGCGGCCCAGAGCCTCCCGCCCACGCTCCCGTCCAGCCACAGGGCGGACCCACGTGCAAGAAACAGGCCAGGTCGAGTTCCTGTCCCCTGGCCCAGACTCAGCTCAGAGCCCACGTGGCCACTGGCCCCGGCCGCATGGTCCTCCCCAGCCTTTCAAAGGCCTGCTGAGAGTCCAAAGGACCCGATCCCAGTGCAGCCAAGGAGACTCCTGTCCAGGAGCCCGGGGCTGGCTGCTGACCCGCCAGCTGACCCTTTACAACCAAGTTCGCAGCAGCCCGGGCCTCGGTCACTCCTGTGAGGTGGGAGGCCGCGCCGAGCCATCGCTAACGCTCTGGGGGTTCCATCACCCTCCCCACCAGCCGGCCCCGCACAGCACGCCAGCCCTCTCTCCCAATCTCAGCCTGGCACATTGAAGGACTCTGTCCGTTTCTGAGCTGCCCCTGGACTTCAGAAAAAGTGACTGCAGTGGTCACAGCTCAAAACAGACGATCTGTCAAACAAAGCCAGGAATGGTGGCGTACATCTGTCATCCTGGTGCTTGGGAGTCTGAGACAGGAGGATCAAGTGGGTTCAAGGCCCACCTCAGCAACTTAGTGAGACCCTGTTTCAAAATAGAAAGAGCTCAGATATAGCTTGGAGGTAGACTGCCCCCAGGTCCAATACCCAGTACCAAAAAAAAAAAAAAAGACTGCTGTTCAAGGTCCCATGTGGTCATCGGCGTTTACAGTCCCAGGGATCCTGAGAGCCACAGACCAGGGGGCGCTGTTCCCTTCTGCTTGGTTCTGCGTCTGGAGTTTAAATGTTTACTTATTTACTTCTGTGGCAGTGGGGATTAAACCCAGTGGGGTTCTTCCACTGAGCCACACCCGTTCTTTTTTTTTTTTTTTTTTTTTTTTTTTTTTGCAGTACTGGGAGTGAAACCCAGGGCATTCTATCTCTGATCTACACCCCCCCAGTCCTATTTTCCTATTTATTCTTTATTTTGAAACAGGGTCTCACTGAGTTGCAAAGGGCCTCACTAAGTAGCTGAGGCTGTCCTTGAACCATGATTCTCCTGTCTCAGCCTCCTGAATGCTGGGATTACAAGTGTGCACCACCACACCGGGGTCCCTAGTCCTTTTTTTTTTTTTGAAACAGGGTCTCAATAAGTTGGTGCTCCCTTGCCTCAAACCTGCAATCCTCCTATCTCAGCCTCCCGAGTACTGAGACTGCAGGTGCATGCCACCACGCCTGGCCAGGTTCTTGGAATTTGTGAGCACTACTCGGGTTACCTGGAGAGGCCAACAATCGGAGCTGCCCTCTGGAGCCACAAGGGAAGCGCTCTCTGTCTCTGTGTCCTGCTGAGGCCCCAGGTGACCTAGTCTCCATTCCCTCCAGGACAGCCTAGCAGGACCTCCTGGGCCCCCAATCTCTATCCAGTCCCCAGCCACCCCATCCCCTCCCATCCCTGATCCCGGATGGATTGGGGCTCCAGGTCAACTTCCACTTGTAAAAAGGGATCTGCTGTGAAAAACATGCTTGAAAGCCAGGGCCTCCATCCTCCAGCCGCCGTGCCCTCCCCCGCCCCTCTCCTCCGCTGCAAGTTGCGGGGGGGGGGGGGGGCTCCTGCAGCCAGTGACCAGGGTGCCTGGTCGCCCAGCCTCAGCCTTGGCTGCAGAAGAAATGCACCCGGCCCTGCATGGCCCTGTGCGCCGACAGCGTGCCCCTCAGGCTCAGCACCAGCCATGTGTGAGATCCCCTCCTGGACGAGGCCCGGCCCTAGTTGTAAAGGGGGAAGTGGAGCAAGTTTTTATTTTTTACTTACTTATTATGCAGTGCTGGGATGGAACCCAGGGTCCTTCTACCTCCGAGCTACACCCCAGCCCTATTTTTTATTCTTTATTTTGAAATAGGGTCTCACTGAGTTGCAGAGGGCCTCACTAAGTATCTGAGGCTGTCCTTGAATCTGGAATCCTCCTGTCTCAGCCTTCCAAATGCTGGGATTATGAGCGTGCGCCACCACACCTGACTTTCTTTATTTTGAAACAGGGCTTTGCTAACTAGCTGACGCTGAGTTGTGAACCTGGGATCCTCCTGTCTCAGCCTCCCAAGTACTGGGATTACGAGCATGCGCCACCAGCTGGCAAATCTGTTGTTTTAAGAAGAAACCTCTGCTGTCTAAACAACGTCCTTCAGCACTGATCTTTTCTATCTAGGCAACGAGAATGGCACCAGACGCCGGGCGCTCCCTGTGGACTCAGAACACACCTGGAAGCTACTTCAGGTGAGGCCTGCTGCGGGCGCCCGCCGCTGTTGACCCAGTGCTCCCCACAATCTCAGCACGGTTAAGGAGCAAATCCGGGACTCTCTCTGGGCTTTGTATTCCGTTCTGATCACTAGAGAGTGCTGGCGTCTGCACACACTTCTAATCCACTTAGACCCCAGTGGGAGGAGGTGGCAGCTTCGTGACGCCGCATCTGTCTTTCCGGGGCACAGGCGTCTGCTGCCCGGGTCCCCTCGCAGCCCCCGGGCTGCTCCGTGAAGCCTGGCACCTTCCCATGGCGCTGTTTTCCTGAGCGTCGTGTGGCTGGGTAACGGTGCGCTGGTGGTGGGACTTTACTCCTGGGCGCCCAGCCTCATCTCATGGCCGTAGAGGACCAGGGCCCTGTGCCCCAGTCCACTAGGGAGCCAGTGCGTGTCCAGGGTGCGGGAAGGGCCATCCAGGCCCCTCGTGGGTTGGGAATCTGCTTTCTGTTCAGCTGCATGGCGGATGTCTGGGTCAAGTCCAGCGCCAAGCCCTGCACTCCAGCAGCCAAGAGCTTGTTTCTGCCTCTCCACCGCGCCTGCTCCCGCGTGTGACTCGGCCTGCAGGTCCTGCCCATTCTCCTCACTCCGTGCCCCGCCCACTCAAACCCGCCCCAGCACCCCGGCTGCCTGGGGCCAGGCCTCCCACAGGTGCCACACAGAGCCTCCCCAGGCAGGCGGAGGGCAGCCCTCCCTTCTAACAGCGCTCCTACCTGAGGCTCAGAGAGGCTCCATACACCACTTTCCAGTGTGGAGCTGGAATTCCCAGCCAGGGGAAGTCTGACTGCGCAAAGAACTGAATCAAGCTGCTTCTTTCCCTTCTTTTTGTGTGTGTGCTCCTGGGGACTGAACTCGGGGGCATTCTACTCCTGAGCTACGCCCAGCCCTACTGATTGTTCGTTTTGAAAGAGTCTTTCTAGGTTGCCGAGAGTCTCCTGAGTTGCCGAGGCTGGCCTCAAGCCTACCATCTTCTTTCCGTGAACCGGGATTACAGGTGTGTGCCATTGCGCCCGGCTTGTGCTCTTCTTAAAAATGAGGAAAGCAAGACAGACCGCAGTGTCCTCATCTCTACTGGAGTCCAAGCTTGCCCACCTCCTTCAAGTGGCCGCAAACTGGGTCTGTGTGGAGGAGGGCAGGCCAGCGGGCTGCAGGCTGGGGCAGAAGCTAGGACTGCAGTCAACTCCCTGGCCGGGGCCCCAGGCTCCCCACCACCTCTGAATAAGGAAGAATGCCCGCTGGGATTCCTGTAAGGACTGGCACTGTTGCCTGAGGGCCGGGGCAGGCCTGCGGCCGGGGTCTACCTGGAAGGGAGGGCGGCGCTGGCCGCGAGGAGCACCCAGGGGCACAGAGGCCCTGGGCAGAAGGCCCCGGTACAGCGGCTCCCGGCCAGGCGGGGGGCGGAGCCAGCAGCGTGGGCGGGGCCAAGGGCTCTGGTACCACAGGCCACATCTTTACCAACTCAGTCGTGGCTTCTGTGCCTCCGTCTCCCCACCTGTAAGACAGGTGTGCTAGACTCAAAGGGCCAGCGTTTTAAGCAGAAGCAAGGGAGAACCGAGGCTTCCCCCATGGACCACAGCCCAGCATGCACTCTGTTGACAGGACGCCTGCCCGTCCTGCCCACTGCCCGCGCGTCCACCGCCCTGCACACAGAGCTGTGCACAGGGCTGGGCGCCCTCCATCTCCGATAGCCCTGGTGCCCCCAGAGGAGCTGTGGCTGGCCCCAGGCCACGCCGCCCGGAGCCGAAGGGCCGGCTGGGCGCGAGTGCCTCTCCTCTCCCTCTCTGGGTCTTGCCCGCCCCCGCTCAGCCCTGGTGTGATGGGAAGGAAGTGACACTTCCTTTCATGAAAAGTCAGGACTGGGAGCGGCCTGTCAGTTACAAAAAGACCAACAACAGCTGCCCCAATAACAACCAGCCGCCAGGCCCGGCCCCTGGCCTGAGCTTGCCGGCTTAGGTTTCTCTGAACAGACAGAAACAAAGGCAGCCTTTGAGGCAGCCGGTCCACGCCGGGGCCGGGGCCCAGGAGCTGCTGCCTGGCAGGGTCTGTGCACGGGGCTCGTCCAGCGGGGAGTGTGGGGAGAGGACCTGCCAAGGGACAGGCTGAGCATAGACCGGCTGGACACAGGAGCCTGAGCTCAGGACAGGTCCTGGGAATGGCCAGCGCCAAGAGGGGAGGCTGGAGGAGTGCAGGAAGGCAGAATGGCACGGGCTCCAGTCAGGTGCCACCAACTCCCAAGCCCCTCTGGGGTCCCGGCCCTCTACCCAGCTCTGGGGTGTCCTGAAAGATTCTATTCAGGGATGGGTTGGACCCCGGTCAGCCCGGGGGACGCTGGCCTCTGGCCTAATCTACGCCACCACCCATGGAGAGCTGAGGCTGAGCTGGTGATCAGTCCCCGGTGTCACCAACAGTGCACACAGCCCCGCAGGGTGCTCAGCACACCGGTAACAGCGGACGCAGAAGCACCTGTTGGCCTCTTCTGGGTTCCGCGGACCCTGCCCGGCCCGAGGGGGCTCTGGGCGCCTAGAGCGCGGTGGCGAGGGTCCCGCCTGAGCCTTCGGGTTCGCCCGCAGCGACCCCAGGCTCTGCGGAGGTGGGGAGCGACCCCGGACACTGCGGAGATGGGGGGCGACCCCGGACACTGCGGAGGTGGGGGGGCGACCCCAGACACTGCGGAGGTGGGGGGCAGCGACCCCGGACACTGCGGAGATGGGGGGCGACCCCGGACACTGCGGAGGAGGGGGGGCGACCCCAGACACTGCGGAGGTGGGGGGCAGCGACCCCGGACACTGCGGAGGAGGGGGGCGACCCCGGACACTGCGGAGGTGGGGGCCGGCGACCCCGGACACTGCGGAGGTGGGGGCCGGCGACCCCGGACACTGCGGAGGAGGGGGGCGACCCCGGACACTGCGGAGGTGGGGGCGGCGCCCCGCCCGGGCAGAGGCCCCCTCCCGGCGCGCCCCCCGCCCGGCCGCGGCCCTCCTGCCCCCTGGAGACCCGCGGGAAGAGAGAGCGGAAAGCAGGAGGAGGAGGAGGGCAGAGGGAGCCACTTCTTCCTGCCGCTGGGAGAAAGGCGGAAGGGGCAGAGGAGAGAGAAGGGGCAGCGGGGCCGCCGGCCAGCGAGCGGGCAGCACCGCCGCCGCGAACGCGGACTGGGCGAAGCCACCGCAGGGCCCCGGGCTGCAGGGCGGCCGCAGGGCCCCGCCGGCCCGGACCGCGGAGGGCCGGGTCCCCGCTGCCGCGCCCCGCCGGCCCGCGCACGGCCGCCCGCCGCTCACCCATGGCCCGCTCGTCCGCGCCGCCCGCAGCTCCCGCGCCCCGCGCCCTCCGCGCGGCTGGCTCTCGGCGCCGCCCCCGGCGCTCGCCCCGCCCAGGCCACGCCCAGGCCACGCCCACAGCCGCTCCGCGCTCCCATTGGTGGGCTGTGGGCCCGCCCCGCGCCCGGGGCAGTCTGGGAGTTGTAGTGTGCGCACTCCTTTGAGCTAGTGGAACTGAAGCCGAAGGTCCAGCCCTGGGCTTGTTCCCCTAGAGCCCAAACTGAAGTCTGTGTGGGGGTCGGGGGTCGGGGGTACTGGGGATTGAACCTATTGGCATTCTTTTTTTTGTGTGTGGTACTGGGGTTCCTGGAAGCCATTCTACCTCTGGGCTACACTCCCAGACCTATTTTTACATTTTCATTTTGGAAACAGGGTCTCCTAAGCCAGCGCGCGCGGCTGGCTTCGAACCTGCGCGATCCTCCTGTCTCCGCCTCCCAAGCGCGGGGATGACAAGCGTGCGCCACCATGCCTGGCCGAACCTATTGGCATTCTACTTCTGAGCTATAACCACTCCCCTGATCGATTGAATGATTTTTTTTTCTTTTGGCGGTACTGGGGATGGAACCCAGGGGTACTCTACCTCTGAGCTACACCCCCAGCCCTATTTTGTATTTTTTATTTTGAAACAGAGTCTCACTGAGTTGCAAAGGGCATCTTGCAAAGGGCCTCATTAAGTAGCTGAGGCTGCCGTGAATCGTGATCCTCCTGTCTCAGCCTCTCAAATGCTGGGATGACAAGCGTGCGCCACCAGCCTGGCTTAATTGATTTTAACAGGGTCTTGCTAGGTTGCTAGGAGTCTCACTAATTTCTGAAGCTGTCATCAGACCTGCCATCCTCTTCCAAAGTCTCAGCCTCCAAAGTACTGGGATTACAAGAAAGTGCCACCACACCTGGCTTTTCTGATGCTGGAGATTCACCCCTGGGGCATTCTACCTCAGATATCCATCCCACCACTGTCCTATTTTTTAATTTGGCGACATGGTCTCTCTAAGTGGTTGAGAACCTTGCTAAGTTGCTGACAGCCCCCCTAAGCTGCTGAGGCTGGTTTCGAACCTGTGGTCCTCCTGTCTCAGCCTCCCAAGTACTGGGATTACAGCGGGCACCTCACCCAGCTCAAAGCTTAAATCTTGCAAAACCCTCTGTGTGTGCCATCTGCAGTGCTCTGAGGGCTGGGCCAGGTAAGGTGGGTGCTTCAAACTTGGACTTGAAGTGGCCCTGGGCATTTCACATCCCACACACAAGTGTTAGCTCAACAGAGACCAGACTAGGAAGTCCTTGGCTGAGGCTCCGTGGGGTACAGAAATGCCTGATGCCCCAGGTTGGACCTTAATGGCCATCGTCCACTCCCAGGCTGGACCTTAATGGCCACTGTCCACACATGGCTTCTGACAGGCTGAGCAATGCAAAGAGAGGGCCTGCCCCCGGCTGCGGGCGATAAGGGCAAGGTTTGGGGTGAGTGGCGGCCAGAGGAGGTGCTGAGCTGGCCACAGCAGCCCTTCTGACCTGTGCAAATCACAGCAGAGGAACTGAGGCTTGGGGTTAAGAGCAAGAAGTCTCAGCAAGCAGCTAACTAGGATTTGAAGCCGTTTCTAGCCCAGAGTAGGTATGCAAAAGTTTTGTTAATTTTAATACTCATAACAGCTGTATGCATTATACCCCATCGTCATCCTCATTTTATAGTGTGAGACTGAGACCTGGGAGATTAATTAGCTCAGGTAACACAGCTGGGGAGTGGAGCTGGCGCTAGCCCCAGGCATCGGGGCCCTTATCCAGGAAGCCACCATCCCGGTCCACACCCACCACCTCCCAGCCTCCCATCTACCATACCCGGCTCCTCGTCACTGTAAACAAAGGGGTCAGGCTGGGCGTGGTGGCGCACACCTGTAATCCCAGTGCGTGGGAGGCCGAGACAGGAGGATTGCAGGTTTGAGGACTGTGAGCACTGTGAGGTCTGGCAGTGAGAACCGGGCAGAAGAGGTTAAAACAAAGGATTCCAGAAATCACGGGAAAGTAAAGCGCCTCTAACCATCCATCCCCTGGCCCTCAGGCCCATAAATTCACTGGCTCTGGCCTGGTGTGAGGTCCACCAATCAGAGGAATACACGACTACTTTGCTTTCCAACCTGTCCTAACTCCCACAAAAAGCCCCTCGTCTGTAAGAAAGGGGCCCCTGACACATGTGGCTCTTTCCCGTCAGCCTCCTCCCAGTTTTTTTTTTTTTTTTTTTTTACGAGTCCGGGGGTGGAACCCAGGGGCATTCGACCTCAGAGCTACACCCCTGCCCTATTTTTTTATTCTTTATTTTGAAACCAGGTCTCACTGAGTTGCAGAGGGTCTCACTAATTAGCTGAGGCTGTCCGCGAACCGTGATCCTCCGGTCTCAGCCTCCCAAAAGCTGGGATTACAAGCCTGCACCACCACGCCCTGCTCCTCCCAGGTTTTACCCAGAATAAAACCTGTTCCTGCTGTCAAGCTGTGCTTTCTTTGACTCCCTGTTTCCCGACAAGGACAGCCGCAGCAATTTAGTGAGACCGTCTTTCAAAATAAAATAAGGCTGGGGGTGTAGTTCAGAGGTAGAGTGTCCTTGGGTTCAACCAAAGTACCAAAAAAGGAAGGAAGGAAGGAAGGAAGGAAGGAAGGAAGGAAGGAGGGAGGGAGGGAAGGAAGGAGGGAAGAAAGGCAGGAAGGAAGGAAGGAAGAGCCAGGCTGCCCAGGGCAGACTACACGGTAGGTTCTGCAGGATAAACCCTGCCGCCCCATCATGGTTGGTTTTAGCCCCAGCTGCAGTTTGGTAACAGACACATCATTGTCAATATGCAGTAACCGCCCAGAACCACCATCTTCTGGTGTTGGTAACAGTGTGCCCGCCCCAAGGTCCGAGGGCACAGCCACACTTACTCCCGTCCAGGGGAGCTGAGGCTGCAGCAGAGACGCTCGGACAGGCTGTCATCAGGCAGCTTCCCCGGCTTCTAGTCCCACCTCCGTCCATGCGGTAAGAACAGATTGGGACAGGCGCTCCGCCAGGCTGGGAATGGAGCCGGAGCCCTCAGGCTCACAGTGTGGCTCCCTCCGGCCTGGACTGGATATTCTGTTGAGCCCAAGATCCAGAGAGAACCTCACTACCTTCGAAGCCGGGCTCATCCCACCACAGGACAGGATGACCCTGCCATCCAGGCTGCCGAGCACACCCTTACAGACGGGGCTGTTGTGCAAAGACGCAGCAAGCCAGCACCTGCCCGGCCAGCCTGGGAACAATGTGGTCTAAGTTTAATTGCCTCTTGGGGCAGTTATTTGCAGTAGAAAGCAATTTTCAAGGGCCAATAAATCCTGCAAAAGATGCTATCTCCACTCGCCTCCGTAAAAGCAGGACGCTTCCTTTGCTGAAGTCGGCCCTCTCCTCTCTGGCCTCCAGCCTCCTGCTCCTGCGACCACAGGATTCCCCGGGACAGCCCAGGGCTCACCTAGCCCCTTAGTGACTGGGTTCTCTCCACGAAAACCAGGCTGCCACGATCAACCCCTTCTCCTGTGAAAGCATTACAAATAAGCCAGTCCTCTCTGGCCCCCAATCCAGTCCCCTCCCTTGCCCCCATCAGACTGAATGTCTTCGATAATGTTCCCTGTGTAATTTTACAGATAAATGTATCAGTAGGGTAGCAAAATACATTGCTTTGTTTTATGTGTGGGTTGAAATAAATAATACAATTGTTTTTGTTTGTTTGGTGCTGGGGATTGGGCCCCTGGGGGGATTCTACCTCTGGCTATACTCCCAGCCTATTTTACTTTTTTTTTTTTTTTTTTTTTTTTGGTGGTACTGGGGGTGGAACCCAGAGGCTTTCTACCTCCGGGCTATACTCCCAGACCTATTTTATATTTTATTAGAAACAGGGTCTCACTAAGTTGCTGAGAGCCTCACTAAGTAGCTGAGGCTGGCTTCGGACCTGCGCGATCCTCCTGTCTCAGCCTCCCAAGCGCAGGGATTACAAGCGTGCGCCACCACACCCGGCTCCTATTTTACTTTTTATTTTAATTTATTTTGTTTTTTGCGGGTCTGCTGATGGAACCCAGAGGCATTCGACCTCCAAACTACACCCAAGCTCTATTTTTTTATTCTTTATTTTGAAACAAGTTCTCACTAAATTGCAGAGGGCCTCACTCAGTAGCTGAAGCTGTCCGCTAACCCCGATCCTCTGGTCTCAGCTTCCCCAATGCTGGGATTACAAGTGTGGGCCACCACGCCCTGCTGTTTTTCACTTTTTATTTTGAAACAGAGCTTCACTAAGTTGAGGAAGGCCTAGCTATGACTATCAGAGTTTCCTAGTCAAAGTCGCTCCTCCTGTCTCAGCCTTCCAAGTCCTGGAATCACGGATATGTAAATGATATGATTCTGATTTGGTTGCCTTTATCTCACAACTTGCTTTTTCTTTTCTTTTTTCCTTTCTTTTGTGGTACTGAGAATTGAATCCAGAGACATTCTACCTCTCTGAGCCCTCAGCCCTATTTTTTTTTTTTTTTGTACTGAGTATTAAACCCAGGGATGTTCTACGTCTGAGTTACACCCCAAGCCCTTTTTATTTTTTATTTTGAAACAGTCTCTCTAAGTTGCTGAGGGCCTCATCAAGTTGCTGCGGCTGCCCTAGAGTCTGCAATCCTCCTGCCTCAGCCTCCCAAGTACTGAGATTACAAGTGTGCACCACCACGCCCGGCTATTTTACTTTTTTGTTTTGAAATGGGGTCTCACTAAGTTGCTGAGGGCTGTGCTAGATTTTGAGGTCACCCCCAAACCTGCGAGCCTCCTGTCTCGGCCCCCCAGGTCCTGGGGTTACAAATGTGCGCCCTACTCACTACCGTTTGCTTTCCTGTCAACCCAGATCTCAGGGGTCCTCCCACTTAGAACGCAGATTTACTTCTCCCCCGTAACTGCTGGGCTGTGCGCCTCAGCAGGGATCTACCACAGAGACCTTGTTTAATCTCCTAATGGCCCTTAATCTTTTTTTTTTAATTACATGAGAACATTCTAGACCCCCTTAGAACACTTTCCAGGCTCAGGAACTGGGGGGCGGACCCCGAGACTGAGCTCAGGCTGCCCTCTAACACCTCTCTCACTGGTCCGCGTCTAGAAGAGAACCTAGCCCTGGAGCGCTCAGGACCGCAGAGAGGATTTGCGATCACCTGGCCACCAGGCCCAGGAGGGTTCAGCCAAGTGCCCGAGGTTGCACAGCAAAGTGGGTGCTACTGTTCTCTGCCAGGACCTGCAAAGCCTCAGTGCGCTCAGAAAACAGGACACACGGGCAGTCAGCTTTCTGCCCGGGAGCAGCTCAGTTCCCAGGCTCAGCAGAAGCCCCTAGGGCTTTGTTTTCAAAGGAGAGATGAAACGGGAAGTATTTTTAACGCTGGCCCTGCCCCTGCCCCGCCATTCTAGCTCTCCAGGAAAGGGCAGCTTCACCGAGGCCTTCTCGCAACTCATGGAAAACAACAATCGCCCGAAATAGATGATACCCAAGCTCAGGAATGGAAAGAATTGGCTTGTGGTTTCAAACGCCTCTTTTAGAAAAAGACAAGAATAGCTTTGGCCCCTGGGGTAGCGCTGGCCGTGCTGGGTCGGGCTGGTCTGAGCACAGGGCCAGGACTTCTGCCTGACAGCCCTGGGCGCTGTCGGGGGCCGGCGCCTGCTGGGTCCCTCCGAGCCACCCCAGGGGTCCTGGGCCTCCGGAGGGAGCCGGGGAAGCTCATGGGGTGTGAGGCCTGGCCTCAGAGAGACTGCTGCTAGACGGCTACCTCTCGTGCCACTTGGGCAAGTGACCGGCCTCTCAGCACTCAGGCGTCTCCTTGGAGGCAGAGAGGATGGGTCCATCCACCCATTTCTCCAACACGTGCTGTGTGGCCCTACTATGTGCCGGCCCAGAGCTAAACACAGGACAGCAGAACAAAGCACCTGTCCTTGTGTGACCCAGGAACCTCTTCCTGACCCCGGGCGGGTCCTGACCCCGGGTGGTGCCGAGGGTCTGGAACTTCTCTGACACAGTGCCTGGGCTATTTTGTTCCCCCCAATACTGGGAATGGAACCCAGGGGCATTCTACCTCTAAGCTACACCTTCAGCCCTATTTTTATTCTTTATTTTGGAACAGGGTCTCACTGAGTTGCAGAGGACCTCACTAAGTAGCCGAGGCTGTCCGCGAACCGCAATCCTCCTGTCTCAGCCTCCTGAGTGCTGGGATTGCAAGCGTGCCCACCACGCCCAGCCTGGGCTGTTTGGCCGCTCTATTTGCCCCAGTGTACCCTTGCCAGTGAGGACCAGAGAGTAAGTGCTACGCAGGCTCGGAGGCCCCACCACCAGCAGGGTGATCAGGAGGGGCTGATCGTGTGCCAAGCGCAGGGTCGGGCGACTAGAGGAAGCTCTCTGTGTCGCTTTGTGGAGGTGGGTACCAAGCACACTGGACACTCCATTTTTAATAAAATAGGGGCTGTGTAGTACTTTGGCTTACAGTAGGATCTCAGCCCAGCCTTCTGCGGTGTGTCTGCCTCTCCCATTTGTCAGATGGGTAGACTGAGGCATGGAGCAGTTAGGTAAAGGTGGGCGGGGGCTCTGCGGCACCTGAGCAGGGAGAACTACAACTCCCAGGGTGCTGAGCTGGGGTGTTGCAGGGGTGGGGCCGCCACTGTCAGAGTGTCATTTCTTGTTATTAAAAAAAAAAGATGAAGGAAAAAAAAGCCTGGAGGGGGGGCGAGGAGCAAAAGCAAAAAGA
The DNA here is from genome assembly GCF_963383645.1 of Muscardinus avellanarius. Lineage (NCBI taxonomy): Eukaryota > Metazoa > Chordata > Mammalia > Rodentia > Gliridae > Muscardinus > Muscardinus avellanarius. The sequence continues at coordinate 88,886,130 of NC_137801.1, read as the reverse complement.
GACGCAGAGGCCACGTCACGTCCAGGAATAGGCCTGGCGCTGGGCCAGGCCGTTAGAGACCATGAGTAAGCGCTTAAGTCACTTCTCTAAACACTGTGCCTTGTAAGAGAATTAAAATATCAGTTTACATCAACCGGGGAGGGCGGCAGCTGGCGGGGGCAGGGCCGGCCAGGCCTCAGTTTACCCTGCTGTTAAGACCCCCGGCTTAGTTTGGGGTAGAGGGAGTGAGTGCATGGAGAAGCCAAGGGACCGAAGGAGCGGGGCCGCTTCTCCTTAGTGCCCACACCCCAGGCCCCGGGGAGAAGTCCCACCAGGCCAGGGCCCTGGGAGGGGAAGCGGTCTTCTCCTCCACCGAGCTTCCAATTTCCCACTCGACTTCCAGGAAAGTCGTGGGGAGCCTTAATTTCCGTTTGTTGCCCTCTTTCTTAAGCTGCCCTTATTAGGAGGACGTTGGTTAGGGCAGCTTGGTGGGCGGGAGGGGTTTTGGGGCGGAGGGTGGCTGCTCACGCTGCTGACAGGCACACTGGGATGAACAGGGAGGGCAGGCTGGTCAGGAAGCCGCTGGAGCTGGCTTGGAGGCTAACAGCTGAAATCCCAGCATTTGGGAGGCGGAGACAGGAGGATCACAGGTCTGAGGCCAGCCTCAGCAACTTAGTGGGACCCTCAGCAACTCAGAGACACCCTTAGCAACTTAGCCAGATCCTGTTTCAAAATTTATATTTATTTATTTAGGTGGTACTGGGGTTCCTGGAAACCTTTCTACCTCCGGGCTACACTCCCAGACCAATTTTATATTTTTATTTGGAAACAGGGTCTCTTAAGCCAGCGCGGCTGGCTTTGAAACCTGCGTGATCCTCCTGTCTCCGCCTCCCAAGTGCGGGGATGACAAGCGTGCGCCACCACACCCGGCCTGTTTCAAAATTTAAAAAAAATAATAGAGCTGAGGTGTAGTGGCAGGCCTGCCATCATCCCATCCCCGCGAGTGCCCTGGGGTCAGAGCCCCTCCCTGGGTGCCCCCGGCAGAAGGGGGGCTCTGGGGATTTGGGATTTTGCAGAGCAGAGCGCCTCTACTCCCTGGTTCAAAGCCAGCCTCAGCAGCTTAGCTCTCAGCCACCAAGTGAGACCCTGTTTCCAAATAAGAAGTAAAATGGAGCTGGGGTGTCGCTTGGAGGTAGAGTGCCTCTGGGTTCCATCCCCACTAGCAAAAAGGACAAAAGAACTGCCCACCGGAAGAAAGCCACCAGGTTAGCTGCCATGCACAGCCCGGGCAGAGCGGGCCAGGAAGCCCGCTTTCCCCTCCGTTACCAGGAGGTCCTGGAAGGCCTCTGCCCACCGCCCTCCCTCCTTCCTTCCCCACCTATGTTTCATATTTTGTTGGTTTGGGGGCTTTTCTTTCTTCTTTTTAAAATAAACCAGGGTGGCATGAAACCCCTAATGTTCTGGGTAGGTTTTGAAACAGCTCAGAAATCCCCACTCCCCCGTGAGTCTGTTGGAGGTGTGCGAAGCAGAACTGGGGGGCCGCAAGAAGATCTGCGCGGTCACAGCGGGCGGCCTGTGGCCCCAGGGATGTGAAGCGGGGACTCGCTGGGGCGGCGCCAAGGTCTAAGGGCCCCAGAGACAGCGGGGCAGGGCGCCCCCCCCCATGTAGTTAGAAATAAAACACAACGGGACAGTGGAGGAAGTCCCCCAAGGGCCTGACTTTTCCTGTCGGGGTAATTCTATGCTCGCGGGGAGACATCACATACTTTCCGAAGATTTTTCTCATTCTATTTTGGTGTCTTAAGACCAGGCCCCACAGGGTCCCCGCAGCGGGAGGGCACCCGGCCGAGCCCAGGCCAGGGCTCCTGGCCGCCTCCTCCTGCCCAGCACGCGGCCAGCCCACCCGGCCCGGGGTCCAGGGGGCATTTCCGTGCCCAGCCGGATCTGAGTCAAACAGGGTGCTGGCTCAGACCGAAAGAATAATTCGGTTAGCCAAGGCCGCAAACATTTCTCGGAGGCTCAAAGGACTGCCGGGCAGAAGCAGCAGGGCCAGGCAGCACTGGCCCCTCGGGCTTCGCCGAAAGCCCCAGCCCCGCAGTTCCTCTTTCCACCGCCAAGGGGGCCGGGGAGGGCGAAGGTATGGTCCCCAGAGCGAGGAGTGGGCGCAGTCCACAGGCCAGCCCTCCTGCCCTCCCAGGCCACTCTACAGGACTTCTCAGGAGCCTCAAGCCCCACATGCTGCCTGGGGTACCGGTACGGAGCTTTTCCAGAAATAGTACATGATCCGCTGGGCGTGGTGGCACACGCTTGTCATCCCAGTGAAACGGGGGTTTCTTGAGAGAAAACCCGGCGAGTTCTTGTCTACGGAGAGTGAAGAATGACACCCGCAGGCCTCAGGAAGGGGAGTAAAAGGTTTATTGGAAGCAGCAGGGAATGGGGCAAGGGTGGCTGAACACCCCCAAAGGGGCTGGGACTCGGGGTCCAGCAGCTGCCTTCAGGACAATACTTGAGAGTAGCCCAAGCCGAATTGCCTTCAGGTGCAGGCTGCTTTCTTCCGGAGTCCATGCAATCTGCCAGAAGGGAATAGAGAAAAGTGGCCAAACACCCCATAGGGGCGGTCGGAACTCCAGGGTCCAGTAGCTGCCTTCAGGGTCACTACCCGAGTGTCAGTCCATGCGATCTGCCAGAAAAGAGGTGCAGGTCACCCCTAGGGGCCTGGTCAGCCATGATGTCCAGCAGAGGCCTTCAGGTCACTACTCGAGAGTCGCCCGAGCCACGTGCCCTCAGATGCACTCTGCCTTCTCTCAGGGCCAACACGACCTGTGAGAGAGAGAACAGCTCCCCAAAAGGGGAGGGGGTCCCGAGCGGGAAAGTCCCCCCTTTGCCATCCAACTGGCCGATGCCTGACCACTTGCAAGTCCGTTTGTGGTTAGGGTGACTTTTGGGATTCCAAGGAGAATTTGCATAGGACATTTGCAAGTCCTTGAAGGGTCTCCTTTCCAGACTTGCTCGGTGGGTTTGTTGGTTAGAAAAACTCAGAATGACTTTGTGAAGCCCTGGCCTTCTTATCTCTGAGCCTTTGGAGTTTCAGGCATTTGTTGCCCCTCAGGGAACTCAGGAAATTAGCTTTTTTCTACCAAGGCCTTTTCCCTATCTGCCTATTTCCTTTCTACCTCCTCACCAGTACTTGGGAGGCTGAGACGGGAGGATCGCAGGTTCACGGCCAGCCTCAACTACTTACTTGAGGTCTCCACAACTTAATAAGACATTGTTTCAAAAATTAAAGAATAAAAAATAGGGCTGGGGGTGTAGCTTAGAGATAAAATGCTCCTGGGTCCCATCCCCAGTACCACAAAAAGTAGTATTCAATCCCCAGTACCAAAAAAAAAAAAAAAAGAACAGCGCCGGGCATGGTGGCGCACGCTTGTAATCCCCCGCAAGCTTGGGAGGCGGAGACAGGAGGATCGCGCAGGTTCAAAGCCAGCCTCGCTGGCTTAAGAGACCTTGTTTCCAAATAAAAATATAAAAATGGCCGGGCGTGGTGGCACACGCTTGTAATCCCCGCGCTTGGGAGGCAGAGACAGGAAGATTGCGCTGGTTCAGAGCCAGCCTCGCTGGCTTAAGGGACCCTGTTTCCAAATAAGAAGTATAAAATAGGTCTGGGATTGTAGCCTGGAGGTAGAAGGTCTTCCAGGAACCCCAGTACCACCAAAAAAAAAAAAAAAAATATATATATATATATATATATATATATATATATATATATATATATTTGGTCTGGAAGTGTAGCCCAGAGATAGAAGGGTTCCATACCCAGTACCATAAAAAAAAATTCTGTTGGGTTTTAATGGTAAGTGGTTTGGAAGTGGCAGTGTCAATCTTAAGGGGTCCTCGGGACAGCCAGAAATATTTTCCCCATTTTTTGGTACTAGGAATACCAAAATACCCCACGGGTATTTTACCAAGCTACACCTACAGCGTTCTTTATTTCCTATTTTGAAATGGCCTTGCTAAGTTGCTGAAGGTATTGCTAAGTGGCTGAGGCTGACCTCGAGCCTGCGATCCTCCTGTCTCAGCCTCCCAAGTCCTGGGGTTGTAGGCACATGCCACCATGCCCGGCAACCTCTCCCTTCTGAGATGCTGATTGAGAACCCGGAGGCAGGACTGGGCAGAAGTGTTTCTGTCTTTTTCTGGCACATTCTGGGAAGCCCCTGGCCTGGTGCCCAGAAACTGAGTCTGAAACTGAGAGTTGGCCAGGGCTGCCCTTGACCTGGCCTCACAGGCTCGTGCCCAGGGGTCCCTCAGTTCCCCCGAGCACTGTGCCAGGAGTGTGCGGGGTCTGGGCGCACACAACGTGCCCCTGAGTTGGGCTGCTCTGCCTCAAATTAGTTCTAACTTTTTTTTTTTAGGCTCTGGGTTTGGAACCCAGGGGCTTTCTACCTCCGGGCTATACTCCCAGACCTATTTTATACTTTTTTATTTAGAAACAGGGTCTCACTAAGTTGCTGAGAGCCTCACTAAGTAAGTAGCTGAGGCTGGCTTCGAACCTGTGCGATCCTCCTGTCTCAGCCTCCCAAACTCAGGGATTACAAGAATGCGCCACCACGCCGGCTTCTTTATTTTTAAAACAGTTGCAGAGGCGCCGGGTGTGGTGGCACGAGCTTGTAATTCCAGCATTCTGGAGATTCGCAGACAGCCTCAGCTACTACTTAGTGAGGCCCTCCGCAACTTAGTGAGACCCTGTTTCAAAATAAAGAAAAAAAAAATAGGGCAGGGGGTGTAGCTTGGAGGTCGAATGCCCCTGGATTCCATCCCCAGACCCGCAAAAAAAAAAAAAAAAAAAAAAAAAAAAAAACCAACAAACAAAAAGACCAGTTGCAGAGGGCCTCACTAAGTAGCTGAGGCTGGCCTGAACCGAGATCCTCCTGTCTCAGCGTCTTCAATGCTGGGATGACAAGCGTGCGCCACCGCGCCTGGATAATTCTAACCTTTTAAAGGGAAGGAGGAAAACAAAGGTTGGCTCAGAATGCCAGGCTGCCGTGCGCCGCTGGAGGCTCGCCTTCTGCCTCCCGTGCGTCCAGCTTGGGAGGGAGGAGCCTTCCAGGGGCTGCGGTTCTGGGGACCCCCGGCGAACCCCATGAGACCCCGCTCCGAGACCCCCGCCATCCACTAGCCCCGGATTGCACAGAGAGGGAACGACAGGGCAGGGAGGGCAAGAGGCCCGCCCAGCGCTCCCGGTGCCCGCTCCTGCCTGCACGTCCGCGGGCGGCCGGGGGCTGGCCTGCCCACGCTGGGGAGGGGGCGTGCGGCCGCCTGAGCCCCAGCCCCGCCTGGTCTCTAAGCCAAGCCCATCGCGCTCCCTTCTGCCCGGGGACTCAGAGTTCAGAGAACGCGGGCTGGTTCCCGTACTTTCCTCCGTCCTGTGGTCCCTGTTCCCGCAGCCCTGTTAGGGCATCAGGTGGGAGGTGCAGGCAGGAGCGCCGCGCCGGGGCGTTCTGGAAGCCGCTTTTTCCGGGGAACTGAGGGTTAACTGGAAGCCCGTCTTCTGCCCTTTGAGCACTTCTCTACATATGATGAGCATTTCCCGACTCAGTGCTCTGAGAAGCGCGGCCGCTTTCTAAATACGTGATGTCGGTCAGGTTACCTAAACCTCAGGGACCTCCGCTCCTTAGCTGGAAGATGTGCTCGGCGGGGCGCTGGCCCAGGGCCGGAGCAGCCTGCAGCCGACCCGCTCTGCTCGTGGCTTGACCCCGCTGGTCCACAGCAGCGGGGCCCCTGAGCAGCTGCTGCTGCTTTTTTTTTTTTCTCTCTCTCTTTTTTTCTCTTTTGCAGTGCTGGGGATGGAACCCAGGGCCATTCTACCTCCGAGCTACACTCCCAGCCCTGTTCTTTATTCTTTATTTTGAAACAGGGTCTCACTAAGTTGCAGAGGGCCTCATTAAGTAGCAAGCATGTGCCCCACGCCGAGCCTTGAACCTTTTAATTTTGAAACAGGGTCTTGCTAATTGCTCAGGCTGGCCTCTAACCTGCAAGCCTCCTGTCTCAGCCTCCCAAGTACGGGGATCACAGGTGTGCGTCACCACGCCTGCCTCTGCTTTTTTTTTATCTCTTCTCCAGGACCTCACTGCGTTGCTCAGGCTGGCCCTTAGCCTCTGGACCCAAGGGCCCCTCCTGCCTCAGCTTCCCGAGTAGCGGAACTACAGGCTAGCCAGTGCACCAGGCTCGGGACTCTCTCTGAGTGGCCTCTGGATGGGCCCAGACTGAGGAGCTGCAGGGCCGCCCTGCGGCCTCCTGCGGGCTGGGAAAGTGGAGGAGGCAGGCACGCCCACCCGCAGGCCCCTGCCCTGTGCCCCAGGGCCCCTAGGAGCAGTCCCTCTCCTCCCAGTCAGACCAACCCCCAGCCCTGCCCCTGAGGCGGCCGGAGGCATGCGGCTGAACTCCGGACCCCTCGTCTACAAAATGGGAGGTAGTGTTGTCTGGGCACACAGCGGCTCGACCCCAGGGCCCCGCAGGGCCGGGGCTGCTCCAGCCCCTCAGACACAAGCACAGAGCATCTGCCTCGCGCCTGCACATTCTCCTGTACACACTTCGCTTTTTTCTTCTGTAGTAGGAGGATGGAACCCCGGGGCACCCTGTCCCTGAGCCACACCCCAACCCTTTTGTGTTTACTTTTTTTTTTTTTTTTGGCCGTACTGGGGTTCCTGGAAGCCCTTCTACCTCCGGGCTACACTCCCAGACCTATTTTTACATTTTTATTTGGAAACAGGGTCTCCTAAGCCAGTGCGCGCGGCTGGCTTTGACCCTGCGTGATCCTCCTGTCTGCCTCCCAAGCGCGGGGATTACAAGCGTGCGCCACCACGCCGGGCATTCGGGGGCCATTCTTGATAGCAGGCACTGAGCCAGGAGGCCCAGGACAGTGGAGGCACGCGGCAGAATCAGGACTCAGAGCAGGTGTGGTGGCGCATGCTTGTAATCTTAGCAATTGGGAGGCTGAGACAGGAGGATCGCACAGGTTCGAAGCCAGCCTCAGCTACTTAGTGAGGCTCTCAGCAACTTAGTAAGACCCTGTTTCTAAATAAAGTATAAAATAGATCTGGGAAAGCCGGGGATGGTGGCGCCTGCTTGTAATCCCAGCATTCGGGAGGCTGAGACCAGAGGATCACAGTTTGCAGACAGCCTCAGCTACTTAGTGAGGCCCTCTGCAACTCAGTGAGACCTGGTTTCAAAAGAAAGAATAAAAAAATAGAGCAGGGGTATAGCTCAGAGGTCGAATGCCCTTGGGTTCCATCCCCAGACCCGCAAAAAATAAATACAAACATACATACATACATAAAAATAAAATAGGTCTGGGAGTATAGCCCAGAGACAGAAAAGCCCCTGGATTCCACCCCCGGTACCACAAAAAAGAACAAAAATCGACCCAGGAAGATCCCGACAGGCCTGGCTAGCAGAGTCCCTGCAAGACCTCACTGCACTGGCCTCCCTCTCCTGGCCCCCAGGACCCTGGTGGGGCCCCTCTATTGACCCAGAGGATTGGGTAGGCCCCTGGAGTTGCTGGAACGCCCACGGGCAGCAGACTGGGTGACAGCCAGTGCCCAGGAGCCAGGCTGCAGGGCTGTCAGGGATTTTGCGTGAGTGGGTCCCTCCAGGTGGGGACCCACGGTCCACCCTCTCCTCTCCACCAGGGGGCAGTGCTGCCCAAGCCCCACCGCGGATGCTCCTTCAGGGCTCAGCTGGGTTGGAATGCCGAGGGCAGGAAGGGAATTTATCCAGGTAGACGCAATATCTGTCCCATTTGAGGGTAGGCCTGAATGGATTTTTCCGTAGGTAGACAGACACACCAGTGAACAAACACGTGATTAAGATGTAGGATGTTTCCAGCACTCCAGAGACTTCTCCCAGTCAGTACCTCCCCAAAAGAGACTGGTTTGGGCTGAGCTTCTTTTGATGGGAACGTGGAGTGGGTGCTCTTGGGGTTCCTCCCCCCATCTCTCTCTCTTACTGGGATTGAACCCAGGGCCGTTCTACCTCCGAGCTATACCCCTGCCCTTTATATTTTTATTCTGAAACAGGGTCTCACTAAGTTGCTGAGAGCCTCACTAAGTAGCTGAGGCTGGCTTTGAACCTGTGCGATCCTCCTGTCTCAGCCTCCCAAGCGCAGGGATTATGCCTGGCTGATGGACAACTTTTAAGGAAGCTGTGACGCTGCCCTCTTTGGTCCTGACCACTTTTTGTGCCCACACCCTGGTCATTCGGGGGCTGGTTTCCAGGCGTGGAAGCACCTGCTGTGATTTCAGCAGTGGGCGGGGGATGAGTCCTGGCCAGGGTAATATAGTCAGGGTCCTAGGGTAACTGCCACTGGGCTTCCTAGTGAGGTGACAAGCCGCCCAGGTGGGGAGGGGGCCTGGGGAGCTGCAGGTCAGATATGAAGGTCAGCGGCCTCAAAACCTTCAGGCCCTCCGGACCCCAACCCCACCCCCAGCTTTGGGGACTCAGACCTCAGCTCATCCTGCAATACCGACTGCAGCCAGCAGGGGCCGCCATCCCGTCCCAGCCCCTCCCTTCTTGGACTGGGCATCACACCGACTGCCGTGAAGCGGGGCGTGGTGGCGCAGGCTTGTAATCCCCGCGCTTGGGAGGCTGAGACAGGAGGATCGCGCAGGCTCGAAACCAGCCTCAGCTACTTAGGCTCTCAGCAACTTAGTGAGACCCTGTTTCCAAATAAAATATAAAATAAATAGGTCTGGGAGTATAGCCCGGAGGTAGAAACCCTCTGGGTCCCACCCTAGTACCACACACACACACACACACACACACACACACACACACACACACACAAAGACTGCCTCACTAAGTAGCCCAGCTTCATAGATAACTTTAAAAACTCCTGCTGCCGGGTTCCCAGTGGAACCAGGCTGGCTTTGGGGAGCAGAGGTGTTTATTGACATGCCTCAGGCAATAATAGCACACAGCCAGGTTGAGATTGGTTAGTGGCCAGAGAGGCGGCCGCCTAAACCTTCCAGGCTGCCTCCGTCCCGTTTCCTCCTCGCAGGCCAGCCAGCTGCAGGGAGTCTGCTGATAGCCAGGAGAAATCACCAGGAAATTCCCTGAGTATTGTAACACATGACAGCAACATCTAATTAATCATCAACCCTGTAATAGGATCTCAGGTCCATAAAAAGGGGACGGGTGAGTCTTTGGAAAGCTGACCACTAGCCCTCACCAGACAGTTCTCTCCAGACCCAAGGACTGTGCCAGAGGACCCCAGTCTGATGGGTGCCCACCTCGGCTCCAAGACCAGTAAGTACACACCCGTGCGCCCGGAGCTCAGTGCTGGGCCAGGGGTCCAGGACGCAGAGGGGGCTCTGCGTCATGGGTGTGGCAGAAGCCCCACAAGGTAGAGGCACCGTAAGTGTCAGCGGGGCTCAGAAAAGACTCTGGCTGCTCAGCTCCCTGGGAAGTAGTGAGTTTCCTGTCCGTCTTAAAGTCTGGGGAGGAGGCGGAACGACGCTGGTCCAGGATCTCCGCGGGGACTCCCATCACCTGTCCGATGCTCCAGTCTCCTTGTGCGGAGAGAGCGGGGACTGGGTTGGGCACCAGTGTAGTTTTAGGGTCCTGCCAGAGAACCGAGGTCCCAGCTCTGCCAGGTGGGGCTGTGGAATCTTGAGCAGGTGACTTTGTCGCGGAACCCCATTTCCCTCATCTGAGGCTGGACGGTGCACTCCCAGCTCCTCGCTGGATTACAGGGCTACTAAAGGCACAAAACTGAAAGGTGACCCTGTACTGGGTATGGTACATTCCAGGACTTGGAATTGCAGGTTCAAGGCCAGTCTCAGCCATGTAACAAGAGTCTCAGCAGCCTGGCGAGACCCCGTTTCAAAGCAAACAAACAAACAAAAAAGGGCTGGGGGCCGGGCGTGCTGGCGCACGCTTGTAATCCCAGCATTTGGGAGGCTGGGACAGGAGGACTGTGGTTCACAGACAGCCTCAGCTACTTAGTGAGGCTCTGCAACTCAGTGAGACCCTGTTTCAAAATAAAAAATAAAAGATAGGGCTGGGGGTGTAGCTCGGAGGTAGAAGGCCCTGGGTTCCATCCCCAGTACCTAAAAAAAGGGGAGGGGGGTATAACTCAGAAGTAGAATGCCCTGGGTCCAATCCCCAGTACTACAAAAACTAAAGAAGTGGCCAGCACCAAGTCGCTCCCAGAGCCCCACCTGAAGCCACAGGGCCTCTTAGAGGGGGGGCCTGGGCGGGAGATGGGAACCAAGTCTTTAGCTCCGGGGTTGGCACTGTGCACCTCTGGACCTGCCCTCTCCTCCGCAAGGCCAGAGTCCTTGCTCAGGGCTCCCTGGTGGGCACCGAATGCTCACGCCAGCCGCGACTGTGCCCAGGGCGGGCCTGTGCAGCCGCTGTGTGACCCCAGGGGGGCCACAAGGTGGAGGTGGCATAAGGCGCCGGGCTGGGCGGGGATCTGGGTCCCGGCCCCGCTCTGGGTGTCACCCAGCCTTGAATATCCGGGTGCTTTCCTGCAATGGGTGCCAGTGGCTTAGTGGGCAACCGGCCCCCAAAGCCTTGCTGGGGGCAGCGATGAAGATGACGATCTGGAGGCTCCCGGGCAGCGGGCAGCTGACCCTGCACCACTCAAACCCCAGAGCTCTGAGGCCAGGATGCCTCCTCAGCAGACAGCACAAATCATGCCCCTGTCCAAATCAAGGCCTGCTTCTCAGGGACCCAGGGCCCATTGCTGGGGAGTCCCTCCTCTCTGATGCCTCCCGGCCGCCCGGCCTGGCTTCTCTCCAGGAAGTGTGCGAGCAGCGAGCCTGCCTCCTTCCAGGCCCTTCCTGACCCCAGAGCAGGTCCTGCGGGGTCAGGGCGACTGGAGTCTCCCTCCTCCCAGCTGCTCAGGAGATGGGGATGGGGCTCTGGAGAGGGGGTAACTTCTCCCCCAGCCAGGGAGGGCTCACCTCTGTGGTCACCACGAAAGCCCAAGAAGCTGAGCACTAGGCCTGACCCCTGAGCCTGGAGCCGACCTCTCTCCCAGAGGCTGAACAAGGGCAGCCCGGGGACGCCCTTCGCTTGGAGCCAGCACTGAGGGGCAGCGTCTGGCTCACTTGTTGGAAGGGAAGGAGAGACGAGGACACTGCAGAAAAGACCAGCAGGGGCCAGGCGTGGAGGCAGACACTTTCTTTGCAGTTCTGGGGAGGGAACCCAGGGCATTCTACCTCTGAGCTACACCCCCAGCCCTATTTTTTATTCTTTACTTAGAAACAGGGTCTCACTGAGTTGCAGAGGGCCTCACTGGAACTGGAGATGCTGGGATTACAAGCGTGTGCCATCATGCCCAGCTGACGAACACTTATAATTCCAGTACTTGGAGGCTGAGAGGAGGGCCACAGGTTCAAGGACAGCCTCAGCAGTGGTGAGACTCATCAACCTAGCAAAACCCTCTTTCAAAATAAACACTAAACAATAGGGCTGGGCGTGTCAGTTGGAGGTTCAATCCCCAGTTTAAAAAAAAAAAAAAGCCAGGCGTGGTGGGGCGCGCTTGTCATCCCAGCATTCGGGAGGCTGAGACAGGAGGATCGCAGTTCGCGGACAGCCTCAGCTACTTAGTGAGGCCCTCTGCAACTCAGTGAGACCTAGTTTCAAAATAAAGAATAAAAAATAGGGTTGGGTGTGTAGCTCGGAGGTAGAATGCCCCTGGGTTCCATCCCCAGTACCACAAAAAAAAAAAAAAGAAAGAAGAAAGAAAAAAAAGAAAGAAAGAAAGAATTTTTTTAAAAAGGAGTGGGCAAGGGACCCAAGGGCTCCGGGAGGACCTAAGTCACTAGTCCCTAGCACCCTAGATAGGTCAGGGATACATTCCCTGTGACCTCGGAGGCGTCCCTGGCCCACCCCATATAGTCTCCTCTGCCTGGTCCCCCTGGGGTGCAGCAGGCCTGGTGTGGTCCAGATGGGGTGGGGGTCTTGGCTGGGGTCTGGCTCAAGTTCCAGTGGAGCTCAGTTCCAGCAGCCTGCCAGCCAGCTGCCCTCCCGCGGCCCTGAGGGAGCGCCCGCAGGAAGCTCCACCCGCTTCCTCCAGCTCAGGGCTCAGAGGAGGGTCCCGCAGGGAATTTTCTCGCCCTGGCTGCCAGGTGGAGTCAGGCGGGAAGTCCCCGGTTTCAGGCCGCTGCTCCAGGCCTGGGCTGCACCACGCCGGGCTCTCCAGCCGTAGCCCTGGCCCGTGGGGGCAGCTGACGAACTTCTTTCTCTCCCAGGACGAGTGATGAAGGTTCCCCGTGGGAAAATATGGTCAGAAAGCCTGTCACCAGCCAGGGCCACCTGCCAGGGCCAGCGCCTTCTAGATACATGAGGACACATACAAGCAATAGACGTGGGAACCGGGCGTGGGGCGCATGCCTGTCACCCCAGTACTTGGGAGGCGGAGAAGGGAGGATCGCAGGTTCTGGGACAACCTCAGCAACTCAGCTCAAAATAAAAAGGGCTGGAGGTGTGGCGTGGAGGTAGAGTGCCCATGGGTTCACTCCCTAGTATAATAAACAACAACAACAACAATAATAAGTAGCTGGGCGTGGTAGTGCAGGTTTGTAATCCTAGCACCTGGGAGGCTGAGACAGGAGGATTGCAGGTTCCAGGACAGCCTCAACTACTTAGTGAGGCCTCTGCAACTTAGTGAGACCCTGTTTCAAGACAAAGAATACAATAATAGAGATAGGGGTATATCTTGGAGGTAGAATGCCCCTGGGTTCAGCCCCCAGTACCACCAAAATAAATAAAATAAACAGCATAAATTATATACACGCCCAACTAAATCTGCTGGGTTTTGGTTTTTGTTTGTTTTGGTGGTGGTACTGGGGACAGAACCCAGGGAACTTCTACTTCTGGGCTACACCCCAGCTATATATATGGTTGGGATTTTTTGGTACTGGGGATGGAACCCAGGGACATTCTACCTCTGAGCTACACCCCTGGCCCTATTTTTTTATTCTTTATTTTGAAACAGGGCCTTGCTAAGTTGCAGAGGGACTTACTAAGTAGTTGAGGCTGGCCATGAACAAGATCCTTCTGTCTCAGCCTCCCGAGTACTGGGAGTACAGGCGTGCGCCACCACTCCGGGCCCTGCTGTTTCTGTTTAATGTAGACATGACCACTACCAGGATCAAGTCCGACAGGCCAGGAACGCCTCTGGTCCTTCACATACCATCCTTGGGACAGAGGCTGGGGAGGCTGGCAGCGGAGATCAGACCCAGGGCTCCAGGAGGCCGGCAATGGAAATCAGACTCAAGGCAGGCGAGGGTTCCCCACCTGTCTTGAGCAGCTCAGGGGGCCTGGCAGGTGGACACGGCCGGGGGGAGGCCAAGGTGGCCCAGGGGGCCGGGCATGTGGACATGGGCTGGGGGGAGGTCGAGTTGGCCTAGGGGCTGAGGGAAGGTGGACAGGGCCCAGGGAGGTTGAGGTGGTGGTGGGGGCAGGTGGACACAGCCTAGGGGGAGGTCGAGGTGGACAGTGGTGGGGGTGGGACAGGTGGACACAGGCCCCGGGAGGTCGAGGGGCCAGGGCAGGTGGACAGGACCGGGGGAGGTCGAGGGGCGGGGGCGGGTGGACACGGGCGGGAGGTCGAGGGGCCGGGGTGGGTGGACACGGGCGGGAGGTCGAGGGGCCGGGGCGGGTGGACAGGGTAGGAGGAGGTTGAGGGGCGGGGGCAGGTGGACACGGGCGGGAGGTCGAGGGGCCGGGGCGGGTGGACACGGGCGGGAGGTCGAGGTGGCCCCGGGGTGGGGGCCAGGTCAGGTGGACAGGGCTGGGGGAGGTCGAGGGGCCCGGGCAGGTGGACACAAGCGGGAGGTCAAGGGGCAGGGGCGGGTTGACACGGGTGGGAGGTCGAGGGGCGGGGGCGGGTGGACAGGGCCAGGGGAGGTCGAGGGGCGGGGAAGGTCGAGGGGCCAGAGGAGGTTGAGGGGCCGGGGCGGGTGGACATGGGCCAGGGAGGCCGAGGTGGCCCCGGGGTGTGGGCTGAGGCGGGTGGACATGGGCCGGGGAGGCCGAGGGGCCCCGGGATGCAGGCCGGGGCGGGTGGACAGGGCCGGGGAGGTTGAGGGGCCAGGGAGGTCGAGGGGCCAGGGTGGGTGGACATGGGCCGGGGAGGCTGAGGGGCCCCGGGGTAGGGGTCGGGGTGGGTGGACAGGGCGGGGGGAGGTCGAGGTGGCCCCAGGGTGTGGGCCAGGGCAGGTGGACAGGGCCGGGGCAGGTGGACATGGGCCAGGGAGGCCGAGGGGCCCCGGGGTGCAGGCTGGGGCGGGTGGCAGGGCCGGGGAGGCCGAGGGGCCCCGGGGTGCGGGCCGGGGCGGGTGGACAGGGCCGGGGAGGTCGAGGGGCCAGGGAGGTCGAGGGGCCAGAGGAGGTTGAGGGGCCAGGGTGGGTGGACATGGGCCGAGGAGGCCGAGGGGCCCCTTGGTGCGGGCCGGGGCGGGTGGACAGGGCCGGGGAGGCCGAGGGGCCCCGGGGTGCGGGCCGGGGCGGGTGGACAGGGCCGGGGAGGCCAAGGGGCCCCGGGGTGCGGGCCGGGGCGGGTGGACAGGGCCGGGGCGGTCCAGGCGGCGGGCTGCCCGGGCTGACACGTGCCCTCGCTGACACGTGCCCTCGCCCACAGGCAGCGAGGCGGCCCCGGAGGCGCTGCGCTTCCACGCCGAGGCCAAGGGCCCGCGGGCGCGGCTGGACGCTCGGGGCGGCCTGGCGCTGCGCGGCGCGTCCTTCCACGGCGCGCTGGTGTTCAGCCGGCGGCCCGTGCGGCCCGGCGAGCGCGTGCGGCTGCGGGTGCTGCGGGAGGAGCGCGGCTGGCGCGGCGGCCTCCGCGTGGGCTTCACGCGCCTCGACCCGGCCCGCCTGGCGCCCGGCCTGCCGCCCTTCCTGTGCCCCGACCTGGAGCGCCAGAGCCCGACCTGGGCGGCCGTGCTGCCCGAGCGCTGCGTGCGCGCCGGCGCCGAGCTCGGCTTCTGGGTGGACGGCCGCGGCCGCCTGCTGGCCCAGGGCGCCGGCCGACGCCTGCTGCTGCGCACCGGCCTGCCCCGCGGCGCCCCGCTCTGGGCCGTGATGGACGTGTACGGGACCACCAAGGCCATCCAGCTGCTGGGTGAGAGCCGGCGACCCCCGCCCCCCGCCAAAGGGCACGCGTTCGGTCTTTATTTTAAAACAGGGTGTCAGTAAGTAGCGGAGGCTGGCTGTGAACCTGTGACCCTCCAGTCTCAGCCCCGGCACTGGGATACAAGCAGGGCCCGGCACGCCCAGCGTGTTCACATCAGCCATTGGCGCCTGCCCAGTGCCAAGCCCAGCCAGAGGATAACAGCCCTGTCCCTGAAGGATCAGGGCGTCTGACCAGCACTCGACATCTGTTCAAAGGCTGACCACATTTCACAAAGGAACATTTGAGCTGGGCTTTGGAGTCTAAGTAGGAGTTCACTAGAAATAAAAGAAGCAAAGGGGCATAAGCGTCAGGGCGAGGGGCTCCCTGGGGCACTGCGAAGTCACCAGGTGGCATGCCAGCGGAGCATGGGTTCCAGGGGCACAGCGAGGCAGGGGCACCCAGACAAGGAACCCAGCCCTCCTGGGCGGACGGCCGCCTCGCACCCCCGCAAACTCTTGTGTTTTTGCGGTACTGGGGTTTGAACCAAGGGAGGCTCTACCACTGAGAGGCATCCCATTCTTTCTCAAGTGGCCCAGGCTGGCCTTGAACTGCGAGCCTCCTGTCTCAGTCTGAGTTGCTGAGCTCTCTCCACTACTCCCAGCAGCAATTTTTAAAAAAATTTTTGGTAGTACTGGGGACTGAACCCAGGGGCATTTACCTCTGCGCTACATCCCCCAGCCCGATTTTATTTTTATTTAGAAACAGGGTCTTTCTAGGTTGATGAGAGTCTCACTACTTGCTGAGGTGGTCCTCAAACCTGTGAGGCCCTTTGCAACTCAGCGAGACCCTGTTTCAAAATAAAGAATAAAAAATAGGGCTGGAGGTGTAGCTCAGAGGTCAAATGCCCCTAGGTTCCACCCCCAGTACCACAAGAATAATAAATAAATAAGAAAAAAAGAAAGGAAGAAAGAAAGTAAAAATAGGACTGGAGGTATATCTTGGTATCTTGGAAGGAGAGTGCCCTGGGTTCAATCCCCAGTACTGCTAAATAAATAAATAAATAAGTAATAAAAAAATAAGATAACACTGGGGTGTGGCTCAGAAGTACAATGTCCCTGGGTTCTACCCCCAGTACCACCAAAAAAAAAAAAAAAAAAAATTCTCCAGGGAGCCCAGCGTGGAACCCAGGGGAAGGGGCGGGCACTGGCTGGGGGGGGGGGGGCGCGGAAGGGGCAGCCTGGGCCGTGCTGGGCTCTGAGCCTCTCTCTCTGCTTAGACCCCACAGCCAGTCCGTGCCCCACAGCCCTGCTGGACATCCTGGCCGAGGAGGCTGATCCCCAGCTGGAAGGTGAGGGGCTCCCGGGGCCCCGCAGCTGGAGTGGGGTCCGTGGGGGAAGCCCGGGCCGGGTGGCCCCTGAGTCCTCAGCCAGGCGTCCCACAGGCTTTGAGCCCGAAGACTGGAGTCTGCCTGTGGGATACTCCCAGCAATCTACAGTCCATTGGCTAACTCGGCACATTTCAAGAGCACATTCCTAAGCAAACGCTGTTTGAACTTGAGCGGGGCGTGGTGGTGCACACCTGTAATCCCAGCATTGGGAGGCTGAGACAGGAGGATCGCAGTTCAAGGCCAGCCTCAGCTACTCAGTGAGGCCCTTTGCAACTCTGTGAGACCCTGTTTCAAAATTAAGAATAAAAAATCGGGCAGGAGGTGCAGCTTGGAGGTAGAATGCCCCTGGGTTCCTCCTGAGTACAGCAAACCCACACACCCACCCACCCATGGATGACTTTTTTCTGGAATTTTCCATTCGTTCTTTCCAGCCCCTGGGTAAGTGACATGGTGGGAAGTTACCCTTGACTGGGTGTGGCGTATCGTGGTGTCCCTTGATCACGCACACCCTGCGCAAGCCCAACCCGTGTCTCCCCTCGCAGCCGCGCCGGGGGAGGAGTGCGCCATCTGTTTCCACTGCCCCGCCGACACCTGCCTAGTGCCCTGCGGACACTCGCACTTCTGCGGCTCCTGCGCCCGGCGGGTCTTCAGAGACACGGCCAAGTGCCCACTGTGTCGCTGGCAGATCGAGGGGGTGGCCAGGCGCGCCCGCTGAGGACTAGAGGAGGCTCCTGAGGGGCCCAGAGGCTCACTGGCTGCTGCCGTCCTGGGGACGCCGGGCCGGTGGCAGAACCTCGCTCTGTGCATCAGGACCCGCCCGTGGGGCGCCGCGTGACCCCCGCGTCCCCGCGGCGTTGGGGCGGCCAGCGTGTCTGTGGAACACCCTGGGTCACCTCCCCCGGAGGCGCCCTGGAGCTGGCCTTCCCACAGACTGTGACGCGACTGCGCACCTGAAGATTCAGTGCACAGAAGTAAACTGTTAGCCCGGCGCAGTGGGCACGCTCGTCATCCCAGCACTCGGGAGGCTGAGACCGGAGGATCGCGGTTCGTGGACAGCCTCAGCTACTGAGTGAGGCCCCTTGCAGCTCAGTGAGGCCCTGTTTCAAAGTAAAAAATTAAAAAAAATTGGGCAAGGGGTGTAGCTCAGAGGTCGAATGCCTCTGGGTTCCATCCCCAGACCTGGGGTGGGGGGGAGTAAACTGCCCTGGCAGTGGGTGTTTCTTTGCCAGTTTCTGAGAGGTCAAAATAAAGTTTGTCTCGTCTGACCGTCTTCACGATGGCTGAGTGTCCTCAGTTGCACCAGGCAGGAGGCGGCAGACCTGTGGGGTGTCAGGGTGCCCAGGCTCTGCCCGCCACGGGTCACCGTGGGCTTGCAGGGAGCTGGGTGCACTAACCCTAACCTCCGCCCCGTCACGCCCCCCTGCCACGCTGGGCTGGGGGACTGCCTGAGCTCTGGTCCTTACACCCAAGAGCCCACGCCTGCCAGCGGTGGCCAGCGCAGGGAAGCCACCTGTTACTCTGCAGTAGTTCTCTGCTCTGTGACCGCCTCTAGGGGGCGCTTCCTGGGGAGAGGGCTTTAGGAGGATTCAAAACCTATTGTGCTCAAAAATTTCTAATGAAGCTGGGTGTAGTGGCGCACACTTGTAATCTCAGGATTCGGGAGGCTGAGACAGGAGGATCGTGGTTCACAGACAGCCTCAGCTACTACTTAGCGAGGCCCTCTGCAACTCAGTGAGATCCTGTCTCAAAATAAAATAGGGCTGGGGGTGTAGCTCGGAGGTAGAATGCCCCTGCGTTCCATCCTCAGCATGGCAAAAAATAATAAACACATAAATCAGTGTGGGTAAGATGGCCAGTGCCTGTAATCTCAGTACTTGAAAGGCTGAGACTGGAGGGCTGTAGGCTCAAGGTCAGCCCCAGTAATTACTCCAGAACCTCAGCAACTCAGTGAAACCGGTTCAAAATTTTACAAAAGGGCCGGGCGTGGTGGCGCACGCTTGTAATCCCCGCGCTTGGGAGGCAGAGACAGGAGGATCACACAGGTTCGAAGCCAGCCTCAGCTGCTTAGTGAGGCTCTCAGCAACTTAGTGAGACCCTGTTTCCAAATAAAGTATAAAATAGGTCTGGGAGTGTAGCCTGGAGGTAGAAAGCCTCTGGGTTCCACCCCCAGTGCCCCCCCGCCCACAAACACCCCGAGGCTGGGCATATAACTCGAAGGTAGAACACTCTGGGTTCAACACCCAGTACCCTCTGCCCCTGCACACAAAGAGCCCAAGGAAGCTGGGTGTGTTATACGCGCCTGTCATCTGTTGTGTGGGAGCGTACGTCACTATGAAGGAAAACTGAAACTGACTCCTCTGAAGTCTGCAGAGTATAGCTACAGATGAGGGGCCTTCAGGGGCGGGCACCGGGCAGCCACTGTGGGCAGTCAGCCCCGCCGCGCAGAGGTCAGCCAGCGACCTGCTCAGGACCCCTGCCCTCTCTGTACTCAGCTTCCTAATGATCCTGCACCCACCGCCTGCCACGTCTTGACGTCTGTAGGTCTGCCCGCCTGCTGCGGCCGTCTGTCACAAGTCTAAAAGGGGAGCTCAGGCAGCCTTTCCTAACACCAGCTGCCAGCGTAACAAAGTCCTCTTCTCCATCCTACTCCTAATTGGGGTTGGGTCAGTGTTCCAGAGAATTTCTGCAACATTTTTTTTTTTTTTTTGCGGTACTGGGGATGGAACCCAGGGCCATTCTACCTCCGAGAGACACCCCCAGCCCTATTTTTTATTCTTTATTTTGAAACAGGGTCTCACTGAGTTGCAAAGGGCCTCACTAAGTAGCTGAGGCTGGCCATAAACTGCAATCCTCCCGTCTCAGCCTCCTGAAGGCTGGGATTACAAGCGTGCCCACCACGCCTGGCTCTTTTCTGCAACATCTTGATGGTTGAGACAGAAGGATTGAATATTCAAGGCCAGCCTCAACAACTTAGTGAGACTCTGTTTCAAAATAAATTTTGTGTGGTTTTAGGGCTGGAACCCAGGGGCATTCAACCTCCTTGCTACACCCCCTGCCCTATTTTTTATTCTTTATTTAGAAACAGGGTCTCACTGAGTTGCAGAGGGCCTAAGTAGCTGAGGCTGTCCATGAACCATGATCCTCGTCTCAGCCTCCTGAATGCTGGGATTACAAGCGTGGCCACCACGCCTGGCTTTAAATTTTCTTTTTAAAAGGGCTGAATTAGCCGAGCATGGTGGCGCATGCTTGTGATCCCAGCATTTGAGAGGCTGAGACAGGAAGATCACAGTTCTTGGACAGCCACAGCTAGTGAGGCCCTCTGCAACTCAGTGAGACCCTGTTTCAAAATAAAGAATAAAAAACAGGGCTGGGGGTGTAGCTCAGAAGTAGAATGCCCCTGGGTCTCATCCCCAGCACTGTGAAAAGTAAGTTAGGGGCCTCCAGGGCCAAATGGCAGTCTGTGTGGGGAACCCTGAGACCAGGCTGTGGGGGGGCTGGCCAGGCACTGACGGAGGTGTCAGGCGCCGGTGCTCCCTGGCGCTCAGCGAGTCACCGCTGTGCACCTGCTCCAAGGCTGGCCAGGGCAAGTTTTGCTTTCCTAGAAGCCTGCGATTTCCAGGCTGCTGAGACGGTCAGGCCAGAGCAAACAGCGAGTGTGGACTCAGTGTCAGGATAATGCAAGGTAAAGGAAAGTGAAACTGTGCCCAGGACCGGCCGTGTCTGGTGTCTGCTGGGAGCAGGAAGCCAGCCGGCTGCGGAGCTGCGTGGGGCTTTCCAGGGCCAGGACTCCTTGGTCCGCATGACTTCCAGACCCGCTTCCTGCCAGACCACGGAGAGGGAGATTCAGCGTGAGGAACAAGCCCTCCGCAGAGACGGGGTACAGCTCAGAGGTAGAGTCGCCGAGTGTTCAGTCCTGAAGCAGCACATACACGCACAGAACACTTTGAGTGAAACACATTAAACACGGCGGTTGCCCGGTAGGGAACGGGAAGGGGAGCTGAGGCCAACTGTGTATAAATATATCAATGCAACAGGAGATGGCCTTGCATGGAGCAGTAATGATAAATCAGTCAATAAAAATTTACTTACTAATCTCATACCATATGTAACCCTTAACCTGATAGTAAATTGTGTTTATTGCAGGAAATGGTACTCTTGAATATGTGATAAAAATGCTCATCTTTTACAGTCTGTGTGTGTGGGACTGGGAATGGAACCCAGGGCACTCTACCTCTGAGCTGCACCCCCAGCCCTATTTTATTCTTATTTTTAAACAGGGTCTCACTGAGTTGCTGGCTGGACACCTATGTCCTCCTATCTCAGCCTCCCAAATACTGGGACCACAGGTATGTGCCGCCATGCCCAGCTTGTGAGACCCTATTTTAAAGTTTAAAAAAATTAGCCAGGTGTGGTGGCACATGCCTGTAATTCTAGTGCTTGGGAGATAGGAGAATCATAGGTTCACAGATGGCCTCTGAAACTTAGTGAAACCCTGTTTCAAAATAAGCAGTCAATGCCAGGTGTGATGGCGCACGCTTGTAATCCCAGCATTTGGGAGGCTGAGACATGAGGATCGTGGTTCATGGACAGCTTCAACTACTTAGTGAGGGCTTATGCAACTCAGTGAGACCTTTTTTTTTTCCCCCAAAACAAAGACTAAAAAATAGGGCTGGGGGTGTAGCTCAGAGGTAGAATGCCCCTGGGTTCCATCCCCAGCCCCCCTCCCCCCAAAAAACCCCAGTCAAATAGGGCTGGGGATATAGGTCAGAAGTAGAACACGCCTAGGTTCTACAAAAATAAAAACAAATAACATAATAAATAAAAAATCAAATAGGACTGGGGTGTAACCCAGAGGTAGGATGGCCTTTGATCCAATCCCCAGTAAAACACAGAGATAAACAAAGTTCAGTGAATTTCTTTGTGGTGCTGGGGATGGAATCCAAGGGCGTTCTACCTCCGAACTATACCACCAGCCCCTCCCTCCCTTTCTCTTTCTTTTCTACCTACCTACCTATCTATCTTTTATTTATTTTCATTCTTTTGTGGTACTGGGGACTGAACCCAGGGGCATTCTACCTCCTAGTCACATATACAGTCCTTTTTTTTATTTTTTTATTTTTTTACTGGTGGTACTGGGGTTTCTGGAAACCCTTCTACCTACAGGCTACAGTACCAGATCTATTTTTTATATTTTATTTGGAAACAGGGGCTCTTAAGCCAGCAAAGCCTGACTTCGAACCTGCGCGATCCTCCTGTCTCTGCCTCCCAAGCGCAGGGATTACAAGTGTGCGCCACCACACCCGGCCTTTTCTCTTTATTTTAAAACAGGGTCTCACTAAGTTGCAGAGGGGCTCACTAAGTTGCTGAGGCTGGCCTTGAATCTGCGATCCTCTTGTCTCAGCCTCCCAAGCACAGGGATTACAAGTGTGCACCACCACGCCTGGCCATCCAAACTATTAAGGGCACGGCGACCATGTGGTGGGAGTGAGCTCACGGCTGGCAGTGGGCAGGTGCGGCTCCGTCCCCACAGGCTTCCTCGGACACTGCTGCCCCTCGCCCTCTGGATGCAGCAGAGGGAAATGCTTTGGAGACGAGACTCAGCCGTGAGAGGCAGATGCGGGCAGGCCCGGTCAGGACGGAGCAACTTGGCCCAGCACCGCAGCCTTGTTGTGAGCGGCGAGCAGAGCGGCTGGCCAAGCTCTCGCCCTTGCCTGGGCGCAAGGTGGCCGACAGCCACCACCAGCGGCCGTAGCCCCTGCGCCCCCTCTGCCTCAGCGACGTGGGGGGAACGCTGCTCACTGATCCGAGGAGGCTGCGCCGCCGGGGCCAGCGGGCAGGTGCGCTTGGCGGTTCCTAACCCCCCTTCTAGCGGGACTCGGGGCTTCAGACTCTTTTTGTGGTTCTGGGGACAGAGCCAGGGGCACTCGCCTCTGAGCCACACTCACATCGCTGTTTTATTCTTTGAGTCAAGGTTCTGTTAAACTGATGAGGCTGTCCTCCAACCTGACCCTCCTGTTTTAGCCTCCCAAGCACTGGGATGACAGGCGCGTGCCACCTCACAGATCTTTAAGGCAGACCTGATCCAGAAACCTGGACCTCGTGCGCTCTCTCCTGAGGCCCGTGGTCTCACCGTAAGCATCCGCCTCCCACACGTGGCGCGCTGGCCACGGACACACCACGCCCCCAGAGACGAGCCGGCTCTAATGCTGATGCCAAACACCCGGCAGACGCTTGCCAGAGTGGTTTATCTTTACACTATATACACAGGCACAGGCGCAGTGACATCCCCGAGGCACATGGATCAGGCAGCTCTCTAAGAACATCAAGTCCATGGTGAAACACTTTCTTCTTCTGAGTAAAGTGTGGAAATAACAGATCAGTGTGGGAGACTAAAACTACACACAGACGCAAAGATGGGGCTGGCTCTCCGCCCCGCGGAGCCCGGTGCCGGCTCGCAGGCTGCGCTGGGGACGGGGAGGCCGGCACACAGCGGGCCACGAGGAGGCGGGCCTCTGCCGCCCTCCGCCCGGGCTCACTCTCCTTGCCTCACCAGGACGTCGGAAAGATCGTCGGTTCCTTCCAGCTTCAGATTCTAAGGGAAATCGAGACAGACATGGTGACTGAGAAGAGCCAGAAGATAAGCGAGGTGGCCAGCGAGTGGCCACCAGGAATGAGGGCGCCACGACCGAGTACCCTGTAAAGAACAGTAGGGTTTGATGCCAAGGCTGGCTCCCAGCCCTTGCCAGCTGCATGAACAAAGCAGTCTCCCCGGCTCTGGTTCCGGCCACAGTGGCCCTCCATGGGGCCTGAGCTGGCCACCGCCCTGTGGGGGCTGGGGGCGGGCGAGGCCAGCAGGAGCCACGGCACATGTGTCCTGACACGTCCACACACATCCCCTCCGGCACCTCCGGGGCGCAAGCCCACCCCACAGTCACATCCTGACAGCTGCGCCCTCCCGCCTCCTGCCCGGCGCCAGGCCTGCACACGTGTCCTGCAGCGGCCCCGCACACTGTCCCCTGCTACAAGCACCAGGGCCTGGGCTTGCTGTGCGGCCCTTGCTGAGATCACCAGGCTCCGGAGGTGGGGGCTCTCTGCTCCTTTAGTAACCCCCCAGCCGCCTAGCTGAGGAGCCTGCCCTTCTGACTCCTGGGCTTTGTTCCCTGTTCATGGTGCCCCCGTCCCGCCCCCACGCTCACCCATTCCAGCCCCCACCCCCCATCCCCGCCTAAGGGCCTTGGCTCTGGCACTGGGGGCTCCAGCTCCCCCAAAGTAAAAGCACCTCCTGTTCCCCGGCTGCGGAGCCGGGACCCAGCGCCATTCCACTGTCTACAGTCTTTGGTATTCCCACGGCTAGTCAACGCCAGCGGCTGCTCAGGTACGTCAAGAGCCTGGGTGAAGGCTAAAGTGTGCGGCACTGTGCGAGTCACTGCATTCAAGATCTCTCACGCCCGAGGACCTGGCGGGAGGCCCTAAGCCGCAGGAGGGGGGCAAGGCGTGCCCGTGTTGACCCCAATTACCTACCTTTTCATTGGCTAAATGCAGGAGACAGGCGAAAGCCAGAGGTATAGAGAGGTTCTGGGCCATGACAGGGGGCAGGCTGGAAAGAGAGGGGCGAGTATTTAGAAGGCCCCGCAACCCCAAGAACAAAGGCTCTTGCATCAAGCGTGAGCAGTAGAAGCAAGGTCTATCTACACTAACGAGAACAAATGCTTGGGCTGCATCGAGTGGCAGGGCGTTCCAGGTTCCTATGTAGAAGCAACACACCTCCTACTCCACTCCAGCCACCTGGTCACGGGAAGCAGGCCCTGAGGCTTCCCGCAAGCAGCCACCAAGCACTCCCCGCGGCCCCTGGGAGACAGCGCCCCCTGCTGCCCGCGGCCGCCAGCACACACCTTTTCTGCAGGTCCTTCGAGAGGCCGCTGAGCATCTTCTCAGCCACTTTGGTGGCGACCCCTTCTTTTCCAGCATCACTGTGGTCTGCCTAACAGAAAAACCGTGTGCAAAGGTCAGGTGGGTAAGGGCGGTTCACTTTTTTTTTTAAGTAGTGGGGATCAAATCTAACTTGCACATGCTAGACAAACATTCTACTACTGAGCTACATTATGTACCCAACCGTTTTTATTTTAATTTTCCAATTTTGTTTCTTTATTTTGGTACGGGGGTTTGAACCCGGGGGGGGGGGGGGGGGTCCTGCCTCTAAGCCATACTCTCAGCACCTCCCCCCTTTTGTTGCAGGTTTGGAGATGGAACCCAGGAGCATTCGACCTCTGAGCTACACCCCCTGCCCTTTTATTCTTTATTTTGAAACAGGGTCTCACTGAGTTGGGGAGGGCCTCACTAAGTAGCTGAGGCTGTCCGTGAACCGCGGTCCTCTGGTCTCAGCCTCCCGAGTGCTGAGATGACAAGTGTGTGCCACCACGCCCGGCTCAACCCTCCCCCTTTTTTACTGTGGTACCGGGGATGGAACCCAGGGGTATTCTACCTCTGAGATACACCCCCAGCCCTATTTTTTATTCTTTATTTTGAAACAAGGTCTTACTAAGTTTCAGAGGGCCTAACTGGCTGCAAGCCTGCGATCCTCCTGTCTTAGTTTCCCAAGTACAGGGATTACAAGCATGTGCCAGCACGCCCAGCTTCCCAATCCTTTTAATTTTTATGTTGAGAAGGGTCTCACAAATGTGCTACTATGCCCGGATTCCCAGCCCCTTAAAACAGTTTTCTCTCTATTTTAAAACAGCCTCACTAACTTGCTGAGGCTGGTCTCGAACCTGAAACTAACAGTCCAAGGAGAGAGAGACAGGCAGAATACTCACGTTTCTACTGCTCGCTCAGCGTGAAGGCATCCCCTAAGCAGAAGTGTTAGCTCAAGCCAGGAGTGGTGGCGCACACTTACAATCCCAGTACTTGGGAGGACTGCAGGGTTGAGGCCAGCCTCAGCAAGTTAGTCTGGCCCTGTTTTATTTCTTGTGGTACTGAGGATGGGACCCAGTTGCAAAGGACTTCTTGTGGTACTGAGGATGGTCTAAGTTGCAAAGGACTTCACTAAGTAGCTGAGGATGGCCAAGAACCACGATCGATCTCCTGTCCCAGCCTCCCAAGTACTAGGATTACCAGTGTGCGCCACCACACCCAGCTGACCCTATTTTAAAATAACAAAATAAGCCAGGCATGATGGCGCACAATTGTAATCCCAGCACGTGATTACTTAGTGAGGTCCTTTGCAACTCAGAGACCCTGTTTCCAAATAAAGAATAAAAATGAGGGCTGGGGGTGCAGCTCAGAGGTAGAATGCCTCTGGGTTCAACCTTCAGCACCAAAAATAAAAAACAAAGCAGCAAAAATAACAAAAACTTCAGCTTTCCCGAGAGGGCGTTTTTCCACCTCAACCACCAGCAGTGACTAAGTACTCCAGGTTTTCCTAAGTCCTCGAAGCAAGTGGCAGGGAGACGTCTGGCCTGCAGGCGTGATCACCCGCAGGCCGGCGGTGACCTGGCCATCCGCGCCCCGGCGCCTCCTGTGCTCTGAACGTGTAGCGTCTGGGAGCCGCCCCCCCCCCCCGCACCTCTGCGCCTGCTTCCTTTCTGGAGAACTCCGTCAGCAAACTCCACATGCTCTGCTTCAGCCTTTTCATGTCCATCCTTTTGGCAGTCTTGGCATAGTGGATTTCGATCTTATTTACCTACAGTAGACATACGACAATGTAAAACTAAGCAGAAGAAAACACGTTTACAACGAGGCTGCGGCAGGAGGACCACAAGCTCAAGGCCAGCCGGGTGACATAGTAAGACCCTGTCTCCAAACAAAAACAAGAAAACACGCTTTACCAGCAAAGCCCTGGAAAAACAAGTCTGATGTTTGAATAAAGAAGGAACCTGCCGGCAGGGCGGCACACACCTGGAATCCCAGTACTTGGGAGGCTGGGACAGGAGGACTGAAGGCTCAAGGCCAGTCTCAGCAACTTAGCAAAATCCTGTTTCAAAATAAAAAAACAGGCAGCCGAATGTGATGGCACTTATAATCCCAGCACTTGGGAGGCTGAGACAGGAGGATCCGGGTTCACGGCCAGCCTCAACTACGTAGGCCCTTTGCAAATCAGTGAGACCCTATTTCAAAAAATAATTTAAAAAATAGGGCTGGGGGCATAGCTCAGAGATAGAATGCCCCTAGGTTCCATTCCTAGTACTGCAAAAATAAATAAAATAAATAAATAAATAAATAAAAATAAAAAACAGACCGAGTGTGATGGTATAGGCTTGTAATCCAAGTACTTGAGGCTGACACAGGAGGATCGCAGGTTCACGGCTCGTCTCAGAAACTTAGTGAGGCCCTCTGCAACTTAGTGAGACTGTTTCAAAATATAAAATTGGAACCAGGTGTGGTGGCCCACGTTTGTAATCTCAGTACTTAAGAGGCTGAGACAGGAGGATCACACAGGTTCGAGGCCAGCCTCAGCTGCTTAGTGAGGCTCTCAGCAACTTAGTGAGACCGTTTCCAAATAAAGTATAAAATAGGTCTGGGAGTATAACCCGGAGGTAGAAAAGCCCCTGGGTTCCAACCTCAGTACCACCACCAAATAAAATAAATAAATAAATTAATTAATTAATTAAAAACCAAAACCAGGCTGGGGGTGTAGCTCAGTACCAAAAGGAAAAAAAAATATCTTTGGAAAAAGATTTCAGTTCTACACAAATCTAATTAGCATCAACTCACTTCTACAACCCTATTTAAGCCTAAACCATTTTGAGAACAGGGTTAAAGTTGAAAATAGCAACAAAAATAACATTAAGCCACGGCCCGCCGCTCCTCACCTTCTGAGGCTCGGCCACCAGCTCCGACTCCCCGTAGGTCGTGATGTCTGCTCCCTGGCCCTCAGAAGCGTCGCCGTTCTGTGCTGTCTTAGGCGTGTGACAAGGAAGAGATGTGAGGTCAAATGTCCCAGTTGGTCCCACAAACAAGTCGCCCGACTCTTCATAATCGCTGTCTGCAGCCTGTGTGAGGAAAGCTCTTCAGGTTTGGGGGTAGCTGTCGGGGGTTAAAACACACCTCCAAACAGCGTCCACGTGGGCAGAGCAAGAGGGGGAGGCCCAGACTTGGCTGAGTCATACCAGGACAGACCCGACTAGGGCGTTTTGTTATCCCCCCTAAGGCCTCCAAATCAGAAGTGAAAGGAATTTGATCATCGTGGCAGCCACGGTGTCCCCTTTGGCATTTATTTATTTATTTATTTATTTATTTATTTATTTATTGGTACTGGGGTTCCTGGAAGCCCTTCTACCTCCAGGCTACACTCCCAGACCTATCTTTTTATATTTTATTTGGAAACAGGGTCTCTTAAGCCAGCACAGCTGGCTTCGAACCTGCGCGATCCTCCTGTCTCTGCCTCCCAAGTGTGGGGATTACAAGTGTGTGCCACCACGCCCGGCCCCTTTGGCTTTTAAACTTAGGATTTCATATTGTGTGTGTGTGTGCGCGCACGCGCGCGCACACACGTCTACAGTGCTGGAAATGGAACCCAGGGGCATTCTACCTCCAGGCTACACCCCAGCACTATTTTTTATTTTGAAGCAGGGCCTAACTGAGTTGCAGAGGGCTAAGTTGCTGAGGCTGGCCTCGAACCTGTGATCCTCTCTCAGCCTCCCAGTGCTGTGATCACAAGCGTGCCCACCACGCCCGGCTAGGGTTTCATTTTACAAAAACCATTTCTGCAATACTGGGGACATGACCTGCATCCCCAACAGCACAGGAGAGGGACAGTGTGGCTCCACGCGAGGGCCTGGCGGCACACCCTGTGCTGGCTCTCCAGCACCCGTACTGAGGGGGGCGGAGGGAAGAAGGCAGCCTTGCTGAGAACTCGGGAGCAAGGGCCCAGGCCCACCTGCAGTCCAGGGCAAAAGTCGGAGGTGTCATTAGGGTTGTTGTAATCATAGTCTCCGATTTCCTCGTAATGCTCAGTCTCCACCTTCTGACCCTGGGCCATCTTAAGGAGCTAAAATAAAAGCGAGAACAAATCAAAACACAGTCTGTTGAAAAGCAGCTAATGAACTAGGTTTGGGACACAAAGCTGGTTCCATCCATCTCCTGGAATTCTGCAGTGTTAGGTTGGACGGGCCCTGACACACCACCCTGGCCAACCCACGACCAGCTGCGCAAGCCAGGCGGGGAGCAGAGCTCAGAGCTCCCCTCCTCCCCAGTCAGCCGGAACAGCTCCATTTCTCATTTGCAATTATGTCTCTTGCACAGTTTAATTTGAAAAGTGCTCTACAGTAATATCAAAGCTGAAGCCAGACATGGTGGTGCACGACTGTGATCACAGTACTTGAGGCTGAGATGGGAGGATCAGGATTGCAGGTTAGAGGACAGCCTCAGCAAGCAGTCTCCCAGCAACCAAGCAAGACCATTCACAGCAAGCCAACGCAAGGTAGAGGGTGCGGCTCGGGTAGACTGCTCCAGGCTCAACCCCAGCCTGCGACCCTACAGAACAAAGCTGGAAACCCCGGCCGGCAACCTTCCGAGAAGTGAACTTGCTGCGCTCAAACAATTCTGACAGAAATCCACTCCCTTAGCTTACAGGCAACGTGGCTTGCTCCTGGAGGCCAGCCACTGCTCCCTACACGGATCAGGGAGAAGCGTCCAGCTCTCTCCCCTACTTATGCCCACGGCTCCTGGCTCAGTCTTCCAGAACCTCACAGAACTATGCCCTTTTTTTAAATAATAGAGGTTGAACCTAGGAGCATTCCACCTCCAGGCTATCCCCCGCCCTATTCTTTACTTTGAAACAGGGCTTTGCTGAGATGCTGAGGTCTCACTGTTACTGAGGCTGGCCAGGAGCCCTTGATCCTGTCTTAGCCTTCCAAGTACTGGTGTTACAGGCATGTGCCACCATGCCCAGCTGTGTCTCCTCTTTTGAGAATACCCGTTGACCATATCCTTCCCAGCCTTTGCTAGTTCTTTACCTGTGGTTTTTACCTGGGATATGTAACCCTGATGTTAGAAAATTGTTAGAGGTATGTTCAGTGTACAAGCGCACATTGAATATTTTAATACGAGTCTATACTTCAAAACACCCTTCAAAATTTACCATGTTCTTGTAATCTAAGCCCAAAAATAACATTAAAAGTAAACACTTCCTAGCCGGGCGTGGTGGCGCACGCTTGTAATCCCCGCGCTTGGGAGGCAGAGACAGGAGGATCGCGCAGGTTCGAAGCTAGCCCCGCGCGCTGGCTTAGGAGACCCTGTTTCCAAATAAAAAATGCAAAAATAGGTCTGGGAGTGTAGCCCGGAGGTAGAAGGGCTTCCAGGAACCCCAGTACCACCAAAAAAAAAAAAAAAAAAGTAAACACTTCCTGAGTTAAGAAATCCCCTCCCACCCTGTAATTGGGACATTGAGACAGGAAGACCACAGGTTCAAGGGGAATTTCAGCAATGTAGTGAGATCTCGGCAACTTAGCTGTTTCAAAACAAAACAAAAAGGGGTAGGAGTGTAGCTCAGGGGCTGAATGCCCTGCATTCACTCCCCAGTGACAGAGAGAAGACAGACACAGAGGAATGGCCTGCTGCCTTCTACTGCGCCCTGCACGAGAAGCCTTCTAAGTCCCTCCGCATTCTTAGCACTCCTGCGGGCACAGGCTGGCTGCGGGCACAGGCTGGCCGGCCTCGCTGGACTCCAGTGTGTGCTTTTCCCGTACAGTCCTGCTGGACTCTGAGAGCCCTGCGGCTCAGCTGCCTGGCAGCTCTGCAACACACAGCGCTGTTGACTCCTGAGGATAAGCAGGAGCACAAGTTCTTTCCTCCATCAGGAACAATTACGGAGAAAACTGAGACCAACAAACAAGGCCCTGGACCGCAATGACCTTCTACACCTTCCCTCTGAATACGCCATTACCACGTGGCCGTGTTACTAGGGGCGTGCGCAGCCACCCGCCCGCTCCAGCCTGGCTGGCTTGGTCCACAGGCCCCGCCCATGCTCTGAGCACAGCAAGCTGCGGCTGGGCCCTAGCCAGGGTCAACACAGCCACCGTCCACCACCGCTTGGACTCTGCGGCTCCGCCTGGGTTACAAGAGCATCTATTAAGTGAGCGATCAGCAAGAAAGACAGCTGGTCGCTCTGGTGTCTGCTATTCTGTGGTACTGGGGACGGAACCCAGGGGCACTCTACCTCCAAGCTTCACCCTTAGCCCTTGCTAGCTTTTATTTTGAGACAGAGTTGCCGAGGCAGGCTGCAATCCTCCTGTCTCAGTGGCCTAAGCACTGGAATTATAGGCCTGTGTCACCATGCCCAGCTTTGTGGTTGTTGTTTTTTTTTTGCGGGTTTGGGGATGGAACCCAGGGGCATTTGACCTCTGAGCTACACCCCCTGCCCTATTTTTTATTCTTTATTCTTGAAACCGGGTCTCACTGAGTTGCAGAGGGCCTAAGTAGCTGAGGCTGTCCTTGAACCGTGATCCTCTGGTCTCAGCCTCCCGAATGCTGGAATTACAAGTGTGCGCCACCACGCCCGGCTTTGTGGTTGACTTATAAAACTGGAATGAGATATCAGTGTATCGGGGACATATCTATCAAGAAACAGAGACGAGGGGATGACAGACAGTTTGTGTGAGTGACCCCAGAGCAGGCCAGCAGAAGCGCAGGCGTGCCAACCACAGGAGTCACAGGCGAAGGGCGCAGTGGACTTGGTGCGGGGCCACAGGCGGCCCGAGTGCTCCTCAGACGTCTCCCCGGGAGCTGGGCGGCTGCACAGCACCGGGAGCTTCCTGCGGAGCGGCCCGGGTGGCATGACGGCCTTGTTTCTAAACCAAGGTCTGAGCGGCCATGTGGACTGTCTAAGGCACCTGCTGGTGAATCCACAACTCAACGAAAAAGTGTGAGAATCAAGAAGCAACTAAAATTTGCTGAAATCGCCCGAGGCTTCTCCTGTGCTTAGAGCCAGGAGTCTCGAGCCCCGAGACTTTGGGGTGCATCCACCCTGCACGTGCCCCTCTGGCCCTGCCTTGCCCCTCTCTTCGCCCCACAATCCCCCAGCTAACATATCCCTCCTCGTGCCTCCCCCACCTAGGTGCTGCCCAACAGTCCTGCTGCTAGTGCCCAGGTGCCACGTGTGCCGCCTTCAGGCTCCAGGGCAGCCTGGGACTGGCCTTACCCCGAGGCCTGGTTTGAGATGAAGCTGGACGAGGGCATCGACATCATAGTGGAAGTCTGGAGGCAGGGTGGTAGCTCTCCAGTGCTGGTTCTCCAGAGTAGATTTGCTCAGCGTTGTAGCAGCCTATTGTTAAATAAACAGCACTCGTTAGGGTTCTTTTCTTGTGTATGTAGCACTAGGGATTAAATCCAGGGACATTCTACCTCCAAGCTACACCCCCAGGCCTATTTTTTATTCATTATTTTGGAACAGGGTCTCACTAAGTAGCTGAAGCTAGCCGCGAACCAGGGATCCTCCTGTCTTAGCCTCCTAAGTACTGGGATTACAAGTGTGGGCCATCACACCCAACCCTTCTTATCTTTTATTTTAAAATAGGGCCCCAATAAGTTGCTGAGGCTGGCCTCACAAAGTTCTCTTGCCTCAGCCTCCCATGTGCTGAGATTACAGGCAGGCGCCACCATGCCCGGGTAGGCATTTTTATTAATCTTGGTCAAATGGATCTTAGGAAGGGTTAGCATAGCATCAGACTACCATTAGAGACCCTACAGTGAGTTTGCTAGATATCAATATCCTCCTTGCTCTAAACTAAATTCTTTTTTCTTTTGTGGTATTGAACCCAGGGGCATTCTGTCTCCCAGCTATACCTCCAGACACTTATATTTCTTATTTGGAGGCAGGGTCTAAGTGGCTGAAAGCCTTGCTAAGTTGCAGAGGCAGGCCTTGAACCTACAATCCTCCTGTATCAACCTCCCAGATATTGGGATTACAGGTGTGTACCACCTGCCTGCTAACCTGAGACACACACACACACACACACACTCTCTCTCTCTCTCTCTCTCTCTCTCTCTCTCTCTCTCTCTCTCTCTCTCTCTCTCAGGTACTGAAGGTTGAACCCTGAGGTATTCCACCTCCAAGTTGCATGCCCAGTCCTTTTTATTTTGAAACGAGGTCTCAGTAAATTGCTGAGGCTGTCCTCAAACCTGCACCCTCCCGCCCCAGTCTCCCAAGTGCTGAGGTTACAGGCATGCGCCACCATGCCCGCTGACCTTATTTCTTCCTACCACTGAGTCTGGGACTATTTCTCAACAGTTCTTTAGGGAACAAGAGAGAACGAAACCATCCATTTCTCTAACAGCTACAGTGACAACAATTTTTTCAAAATCACACCTGAAAAGGAAAGGAGTGCAAAGAATAAAACAAGAGTGCAGAGCCGGACAGGTGGCACACATCTGTAATCCCAGTCCTTAGGAGGCTGAGACAGACAGGAGGGCAGTGAGTTTGAGGCTAGCCTCAGAAACTTAGCAAGACCCTGTTTCCCTGTGTTCAAACTAAAAAATAACAAGGCCTGAGGATGTAGCTTAGTGGTAGAACAGGAATTCAACCTCCAGTACAAAAAGAAAAAAAAAGTTAAGAAAGCACAAATGCTAATAAACCCTGCACAGACCTTTGTGTTTCGAAAATATACATCAAAATCAGTATCTTCATCAAAGTCGATTTGGAAATCTTTCTTGGCACTCTTCTTCCTGTTCTCCGACTGGGAGACAGTGTCTTCTGCAAAAACAAGCCAGGGGAGGAGGAAGTCACCACCACTCGCCCCGGTGGCCTCCCCACCCGCCTCTCAAGGTTCTCTGACCACATCTGCGGCTGACAAGACGGCCAGACCACACCTCGTTCCCGCCCTACCCTTCAAAGAATCACATCAAAAGTGTACGCCACGTCTTTCCTTTCAAAGCCAGAAGGCCAAACACATAGGCTGGCAGAGCCTCGGAGGCCGCCTGGCACAGTAACCCAGGGCAGCCTCCCAGCCAGGCCACCCACACCGGCAGTTTGAAGCCACTTTGTGCGGTGCTGGCAAGCCTGTCAGTGCTGAGCCCAGCCCTCGGCCTCGGCCAGCTACTGACAGGCTGCGCCCCGTGCTAAGTTCCATCTACGAGTACGTACGTTTGTGGCGCGGCCTAAAGCGCCAGTGATCTGGGCCGGCCCACATCTTCATGGTCCGGGGACTAAAATAGGAATATTCGCCAGGTTTCATGGAAAGAAGAGGGCACATGGTCCGGATGTCTCCGTCCCCGAGGGAGATCACTTCTTCCCTGTAATCGCAGGAAGCCACGCTTCACCTGTGTCTTACACATAACACAACCCTGTGTTTGCACGCAAAGGAAGCTTGCTGTTGGCGACGCTGCTGACCCATTCCTCCACAAAGAGCAGCGTTTCTAAGACTGTTTCTCTAGAAAACCGCACCGCCAGTACGGGACAGCGCTCCCTAAACCCTGGCCTGGGCTCCCCCCACGGCCTCAGCTGCGCGAGTTCTGCCCTACCTTTGCCAGCCGCCCACTGGGAGGGCGCCAGCAGACACTGCTCGGGGACTCAGACGATGACTGCTATTCCACTTACTCCCCCAAAGTTTTGGGCCCTCACAGTCTGTTAGGTCGCCCAGCCTTCTCAGCTGCCGTGAGGGCAGCCTGGGCTGGGCTCCAGTCTCTTCAGAAGCAGCAGCGCGGACGGCGCTGCCTCTGCTAGGGTCGGTGCCGCTGGACTGCCCTGGGCACAGGGGCCAGGAGACCTGGGCTCTATGCCTGTGCTGAGCCCCTTTAGAACAAGCCCAACAGAGCAAGATGAAAAAGTCTAAAAAGGGCTTTCTATCTATGGAACTTATCTGTGACATCGCCATCGCCATCACACACACACACAAAAGGAATCTGACTGTGTAGTCATAAAATCTTAATTTTAGAAATTAAAACAGACACCAGCCGGGTGTGGTGACGCACACTTGTAAGCCCCGCGCTTGGGAGGCTGAGACAGGAGGATCGCAAAGGTTCAAAGCCAGCCTCAGCTACTTAGTGAGGCTCTCAGCAACTTAGTGAGACCCTGTTTCCAAATAAAATATAAAATAGGTCTGGGAGTATAGCCTGGAGGTAGAAAAGCCCCTGGGTTCCACTCCCAGTTCCACAAAAAAAAAAAAAAAGAAAGAAAGAAAGAAAGGAAGGAAGAAAAAAGAAAAGAAGGAAAAGAGAAGAAAGAAATTAAAACAGACACTGGTGTATTGGCACATGCTTGTAATCCCAGTACTTGGGAGGCTGAGACAGGATTATAGGTTTTGAGGACAACCTCAGCAAGTGAGATTCTCATCAACCTAGTGAGACTGTTTCAGTATAAAACTAAAATGGGAAGCCGGGCATGGTGGTGCACACTTGTAATCCTAGTAACTGGGAGGCTGAGACAGGAGGACTCTAAGTTCAAGGACAGCCTCAGCAAGGAGTGAGACTCATCAACCTAGTGAGACTCTTTCCAAATAAGAAATAAAATCAGTCTGGGGGTGTAGCTCGGAGTTAGAATGTTACTGGGTTCAATCCCCAGTAAAACACACACAGAAATTAAAATACACTAAAAACGCCGGGCACGGTGGCGCACGCTTGTCATCCCAGCACTTGGGAGGCTGAGACAGGAGGATCGCGGTTAGTGGCCAGCCTCAGTTACTTAGTGAGGCCCTCTGCGACTCAATGAGACCCTGTTTCAAAATAAAGAATAAAAAAATAGGGCTAGGGACGTAGCTCAAAGGTAGAATGTCCTAGGTACCATCCCCAGTACCCCCCCCCCCCACACACAATCCACTAAAGAAAAAAAAAGTTTCTAAGACTTGTGCTGTCACAAAACCCAATGTCTCTCCTCTCCTGTGCTGTGAAGCAGCAAACCTGCTACTCTTTGAACCTCAAGGAAGGGAGAGGGCTTCAGGAGCGCCCCACCCAGCATGCGCATGCGCGCCCGGAGTCACGGCAGCTGGGCATCGACAGGCGCGCCCCTCGGGCTTCTTCAACTCCAGGCACCAACAAAGCCTTCACACACGCTGTGCAGCAGGCGTCTGCGCCCACTATGCCACTCAAAGGCTGACCCGTCCAGCCCACCTGTCCTCAAGTCTGCCCCTCCTAGCGTCTCCAGCCCTCCAGGGCGCCTTCTCTATTCCCTGCCCACTATCACAGGCCCTCCTGCCCTGGCTTGGCTGAGTCCTGCTGTGCCTACATAAGCAAGCTAAAGGGTGCTGCCCAGCTGGCTCTGTAGCACCCGCTCGGCACACAGCCCTCAAGGGAGGGTCCGCTAGGTGGCGCAGCCCCTGCAGAGGTACCCTCAGGGGCGGCCGGGGCGGCACCAGTGCTCAGCACCACTGCTGTGTTGCTGGCCATGCCGTCCACCCAGCACCGATCTCCCAGCTGCGCAGCACCCACTGTGTGCAGCACCCACTGTGTGCAGCCAGGACAGCCTGCCCACCGGCTCAGCTCTGGGGCTGCTCCCTCATACATCACACGAGAATGACAGGGCCTGGGTCAAAGGCTGAGCAAGGGTTGGGTGATCGTGTTTTATACATTATACAAATAATGTAAAATAACACGTGCCAGGCACAAGTTGCTAAATACGTAGGAGTTATTCTAATGTCACCTAAGCCCAAACCTTCATTTTATGGATAAGATAAAAACAAGACCCAGCAGGGCAAGGACACTGGCCACAGTCCCTGGCTGGCCCAGGGCTGGTCCAGTCCAAACACGACTGATCTGGGAACAGCCAGTCTCGTGCAGAGGAAGGAGACTTCAGGGTAAACAAAACTCCAGAGCAAGCCGCGGCTTCCTGCCCTGACCCAGGGTGGGACAGAGCCCAAGGCTGGGCGCACAGCAAGGACAGAAAGACGCGCTATGGCACCAGCACAAGACACGTCCGCAGCAGAAGCAGCTGCTGAGCACTCACTGTGGACGGGCAGCTCCTCTCCACCCAGGAGACGCCGCCCAGAGCGCCCCGCCATGCTGCCGCCTCTTGGAAGAACCACGGCGAGCTAAGCCGCCATGTCCCAGCGGGGCTGCCGGCCCGGTAGGCACTTTCACCCGGAGTGCCCAAGATCCCTGCTTGGATTCTAAGAGACGTGAGCGGTTTAACCTCTTGCCACGTGGACAGACAATGGAGCACAAGCGAGAATCTCCGTCTTAGACACTCCTGAAGGGGGTTTGCTGAGTGGGAACTAAACTGAACAGCGCCTAAGGCTTTATCCAAACTACATCAGCT
The DNA here is from genome assembly GCF_963383645.1 of Muscardinus avellanarius. Lineage (NCBI taxonomy): Eukaryota > Metazoa > Chordata > Mammalia > Rodentia > Gliridae > Muscardinus > Muscardinus avellanarius. The sequence continues at coordinate 88,849,461 of NC_137801.1, read as the reverse complement.
TGGCAGTCCCAGCCCCAAGCTCACAGAGCTGCAGTCACAGATCTCATGGAACCAATCTACCCAGATCCACACGAGACCCCTGGTGGCCCTAGACACTTGAGCAAGGGCTGTAAGACCCGCCTCCCAGTCACACTCACGATTACAATTCTTATGCCAGGCGCAGTGGCACACCCGTGTTAGCCCAGTCCTTGGGAGGCTGAGACAGGAGGATGGCAGGCTTTCAGCCAGCCTCAGCTACTCAGTGAGGCCCTCTGCAACTTAGTGAGACCCTGTTTAGGATAAAGAATTAAAAATAGGGTGGGGGAGCCGGGTGTGGTGGCGCACGCTTGTAATCCCAGTATTTGGGAGGCTGAGACTGGAGGATCGCAGTTCGCAGACAGCCTCAGCTATTTAGTGAAGCACTCCGCAACTTAGTGAGACCCTGTTTCAGAATAAAGAATAAAATAGGGCAGGGGGTATAGCTCGGAGGTCAGATGCCCCAAAGTTCCAACCCCAGACCTGCAAAAAAAAAAAAAAGGGTCGGGGTGTAGCTCACACATAGTATGCCCTGGATTCAATCTTCAGTAGCCCAAGAACAAAAACAATTCTTATCCATTAAGCACATACATATAGCAAAGGGAACCAGGCCTCAGTGTTTAGGCTGCTGTCTGGTTTTCTTGCTGGGGCTTGAACTCAGGGCATTCTACCTCTGTTACGCCCAGCATCCTTTTTATTGTATTGAAACAGGGTCTAGTTACTAGGTTTCTCAAAGTCTTGCTATGTGGCTGAGGCTGTCCTTGAACTCACAACCCTCCCATCTCAGCTTCCCAAGTACTGAGATTACAAGCGTGTGCCACCACGCCCACCACGCCTGGCTAGCTCAGTGTTTTATGCCACTCGCTCGGGTAATCAAAACCTGAAACTGCTGAGACCCCTGCCCCTGGCCTCCCTGGGTTGCAGCTGTGCGGTGGCGCTCACTCCCCGGCCTGCACAGCCTCCTCTCGGCTTCTTTGTCCCTCAGGCAGGCGAGGCTTTCCTCTGGAAGCAGCACCTACGCTGCCCCTGCCTGTCACCAGCAGCGATCGAGCCATGGGCAGGCGGAAGCGCCCTGCCGTGCAGGGCGCAGTGGCGCCTGTGCTGGGGAGCTTTGCTAGCCCGAGGCAGTGCTGAGCTTTCCTGACTGCACGAGTCGGCTTTACAACCCACGGGCTGGACACACACGAGGACAGGCACCTGCCCACCCGCCCGCTGTGAGGAAGCGTGGCCCAGGAGCTTACTGCCTGCCCTGCACCTGGCAGGCCTCCTCCCAGCTCCGGAGCTCGCCGGGATCCCCAGCGGCGCTGCAGTCAGGCTGGTCGCTGGCACTGAAGTTGTCCTCCAGGGGCCCATCCAGGAAGTCCCCGCCATCGCTCTCCTCCAACTCAGCGTTGATGTCAAACACCTGCTCGTTCTTCTTAAACTTGTCCACCAGAGCTGACACAGACTGGGCAATAAGAGAGGATGGTCAGCTCCACCCGGGAGGAGCACCTCCCTCAGCCTCCCCAGCCCCGCATCACGCCCTTCCCTCCCAAGCCAGCAGAGGAAGCCGCAGCGGCTTGGGATGAGGCCGCACTGCTGTCAGGCATTGTGTGAAACGAATCGGGATCCGCACCATTAACTGCCCGTTTGGAGAGGTTTTCCATGGAGACCATTTATTTTGGAAGTGTAGTAAGTAGGCTAAAGGGGGCTGTGCTAAAAATACAGAGTGAGCTTTACATACAAGTGCTCCCCAGGGACCTGTGCCAAGGCACTCAACCCCAGCGAGCGGGGCTGCCCCAGCCCGGCAGCAGCCCAGTGCCCAGCGACAGAAGTGCTGGCTTGGGCACGGCGGGGCTACCCTGCTCTGGGTCACAAGGCTGCTTCGGCACACGCTCGGCTGTAGAACGAACAGGCCTGCTGGTTCCGCATTTTTATCCCCAAGGAAGTGCCGAGGGAAGTGTTTTCTATACCCCTGGCCGAGCGGGAATGATGAGTGGTTTTGGTTCCCACGGGCCAGAACAAATTTCAGGCCACCCAGCCGAGACCGCGCGCCCAGAGGTGCCTGGCGCCCTTCCAAGCCCAAAGCCGCCGTACCTCATTATGTGTCTCACTGTCCCACTGCGTGAACTGGAAGCCAGCCAGGGCAGGGCAGAGCGGGCGGTCCTCCACACACTGCTGCAAGGGAGCTGGAGAGGCGGCAAGGCCGCAGAGGTGAGGGTGGCCCGGCCCAGGCCCTCAGGATGACGGCACAGCGGGGGGCCAAACCTCCTCGCTGCTCTCCGCCAGGCTGCGTCCTGGCAGTGAGCAGAAACGGGCACATCGGGCCAGGCCACACCGCAGAGAAGGGACCGCAAGAGAAACCCAGAGCACAGGCACTGGTTCCAAAGTGAACTCGGTGCCCTAGGCCATAGATGGAAAACTACAACACTCCCTCCTAAAAGCACATCAAGAGCCGAGCATGGTGCAGCACACCTGTGATCCCAGCACCTGGATGGCTGGGACAGAAGGAGCGCAGGTGTGAGGCCAGCCTCCGCAACCTAGCGAGACTGTTTCAGAATAATGACAAGATAAGGGCTGGGAGCAAAGCTTGAAGGTGCAATGCCCTGGTCAATACCTAGTAACCCACCCAAACAGACGAAAAAGCGCGCTAAGCATGTAAGCATCGTATCCTGGTACTTATTTTTAATCCCAAACTAAGCTAGCCACACATGACTGACCTCAGGGGATCAGAGCCCCAGCTGGGAGCATAAATGTGGAAAATAGATTAGAACAAAAAAAATTTATTAAGCAAAATGTAGGCAAGAACAGAAAGAATGAGAACAGGTGCTGTACCAGCTGCACGGCCCTGGCCACGGGGAGGACCAACCTCACTCAGCACAGAACAGCCAGGGCGCTGGAACACGCCTGTGCTCCCAGTACTCGACACTAAGACGGGGAATCACAGTTCGACACCGGCCAGCCTCAGCAACTCAGTGAAACCCAATTTCAAAATGAAAAATAGAGCCGGGCGTGGTGGGGCACGCTCGTAATCCCTGCGCTTGGGAGGCTGAGGCAGGAGGATCGCGCAGGTTCGAAGCCAGCCTCAGCTGGCTTAAGAGACCCTGTTTCCAAATAAAATAAAAAATAGGTCTGAGAGTATAGCCTGGAGGTAGAAGGCCCCTGGGTTCCATCTCCAGTACCACCAAAAAATAAAAATAAAAAATGAAAGATACAAGCTGGACATGGCGGCACACACCTGCGATCCCAGTACTTGGGAGGCTGAAAACAGGAGGATGGCAGGTTGCAGCCAGCCTCGGCTACTTAGTGAGTTCCTCCACCACTCAGTGAGACCTTATTTCAAAACAAAAATTAAAGTATAGGGCTGGGTTTGTAGCTTGCAGATAGAATGCCCCTGGGTTCAATCCCCAGTACTGGATAAAAAAAAAGCTTCATAAAACAATGGGCTATTGTAGCCACGGCTCAAGAGCCCTGGCGATGGCGCACTTTGTACTACCTTTCAAGTCTGTCATCTCTACCAAGCCCAGGTCCGGCAGCGCGAGAGGCTCTCCTGTGGAGAGGGCCTGGACGTCGGCAGGGAAGAGCAGCTCGCTCCTGTAGTCGCTGCAGCGAAGGGTGGAGAGGAACACCCCCGCCGTGCTGCACTCATCGAATGAGGCTGCGGTCTTCTGAAACATGGGGTCCACCTGAAGCAGGACCGGAGACACCCGAGAATTAGGGACACAGCCAGAGGAAAGGCAAGCTCCCATGTGCGGGGTCCTGCTCCCCTGCAGGGGTGCATGGGATGGAAATGTCCGCAGCTGACTGAGCGTGGGAAGGGGCCAACTGATCAGGTAGAATCCCAACGGGAAAGAAAGGCAGTGTGTGGCCAGGTGCTTAAAGGCACCCCACTCAAGAGGCCAGTGTGTGGCTGCGCGCCTGTGCAGTGCCACCTGTCTTCCGGGGCCCTGGACACACAGGCCCCTCCCTCAAGGAGCAGCCCACAAGTCCATTTCTAAGGGCTGTCTCCAAAATGCCCAGCGCAGCAGCTCAAAAAAACCTGTGTAGCCAGGTGTGGTGGTGGACACCTGGAATCCCAGTACAAGGGAGGCTGAGACAGGAGAATCAAAAGCTCAGCAATTTAGAAAGACCCTGTTTTCAAATAAATAAAAATAAAAAATAGTGTTCAGGGTGTAGCTTGGAGGTAGAGTGCCTCTGGGTTCTATCCCCAGCACCACACACATATTAAAAAAAAAAAAAAAAAACCCTGCATGGTGGGGCTAAGTCACAAAGTTGTCTCTTTGGACAGAATTTATTTATTTATTTATTTTAATGCTGGGGATTGAACACAGGGGCATTCTACCTCTGAGCTACCACTCAGAGTGAAGCCGGGCCCCACTCCCGGCCCTGCACACCCGACCTCACCGCTGCCCTGTGCTGCCACACCACGGGCCGTGTACCCCGACCGGCTGTGCGGCCGACCCACAGAAGACCCCACGCTGCCCAGACTGCACTCCATCTGGCTCTGACCGCCCCTCCGCCCCGCAGCTGGTTCTCCCGGGTGAGAGCCTGGCAGTCGCCCGCTCTTTCCGCAAGGCTTCCCGCTGCCGGCATACTCTCCAGAGGTCCCGGCCACTGGCAGCAGCTCTCAGCAGCGCCTCCTCTCGCAGCCCGCTGCCACCAACGAAGCAGGCCGCCAGCCCTCCACTTAGCACAAACTTCCTGCCCTTGCTTCCCTCGCGGCCACCACTGCTCCGCTCAACCTGCCACTCCAGACCACCTCCGGCCCGCGCGCTCGCCCTCCTCCCACTCACTGTGAAAATGGCAAGCCCACGGCAATGTGAGGGCAGAGGCGTGGGGCGCCTCCCTTCTACCCCAACTCCCCAGTGGGTGGCACTCTGCACACCCGCTCTCGTGGCGCACCACTGAGCCTGTGCGTGTGGTACTCAGGACTAAACACAGGAGACTACCTCTGACCTACACCTCCAGCCCAATTCTATCAGTTATTTGGAAACAAGGTCTCACTAGGTTGGTGAGAGTCTCACTACTTGCTGAGGCTGGCCTGGAACTTGGGATCCTCCTGTCTCAGCCTCCCAAGTACTGGGATTACAGGTATGTACCATCATGGCCAATTTAGAATTAATTTTTTTTTTAGTTCATTTTTTTTTAAGAGCTTACCATTTTATTTTATTTTATTTTATTTTATTTTTGGTGGTACTGGGGTTCCTGGAAACCCTTCTACCTCCGGGCTACACTCCCAGACCTCTTTTTACATTTTATATTTGGAAACAGGGTCTCCTAAGCCAGCGCGCGCGGCTGGCTTCGAACCTGCGCGATCCTCCTGTCTCTGCCTCCCAAGCGCGGGGATGACAAGCGTGCGCCACTACGCCCGGCTAAATTTTTTTTTTTTGGGGGGTGGTACTAGGAATGGAACCCAGGGGCCTTCTACCTCTGGGCTACACTCCCAGACCTATTTTTTTATATTTTATTTGGAAACAGGGTCTCTTAAACTAGCTGAGGCTGGCTTCGAACCTGCGCGATCCTCCTGTCTCAGCCTCCCAAGCGCGGGGATTACAAGCGTGCGCTACCACGCCCGGCTTAGAATTAAATTTTTTTAATCAATCCAATTTCTCTGTGTTGGCAATTTCTTTCTACTCAACTATCCTGAAATACGAAGGGGCTCACCACCTTCAGTCTTCATTATAAAGCTAGGGAATGATGATGAAGAGAAACAGCTATATATTTTACTCCCTTAAAGACTAAACAAGCACAAACCAAAGGCGGCTGAGCCGTGCCAAATCTCAGCCCGAGCTTCCTGTGCGCGCGCGTGTGTGTGTGTGGTGCTAGGGGCTGGCCCAGGGCCGTCCACCTCCACACCCTAGCCTTTTATTTCCTGTTGGAAGCAGGGCCCTGCTATATTTCCAAGCATCCTGTTACTTGCGGACCCAGATCCTCCTGTCTCAGCCTCCCAAGTACTGAGACCACAGAGGCGCCGCACGGCGGGCGGGCCAGCCAAGGCTCTGAAGCAGTGCGGGCACACACTCCTGTGGCTTCCCACCTCACACTTGCGCTCCGCCTCGGACACGTTGAGGTTGTTTACGTTCTGCTCGATGGTCTTGTGCGACTGCTTCTTCTTCGGCCTCGGAGCTTTTTTGCTAGTTCCTGCTTCAGTACCACTTCCATCTAAAGAAGAGGAGTAAGATCATGTCCTGCAAAGACTGCTCTGAGGCACGCCACTCAGCTTATTCAGTTCCTCAAAACCCTGAAGAACACTCATAATTTTTTTTTCTTGGTGGTACTGGGGGTGGAACCCAGGGGCTTTCTACCTCCAGGCTATACTCCCAGACCTATTTTATACTTTATTTGGAAACAGGGTCTCACTAAGTTGCTGAGAGCCTCACTAAGTAGCTAAGGCTAGCTTCAAACCTGCTCAATCCTCCTGTCTCAGTCTCAAGTGTGGGGATTACAAGCGTGCGTCACCACGCCCAGCTTTAGCACTCATAATGTTTTTGGTTTTTTTTTTTTTGGTGGTACTGGGGTTTCTGGAAGCCCTTCTACCTCCGGGCTACACTCCCAGACCTATTTTATATTTTTGAGACAGGGTCTCTTAAACCAGCGCGGCTGGCTTTGAACCTGCGCGATCCTCCTGTCTCTGCCTCCCAAGTGCAGGGATTACAAGCGTGCGCCACCATGCCCGGCCTGAGCACTCATAATTTAAACATGAAATTCCCTCAAAACAATGGGCATGTCTGGCTGACAGATAAACTGAATTACCAGACTAAGTATTTGGCGTCTAACACAAGTCAACCTCCAAAGGCCCCCTCCCCCAGCCAGAGGCTCCCTCACTGGTAATGTTGACTCAACTTGCTTAATAGGACCTAAAATTTAGCTAGGTGTTGTGGCACACACTTGTAATCCCGGTACTTGGGAGGCTGAGACTGGAGGATCAAAGATCTGTGGCCAGCCTCAGCTACTTAACAAGACCCTCCACAACTTAGTTAGACCCTGTTCCCGGTAACAAGGGCTTTATCTTCAGTAAAATGAGATAACTTATTTCCTGTGACTTCCTTCCTGGCACACCCTGTAAGAAGCCCGTGGACCCAGGTCCCAGTCCTCGCACCTGCAGCATGGCCCTCCGTATCTTCTGGAGACGGTGCGTCTTTGCCAAGTCCCCCCAGGACTTTGTACACATCAGCGTGGACGGCATCTACACGCACAGCATAGATCTTGGTGCTGGCATCCAGGGTACCCGCAGCCACCTAGTCAAGTGAGCAGAGCTGCATTCATAAAGGTGCAGAGAAAAGTTCCTGCAAAAAATATTTACTTGCCCCAAGGAAAACGCGAAAGCAAGCCCCCAATACTGATGGGGAAGAAACACAACACGTTTTCTCTGTATTTCGTCAAGTGGGAAAGGAAGGTAACGCAGCACGTCTGGCTGGGAAGGCGCTGGTGCTCTTGCAGGGTGCGACTGTGTTACGCTCAGCCGTGGAGAAACCATCATGAATTCAGATGTAAGAGAAAGCGCGCATCTTCTTACTTTGAAGTTGGTTGGCTCGGTGTCCTTCTGTTTAAGGATCTCTGACATGAAGTCAATCAAGTGCAAGCCAAAAGCATTCTTGGTAGTAATTTTCTGAAAACAGGAAGTTGCAGAAAGGTTTATTTTAGCTAGGCTCATGTACATGATGCCACTCTAAACAGAGGAAACTCAGTTTTTATACAGGGCGACTCCATCTCACCCCGATCTCCATTCCCACAAGGAGGGGTGAGAGTCAAACCCACAGGTGGCCCTCCCCCCAGGCCTGGAGGGGCACTCACTGCACAGGCCCGCCCGGCACTGCACAGAAAGGGGCGCAGGCAGGCTGGGAACCGCTGTACCGGGCAGGCAGGCACGAGCCTCACCTCACCTAGAGGGGCCACAGCTGAGCGGCTGGCCGCCCCAGGCACATAGGTGAGAGGAAGCAGAAAGGGCTCCACTCAGGCTGGCCCCCCACACCCACGATTAGCTCCAGGGCCACAGCGTTAGCCCTGGGCCACGCTGCAGCCCTAGAGACTGCCGGGAGGAGGACCAGAGGTCAGAGGCAACAGTGACCAGCACTGACTCGGCGGCTGCCCTGCGTTCTCCACAGAACGAGCGTGCTAGCCCGCGCACCACCATCCCTCCCGAGCCGGCAGATGCTCACGTTTTCAGTGGACAGCTTGATACAGGTGGAGTAATGCTCTGTGATCTGTGTGTTCGTGAACTTAGGGGCTGAAGCCGAAACATCAATATGCCTAAATGGGGAGGAAAGACAAAAGCCTGACAGACCCACACCACAGCACCATGCCGTGCCTGGCCTTTTTTAACACGTGTATCGAGGCCTACATCGGTGTCTCCTCACCGGGGCAGAGTGGAGTGCCAGCGAAGGCCCGCCCCTCTTCACGAGCACACTACCTACACCTGCGAGTGCACCGGCCAGCCACGGCCTCAGTACCTGCGAGTGCACCGGCCAGCCACCGCCTCAGCTCAAGCTCTAACAACGTGCACGTACCGTGCCTCTTCAAAACCCAACACCCAGAATCCCCGAGCCACAGCCCACCGCCAAGCAGCCCGAGGACCAGCCCCGCCCAGCTCACCTGCCGGAGGGGGAGGCCAGCAGGCGAGGCGAGTCTGTGCTGAGCTGCAGGTTGAGGACCCGGGACCGCCTCCGCTGCAGCCGCTCCTTCTCGTCGTCATTCTGAGGGAAGTCCTCCAGGACCGGGGTGCCAGGAGTACTGAGCGGGGCCTTCCTGGGCAGTGGCATCGCAAACGCGCGTTCTGCGGGTGATGAGGCGCCGCAGGGGTGTCCGCCGTTCTCTGAAGACTTGGTCATCGTGGCTGGCGGTGGGGACAAGCATTTACTCAGGGAACCTTCCACAGAACACGCTCTGGCCCTACGGAGGCCTGGCCCTCTCAGCTGGAAGCCCCCGGCCATCCCCGCCCAGATCTCCAACTCGAAGGGCGATGCTAGGACCGCCAACGTTTGGGTTTCTGGTGGAGGGCGACAGGACAAGTGTCCTCTCTGCAGCTACTGAGTGCAAGCACCACCCAGCGAGTAAGAGGGTGGGCGGTGCAGAGCACCTGCCCAGCATGTCCCAGGCCGTGCGTTTGTCCTCTAGCACCCCCAACACACGAGAAGACAAAGTTGCTGCCCAACAGGACACCAGACAAGGGAGCCAGGGCGCTGAGCAAGGGAGAGGCATAAACTGAGTCACCCAGGCTGGCTCTAATCCGGCCCTTGAGGTCTTGGTGGGAGACAGAATGAACTCCCTAGATTTGGGAAGTGATTAGAGTGTTCCAAGAACCACCCACAGATCACTTGCTAACTGCAAAGAAAAACGTTTTTCTCAGTAAAAGATCTAGCAGTCACTGCTAGTGAAGCAGCCAAATATGGCCTCACTACAAACCAGCCAGCCTGAAGCTGTTCACCTCCTCGTGGGGTTCAACATGAAGGTCGCGGCATTATATAGGAAACGTGTCCACCGGAGATGTTTAGCCCGAATTTAACCAACACCTTAACGTCCAGTTTGCAAGAAATACAGGGCTCGAGGAAGAAGCTGAACGATGCCCTACCGAGGGACATTTAGATAAACCCAGAATGGGCACTTACAACACAGCTGGTTCAGTCTCTTTTCTTTGGTGGCGCTGGGGCTAAACCCAGGGGTGCTCTACAGGGGTGCTCTACCTCTAACCTCCAACCCCGGCCCCGCTGCCTTATAGGTGAGAGGGGCACTGGAGACCGAGCCCACGGGCATTCTACCTCTGAGCCTCCCCCTCGTCCTATTCTACTATTTATCTGGGAACAGAGTATCGCTAACTTGCCGAGGTTCTCACTACTACTGAGGCTGGCTATGACCCCGCGATCCTCCCAAGTACTGGGATTACAGGTGTGCACACACTGCCCAGCTTGGCTCAGTCTTAAAAAACGTTAACATCCAAAACACGTGTCCAATACAAATACACATGAGGTTCCAACCAATCCTTGCCATTAAAAAGAAATCTTAAGAATCAGGATGCACTAGGAAGGCACGGTTAGAGTCAAGACAGCTGGACAGCGAGCCCTGTAACCCAGGGAAGGTTCCAAGCTGGACGTGCGGGCGGGGCCACCAGATTGGAGAGCTCACTCAGAGCAATAGCACGAGATGTCGGGGCAGCAAAGAGGAGGGGAGAGCGGGGCGCGGGGCGCACGCTTGTCATCCCAGCATCGGGGAGGCTCGGGCAGGAGGATGGCGGCCAGCCTCATCTGCTTAGTGAGGCCCTCTGCAACTCAGTGACACCCTGTTTCAAAATAGAGAATAAAAAATAGGCCTGGGGGTGTAGCTTGGAGGTAGAAAGCCCCTGGGTTCCACCCCAGTACTGCAAAAAAAAGGGAGCCGGGAGGTCGCACCTGGAAGCTGGCAAGGACAGTGAAGAAGAGGAGCAGCAAACTACAGCAAAAAGTTAAACTTTTTTGGGTACTGGGGCTCCTGGGAACTTTCCATCTCCGGGCTACACTCCCAGACCTATTTTATATCTTTATTTGGAAACAGGGTCTCTTAAGCCAGTGAGGCTGGCTTTGAACCAGCGTGATCCTCCTGTCTCCGCCTCCCAAGCGCGGGGATTACAAGTGTGCGCCACCACGCCCGGCTTAAACATTTTTTAAAAAGCAATCTTTCTTTTTTTCCTGTAGTACTGGGGATTGAGTCCAGAGGCATTCTATCTCCAAGCTACATCCCCAGACTGGCTTTATTTTGAAACAGGGTCTCAGGAGGATGCTGAGGGCCTCACTAAATTGCTGAGGCTGTCCTTGAACCTGCGATTCTCCTGTCTCAGTCTCCCAAGTACTGGAATTATAGGTTTGTGCCACCCCACCCGCTCCAAGAAAGCAATCTGCAACACGAAACACAACCACACTCAGCATGGTGGAAAGCAGCAGAGCCGGGCGTGGTGGGCACGCTTGTCATCCCCGCGCTGGGGAGGCGGAGACAGGAGATCGCGCAGGTTCACAGCCAGCCTCAGCTACCGAGCGAGGCTCTCAGCAACTTAGACCCTGTTTCCAAATAAAACATAAAATGGGTCTGGGAATATAGCCTGGAGGTAGAAAGCCTCTGGGTTCCACCCCCAGTACCACCAAAAAAAAAAAAAAAAAAAAAGAAAGAAAGCAGCAGAGATTATACAAAAGATTGTGTTTGTTTTACTCACTGCTGTGACAAATTACTACAGTGGTTTACAACGCACCGTCCTGTGTTGTAGATCTGAAAGTCAGAAGTCTAAAATCCAGGCCTTAGCCAGGCGCGGTGGCGCACACTTGTAATCCCAGTACTTGAGAAGCTTAGGCAGGTTCGCGGCCAGACTCAGCTACTTGGTGAAACCCTCTGCAAACTGGTGAGACCCTGTTTCCAAATAAAGAGTTAAAAACAGGGCTGGGGTATAGCTCGGAGGTCAAATGCCCCTGGGTTCAATCCCCAGTACCGCAAATAAAAATAAATAAAATCCAGGTGATTAGCAGAGCAGCATACCTTCTAGAGCCTTAGGAGACAGTGTTTTTCCATTTTCAAAAAGCCCCTAGAGGCTACCTGCACCCCTGGGGCCTGGCCCTCCCTCTCATCACTCTGGTCGCCCATTTCTCTCATCACATCTCTGACTCTGACCCTCCTACCTCTTCTTCTTTTCTTGAGGTCCTGGGGATGGAACCCAGGGGCATTCTACCTCTGAGCTACACCCCCAGCCCCATTTTTTTTATTCCTTATTTGGAAACAGGGCCTCACTAAGTAGCTGAGGTAGGCCTTGAACTCGGATCCTCAGGGCTCAGCCTCACGAATGCTGGGATTACAAGCGTGCGCCACCTGCCCGGCTCTCCCACCTCTTCTTACAAGAACCATCTTGAGTACACTGGGTCCACCCAGATGACCCAGGACTCCTCCTCCAGACCTGTAACTTCCTCACATGTGCAGCCCCTCCCACCCTGGAAGATAACATGTCCACAGGTCTGGACCCCGTGGCAGAGGACTATCCAGCCCAGCACGGGGGTTGTGCAAATGAAAGGGTAACAGCTACTGAACACAGGAAGGTAAGAGGGCCTTTGTAGAGCCCGTCCCAGAACAGGAGGGCAGGCAGGGCGCAGACACGCCCGCACGGCTGCCGCACTTGCTTTTACCTTCACTATGAAATAGGGACAAGAAACACGAACAAGTCCACAGCTAGCGGGGGTGGGGAGGAAGTCCTGGCGGTTTCTGGAGAGGAGCAGGCCTGGGACAGTCCTCTGGGAGTGGGAGAGGGAACAGACCAGACTTGCGGGTGCCTGCCGGGCGGCTCCGGGCCCCTCAGACCAAGGCACACCCGTGTCTTCCTCTCGTAGGTGAGTCTGCATGGATCGGCACTGTGATTTTTGCCAGGCAGGTCTAAGCCAAAGGCGGCCAAGGGGAGAGGCTGATCCCACGACTGCGCGTGGGATGGATCCTAAGAGGGAACGAGGACGGGAGAGGCGAGGGTGGCGAAAAGGGGTAAAACACAGGGCTGCCGGACCGGAAGTTGTTGGAGTCAAAGAACACGGGAAGAGAGCTGGCAAGATGGGCGGCTTGAAGAGCGCGTCCTTGACTGAGGTGGCGGGCCGGTGCGGCTGCCGTCAATGGCAATGCTCAGGAGTAACTGTGGCGGTGAGTGGCCATGACCGACCGGGGCAGGGAGACAGAGCCCTGGGGAGAGGAGAGGAGCCCAGAGCGCTCGCCTGGGAGCGTTTCCAGATGAAGAGTGAGAACACCTTGCTTTCAAGCCCGTCACTCGCCAGCTGGCGAGGTCGTAAGCACGCATTCGATCTCACATTCGCTTCTGCACCTCCCCGCGAAGGAGTAAGCACACCTGGATGGGGAGCAGCCGTGGCAGGCGCCCGCCCGGCACGCAGAGGCCCTGGCCCATCCTCCGCACCACGAGCACTCTCTCCTGAGCTGGCTCAGAAGCGGCGATACGAAGACACGTCCGTGTTCAAGTCATATACACTAAACGGCTGCGAAGGGGGGAGAGAGGAGCTGGAGCGAAAGCAGAGGGAACCCGAGAGCCTCAGCTCCCTGCCGGCTCCCACTCCTTGAAGCGACCATTAACATACCTCTCACCAGAGTCAAATGGACAAAAAGAAAGCCAGAACAGAAACAAAGGAGAAAGAGACATCTTAGGGACAAAATCCAGAGTAGCTGCGACTGGACAGGGCACGAGTGGGTGGGGGGGCAGACCTTAGCAGAAACAGGAAGCGTGGAAGGAGAAACCCATTGAAGGAGAAAGCCGTCGAAGGAGAGCCAGCTGCGCGTCAGACCCGTGCTGATTCTCCGATGGTCTTCCCCGAATGCCCCTTGCCTGTGGTGTTACGCACCCATCCATTCCAGCGCGGCACTGAGCTCGTGACCACGGCTGCTTCCTGCGCCACTTCCTCATCTCCCACTCATTTAACTTCATGAAAAGCCTCGTCACAGTCAACCTCGACTTCCATGCGGCCAGACACCGCGTCATTCCTCAGGGCTCAGCTCTCGAGACTGAAGGGCATGTGAAAAGCTCGGCGGAGCTCCGGCTCCGTGTCTGAGCTGCCCTGCTCTCGGCCTGGCTTCGCTCAGAGCGAGCTCTCCCAGGGCTCCCTTGTGGTGACCAGCCTCTGAATGCTGGTCCTGGCGCTCTCTACAAGGCTTCCGGTGCTCGCGCCTCCTATGGCTTCTGAGCCGTGAAGAAACGTACTTCTCGGCTCACGGTGGCTCCTGAGTGTCAAACTCTTAGCCACATACTACCGAGCACGTGTCACTACTCTTGGCCACACACTATCTCTTCCCAAGTGTGTCTCAGGCACATCACACTCACCAGGTTCAAAGTGTTACCCCAGCCCTGAACCTTCCCCCAAGGCCTCTCACTCGCTGGGCTCAGGCACAAAGCCCTGGTCACTTTCCGGCCCAAGCCAGGCTCTTCCCTGCCTCCTCCTTTTCTCTGCCTGGAGAGCGTGCCCAGCCTCCTCAAAAATCTTCCTGGCTGGGCGTGGTGGGCACGCTGGTAATCCCCGCGCTCGGAAGGCTGAGACAGGAGGATCACACAGGTTCGAAGCCAGCCTCAGCTACTTAGTGAGGCTCTCTGCAATTTAGTTAGACCCTGTTTCAAAATAAAAAATAAGCCAGGTGCAGTGGTGCATGCTTGTAATCCCAGGACTTTGGAGGCTGAGATAAGACCACATATTCAAAGCCTCAGCAATATAATGAGACCCTCAGAAATCTAGTGAGACCTTGTTTTTTTCTATTTTGCAGTACCGGGGATGGAACCCAGGGGCATTCTACCTCTGAGCTATACTCCCAGTCCTATTTTTATTCTTTACTTTGAAACAAGGTCTCACTGAGTTGCAAAGGGCCTCACTAAGTAGCTGAGGCTGTCCATGAACCCAGATTCTACTGTCTCAGCCTCCCAAATGCTGGGATTATAAGCATACACCACCATGCCCAGCTTGTGTTTTTATTTTTTGAAACAGGGTCTCACTGACTTGTGACGGGCATCGCTAAGTCGTTGAGGCTGTCCACAAACCGCAATCTTCTGGTCTCTGCCTCCCGAATGCTGGGATCACAAGCGTGCGCCACCACACCCAGCCCAAAGACCCTGTTTCAAAACAAAAAATAAAATAGAGCTGGAGTGTAGCTCAGAGGTAGAATGCCTCTGGGTTCAATCCCTAGTACCACAAAAAAGTAAAATTAATTAATTAGGGCTAGGAGTGTAGATCAGAGGTAGAAAGCCCCTGAGTTCAATGCTTAGCACCCCCCACACACACAAATGTACCTGAGTCCCTAATCAAATAGTTTTTAAAGCCAAGCATGGTGGTGCACACTTGTAATCCCAGCACCGGGGAAGCTGAGACAGAAGGACAAAGGTTTGAAGCCAGTGTTGGCAGCTTAGCAAGGCTCTCCGCAACTTAGTGAGACCCTGTTTCCAAATAAAAATAAAACCTGGCTGGGGGTATAACTTGGAGGTAGAATGCCCCCGGATTCAATACCCAGTACCAAAAGAAAAGAAAAGTAGCTCATATAGATGAATAGACAAGACTGTGATGTGGTATACACACGCAATGGAATTTTACTTAGCCATAAAGAAGGAGAAAATTGTCTCTGCAGGAAAATGGGTGGAACGGGAGAATATTAAGATATTAAGCTAAGTGAGATCAGCTAGTCTCAGAGAGCGAAGAGTTGTATGTTTCCTCATAGGTGGAAGCTAGCACACCTGGGACGGAGCAGCGACTGCAGTGACGGCGGGAATCTGGGGAGGGGAGACAGAGGTAGAGAAGGCGGCAGCTTCAGGTTCAGCTAGGCAGCACATGAAGTCGCCGGTGCCGACTCCACGACGCCTGCGGTGAAGGGACCGCAGCGAGTGGGGTCCGAGGCAATGGGCCAAGCGTGTGCTCGGGCAGTCCCATCTCGCTACACCTCGGTGCGAGGTATGATCGCCACGCACCGGTGGGCAGAGAAAAGGGAGCCCCAGCTCTGCTGCTCGTCAGGCACGGAGCCCGCCCGTCAGAACTTGGCTACTGTCCGCCTCCCCGGCCACAGCAAAGGCTCCAGGACGGGAGGTTCCTGTCAGCTTTGCTCCGTATCCCAGCCCGACAGAAGGTCTGCCCAGGGAGAGGTCGACGGTGTGGAATGAATACAAAACTAATGCACGCGCACGAAGCCTGGGGCGGTGACCACGAGCTTCCACCACCCAAAACTCATAGTCCAGTCCGTGGAAAGCCACTCTTCTCTGAGGGGGAGGGCGCGGGTTCACGGAGGACTGAACCCAGGGGCATTCTACCTCTGAGCTACACCTCCAGCCTTATTTTATTTTGAAACAGGCTCTTACTAAGTTGCAGAGGGCCTCGCTAAGGTGCCAAGGCTGGCTGCAAACCCGTGATCCTCCTGTCTCAGCCTCAGAAGGGCCGGGATTACAGGTGTGTGCCACTGCACCAGGCTGGAAAGCCACATTTTGTAACTGTTATCTATTATTATTATTATTATTACGGGACTGGGGATTGAACCCAGGGGCATTCTACCTCTGACACCTCCAGCCCTATTTTTTATTCTTTATTTTGAAACAGGGTCTGAGGGCCGGGCGTGGTGGCGCACGCTTGTCATCCCCGCGCTTGGGAGGCGGAGACAGGAGGATGGCGCAGGTTCGAAGCCAGCCTCGCTGGCTTAAGAGACTCTGTTTCCACATAAAAATATTAAAAAATAGGTTTGGGAGTGTAGCCCGTGGGAGTGTATCCCGGAGGTAGAAGGGCTTCCAGGAACCCCAGTACCACCAAAAAAAAAAAAATATATATATATATAAAATAGGTCTGGGAGTGTAGCCCGGAGGTAGAAGGGCTTCCAGGAACCGCAGTACCATCAAAATAAATAAATAAATAAAATAAAATAAAATAAAATAGGTCTGGAAGTGTAGCCCGGAAATAGACGGGCTTCCAGGAACCCCAGTACCACCAAAAATAAAAAAAATAATAATAATAATAAATAAATAAACAGGGTCTGAGTTGCAGAGGGCCTCACTGAGTAGCTGAGGCTGGCCTCCAACCTGCGATCCTTGTGTCTCAGCCTCCCGAGTACTGAGATTACAAGTGCGTGCCACCGTGTCCGCCTGGAAAAACACTTTTGTGATGGAAAGGCACCGAGCCGGGTGTCGGGGCGCGCGGACGGCAGGGGACCCCTGGCCGGGCGCGCTCCCGAGCGGCCTGCGCGCGCCGCCGCCCCGGCCTCCCGCCCCCGGCCGCCCGGCCCGCGCGGGCGGGGAGACGCAGACCGGGCCCCGCAGCCGCGCCCCGCGCCCGCCGCCCCGCTCACCTGGCCCGGAGGTCCCACGGCGCCCGCCGCGCGCCCGAGCGGCCTTTAAACTGCGCGCCCAGACGCCGCCGTAACGGCCGCGTGACGTCAGGGGCCGCGCATGCGCACTCCGGCCCCGCGGCGGCGAGTCCGGTGGGCGGGGCCGGGGCTGTGGGCGGGGCTGTGGGCGGGGCCGGGGCGGGCGGGGCGGGGCGGGGCGGCCTCCGAGGACCTTAGCCGCGAGTCGGAGCCGCAGGGCTGAGAGCAGGCTCGCTTCCCCGGGAGACCCGTGCCGGAGCGCGCCGCCCGGGGAGAGCGAGGAAAGGTGCCCGGGGTGCGTAGGGGAAGTCGAGCGTGTTCGCGGGCGGGGCGCGCCTGTCGTGCCAGCGTTCCGCAGGCTGACGCAGGGGCATGGGGGTCGCGGGCAGCCTCAGCTACCGAGGCCCTCTGCAGCTCAGCCAGACCCTGTGTGGCTACCCAGTTTCAGAATAAGGAATAAAAAAAAAAAAAAAAATAGGGCTGAGGGTATGGCTCGGAGGTACAGTGCCCCTGAGTTCCATCCCCAGTACCGCAAAAAAGAAAGAAAAGAAAGTATAGCATGCCCCTGGCTCCATCCCCAGTATTGCAAAAAATAATAATGGAGCTAGGGATGTAGCTGGGAGGTAGAATACCCCTGGGTTCAATCCCCGGTACTGCAAGTACATAACACGCACACATACATACATACATACATACTTAAAGGATGGCCTTCCTTTACACACACCAACCTGGACCCTGCTTCACCACTGAGTCCATCCGCGCGTGTGTGTGTGTGTGTGTGTGACTGAGGATGGAACCCAGACGCATTCTACCTCTGAGCTACACCCCCAGCCCTGCTTTATTTTGAAGCACAGTCTCTCTAGGTCACTGAGTCTCACTGCATCACTGCAGCTGTCCTGGAACCTGTGGTCCTGTCCCAGCCTCCCAAGTATGGGGATGACAGGTGCGCAGTACCGTGCTCAGCTTCAAAACGCAACCGTCCCTGCCGTGGGAGGCCCCGGCCCTCTTGGTATGGCTGTTGAGCGTCCTGACACCCCCTGCCCACACTAAACGCTACCGGTGCCCCACGGTAATTTTGGCAACCAGAAGCCACTTCTTAATCTATTTGCTTTTTTGTTCCCCCCAGTACTGAAGATTGAACCCAGGGGCGTTCTACCTCTAGGTTACACCCCCAGCCCTGTGTGTGTGTGTGTGTGTGTGTGTGTGTGTGTGTGTGTGTGTTGTGTGTGGTACTGAGGATGGACTCCAGGGGCATTCTACCTCCAAGTTATACCCTAGTCCTATTATTTTTATTCTTTATTTTGAAACAGGGTCTCACTGAGTTGCAGAGGCCTCACTAAGTAGCTGAGGCTGTCCGCGAACCGCGATCCTCCGGTCCCAGCCTCCCAGTGCTGGGATGACGAGCGTGGCCACCGTGGCCTGGCCTGTTTGCTTTGGCATGCCTTTGCGCTCCCAGTGGGCACTTTGAAATCTTCAGTGTAAGGCTGCGTGAGACAGAAGGGCGTTTCCAGTGTTCTGCACCTCAGTGAGCGGCACCGCCAGCCACCCACAAGCCGAAATCACACCCAGGTGTGCTTTAGGAGCACCAAGGGTGGGGAGGAGGCGGAGGCGCCGACTTGGGCGCCCCTGAAGAACTGAGTTGGAAACCCTGGCAGAAGTGGCCACTGAGGGAGGTTTGAGGCTGTTCTCGGCAGTAATGGAGCCCCCGAGCCTGCCCTGCTTGAGGCTTTGCGTGCAGGGGGGCAGAGCCAGTGCCTCCGCAGCTCTTGGCGGGGCAGGCCCCACCTGCAAGCCGGTCTTCCACCTCTGCTTCTGAATGCTGTCTTTGTTTTGGAGCCAGGGCTAAGGAGGATGCCAAAAGATTGAAAGATTTATTATCAGTGGTACGCAAAGCTCCACTCCTCTATTTGTGCAAAGGTTTACTGAGGCCCTCCCTACTCCCGGGGAGACAGACTCCCTCCCTCCCCCATTCTCGGGTGAGGAGCAACGCAATTATCCATTTGCTACCTGAACAAACTACCTTTGGGCTTTGAATTTGCCCTGACCAGCTGGTGCAGTGGTGCCGCAGGGAGACTGAGGCAAGAGGACTGCAGGTTAGAGACCAGCCTCTATGCGCGCGTGTGTGTGTGGTGCTGGGATTTGAACCCAGGAGCAGTCTAGACCCAAGCTACACTGCCAGCCCTATTTCCTTACTAATAGTAGACAAGCGCTTCCTAGGATCACAGGTGCACGCTGTAACAAGTAGGAAGACTCTCAACAACCTATCTAGACCTTGTTTCAAAATCAAGATAAAGCCAGGCGTGGCGGCTCGTGCTTGTAATCCCAGTGGAGGATCTAGTTCGCGGACAGCCTCAGCTACTTGGTGAGCCCTCTGCAACTCAGGTGAGACCTGTTTTAAAAAAAAGACTAAAATATAGGGCTGGAGGTACAATACCCCTGGGCTCCACCCCTGGTACTGCAAAAAATAAAAATAAAAATAAAAGTGTTGGTATCTCGGAGGTATCATGCCTGGCATGCGCGTGTGCACGTGCACACACACACACACACACACACACACAAGAGCCAGGTGTGGTGGCGCACGCTTGTAATCCCAGCATTCGGGAGGCTGAGACGGAGGATCTTGGTTCGCTGACAGCCCCAGCTACTTAGTGAGGCCCTCTGCAACTCAGTGAGACCCTGTTTCTAAGTAAAGAATAAAAAATAGGGCTGGGGGTGTAGCTCAGAGGTAGAATGCCCTGGGTTCCACCTCCAGACCCACAAAAAAACCCAAACAAACAAACACGCGAACAAGGGGATTAAGGGGCTTGCTTAACGGAATTGTAGCGTGAGGATTAAGCGAATGACCGGGGATCTGGCACTCAGAGCAGCACCTGCACCTGCAGGCTCAGGGGATGCAACCCTTCCCATCACTGGGACTGCTTGGGGGCTTGCCAGGTTTTGTTTCAGAACAAAGCTTAGCTTCCTAACTATCTGAAGAGGCTTCCCCTTTAATTGTGAGCGTGTTCCCACAGCACGGTGGGGCTGTTTTTTCCATTACCACTTGCTGGTGATTGTTTGTGTTTTTTTCTGTACTCTTTCTTGTACCTTCTGCCCCACCCAAGCTTTGCTGACTCTTCCTTTTGTAATCTTCCCAACACATAACCTACTGTTTTCTTTCTTGTGTCCAATTAAACTAGAAACAACTTTGTCAACCTAGAAATCAAGCCACCTTTTTACCTGAGCAGTGCTAGAGCTTATGTTTGTAGCCACTAAGACTTTCTTTAGGTGGTAGGAATTGAACCCAAAGACATTCTGCCTCCAAGTGACTCCAGCGCTGTCATTTTTTTTTTTTTTTTCATTACTGGGGATGGAACACAGGGGCAACGTATTTCCGAGCTACACCTCCAGCCCTATTTTTTTGTCTTTTTTTAAAATTTCCCCAGTTGTGAAGGGCCTTGCTAAGTAGCTGAGGCTGTCCTGCAAACTGGATCCTCTGGTCTCTGCCTCCCGAATGCTGGGATTACAAACTTGCACCACCACGCCCGGTTTATTTTTATTTTGAAACAGGGCCTTGCTAGGTTGATCAGAGTCTGCTTGCTGAGGCTGTCCTCAAACCTCCGATCCTCCTGTCTCAGCCTCCCAAGTACTGGGATTACAAATGTGTGCCTCCAAGTCTAGCTTTCTATTTTATTTTTTATTTTGAAACAGATCTCACTAAGTTGCTGAGGACTAAGTTTCTGAGTCTGGTTTTGAACCTGTGGCCTTCCCATCTCGGCCTCTCAGGTACTGAGATTACAGGTGTGTGCCACCACACCTGGCTCGCTAAAATCTTTTAATTTGGCTGATATATTGGTTTCAACCATTATTTTTTATTTAGATGTTCCTCAACATTCTGAATTATTCCTTCCTGGCTACCGGCCATACCACTGGGAAACCGCAGGGCAGACTGGTTTAAGATACGTTGAGAAATACCAGGATGTACAACAGAGCTGGCAGGTAACATGAGCTTCTTGGGAACAGTCAAGTGAGAATACTGAGCTCCTGAGTGTGTTACTGTAGAACCCAGTATGTACAGAAAATAACGTCCTTTACTGTTTGGGAATTACAACACCAGCAAATGACTTCCTAAACAACAACAACAAAAAGAAAAAAATTTGTTTTGGTATTGAAGATTGAACTAAAAGGCATTCTGCCTCTAAACTGCACCCCCAGCTCTATTTTATGGCTTTTTTGAAACGAGCTCTCACTAAGTTGCAGAGGGCCTCGCCAATTTCTGAAGCTTGCCATCAGCCTGCAATCCTTCTGTTTCAGCCTCCCAAGTACTGGGATTATAAGCGTGTGCTACCATACCTGGCTCAGATGGTTTTATTTTTTATTTATTTTGCAGTACTGGGGTGGAACCAGGGGCATTCTACCTCCGAGTTACACCCCCAGCCCTATTTTTATTATTTATTTGGAAACAGGGTCTCATTAACTTCCAAAGGGCCTCACTAAGTAGCTGAGGCTGGCTGCGAACCTGTGATCCTCCTGTCTCAGCCTCTCAAGTACTGGGATTACAACCATGTGCCACCACCTCTGGCTCAGATGTTATTTATTTTGTGGTACTGGGGCTAGAACCCAGGAGCATTCTACTTCCTAATTACAGCCCTATTTTTTATTCTTTTTTTGTGTGTGTGTGGGTCTGGGGATGGAACCCAGGGGCATTTGACCTCCAAACTACATCTCCTGCCCTATTTTTTTTCTTTATTTTGAAACCGGGTCTCACTGAGTTGCGGAGGGCCTAAGTAGCTGAGGCTGTCCGCAAACCGCGATCCTCTGGTCTCAGCCTCCCAAATGCTGGGATTACAAGTGTGCGCCACCAGGCCCGGCTTCAGATGTTTTTATTTATTTATTTTAATTTATTTTTATTTTTTTATTTTTTGGTGGTACTGGGGTTCCTGGTAGCCCTTCTACCTCCAGGCTACACTCCCAGACCTATTTTTACATTTTTATTTGGAAACAGGGTCTCCTAAGCCAGAAAGCGCGGCTGGCTTCGAACCTGCGCGATCCTCCTGTCTCTGCCTCCCAAGCGCGGGGATTACAAGCGTGCGCCACCAGCCCCGGCTTCAGATGTTTTTAAAACACTGAAATTCCACTAGCATAGAACCAACCATCACTGTATTTTACCTTGAAAACAGTACCTGGCAGGTACCAGCAGGTGACACGGCCGCATAGTAGCTACTGTGTAGCAGGAGTCCCCAGTACCGTCTGGCATTAGCTGCTGGGACATTTTTATTTTTGCTGGGCATGAGGGGGTGTAGATTCCCCCCAAAAGCCCTAAAAGCCTGCATCTGATCCCCCTGAGGTCCAGTCAAATGTGGGTGCACTAAATGTGGGTACATCGAATGTGGGTACTGGCTCTTCTTTCCAACAGGTCCTTCTGGCAATAGGCACAGCATTCATATGTTCAAAACAAGCACACCCACAACTATCTCTTGGCACTCCTTCTCGGGATGGGGAGGTTTGAAAGAAGGGAACAATACACCAATCATGTCTCTTAGTTAGGACTCTGAAGCGGCATGGCCCCGCCTGTAATTCTAGTACTTGGGAGGCTAAGACAGGAGGGTCACAGGTTCAAGGCCAGCCTCAGCAATGTAGGGAGACTCAGCAACCTAGTGAGAACTTGTTTCAAAATAAAAAAGGCTGGGATACAGTTCAGAGGTAGAACGCCCTGTGTTCAATCCCCCCAATCCCAAGTACAAAAAAGAAAAAAAAAAGAAGAAGAAGGAGGAGGAGGAAAGGAAAGAATTAGGACTTTATTGAAACTGAACTACTTCATAATCCCGTCCTGTCCAGCCCTGGCCGAGGGCCTAGATTGTGATGAACCCTTTTCGAAACCACAAATGGGTCTTCAAGCATTCCTTTTTGTTCTCTCTGGGGAGAACATAAAGGCCTGGCCAGAAAACTAACAGCTACACATAGTAGGGAAACTTTCTTTCCACTTAAACTGGGGGCTCCCCTCGGAAACAAAGTGACCGCTCATCCCAGAGCCCGACCCCAGAGAGATTGCTTGCAATAAGGACTTTCTGAGGGTGCTTCCAGGAGCTGGAAAAGTCCTCAGATGATGGCTACATCATGAAGTATAGGAAACACATTGCCTCAGCTATGGGCAATGTGAATCAATGTTAAATCGTTTACGTAGTACTGGAGTTTTCTGCACCGCATACAGAACAGCTAGAATGTCACATAAAAAGAGGGCCAATTAAGAAAACAGCAAATAAACATCTCGGCTCTATTTTCAAAGTAGTAAAGGTCTAAACAATTTGGTCCTGAAGTATAAGAAACTGCTGTCACAGTATTTGGGACAAGGCGGAGCAGCGCCATCCACTTGGATGGGAATTAAGCTAACCGTTTAATCAGGAAACCAGTTCCCAAGGAACACGCTGGGGACCGTTCACAAAAACGGAGTAAGCTGGGAGGTATTCTCTGCTTCTCTTTCCCTTCCATTGTCGATCCAGAAACGCACCTTCGCAGGGTCTCATCTCCTTAGCAGCAAGCTCCTTTCACAGCAGCCGTTTCCCTGGACCTTCTTTGGGTCATGATGAAAGGTAAGTCAGGAGAAGAAAACCTCAGCCCCACCCTAGAGCGAGCCCCGCAGGCTGCAGGCATCCTGGTGGACAAGCATGCACTTCCGGTGTCCTCTGCCAGAGCCCCCACCAACAAGGTGAGGGTCACATGGACACCACTGGTACATGTGGGGAAAAAAAAAAAAAAACCTCTTCTGCAGCCGGAGGAATTGGAAATAGCTTCCCCAGGGTTTGTTTGGTTTTTTAATGGCCTTTATATTAAGGTGCCCCCGCCAATGGGGCACAGGGTAGAGTTTTCACCTGATCCAGAAGGTTGTGGAACTCCTCCAGAGCCTGCGTGTGTGCCGTAGGGTTTAGCACCAGGTGTTGGAAGAGATTGACGGGTTCGGCATTCCGAAACGTCTTAGGAATCGGGATGGTCAGGGGCAGGAAGGAGTTACCAATGAGAAAATGATGGAGGGACCTCTGCTGGAGACCGCGGCCCAAGAACCAGAGCAGGTCTTGGAGCCGCTGCGAAAGCATGCTGGGCTGCCAGTCTGTTGGGGACAGCTGGAGTAGCAGGTGCATCAGAGCTGTTTTGAAGTGGTAGGAGGTAAGGATGGGGCGGGATGCCCCCGGGGGTAAGCTCTGGTGGTCCTGGAGACTCAAAAGGATCTGCAGGCACTTGAGGTGACAGGTGTTCTCGGGGGCAAAGCGCCCTACCAGCTTCAGGAACAGGTGCTCACAGGCCGCAAAGGACTCAGGCCAATCCACGCTGCTGAGCTGATGGTGCTCGGGGGCCTGACTCACCAGGTAGACCAGTGTGTCTTCCCGCTGCACGCCCAGGACCAAGCTGATGGACAGAAAGCGGCCTGAGCGGTAGTCCAGCCTGAGCTTGCAGGAGGTGCTAGACGGTGGGAGGCTGAGTTTAAAGTCATACTTGTGGGCCACCAGGGTCCAGGCGCTGCCCACCATGTTCCGGAACCACTGCACAGTCTTGCACACGTCCAGGTGGCAGCCGGTGCACAGAGCCGCCTTCAGGGAGCTGCTGCACTTGCCCAGGACCACCAAGTTGTCCCCGTGGTGATGCACCAGGCACAGCACGTCCCCCAGCAGCTTCTCACGCTTGCAGACGCACTCGGACTCCACCAACACACAGCCACAGCGGTGGCCCAGGGTCGGGTCCCTCATCTCCAAGACAAACACAGTGCCCTGCGGGGGGACGATGGGCACCAGGATCTCAAATTTCTGAGTCTCGTGAAGGGTTCCCCACTTCTCAAAGGCAGCCCCGATGCCCAGGCAGTCCTCCAGCTGTGGATGGGTCTCCCGGCGGCTGAGCACCCGACAGGCCTCCAGGAGATCATCCACAAAGCTCTCCACGAACTCACAGGTGCAGGGCAGGTCACGGATGGCGTCCTGGACGTAGTGTTTGTGAAAGGATTCCAGGACATCCTGGGAGGGGAAGTCGGCCAGCCAGTTGGAAGAAGTGACCGGCACAGCGCGGACTTCCTCCTCCTCCTCGTCGCTGCTGGACTCAAAGGCGGGCTCGTGCTGCATGCTCTGCCTCAGGAGCTCAAAGACGAGGAAGAGGCAAAAGAGCCCGGCATTCCACAGGTTCCCCAGCACCCAGCCCAGCGGACCCTCCCGGCCACTGGCCCGGAGGGGCCAGCCCCTGCCTCTCTTCCCCAGCACTGAGTCATGGCTGGACGCGCCTCCTCTCCAGAAGTCCTCCACCTTCTGCCTCTGCTCCGCCGCACGCCGGCTGTCTTCGAACTCCAGCTCCAGCTGTCGCATCTCCTCGCTCATCCGCTTCTCCAGCTGCCGGCTCCGCGCGAGCGTGTCCAGGTCCATCCGGTCACTGACCATCAAGGGGTGGTGCACGACGTACATCACTGCCAAGAACAGCAGGCTTATCACAGCCATGGGGGCCTCTGCATCTGGAGAGGGAGGAGGACGGAAGTCACATGGTCCCCAGAGCTGGCACCCCAAACCCTTCAAGTCAGCGACGCAGGAGGGACAGAGAGCTCATAGAGCCGGGCCTGGACAGAGCAAGGCCGGTCGGCCTGGGAGGAGGTCTGGGAGGAGAGAGGACGGCGGGATGTGCCGCTTTCTTCCCACATGCCGTGAGTGGCGCTCAGGCTTCCCGAGGGCGGACATGGGCCCGCTTCATCCCGGTGTAGGATGGGAAAGGGGGCCCTTGCGATGGGGCGGCCTCACCCGTCGCATCAGCGCACCTCGGGCACCAAATATGCCCTGCTGGTCCCAGAGGCTCCCTTCCACAAGCAGAAAGCTCGGAGTCTGCATGGGCAACACCTCCCTCTCCCAGGCAGCCAGCTCCAGCTGGCCCAGCCGCAGCACCCCACTTCCTCTGTGACCTCACAGTCCCGCCAGCCAGTGTCAGAACCATCGGCCTGACCCCTCTGCCACTGGGCACCAGGGAGGTCGGTGCTGCCGGCCCTTGTTACCGTGGGCCCTAAGTCCCACGGGGCAGGGGGCTGCCAGCTCCACGTAGCCCAGAGCCAGGCCCCCCACGGCTCTCTGAGAGCCAGCCTCTGCCCACCACCAAAGCCTGTGGCCCCCTGGCTGCCCGGCTTACCAAGATTCATGAAGGACGGTGCCCGGTGGAGACTGAAGCCAGGTGAGGCCCTCTCCTCCCTAGGAACTGGGTCTTGCTCTCTCACCGCCCTCCAATCCCAGTACTTGGGCGGCTGAGACAGGAGGATGGCCAGCCTTAGCAATTTATCAAGACCTTGTCTCAAGATAAAAAGGGCTGGGGGTGTAGCTCAGCGGTAGAGCATGGCTGGGTTCAATTCCCAGTCACCCCACCACCACCCGCACGCCATTGTTAGGCTACTTGGGGGCCTTGGACTCAAAGCAGGGGTCCCTCCACCACCTATAACTTCCCCAAATCCCACGCCCGGGGATCTGTGGCCCGACGCCTGTCCGCACTGAACGAGGGACCGCATCGCCCCATCCTGGGGTTCCCCCAGCACCTGGGCCAGGTTACTCACGTCTGTGTCAGCAGGAACGCGATCTTAAAGAGACAGTGCAGCCCCGCTGGCCCCGCCCTCCTGCAGGCGGGATGGCGTCTCCCGGCTCAGGTCCCGGACCACCGGAGGCCCTCGTCGGGGCACAGAAGGCCGGTGCGGCGGGACCCAGCTGCACCACCGCCCCGCGGCTCGGACGCCAGCAGCTCCCCGGCCCGGCCCGGCCCCGCCCCCGGCGGAGGCCCCGCCCACCGCAGCGGCCCGGCCCCGACGGAGGCCCCGCCCACCGCGGCCCCGCCCCCGGTGGAGGCCCCGCCCACCGCGGCCCCGCCCCCGGAGGAGGCCCCGCCCCCGGAGGAGGCCCCGCCCCCGGAGGAGGCCCCGCCCCCGGAGGAGGCCCCGCCCCCGGAGGAGGCCCCGCCCCCGGCGGAGGCCCCGCCCCCGCGGCCCGGGACCGCCCGCGCAGGCTCGGGCTCTGCAGACCCGACTCGCGGGCGGGTTTGGCGGACGTCCTCCTGCCTCGGCCTCCCAGGCCTGGAACCGCGAGCACGCGCACCACACCCAGTGCAAGGCTTTGTTCTAAAAGCGGGTTGGGACGCTGGCTAATTCCGGTCTGTTGGAAATGAAGTCGGTTGCTCCACCGCGAAACAGACGCCAGGCCAGAGGACGAATCAACAAAAAGCCCTTCAGCAGCAAACGGGTCTCCTCCGTTCTCTGCTGGTTTTTCTTCAGCCCAGCGGGAGCCAGCTGCAGCCGGGCGTGGTGGGCACGCTTGGCATCCCCGCGCTTGGGAGGCTGAGACAGGAGGATCGCGCAGGTTCGAAGCCAGCCTCAGCTACTTAGTGAGGCTCTCGGCAACTTAGTGAGACCCTGTTTCCAAATAAAATAGAAAATAGGACTGGGAGTATAGCCCGGAGGTAGAAAGCCTCTGGGTTCCACCCCAGTACCACCAAAAAAATAAATAAATAAAAGAATAAAAAATAAGGTTGGGAGTGTAGCACAGAGGTAGAATGCCCCTGGGTTCCATTCTCAGTACACCCTCCCACACACACACACACAAAATAGAGCCAGGTGTGGCTGTGTATGCCTGTAGTCTCAGTATTTGGGAGGCTGAGACAGGAGGATCCCAGGTTCAAGGCCAGCCTCAGCTACTTAGTGAGGCCCTCCACAACATAGTGAGACCCTGTTTCAAAATAAAGAATAAAAAACAGGGCTGGGGGTGTAGCGGAAGGTAGTGTGCCCCTGGGTTCCCTCCCCCTCTGACTGCCCTGTGGTACTGACCTCATCCTGCTGTGTGCGTGTGTGTAACACTCATGCACATACCTGGGGCTCTACCCCAGGACCTTGTGCGTGCTAAGCAAAATCTCTGCCGCTGCGCCACACCTCGCCACAACCTCCTTTTAACTTGCAGAGACCTGGAATCCCAGTACTTGGGAAGCAGAGCCGGGAGGATTGCAGGATCAAGGCCAGCTTCAGCCACTTAGCAAGACTCAGCAACTTAATATCCTGTTTCAAAGACACGCTTGTCATCCCAGTGCTTGGGGATTGCAGGTTCCTGACCAGCCTCGGCCACTAGTGGGGCCCTCTGCAATGTAGTGAGGTCCTTTTTCAAAGTAATTGAAGAGAGAGCTCGGAGGTAGATGCTCCTGGGTTCAATCCCCAGTACCACACAATAAATAAATAAAAATAAATAAATAAAAATAAATTGCAGCTATTTGTTTGACTTCTGCAAGACTGTAACTTCTCTCTGCATGACACATGCCTGAAATCCCAGTTATTGGGAAACTGAGGCAGGAGGATGGCAGGTTTAAGGCCAGCCTAGGCTACTTAGTGGGACCCTATCTTTTTTTTTTTTTTTTTTTTTTTTTTTTTTGCAGTACTGGGGATGGAACTTAGGGACATTCTACCTCTGAGCTACACCTCCAACCCTATTTTTTTTTTATTCTTTATTTTGAAACAGGGTCTCACTGAGTTGCAAAGGGCCTCACTTTGGGATTACAAGCGTGAGCCACCATGCCTGGCTCTTCTTTTTCTTTTTTGGGGGAAGAGGGATGCTGGAGATTGAACCCAGGGACATTTTACCTCTGTGCTACCCTTTCAGTTATATTTTATTTTATATTTGGAAAAAGGTTCTATCTAAGGTGCTGAGGGCCTTGCTCAGCTATTGAGGCTGGCTTTGAACTTGCGATCCTCCTGTCTCAGTTTCCCAAGTACTGGAGTTACAGGCGTGAACTATGTGAGATCCTATCTTAAATAAAAAATAAAAAGGGCTGAGGATGTTGCTAAGTGGTAGAGTACCCACAGATTCAATCTCCAGAACCACAAAAAGTGTGTGTGTATGTGTGTGTGTGTGTGTGTGTGTGTGTGTGTGTGTGTTGCTGGGGATTGAACCTGGGAGGGGGGATTCTGCCTCCAAGCTACATTTCCAGCCCTTTTAAATTTTTATTTTATTTTACTTTATTTTGTGTGTGTGGTATTGGGGATGGAACCCAGGGGCATTCAACTTCTGAGCTACACCCCCAGCCCTATTTTTTATTCTTTATTTTGAAACAAGATCTCACTGAGTTGCAGAGGGCCTCACTAAGTAGCTGAGGCTGTCTGTGAACCATGACCCTCCAGTCTCAGCCTCCCGAGTGCTGGGATTACAAATGCGCACCACCATGCCTGGCTTTATTTTGTTTTGAAACAGGGTCTGACTAGGATTCTGAAAGAAAGTCTATGTTACCAAAACGGCCCTCAAACCTGCGATCCTCCTGTCTCAGCCTCCCAAATGCTGAAATTACAAGCGTGCGCCATCATGCCTGACTCCTCAGTCCTTTAAAAATTCTTTATTTTCAGCTGGGCATGGTGGCGCACGCTTGTAATCCCCGCGCTTGGGAGGCAGAGACAGGAGGATCGCGCAGGTTCGAAGCCAGCCGCGCGCGCTGGCTTAGGAGACCCTGTTTCCAAATGAAAATGTAAAAATAGGTCTGGGAGTGTAGCCCGGAGGTAGAAGGGCTTCCAGGAACCCCAGTACCACAAAAAAAAAAAAAAAAAGCCAGCCTCAGCTACTTGGTGAGGCTCTCAGCAACTTAGTGAGACCCTGTTCCAAATAAAATATAAAATAGGTCTGGGAGTATAGCCCGGAGGTAGAAAGCCTCTGGGTTCCACCCCCAATACTGCCAAAATAAAATAAAATTCTAAAAAATTAATAAATATTCTTTATTTTCAGCTGAGTGTGGTGGTGCATGCTTCTAATCCCAGGGTTTGGGAGACTGAAACAGGAGGATCACAGGTTCACGGCCAGCTGCAGCTAGTGAGGCCCTCCATAACTAAGTGAGACTCTGTTTCTAAATAAAGAATAAAAAATAGAGCTGGGGGTGTATCTTGGAGGTAGAATGCCCCTGGGTTCCATCCCCAGTACTACAAAAAAAAAATATTTATTTTGAAGTCAGGTATGGTGGTGAAAGGTTGAAATTCCATCACTTGTGAGGCTAAAACAGGATTGCAGGTTCAAGATCAGACTAAGGAAGTCAAATGTGGTGGCATATGCTTGTAAACCCACTATTTGGGAGGCTGAGACAGGAGGATCCCAGGTTTGAGGACAGCCTCAGCAATTAATGAAACTCTAATCAACGTAGCAAGACCCTATTTCAAAATAAAAAAATAAATAGGGCTGGGGGTATAGCTCAGAGATAAAATGCCCCAAGTTCAATATCCAGAAACACACACACACACACACACGGCAGCAGCAGCCTCCACAACTCATCAAGGCCCTCAGCAACTTAGTGAGACCCTGTTTCAAAACAATAAATAAAATAGGGCTGAGGCGTGGTGGCGCACACTTGTCATCCCAGCATTCGGGGGGCTGAGAACGGAGGACCGCGGTTCGCGGACAGCCTCAGCTACTTAGTGAGGCCCTCTGCAACTCAGTGAGACCCTGTTTCAAAATAAAGAATAAAAACTAGGGTAGGGGGTGGAGCTTGGAGGTCAAATGCCCCCCCTGGGTTCCATCTCCAGACCTGCAAAAAAAAAAAAAAAAAAATAGGGCCGAGGGTGTATCTCAGGGGTAGAATGCACTTGGGTTCATTCCCTGGTACCATACACAGAATCCTTATTCTGAAACAGTGCCCAAGTTCCTGTGCACCAGCCTCAAAACCCGATCTTACCTCAGCTCCCCAAGTGTTGGGATTATCAACTGCACCACCACGCCTCGTATTGCACGTACTTTTTTATTCTGGCCACCGAATGGGTGTGACGTTGCTTCACAGGTCTGTTCACAGCCCCGCTTTGACCATGAATATGGCTGCGACTCCTCCAGTAACAAAGCAAGATTCCTGAGATGCCTCTCGGCCCTTCTGTGTTTGTGGAAGAGCTCATGCTGGCCAGGGATGGGAAGACAGTAGTGATAATCTCTAGCAACACACACACACACACACACACACACACACACACACACACACACACACACCATGACGCTGGGTCAAGCCCAGGCACCCTCCCTCAGTCTGATATTGAGAATTCTGAGAAGAATCAGACTGCCATCCCTGCTCTGTGTCCCTGCTGACCTCCTGGGGTGTCCTATATGATAAGAACGGAGACCCCAAATGTCTCTTTTTTTTTGGTGGCCTGCACTTGAACATGTATTCCCCACTTTTCTAAATAAACCTCTAACTTTGTCTCTGATTGGCTTGTGCTGAAATTCTTTTCTGCCACAGAAACCAAGGCAGAAACCAAGGGCCCCGCCTGTCCTGAGGTGAGCTCCCCATCTCCAAGCCTGGGAACTCCTTTGGGTTCTTCAAGGAATTGTTGTGATTCCTGTGACAGGTTACAAGGAGGCACAGATGGGTTGGTGTGTGTGTGTGTGTGTGTCTTGAGCTTGGCAGCTCTAGAGGAACCTGAGTCGTCGCCCTTGAGGATTCGTTCCTGCCAGGGGGACTGCCACCTTCACCCATGTTCCTGGAGTGGTGCATTAGTCTTCAAGGGATGTGACAGCGGAGAGCAAACTGGGAGCTCTACGCTCCTCCGTTCTTTCAGCTGTCCTGAGAACCAGTGTCTCATCTTGGAGACATGGAGTCTGTCTGAGTCCCGTGTGGCCGGGAGATTTCTTTCAACTGTTCGACACAGTAGAGAAACCCAGCGCGGCATGGTGGCACACATCTGTAACCCCAGTACTTGGGAGGCTGAGACAGGAGGATCACAGGTTCGATGACAGCCTTAGCGGGTAGTGAGACTCAGCAACCTACTGAGACTGTTTCAATATAAAAACGAAATAGGGCTGAGGCTGTAGCTTGGAGGTAGAAAGCCCCTGGGTTCAATTCCCAGCACCAAAAGAAAAAAGAAAAAGAAACCCAAAGAAAATTTGCAGCTGGGCGTGCTGGCACACGCTTGTGATCCCAGTTTTTGGGAGGAAGGATTTCAGTTCGCGGACAGCCTCAGCTACTTAGCGAGGCCCTCTGCAACTCAGTGAGAGCCTGTTTCAAAATAAAGAATAAAAAATAGGGCTGAAGGTGCAGCTCGGAGGTAGAATGGCCCTGGGTTCTAGCTCCAGCACCGCAAAAAATAAAAATAAGAAAAAGAAAATTTGCAGACGCACACGCGAAGTCGCTCGCTCAGCGTCCTGCTGCAGAAGTGAAGCTAATTAGCCCCTCGAACCGCCTCCCTCGCGGGGCTGTCGCAGAATCGGGAGCTCACGGCCCAAACAGGCTCCGCCTCTGGGTCCAAGCCCTGGGCCGAAGTATCCACGGAACCCAAGTCTGCGGGTACCTGCGTTCCGGGGCCGGCAACCAGCTGCACAAGCCCCGCCCACTCCGCCCAGAAGGCCCCGGGAAAGCGGCGCGCGCGCGCGGGAAAACGCCCTTCCGGAGCGCGACCCGGAAGCGGAAGCGAGTCCGTCTCTTTTCTCTGTCCAGTGCGTGGCTCCCGCGTCGCTCCCACCTGTTCCGGGCGCCGGGCCCCGCGGTGGGCAGCGTGGGGAGGAGCGGGGCTCTGAGGGCCCCGAGCAGCCGCAGCCATGGCGGACGTGACCGCCCGCAGCCTGCAGTACGAGTACAAGGCGGTGCGTGCGGTTCTGGGGGGACGCGGGCCGGGGAAGGCGTGCCCGGTGGAAGGCCGCCCGAGGAGGCGACCCGCCTGCGAAGCGGGCCTGGGGCGGCGGGGCGTCCGAGGAGGCCTTCCCTGCGCGCGCGCCCCTCGCTCGCCCTTCCCAGCCCTCGACACTCCTGGCCGGAGGTTTTCCTGGGCACCGTTAGGAGCAAGGGTCGGTGAGCGTGGACGCCGGCCGGAGGTCCAGCGCTAGGTCCATGCCTAGCGCCATAGTGCTCTTCTGTACGTCTTTGCTCCAGTGGGCGATGAGCGCTCCTGAGGTCTTCCATCACCCCTGTCCCAGTGATACCGGAACCGGCCCCGTTCCTGGCGAAGCGCTTTTCATGTTTCCCCTTTTCAGAACTCGAACCTTGTGCTCCAAGCCGATCGCTCTCTCATCGACCGGACCCGCCGCGATGAGCCCACTGGAGAGGTTCTGTCCCTGGTGGGGAAGCTGGACGGCACGCGGATGGGAGACAAGGCTCAGCGGACCAAGCCGCAGATGCAGGAGGAAAGAAGAGCCAAGTAGGTGCCAAGGGATCCCACCAGTCCAAAGCCCACTTCCCTTTGGGATTTGAGCAGCATATCAAGTATCATTGAAATTATCTAAAGCTTAGCAGGCCACGAGAATTTAAAGGCTGTTTGGGTTTAACAGGTACACTTAAGTTGGAAAATAACTTACTATATGTGTTTCTGATCCATAGAGTTTCATTTTCCTCCAGGTAGTCTCAAGACCTTTTCTCTTTGTCTCAGTAATTCTTTATTCATTCCCCATTACTAAATTCCTCTGCTGTTATTCTTTTTTTTGGGGGGGGGTGTTTCTGGAGATGGAACCCAGGAGCATTTGACCTACAAGCTACACCCCCTGCCCTATTTTTTACTCTCTATTTGAAACAGCGTCTCACTAAGTTGCAGAAGGCCTCAGTAAGTAGCTGAGGCTGTCCGCGAAATGCAGTCCTCAGGTCTCAACCTCCCGAATGCTGGGCTTACAAGCGTGCCCACCACGCCCGGCTGCTTTCACCTTCTATAAACAGACTCAAGCATCTATAGTAAGGAGGACAGAGTGTTTTGTTTTTTCTCTTTCTTCGTGGAAGGTAAATCTTAAAACAACATAATTGTTGAACTTCATCTCACCATTATCTTTTACCTTGAATGACTCCTAGTTTTCTATTTTCTGTTATAGTGAGGCCTTAAAAATTCCTAGGTCCAATTTACATTAAGTTTTATGAGTTTTATGATATATATGTGTGTGTGTGTGTGTGTGTGTGTGTGTGTGTGTGTGTACACACACATATATATGCCTGTGTGTACATATATGCATATGTATTGTTTTGGTGATGGAGAATGAACACAGGAGTATTCTGCTTTTGAGCTATACCCCAATCCTTTTTTTAAAATTTTATTTTACAGTACTAGGAATTAAACCAGGGGCATTCTACCTCTGAGCTACACCCCCAGCCCAATTTTTTATTCTTTCTTTCTTTCTTTCTTTCTTTCTTTCTTTCTGTATTTATTTTGTGGTACTGAGGGTGGAACCCAGAGTCTTTCTACCTCCGGGCTATACTCAGACTTACTTTATACTTTATTTGGAAACAGGGTCTCACTAACTTGCTGAGAGCCTCACTAAGTAGCGAGGCTGGCTTTGAACCTGTGCGGTCCTCCTCTCTCAGCTTCCCAAGCCTGGGGATTACAAACCTGCACCACCACGCTAGGCTTTTATTCTTTATTTTGAAACGGTCTCACTAAGTTGGGGAGGGCCTCACTAAATAACTAAGGCTGGCCAGGAACCTGTGATCCGCCTGTCTCAGCCTCCCAAGTACTGGGAGAACAAGCATGCACCACCATGCTTGGCTTTATTGTTTTTTTTTTTTTTTTTTTTTTTTTTTTGCGGGTCTGGGGATGGAACCCAGGGGCATTCAACCTCCGAGCTACACCCCCTGCCCTATTTTTTATTCTTTATTTTGAAACCAGGTCTCACTGAGTTGCAGAGGGCCTCACTAAGTAGCTGAGGCTGTCCGCGAACCACTATCCTCCGGTCTCAGCCTCCCAGTGCTGGGATTACAAGCGTGCGCAACCACGCCCGGCTTGGCTTTATTGTTTTAAAACAGGTTCTCATTAGGTTGCTGAAAGTGACTACGTTGCTGAGGCTGTCCTCAAATCTGTGATCCTCTTGTCTCTGCCTCCCAAGTAATGGGGTAACAGGCGTGCTCCGCCATGTCTGGCTGACTTTGTTCTGGGAGTTGAACCGAGGGCTGGGAGCATACTGAGCAGGTGCTTCACCACTAAGCTGCTTCCCTGACCCACCCATGACTTCTTGCCCATGTTCTGATTTCTTGGGAATGAGTAGATTTTTTTTTTTTTTTTTTTTTTTTTTTTTTTTTTGCGGTACTGGGAATGGAACCCAGGGGCATTCTACCTCTGAGCAAAGATCCTCCTGTCTCAGCCTCCCAAATGCTGGGATTAGAAGCGTGCGCCACCATGCTTGGCTCAGTAGAAGTAGATTGTGCTGAAGCTTATGTGGCTTTGGCTGGAAAAAGGTAGTAGATCTGACAGATGAAAATTTAGTCAGAATTCTATTATACAAAGTATAAAGGATTACTTATTTTGTGGTGGTGTGTGTGTGTGTGGTGCTGATGATTGAACCCAGAGGCATTCTATCTCTGAGCTACAGTTCCAGGTCTTTTGTTTTGTTTTGAAACAGGGTCTCACTAAGTTGCTGAAAGTCTCACTATGTTTCTGAGGCTGTCCTCAAACCTGTGATCTTCCTGTCTCAGGCTTCCTAGTACCAGGATTACAGGCATGCGCTAATACACTCAGCTAGGGGTTATGTATTTTAAATTAATGCGGACTCTGTCTTATTTTAAACATTCAGTGCATCGAGTGAGAGGATTAGAGCGTGTACTTTCTGTCACTGTGCCTCATAAAGAAAGGCGTCTGTATGTGGTCGAGGCCAAGTTGGAGTCGTCTACTGGGGCACAGGTCCCTGTCTCAGTGGGAGCTGTGCACCCTGAGGCTGAGCAGAGAAGACAGGCCGCTCCATCTTGGCTTGCTTGGCTAGGGCAAGGTTCTTCATTCCCATCGTACCCTGTTTCCGCAGGCGAAGAAAGCGTGACGAGGACCGGCACGACATCAACAAGATGAAGGGCTACACTCTGCTTTCAGAAGGCATTGATGAGATGGTGGGCATCATCTACAAGCCCAAAACCAAGGAGACCCGGGAGACCTACGAGGTGCTGCTCAGCTTCATCCAGGCTGCTCTTGGGGACCAGGTAAGGAGCCACGAGGGAGGATGTCTGAGGACCTCGGCTCTGGTTCCGCGTGTGGGCTTACCAGTTGGGAGACGTGCCTGGCACCCATCAAGCACTTGGTTTACGTGGACAGCACACTGACGGAGTCGGCGCTTTCAGTACTCGTTTCCCGTCTTCAGGAGACAGAGTGCAGAGCAGTCAAGCCATTTCCAAGTCAGGGTATGAATTCAGGTCCTTTGTCTCCAGGATCTGTGCTCTGAACTTGTCCCCTGCTCGATTAGCTTGAGACCCTTTACGAGGTTCTGTAAGTCTGTGCAGGGCTCTGGTGAGGTGGATGCTGGGGCAAGCGTGGGCGCGGATTACCAGAGTGTGGAGGGGGAGCGCCGTCCCCTGGAGGCGCCAGGGGGCTGCTGTGGAAGCGCCACCCGCGCCACCGTGTCTTTGCTGGGGAGCGAAGCCAGGGGCACCTCATGACTGAGCTGTGCCCTCAGTCCCTCGTATTTCGTCTTGAGACAAGGTCTCACCAAATTGCCAAGACCGGCCCCGGCCTCCCTTGTAGCAGGGGTTACAGGGCATGCTCCTGTGCACCCAACTGTTCCCCTAATCTTTTATTTATTTATTTATTTTATATTTTTATTTTTGGTGGTACTGGGGTTCCTGGAAACCCTTCTACCTCTGGGTTACAGTCCCAGACCTATTTTTAATTTTTTTATGTGGAAACAGGGTCTCTTAAGCCAGCACGGCTGGCTTTGAACCTGTGCGATCCTCCTGTCTCCGCCTCCCGAGCGCGGGGATTATAGGTGTGCACCACCATGCCCAGCTCCCTTAATCTTTTAAAATAAGAATGAGTGTTGGTCTGTATGATTCTAGGTTTTTTCCCTCTCTTTTCATTGCTGGGAATTGGACCTTCTAGGCTGGGCATTGCACCTGCTAGGCCAGCGCTCTGCCGCTGAACTTGCTCAGCCTCCCAGGCAGCTGGGTTACAGGCATGCGCCGCCAGGGCCAGCTGCAGGTGGCATTTCTGTCAACAAGGAGAGTTTTCCGAGCCTGTGGCTCTGAGCAGGCCCCGCGCTTACGCCCTGCAGCACAGGTTGCTGGCTGGCGACGCTTTGTGTGTCTACATGAGGGTTCTCTCGCCACCAGCCACGTGACATCCTTTGTGGGGCAGCCGATGAAGTTCTCGCTGTCCTGAAGAATGAAAAGCTGCGGGACAAGGAGAGGAGAAAGGAGATCGACCTGCTGCTGGGCCAGACAGACGACACCAGATACCACGTGCTAGTGAACCTGGGCAAAAAGATCACAGACTACGGTGGAGACAAGGAGATCCAGAACATGGGTAACCAGCTCTGTGCCCTCCTCCCACTAGCTGGCTTTGACTCTGACACCACTCATAAGCAGCTCGAAGGTCTGTGAGTTCCATGACCTGCTTGTGTTTCTTTGAGGAGTTATGGCTGGTTCCAGCAGCCTTTCTCACTCTGAGCCTCCCCTCTTTGCCTTTTTTTTTTTTTTTTTTTTTTTTGGCGGTACTGGAGATTAAACCCAAGGCTTGGGCATTGAGCGAACAGCCACACTGAATCTAAGGTTGGAGGTTGAGCGATGCCTGCTATCGGCAGCGAGGGTGGCTTTCTTACATCGATCATCTCAGTCTTTTTGTGTCCTTAGACCTTAGTTCTGGCCTGAGGAAAAGCAAGTTAGGAGATTGAGAGGAAATGGGCTTGGGTGCTTCTTGGTTTTTTTATTTTGCGTGTGTGGGAGAAGGGGGGGTAAATGGGGATTGAGCCCAGGAACAGTCTACCTCTGAGCTAACACCCAGCCACTTTTATTTATTTATTTACTACTACTACTGTTATTATTATTTTGGTACTGGGGATTGAACCAAGGGGCAAGAACTCCAGGCTACACCCCAGGCCCCCCCCTTTTTTGTGCAGTACTGGGGATGGAACCCAGGAGCATTCTACCTCCAAGCTACACCCCCAGCCCCCCTTTTGTGTGTGTGTGTGTGTGTGTGTGTGTGTGTGTGTGTGTGTTTTTGCA
The DNA here is from genome assembly GCF_963383645.1 of Muscardinus avellanarius. Lineage (NCBI taxonomy): Eukaryota > Metazoa > Chordata > Mammalia > Rodentia > Gliridae > Muscardinus > Muscardinus avellanarius. The sequence goes on along the minus strand of NC_137801.1, from coordinate 88,811,799 downwards.
AAGGGCCACACTAAGTAGCTGAGGCTGTCCGCGAACTGGGATCCTTCTCTCTCAGTCTCCCAAATGCTGGCATTACAAGCATGCGCCGCCCCGCCCAGCTCTTGTTTCCTTGACAGCCGCTTCCCTCTTTTCCGACCCGTTTCAGATGACAACATTGATGAAACCTACGGTGTGAATGTGCAGTTTGAGTCTGATGAGGAGGTGAGTGATCAGCGGATGGACCCATCCATCTGTTTTGAGTTTATTAAGGTGACAGTCCCTTCGAGGGAATGAGGGCTCGTAGCTCAGGCCAGATAATTTTATAGTGTACTTATTTTGAGTGTCCAGTTTAGAAATTTAGTGTTATTTTCCTAAGTTATGATTATTTTTAGATTTTTTAAAGCTATTTTAAGCTAATAAATATAAACTAATACAATAATTGAAAACAAACCAAGTGGGTCAGCAAAACGAAGACAAAATAGGAAGTACAGTTTATGCTTGGGTTGAGGATGCGTCCTGCTGTGTGCAGCATTTCAACACTCCTGCAGTGGTCTCCCAGCTTGTGTTGTGTGTACCAGAGCCCGTCTCAAGAGAGAGCGGCCCAGGTGCCAGGAGCACGGCACACACTGGCACACGCCCATTCACCTAACAGTTGCAGCAGTCTCAGTGTTCACCGTCCCATCAGGACTTCTAGGCGAGCTAGGTAGGAATGAATGGAACACTGGCAGAAGCTGGGGTGCTGTCTAGGGCTGTCAGGTGGGGCTGAGCCCTGGACGTGAGCCAGGACGCGGGAGTGGCCTAGGAGTTGAGTCGGGCAGAGCCCTGAACCAAGAGCCGCGGTGGTGAATGTTGAGTCTTGGCAGGCCGTTTGCCTTCAATTCTCTGTCTGTAAACTGAGATGATTGGTATAGATGACTGCTACACTTACCTTCCACGGCATCAGTAATTGGGTTTCGAGGTGTTTTTTTTTTTTCCCCAGTACTGGGGATAAAACCCAGGGGCATTCTACCTCCGAGCTACACCCCCAGCCGTACTTTTATTCTTTCTTTCTTTCTTTCTTTCTTTCTTTCTTTCTTTCTTTCCTTTTTTTTTGGTGGTACTGGGGGTGGAACCCAGAGGCTTTCTACTTCTGGGCTATACTCCCAGCCCTATTTTATATTTTATTTTTGAAACAGGGTCTCACTAAGTTGCTGAGAGCCTCACTAACTAGCTGAGGCTGGCTTCGAACCTGTGCGATCCTCCTGTCTCAGCCTCCCAAGTGTGGGGATTACAAGCGTGCGTTACCACGCCCGGCTATTATTCTTTATTTTGAAACACAGTCTCACTAAATTTCAGAGGGCCTCACTAAGTTGCTGAGGCTGGCCACGAACCCACCATCCTCCTGTCTCCCAAGGATTTTGTAATTTTTTTTTTTCCCAGTCTGGGGATGGAACCCAAAGGCATTTGACCTCCGAGCTATACCCCCTGCCTTATTTTTTATTCTGTATTTTGAAACCGGGTCTCACTGAGTTGCAGAGGTCTCACCAAGTAGCTGAGGCTGTATGTGAACCTCGATCCTCCGGTCTCAGCCTTCCGAATGCTGGGATTACAAACTTGTGCCACCACGCCCGGCTCAGGATTTTGTGATTTTAAGTTGAAACAAACTGCTTTGCTCACAGCAGTGCATTGGAACTGTGGTCACCAGGCACCTGCTTTGGCCAGCCTGTCTGAGCACATGCTGCTCTGAGCTGACGCGGTGGAGAGCAAGTGCAGAGTGCTCTAGTCAGGGTCACTATCTGCCTTCCCTGCGCACTCTGTGCAGCCCTCCCTGCGAGCTGTGTGTGTATCACATCGTGAGTCGGGTGGTTGCCATTGCGGCAGCCAGATTAGAAGCAGAGGCCGGGAGTCCAAGGAAGGCACCTGCTGCCTGGCCTTTCTGCTGTGCTCTGGAGAGATGGACCCTGGTTCAGCAGGCGTGGGTCTCCCCCAGAGCCATGCTGACCAGGGCTCATGGCGGGCCACTTGGGGGCCTGGTGCCAGGGCTGCACTGTGGAGCTGGGCTGAGGCAGGCATCTCCACAGGAAGGTGATGAGGACGTGTACGGGGAGGTTCGAGAAGAGGCGTCAGACGACGACATGGAGGGGGATGAGGCCGTCGTGCGCTGCACCCTCTCAGCTAATGTAAGTGCGGTCTCCTGGCCTCGCTGCCGGGGCCAGGATACCTCTGCGTGTGGCGTGTCTGCCTCAGGCCTGCGTCCTGTTACCCCTTGCACACTGAGCTGTGTTTTGATAGGGTCAGCTTTTGAGATTTTAGTCAGTCATCCTCTTCCTCAAAGGCTTGTGTTGGTGAGATCTTAGTCTGGGTGCTCCTGACTGAATGTAGCAGTTTTTTCTTTTCTTCTGGAAAGGCCTCCAGGAAGGCAGGCAAGAGCATGGTGGGGGGCGAGGAAGGCAGGGCCTGGCCAGCTCAGGGCCTGCTGGCCGCCCAGCCTGTGGCCTAGGATGGGGAATGGTGGGGGGCGAGGAAGGCAGGGCCTGGCCAGCTCAGGGCCTGCTGGCCGCCCAGCCTGTGGCCTAGGATGGGGAATGGTGGGGGGCGAGGAAGGCAGGGCCTGGCCAGCTCAGGGCCTGCTGGCCGCCCAGCCTGTGGCCTAGGATGGGGAATGGTGGGGGGCGAGGAAGGCAGGGCCTGGCCAGCTCAGGGCCTGCTGGCCGCCCAGCCTGCAGCCTAGACTATAGGAAGGCGGCAGGGCCTGGCCAGCCCAGGACCTGCTGGCCGCCCAGCCTGCAGCCTAGGTTAGGGCCTAGCCAGCTAAGGCCCCTCTTGCCGCCCAGCTTGTGGCCTCCGGCGAGCTGATGAACTCCAAGAAGAAGGACCTGCACCCACGGGACATCGATGCGTTCTGGCTGCAGCGGCAGCTCAGTCGCTTCTACGACGACGCCATCGTGTCGCAGAAGAAGGCAGATGAAGTGCTGGAGATCTTGAAGGTATGGCCCAGATGGGATCTGCCCAGTGCACTGCACAGGCGGGGTCGGTGTGTGGTGGGGCCGGGGGCTGTGTCCTTGACGCGGCCTCCCCTTCTCTGCAGACGGCCAGTGATGATCGGGAATGCGAGAACCAGCTGGTTCTGCTCCTGGGTTTCAACACGTTCGACTTCATTAAAGTGCTGCGGCAGCACAGGATGATGAGTGAGTGCGGTGTGCACTTGGGGTGCGGGTGCGAGCAGGGCTGGCAGCTCCGTGCTGATCACTAGTGCGCATACAGGAGCGCGGGCGTGAGCGGGCTGGCGGCTTCGCGCCTTCACACTGGGTTACTTTTCTTCCTGCCCCTCTTCCCTCCATCCCTTTTCTTTCATGCTAGTTCTGTACTGCACCTTGCTGGCCAGCGCTCAGAGTGAGGCCGAAAAGGAGAGGACCATGGAAAAGATGGAGGCCGACCCAGAGCTGTCCAGGTTCCTCTACCAGCTCCACGAGACCGACAAGGAGGATCTGATCCGAGTAAGCCGGGAGCTTAGCGCCTTCCTCGGAGTGCTTGTTTTGCTTCCAAGAGGGGCAGATTGGAAGACCGCAGCGTGCACTGCACTCCTGTTAAACAGAGGTTGAACTAGCAAAGCATACCTCTCGACTTGTTGGGGATTACCAGTGGGGATAGACTAGAATCTGCACACTTGCGTTGGTGTGGTTGAGGGACGTTTCGCCAGCCCCGTGACGACTGTACGATACAGGAACGGATCCCACGTGTCTGCTTAATAAGGGCTGCACTTGTAGCCCTTAGGGTTAGCTCTCGTGCTAAATCGTGAACCCAAAGGCATTCTACCTCTGAGCTATACCCCCAGCTCTATATTTTTTAGTTTGAGACAGCCTAAATTGTGGAGGACTCGCTGAGTTGCTGAGGCTGGCTGTCTTAGCCTCCTCCTGTCTTAGCATCTCAGGTCCTGGGATTCCAGGCATGTGCCACCACGCCAGCTAAAACGTTTACTTCTGATATCTATGTTGTGTGTCCTGTCCCTTTATGATGTCTGTTTCCTTTGATCTTTTTGTGCTGTCAGTGATACCTGTCTGAATGTAAATCTGTCTTTTGATTTGGGAACTCATTCATGTCCATGGGTCAGGTGCAGCTCAGCAGGGACTGAAAGGGGCAAGAATGCAGGACAGCAATTAATCATCGCGTGTGCGTGCGTATGCCTGTTACTGGGGATGGACCCCAGGAGCATGCTACCTCTAGCTCTTTTTTATTATTATTTATTTTGAAATAGGTTCTCACTGAGTTGTGGAGAGCCTCACTAAGTAACTGAGATTGGCATAAACTCGGGACCCTCCTGTCTCAGACTCCCAAGTACTGGAATTATAAGTGTGCACCACCATGCCTGGCTTACCTCTAGCTCTTTATTTTTTCATTTTATTTTTTATGTTTTTGTGTTACTGAGGATAGAATCCAGGGGTTTTCTACTTATATGCTATACTCCCAGACCTATTTTATATTTTATTTTGAAAAACAGGGTCTCACTAAGTTGCTGAGAGCCTAAGTAGCTGAGGCAGGCTTTGAACCTGTATGGTCCTCCTGTCTCAGCCTCCTAAATGCTGGGATTACAAGTGTGTGTTACCACGCCCGGCAGTATTTTTTTATTTTGAAATGGTCTCACTAGGTTGCTGAGAGTCCTGCTAAGCTACTGAGACTCTCAAGCCTGCAATCCTCTCATCTTGGCCTCCAAGTACTGGGATCACAGGTATGTGCCACCATACCCAGCCATTATTATGCTTCATATGTTTACCTGCTGCAGGAGGAGAGGTCCCGCAGAGAGCGAGTGCGCCAGTCCCGAATGGACACGGACCTGGAGACCATGGATATGGACCAGGGTGGAGAGGTAAGGCTGGGCCGCTCCCCAGCTTCTGGTGGGGGAGGATGCCGCTGACCAGCTCGCTCACTCTGTCCTGTCGTTCTTCATGCACCAGGCACTGGCTCCACGGCAGGTTCTAGACTTGGAGGACTTAGTGTTCACCCAGGGAAGCCACTTTATGGCCAACAAACGCTGCCAGCTTCCTGACGGCTCCTTCCGTCGCCAGCGTAAGGGCTACGAGGAGGTGCACGTGCCGGCTCTGAAGCCCAAGCCCTTTGGCTCCGAGGAAGTGAGTCCGTTGTCTTCCCGTTGGGGTTTGAACTGTCCACCAAAGTGCAGCCTTGCTCATCGTTAGTTCATTCCAGGAGGGAAGCTGCTTCAGAGTTCCCGCGCTGATTATGAGCCGAAGCCAGTACTGGTCTCTGGGCTGTCCTCTAGTGGGTGGCACGGGGGGGCTGCAGGAGAGCGGCCCCTGGCCATCCCCAACGGTGGACCTTCCGCTGAAGGGTGATGCCAGTGTGTGTGGCATTTCCTTATCCTAGCAACTGCTTCCGGTGGAAAAGCTGCCAAAGTACGCGCAGGCTGGCTTTGAGGGCTTCAAGACGCTGAATCGGATCCAGAGCAAGCTGTGCCGGGCCGCGCTGGAGACGGATGAGAACCTGCTGCTGTGCGCGCCGACCGTAAGCGCCCTCTTTGGTTCTGTGGAGCGTGCTCTGCAGTTTTGTTTGCAAGATTGTTCTTACCTCCACCCTCGCCCTCATTTGCTTATTCTTTGATGAAAGACGCGTTAAGTGGTAGGATAAGGAGGCCCAGGACACGCTTTGTTCTCTGGAGACAAGCCGAGTGTGGTAAAAATGACTGTGAAAGCCGGGCGTGGTGGTGCACGTTTGTAATCCCAGCATTCGGGAGGCTGAGACGGGAGGGTCGCGGTTCGCAGACAGCCTCTGTTACTTAAGGCCCTCTGCAACTCAGTGAGACCTGGTTTCATAATAAAGAATTAAAAAAAAAAATAGGGTTGGGGGTGTAATTCGGAGGCCAAATACCCCTGGGTCCCATCCCTAGACCCGCCAAAATAAAAAAAAAAGAAAGAAAGAAAATGGGCAGACAGGCCAGCTCAACCCGGCCTCCCTCTCAGGGTGCCGGGAAGACCAACGTGGCCCTGATGTGCATGCTCCGAGAGATAGGGAAACACATAAACATGGACGGCACCATCAACGTGGACGACTTCAAGATCATCTATATCGCTCCCATGCGCTCCCTGGTGCAGGAGATGGTGGGCAGCTTCGGAAAGGTAAGGGTTAGAGCGTTCTTACCCGCTGCGGCGCCCACAGTACCCAGACAGGCCTGCGTGCCACTGCTTCGGGTGCTAGCGCCCTGAAGGCCTCCTGTGGTGCTTTCTGCTCTTTATAACATGCAACTTGAGCTAGGCGCAGAGAATGACTGAAGCTCGAGTGTCCTGAGCTGACAGGCTTGCCCTCCTTGCCTCTCCCTGTCCGTGGTGCTGTCTGGAGTTGTCGTTGTGTTCTTAAGCATTTGGAAACCCGAGCGGGCGGGCGTGGTGGTAGACTTTGGGTGTTATTTCGAGTGCTGTTACGTGTGTTTCCATTTCCCGCTCTGACATGAGAGCCCCCAGGAAGCCCTTGCTTCCTTTGCCTGCGTGGAACTCAGATTGATTTAGGAACATGTTCAGCTGATCAGATCCACCTGATACTTCCCGGGACCCTCCACTGAGGCTGCTCAGATAGAATTGTTCTTTATTGTCATGCTGGGCCTAGAAGCCAGGGCCTTCCGCAAGCTGGCAGACAGGCCACTGGGCTGCACCCTGGCCCTGCCCTCTTGGCTGACTTCCCGCCCGCCCGCCCGCCAGCGCCTGGCCACGTACGGCATCACTGTGGCCGAGCTGACGGGGGATCACCAGCTGTGCAAGGAGGAGATCAGCGCCACGCAGATCATCGTCTGCACCCCTGAGAAGTGGGACATCATCACCCGCAAGGGCGGGGAGCGCACCTACACCCAGCTGGTGCGCCTCGTCATCCTGGTGAGCACGCGTTGCCAGGTCGCTCGCTCGCGGGGTGTCGTGTGTGAGCAGCCCCGGGGAAGGAACCAGGGGGCATTCCACCTTCCAGCTACATCCCCAACCCTTCTTTATTTTTTGTTTTGAAACAAGGTCTTGCTGGGTTGCTGAAATCTCACTCCTGGCTGCTTTCTGTCTCAGCTTTCCAAGTACTAGGATTCCAGGTGTGCGCCGCGCCTGGCTCAGAAGTTTTATTTTTTTATGATGAAATTTGTGTGAAAGTTAGGAGTTCATTCACCTACAGCATGGGGTTTTATTGCCATAAAGCACTACAGCTGAGAGTTGGCATGCATTGCTGGGGTATTTCCTGATGAAGACAGTCTTTTCTTTGCCTTAAAATTCCCTATCTCATCTTTATTAGCCATCCTAGGTTATAATGCCTGTAAACGGGACCAGCCTGAGGAAAGAGGGCTGTACTTGTCTGGTCTAGAGGTAACTTGCTGCCCCCACAACCCCCATTCCTCAGGATGAGATCCATCTTCTCCATGACGACAGAGGGCCTGTCCTAGAAGCTTTGGTGGCCAGGGCCATCCGAAACATCGAGATGACGCAGGAGGATGTCCGGCTCATTGGCCTCAGTGCCACCCTCCCCAACTATGAAGACGTGGCCACTTTCCTGCGCGTTGACCCTGCCAAGGGCCTTTTCTACTTTGACAACAGGTACAAAAGAGATTGGAGAGCTGCGGCCGGGGTGGCCTGCACGCCCCGCCTTTCAGGGGCAGCGCTGGGTTGGACTTTAGAAGGGCCTCTGGCCTTCTGTGTACAATCTAAAGAGAGAAATGTTGTGCCCTGGGCGGTGGAAAGTCCTGCCTGTTCCTGCAGCATTCCTGGCCAGAAGCTCACTTTCCCTTCATGTTGACCTTCCAGCTTCCGCCCTGTGCCCCTGGAGCAGACCTACGTGGGCATCACAGAGAAAAAAGCCATTAAGCGTTTCCAGATAATGAATGAAATAGTCTATGAGAAAATCATGGAACATGCTGGAAAAAACCAGGTCTGTTCATGGTTTGTTCTTAACCTTTGAAGATTTGTGATGGAACAGCAGGAATGAGTTGTTACTATTTAGTGGTAGTTATCAAACCTTCCATTAAAAGATTAACCAGTGGCCGGGCCTGGTGGCGCACGCTTGTAATCCCCGTGCTCGGGAGGCAGAGACAGGAGGATCGCGCAGGTTCGAGGCCAGCCGCGCTGGCTTAAAAGACCCTGTTTCCAAATAAAAAAATATAAAAATAGGTCTGGGAGTGTAGCCCGGAGGTAGAAGGGTTTCCAGGAACCCCAGTACCAAAAAAAAAAAAAAAAAAAAAAAGGTTAACCAGCAAGACTTGGGTGTCCTTAGTGGACTGCAAAAGAAAGGCTAGTCAGTGCTATGAAGAGCTTGACTCAGCAGTTGGCCAACTTAGGAGAAACAGATCAATTTCCTGGCAACATCTCACTACTAAAACTGTGAAGTTAATCATTTGAATAGCCTGTAATCGTCAATGATGTGTATTTGCAGCCCCCAGATCCCTGGGCTCAGAAAATCAGTCTTGACCATCCACATTATTAAAGGACCTTGCAGACAAGGTTTGTGGTGGTTTTCCTTAAAGGATAAGACAGTGAAAGGTGACGATTAGAAGCTGATGAAAGGGCATTTTACTAGATAGAATTTTGTTTCCCCTTTTTTTGTTTTGGTGCTGGGGATGGAACCCCAGGGGCATTATTCCTCTGAGCTGTAGCACCAGCCCTAGTTTTTTTTTTTTTTAATTTTGAAACAGGGTCCAAGTTGCTGAGGGTTTTGCTTCATTGCTGAGGCTGCCCTCAAACCTGTGATCCTCCTGTCTCAGCCTCCAAGTACTGGGATTCCAATCCTGTGCCATCACACCTGGCCTAGAACTTTTGTTTGTGGTTCCCCGGACTGAACCAGGGCCTCAGGAGCTAGGCAAGCACTCTACCACTCAGCAGCACCCCAGCCCTTTTCACTTTGAGTCAGAGTTTTGCTGAGATGCCCAAGCTGGTCTCCAATTTGCAGTCCTTCTTCCTTACCCTCTGAGTAGTAATTACAGATATATGCCACCACACCCAGCTCCTAGCCCAGAATTTTTAATTGAATGGAGTTCAACAGTGTTAACTAAGATGAAAGGGAAAGCCACAGGTTATGCATTTGTTCTTGTCTGATTAAAAAGAAGCATATCCAGTGTGGTGGTGCTCCTTGTAATCCCAGTGCTTGGAAGGGAGGGAGCACTGATTCTGTGTGTGTGTGTGTGTGTGTGTGTGTGTGTGTGTGTGTGTGTGTGTGTGAGTGATACTGGGGATTGAACCCAGAGGCATTCTACCTCCAAGCTCTACCCAGTCCTTTTTTTTTTTTTTTTTTTTTTTTTTTTGTGGTACTGGGAATGGAATCGGGGAACTTCTACCTCCAAGCTACACCTCCAGGACCTATTTTATTTCTTATTTGGAAACAGTTTTGCTAGATTACTGAGACCCTCACTAATTTGCTGAGGTTGACTGCAAACCTGTGATCCTTCTGTCTCAGCCTCCCAAGTACTGGGTTTACAAGTGTGCGCCACCACATCCAGCTCTTATTTTTCATTTGGAAGCGGTCTCACTAAGTTGCAGAGGGTCTCATGAGGTTGCTGGGCCTGGCCATGAACCTGTGATCCTTCTGCCTCAGCCTTCCAAGTACTTGGATGACAGGCGTGCGCCACCGCCCGGTGTGCTGATCCTACTTGAGACCCCTGAGTTGGCATGCATGGCCTGTTTCGGCCTGCTGTGGGGGAGTGGGCTGGGGCCAGCTGAGCTTCCGCCGCGGCACTCTGGTGGTATGTGGTGGGCTCGCTCTGGTTCCTGCCGGCCCGTGCAGGCCTCTCCTGAGCCAGGGCCATGACCTTTGGAGATCCCAGCCTCACTACTCCTGCTGCTTCCTCCTCCAGGGCTGAGAGAGCGGCTTGGTGTCAGGCCTCCTGACTGTGGTCCGGTGGTTTCTCCCTAGGTGCTAGTGTTTGTCCATTCCCGGAAGGAGACTGGGAAGACAGCCAGGGCCATCCGGGACATGTGCCTGGAGAAGGACACGCTGGGTCTGTTTCTGAGAGAGGGCTCAGCCTCCACCGAGGTTCTTCGGACTGAAGCAGAACAGTGCAAGGTGAGGGCCGTTCTCTCCTCCTACCTGGGGTCCCAGGCGCTGACTGGGTGTGGCCCGTGGGCTGGGTAAGGGGAGGGTCTGCGTGAGGGTTTCCTTGTCCCTGGCGAGCCCCGGCTGCTTGGCCTCACCCCTGGTCTTTCTGTTGTAGAACCTAGAGCTCAAGGACCTCCTGCCCTACGGCTTTGCTATTCACCACGCGGGCATGACCAGAGTCGACCGCACCCTCGTGGAGGATCTTTTTGCTGACAAACACATTCAGGTGAGAGTGGGCACCGCTTTAAAGGGCTCAGGGCCAACATGTGTGCCTCTGGGCTTCTGGCACTTGATAGGAAGAACTTTGTGGCCCTCCAGCACTTCCCATGCTGCGGAGGGGAGTGGCGTGGGTTTAGGGGAGCATCTTCTGAGGACTGTGCAGCAAAGCAAACCCTCTGACGCCACGTACCTCCAAACAGCGCCTCAAAGTCAGGACCGTGGCGCCTGATGTGAATTTCTTGGAACCTTAAGTTTTTTAATAGAGGTCTGTGCTTCTGGCTCTTGGATGCCTCCCTAACTTTGAAAAAAAAAATTAATAGCCTTGAATGGATGAGGAACCCAAGAGCCCCTTTGTGCGTTTCTTTGGCGTCACACGGACAGGTCCGAGGACACACGTCCCGTCCCCGGTCCTAGCCCTCTTGCTCCTCTGCCGGTTCCATTCGATGCTCTGAGTTAGAGAAGGTGGGACGTTAATCCTTTCGTGATGTCGTCTCTTCCTCAGCACCTTGCCTTGCCCCGTAGGTTTTAGTTTCCACAGCAACTCTGGCCTGGGGTGTGAATCTTCCTGCCCATACGGTCATCATCAAAGGCACGCAGGTGTACAGTCCTGAGAAGGGGCGTTGGACAGAGCTGGGGGCGCTGGACATTCTGCAGGTACAGAGCCTCGGGCCTATTCTTAGCATGGTAACTTTCCCTTGCCTCTCATGCAAGGTGCTGGGAAGACAGCAAATGAAAGACCAAGTTCTGTCGTGTTGAATCCTGAGCCCAAACCAGAGGCTGTCTTGCACAGCACACCTCCTTGTTTCTGACCAGATGCTGGGGCGTGCTGGGCGACCGCAGTACGACACCAAGGGCGAGGGCATCCTCATCACGTCTCACGGGGAGCTGCAGTACTACCTGTCTCTCCTCAATCAGCAACTTCCTATCGAGAGCCAGATGGTGTCAAAGCTGCCCGACATGCTCAATGCGGAAATCGTACTGGGGAACGTCCAGAATGCAAAGGTAGGGAAGGGCGCTCCCCGCACAACAGGGCACAGCACGCCTCCCTGGTGCTGCCGAAGACCAGGACGTGAGTTCAGTGCCAAGAACCCCGGCTGTCTCTTGTAGGATGCGGTGAACTGGCTGGGCTATGCCTACTTATATATCCGCATGCTCCGATCCCCAACCCTCTACGGTATCTCCCATGATGACCTCAAGGGGGATCCCTTGCTGGACCAGCGGCGACTGGACCTGGTTCACACTGCTGCCTTGATGCTGGACAAAAACAATCTGGTCAAGTATGACAAGAAGACAGGCAACTTCCAGGTGAGTAGCATGAAGGCTTTGAGGCAAAGGCCCCGGTCAAAGTTTTAGGGTTGAGCCAGGCATGGTGGGACCCACCTGGTAAACCCAAGACGTGGAGGGCTGAAATAGGAGGATCGCAGCCCACCTCAGCAGCTGAGACTGTTTCAGAATAAAAAATAAAAAGGTAGAATGCCTCTGGGTTTAATCCCCAGTACCAAGGGGAGAGAGAGAAGTTGTAGGCCCAGGGGAAATGTTTTCAGATTGCTTCCTTGACTTGAGGACTGCGTAGTTGCTTGGGACAGGCATTGACTGCGCCCTTTGAATTCAGCAACTTCCTCAGGCTGCTGCTCTCTTCGTAACTTGAGGGAGACTTACTCGGTTGCTGTCCTGTTGGGGCAGCGGCCTGTTCAAGGTAGAGCTGGCGCTCATTAACAGCAGAGCTGCGCTGAGGTGCCCTTGTTCCAGGTGACAGAGCTGGGCCGCATAGCCAGCCACTACTACATCACCAACGACACAGTGCAGACCTACAACCAGCTGCTGAAGCCCACGCTCAGTGAGATCGAGCTCTTCAGGGTGTTCTCGCTGTCCTCGGAGTTCAAGAACATCACCGTGAGGGAGGTGAGCGGCGGCCGCGGGCAGGGCTGGCGCACCGCCACGGTGCTGGGCAGCTCTGTCCTCGGCACGTGCCTTTCCCTTCACCTGTCTCCCTTACGGCAGGAGGAGAAGTTGGAGTTGCAGAAACTGCTGGAGCGAGTGCCCATCCCCGTGAAGGAGAGCATCGAGGAGCCAAGTGCGAAGGTGGGCCATCTGCTCTGCTTGGTAGCCCTCCTGCTCTGCCAGTGGGGCCTGCACAGTTCCTCTGCTTTCCCTTGGGGCTGGGGACCCGGCCTGGGCCTCGCCGGCGCCGAGCCCTGCCAAGTAGGGCAGCACTGTCCCCCCTCTCCTTTACGCTCTTCTTGCTGCTCTTGACGTGGAGTCGCAGTTGCTCCATGTCTGTAGGTTGAGAGCCGTGGGGATGGTGCCTCTCACTCCCTGGGCTGCTCAGTGATGGCTCCTGCTGGCCGCCTTGCCTTTCTAGATCAACGTGCTTCTCCAAGCCTTCATCTCCCAGCTGAAACTGGAAGGCTTTGCACTGATGGCCGACATGGTGTATGTTACCCAGGTGAGGCAGGGTCCGGGGCCTCTGCGCTCTGTGGGGCTGCAGAGGGAGGTGCAGCACTAGTGAGATGGAAGGAGTGCTAGCTCTGTCCAGACTGACCTGGGGCCGGTGCCTGCGTGGTTCACACTGCTGGACTGCTAAGCCCGGGGACGGGCGAGACTTAAAAGCGCATGCCAGGAGAGCCACTGCTGTGCTTCCAGAGAGGCGCCTTGGCGCTGGCTGCAGGCTCGTGTGAGCTTCGGCCACGGCAGAGGGTTTTATGGTCACCTGTCCCTGTAAGGGGCCATAAGGCAGGAGAGAGGCATGCTGGCAGAGGGGAATCGTCTTTGAGTTGGTGTGGGCACTGCCTGCAAGCCTGAGGGCTGACTGCGCAGCTGGGCCTGCGGCGGTGAAGGCTGACGGGCATGCTTCGCCTTTGCCAGTCGGCAGGCCGGCTGATGCGTGCCATCTTCGAAATTGTCCTGAACCGAGGCTGGGCACAGCTGACAGACAAGACCCTGAACCTCTGCAAGATGATCGACAAGCGCATGTGAGCACCCAGGGAGCTGAGCGCACCGCCGAGTCGGGCCCAAACCCAGGGTGGGGCGGGAGACCCGGAGCGCCGCTCTCCAGCCGCCGAGCCTGAAGTGTGACGTGAGGCTGGGTGGAGGGCCAAGAGGGAAGCCAGGCCTCGGACCCGGCCAGGGAGCTGGGAGGTGGCGGCCAGCGTGGCTCTCTGGCCCCCTTGGCAGAGCTGTGACTGTCTGCGTCTGAGAACTGTGTCTTAGCCAGCGGCGGTAGCGCATGCCTATAATCCTGGTACTGGGAGGCTGAGGCAGGAAGATCACAGGCTCATGGCCAGACGCAGCACCTTTTGAGGCCCTCAGCAACATAGTGAGACCCTGTCTCAAAATAAAAAATAAAATTCGGCTGGGGATAGTATTAGCTCAGAAGTAGAATACCTTTGGGTTCAATCTCCAGTACCTCAAAAAAAGAAAGGAATGACTGTGTCTCACGTGGTTCAGGCTGAAGTGTAGGATGCTTAGGGAAGGCTACAGCAGCTGCCTTCTCCTTCCTGGGTAGGTGGCAATCCATGTGTCCCCTGCGCCAGTTCCGGAAACTCCCCGAGGAGGTGGTGAAGAAGATTGAGAAGAAGAACTTCCCCTTTGAACGCCTGTATGACCTCAATCACAACGAGATAGGTGTGTGGGCGCCCTGCTTCCTGGCTTGCGTGCAGAGCCCGCATCCATTTCTCACCCCGCAGGCAGGCTCACTCCTGGTCTCAGGACCTTGAATCCGCTGGGCTGCGCTGAGCCTAAGGAGCCCTGCTCGCTGGCGTGGGATCTGCCCTTTCCCAGTGGCCCCAGGCCCGGTGTGCGGAGCCCGGCCGTCAGCCCGCGCGCTGTTTGCTTGCAGGGGAGCTCATTCGCATGCCGAAGATGGGCAAGACCATCCACAAATACGTGCACCTGTTCCCCAAGTTGGAGCTGTCGGTGCACCTGCAGCCTATCACGCGCTCCACCCTCAAGGTGGAGCTGACCATCACCCCGGATTTCCAGTGGGATGAAAAGGCAAGGCTGTGGGCAGAGGAGCCGCGGGGGGCGCCGGCCCGGCGCTCGCTCACCCCGCCCCTTGCTCCGGCAGGTCCACGGCTCCTCGGAGGCCTTCTGGGTTCTGGTGGAGGACGTGGACAGCGAGGTGATTCTGCACCACGAGTACTTCCTGCTCAAGGCCAAGTACGCCCAGGACGAGCACCTCATCACGTTCTTTGTGCCCGTCTTTGAGCCGTTGCCCCCTCAGTACTTCATCCGAGTGGTGTCCGACCGCTGGCTCTGTGAGTGTCTCCTCCCCGGGCCTAGGAGCAGGCCTGCCCAGCGCAGGAGAAGGGCTGTGGCCCTTTGTGCCGATGCGCGATGGGAGAGTGGCACACCGCGCCCGGGCTGCTGGTGTGGTGAGGTCTGGGCTCCTTACAGAGCGCTTCTGCCCTTTCTCTTCCTTTTCTGGCAGCTTGTGAGACGCAGCTGCCTGTCTCTTTTCGGCACCTCATCCTACCAGAGAAGTACCCGCCCCCCACTGAACTGCTGGACCTGCAGCCCTTGCCCGTATCTGCGCTGAGAAACAGTGCCTTTGAGAGTCTTTACCAAGATAAATTTCCTTTCTTCAATCCCATCCAGACCCAAGGTGCGTGTGTGTCTGAGGCGTCTCGGCTGCTGGTTGTGGTGACCTGGAGACGGGCAGTAGGCGACAGGCAGGCAGGGCGCTCAGGTGCCGGTGGACTCAGAGCCCCGGGCTGCTGCCTCAGCCTGAGCTGGAGGAAGACCTGCCCGCTGTCACGACGGCTTTGCTCACACGCAGGCCCGTGTTCTCCTCGCGGTCCTCCACCAGTGCTCATAGGGCCTATGGAGATAACACAGCAGCCAGTGCTTCATTGAGTATGAGGAAAAGGCCTTTGAGAGGTGCCCGGTTGAACCAGCTAGTAAACAGCAGAATTGGGATTTTAACCCCCTCCATTTTTTATGATACCGGGGATTGAACTCAAAGCCATTCTGCTTCCTAGCAACACCCCCAGCCCTTTTTATTTTTTTGTAAGTTGCTGAGGCTGGTCTCAAACCTGTGATCCTCCTGTCTCAGCCTCCCAAGGACTGGGATTACAGGCATGCATCATTGCACCTGGCTCAACCCAGTCTTGATTACAGGGTATGGACTTTGTTGTTGTTATTGTTGTTCTGAATGTGAGCTCAGGGACAGTCTGCCCCCGTGGTACACCCTCAGCCCAGTTTGATTACCATTCTGAAACAGTTTTACCAGGTTGTTGAGAGACTCACTACTTGCTGAGGCTGGTCTCAAACCTGTGGTCCTCCTGTCTCAGCCTCCCAGGGACTGGGGTTACAGGCCTGTACCACCAGACCTGGCGCAAGCCAGTCCTGCTTCCAGATGTGGACTCCGGCCTTCCACATGGGGCTGTTTCTAGCCAGCACAGGGGAGCGCTGAGGGGCAGAGGTGTCCTGCTCCCTTCTGCTGGGCGCCTCTTCCCTGCGAAACAGAGAAGGCTGCTTGGGCTCTTGTTCCGTGTGGCTGTCACACGGGTCTGCAGGAGCCCTGCACTGGTCCTTCTTCCCTGATTGTGGAGGAGAAGTGAGGCGCATGCCCATGAGCCCAGAGCTTGGGAGGCTGAGGCAGGAGGACCACAAGTTTGAGGACATCCTCAGCCCCTTGGTGAGGCCCTCCACAACCTAGACCCTTCTTCAAAATGAAAATTAAGTAGGGCTGAGGGTGTATCTCGGAGGTAGAACGCCCCAGGCTCCGTCCCCAGTACCCCCACAGGAGGCCAGTGACTGCTGGGAGCCTTGCTGTCAGGCGGGCGGGCGGCGGCCGCAGCCTGGCTCCTCCCACCCTCATGCCACGCTGCTCTTGGTCCCCAGTGTTTAACACCGTGTACAACAGTGACGACAACGTGTTTGTGGGGGCCCCCACGGGCAGCGGGAAGACCATCTGCGCGGAGTTCGCCATCCTGCGGATGCTGCTGCAGAGCTCAGAGGGGCGCTGTGTCTACGTCACCCCCATGGAGGCGCTGGCGGAGCAGGTGTGGCGGCCGCGCCGCGGCTTCCTGGAACCATTTTACCTGTGATTGTTTCCTGAAGAAAAGCTTCCCTGTTGCTTAAAGGCTGGTGTGAGATTAGAAAGTATCCTGAGCTGTGTAGTCTCCACTACTCGGGAGACTGAGGCAAGGGGATGGTTTGAGGCCAGTCTGTGCAACATGATTCCATCTCAAAAGAGAAAGACGGAGGCCGGGCGTGGTGCGCACCCTGTCATCCCAGCGTTCGGGAGGCGGAGGCCGGGAATCGCAGTTGCGGACAGCCTCAGCTAGTTAGCGAGGCCCTTCGCAACTCAGTGAGACCCCGTTTCAAAAAATGAAAAGGCTAAAAAAAATAGGGCTGGAGGTGTGGCTCGGCGGTGCAGTGCCCCTGGGTTCCATCCCCAGTACCTCAAAAAAAAAAAAAAAAAAAAAAAGGCCAGTTTGGTGGTGTATGCTGTCATCCCAGTACTCGGAAGGCTGAGATGGGATCGCAGGTTCAGGGCCAGCCTCAGCAACCTAAGAAAGACCCAGGTTTCAGGCAACAGTGTTTGAAAGGTGGGGTGTAGCCCAAGGGGTTGAGTGCCCGGGGCACAGTGCCTGGCACCAGAGCAGGCAAGCAGCCTGCGCAGAGGCGTGGCGCCACGGGCACCTGGTGGCTCGCTCTCCTCACTCCTGCCCTCCCGGCCGCAGGTGTACGTGGACTGGCACGACAAATTCCAGGATCGGCTCAATAAGAAGGTGGTGCTGCTGACGGGGGAGACCGGCACGGACCTGAAGCTGCTGGGCAAGGGCAACGTCGTCGTCAGCACCCCCGAGAAGTGGGACACCCTGTCGCGGCGCTGGAAGCAGCGCAAGAACGTGCAGAACATCAGCCTCTTTGTGGTGGATGAGGCCCACCTCATCGGGGGCGAGAGCGGGGTACGGCTGGCGAGGCCGCAGGCTGAGGGCTGCCCCACGCGTGGCCCTGCCGCTGCCGTGGCCAAATGGACACCGGGGACGCTTTGCCGGGCCCCTTGGAAGCAGGGTGGTCGTGTGGCGGGGCTGCTGCAGCAGGGAACCAAGGCGGGAGGGCTCACGTTAGCGGGAGAGTTTGGGCTGTTGTGGGGCGGTTCGGGAGGGGAGCCCAGCCCGGCTGACTGTCGTCCCTTTGCAGCCTGTCTTGGAAGTGATCTGCTCGCGGATGCGCTACATCTCCTCCCAGATCGAGCGGCCCATTCGCATCGTGGCGCTCAGCTCTTCGCTCTCAAACGCCAAGGACGTGGCTCACTGGCTGGGCTGCAGCGCCACCTCCACCTTCAACTTCCACCCCAACGTGCGCCCGGTGCCTTTGGAGCTGCACATCCAGGTAG
Organism: Muscardinus avellanarius; assembly: GCF_963383645.1. NCBI lineage: Eukaryota > Metazoa > Chordata > Mammalia > Rodentia > Gliridae > Muscardinus > Muscardinus avellanarius. The sequence goes on along the minus strand of NC_137801.1, from coordinate 88,794,215 downwards.
GACCGCGCCCGCCCTCGGGCTCGCCCTGGCTCCTGGTGCCCGAGTCACGTGACCTCGCGACTTTCTGCCTGTCTCCAGGGCTTCAACATCAGCCACACGCAGACTCGCCTGCTCTCCATGGCCAAGCCCGTGTACCACGCCATCACCAAGCACTCTCCCAAGAAGCCTGTAATTGTTTTCGTCCCGTCTCGGAAGCAGACCCGCCTCACCGCGATTGACATCCTCACCACCTGCGCCGCAGACATCCAGCGGCAGAGGTGGGCGGGGCCGCCAAGTGGGTAGGCTGGGCCGGGGGAGCGCGGCCCCTGAGCCGAGCGGGTGCTCTCCTGCCAGGTTCCTGCACTGCACGGAGAAGGACCTGATCCCGTACCTGGAGAAGCTGAGCGACAGCACGCTCAAGGAGACGCTGCTCAACGGCGTGGGTTACCTGCACGAGGGGCTCAGCCCCCTGGAGCGGCGCCTGGTGGAGCAGCTCTTCAGCTCAGGTAGAAGCTCCTGGCAGACCGCCACACGGCCGCTGCTGGACTCCAGGGCCGGTGGTGGCTCTCTGTGGACGTCACATTTGATCCCTGAGACCCGTGGAATGTTAGCGGAGAGGGTTTTCCCTGCTTGCTAGATGACAGAACTGGCCGGCATGTGAGCTGTGCTGCTCAGGGCCTGGTGTCCTGGGCCCAAGACTGCTCTGCACGGATTCTGGATGCTTCCTGGTGGCTAGGACTTGCGTTTGTGTGATGGGAGCATTCTACCTCTGAGCTGCACCCCCACCCTGTTTATTTTTTATGTTAAAACAGGGTCTCAATAAGTGTCTTAGGGCCTCTCTCGATTGCTGAGGCTGGTCTCGAACCTGTGAGCCTCCTGTCTCAGCTTTCCAAGTCCTGGGATCACAGGTGTACTCCACCGAGCCCAGCTGGTTAGGTCAGACAGATATAAGACCAGACTTCTGGCTCTCCCGGGAGGTCTGGTGTGGCCGTGGCATTTTATGCAGTGCAACCATTTTGACACTGCCTTGAGCATCAGTAGAGCTGCTCCACCCAGATGGCCTGGCTGAGGGCCTGGCCCTGCCTGAGGCAGTGTCAGCCGCTCCCACGAGGGGGCCGGTCGTCAGGCCCTGGTGCCCCCCTGGCTTTCCCTGGGCTGTGATCGCCACCCTGCCAGGATCGCCTTGCTTCACTAAGACAGTCCCAGCTGAGGCTCCTGCAGCACAGCTGACCTTGCCCTGCCGTTGCTCCCGGCGTCCCCTCGGCCTCCCCTGTCCCCACGAGCGCCGTGCCTGCCCTCCCTCAGTCTGCCCTCCCCTCTGCCACCCAGGGGCCATCCAGGTGGTGGTGGCTTCTCGGAGTCTCTGCTGGGGCATGAACGTGGCCGCCCACCTGGTCATCATCATGGACACCCAGTACTACAACGGCAAGATCCACGCGTGAGTATAGTCGGAGCTGTGCGCTACCACAGCTGCCCTCCTAAGAGGGGCGGAAGTCTGCAGTATCAAAGTAGGGAGACTGGCGAGCAGCTAGGGCTCCGCCATGGCCGGGGGCTTGAGAGTGGAGGGCACGCTTACGATCCCTGCGCATGGAGGCTGACACAGGAGGATCGCGCAGGTTCAAAGCCAGCCTCAGCTACTTAGGCTCTCAGCAACTTAGTGAGACCCAGTTTCCAAATAAAATATAAAATAGGTCTGGGAGTGTAGCCTGGAGGTAGAAAGCCTCTGGGTTCCACCCCCAGTACCACCAAAAAAAATAATACATTTCAGAAAAAATCTGAATAGCTGCATTTTCCCCCCAAGTGCTAATTACTTTGAAATGAAACTTTTTGTGTATGTGGTATTGGGGATGGAACCCAGGGGCATTCTACCTCCAAGCTACCTCCCTCTCCCGGCCCATTTTTGTGTGTGTGTGTGTGTGGTACTGGAGGTGGAACACAGAGGCTTTCTACCTCCAGGCTGTATTCCCAGACCTGTTTTATATTTTATTTGGAAACAGGGTCTCACTAAGTTACTGAGAGCCTCGCTAAGTAGCTGAGGCTGGCTTCAATCCATTGTGATCCTCCTGTCTCAGCCTCCCAAGCACAGGGATTACAAATGTGCCAACACGCCTGGCTTTTTTTTTTTTTTGAAACAGGGTCTCACTAAGTTGCAGAGGGCCTTACTAAGTATTTAGTTGAGGCTGGCCATGAACCCAGATCCTCCTGTCTTAGCCTCCCAAGTACTGGGATTACAAGCGTGCACCACTATGCCCAGCTGAAATGAATTTTATTTTATGGGTGGCTTTTTGTTTTGTGGTACTGGGATTGAACTCGGGCATTCTATGTCTGAGATACATCCCATCCCTATTTTATTTTTTATTTTGAAACAAGGTCTCATTAAGTTGCTGAGGCTGTTCTCGAACCTGCAATTCTCCTGTCTCAGCCTCCAACTACAGAGATTACAGTTGTGCCCCACCATGGCTCATGAGTTTATTTTTAATGTCTAAACCTGCTGCTTTGTTGGTTTAAGTTAGTTGACTCGGTAGCGTGTAAAGTGTATAGCTCTTAATATTGGGAAAGTTGATTCACACATTTGTCTGGAGAGGGATTTGTAGCTTTGGTTCGAGGACCTTGAGCAGCCCATTCATGACTTACTTGCGAGCGAATGTGCCAGTTAGTGAGCAAGCCGACCTGCTGAGCTCGCAAGGCCACGCAGGACCGCGCGATTTGGCCTTTCTGTTCCCCTCTGATGCGGACGGCAGCAGGCCCCCTGAGCTGGCCCGTCCCTACAACCCTCCCTTCTCACCTTCCTCTGCCTCAGCTACGTGGACTACCCCATCTACGACGTGCTCCAGATGGTGGGCCACGCCAACCGCCCTCTGCAGGACGACGAGGGCCGCTGCGTCATCATGTGTCAGGGCTCCAAAAAGGTCAGTCCGGGCTCCTGCCACTCCGTTGGGACCCTGGGCCTCGGCATCCAGACTCCTTATCACTGCCTCCCCTCCCTGCCCCGCCCCACAGGACTTCTTCAAAAAGTTCTTGTATGAGCCCTTGCCAGTGGAGTCTCACCTGGACCACTGTATGCACGACCACTTCAACGCTGAGATTGTCACCAAGACCATCGAGAACAAGCAGGATGCCGTGGACTACCTCACCTGGACCTTTCTGTACCGCCGGATGACACAGAACCCCAATTACTACAACCTGCAGGGTCAGTGGGCGCGGGAGCGCCCTGGCTCTGGCACCCCCCAGCCCTCGCGGGCGCCGTGCTAAGCTCGCGTCCTCTACCTCCGCAGGCATCTCCCATCGCCACCTGTCCGACCACCTGTCGGAGCTGGTGGAGCAGACCCTGAGCGACCTGGAGCAGTCCAAGTGCATCAGCATCGAGGACGAGATGGACGTGGCGCCGCTGAACCTGGGCATGATCGCTGCCTACTACTACATCAACTACACCACCATCGGTGAGCCCGGGCCGCCTCGCGGGAGCGCAGGGCCGTGCTGGCGGTTACCTCTTCTTCCCTGGACTATTTGTGTGCGCGGTACTGAGGATTGAGCTCAAAGGCACTTTACCTCCAAGCCACACCCCCAGCTCCATTTTATTTTATTTGGAAACAGGGTCTCACTAAGTTGCCAAGTCTGGCTTTGAACCTACGATTCTCCCGTCTCAGCCTTTCAAGTGCTGGAAATACACGGGCGCCACCACGCCGGGTCTTCTCCCTGTTCTTTACCTACTTCTGGACCCTCTCACGGTTTCCATTTTCTGCAGAGCTCTTCAGCATGTCCCTGAATGCCAAGACCAAGGTGCGGGGCCTCATCGAGATCATCTCCAACGCGGCAGAATACGAGAACATTCCCATCCGGCACCATGAAGACAACCTCCTGCGGCAGGCGAGGCGTGGCCCCGCCCCTTCCCCCTTGGGCCCTGGGTCTACCTGCCCACAGCCTCCCGCCCCGCCCCTCGTGGCCTGGCCCCAGGGCACCCGGGCCCGAGTTGGTCTCAGACGGTGTGTTCCTTCACTTCGCAGCTGGCACAGAAGGTCCCCCACAAGCTGAACAACCCCAAGTTCAACGACCCGCACGTGAAGACCAACCTGCTCCTGCAGGCTCACCTGTCCCGCATGCAGCTGAGCGCCGAGCTGCAGTCGGACACCGAGGAGATACTCAGTAAGGTGCGCGGGCGTGGCCGGGAGCGCGCGGCCGCCGCGGCCGGGAGGGCTCGCCGGTCAGGAAGGCTCGGTCCCACCCGCCTGCCCTTGCCGCCCGCTTTAGGCGATCCGGCTCATTCAGGCCTGTGTGGACGTGCTCTCTAGCAATGGGTGGCTCAGCCCTGCCCTGGCAGCCATGGAATTGGCCCAGATGGTCACCCAGGCCATGTGGTCCAAAGACTCGTACCTGAAGCAGCTGCCGCACTTCACCTCAGAGCACATCAAACGCTGCACAGACAAGGTGAGTGGTGCCTCCTGACCTAACCGCTGGGCTGGGCTGGGCTGTGAAGGCAGGGCTCGGCCGGGATGCTTCCAGCTTCTGTTCCTCACTCTTAAGGGGCCCCGGGGGGCTGGCTGTGTAGACAGTCTAGCAGCATGAAGAGGGTCAGCGGGCTCTGCGGGTGGTGTGGGCGGGGCCCAGGAGCTGGCTGTGTAGATGGTCTGGCAGTGCGGTTTGGGGTCAGGGGGCTCTGCATGTAGTTGGGGGGGGCGTGCTGGAGCTGGCTGTGTAGATGCACGTGGGGGGGGGTGGCTGTGTAGATGGTCTGGTAGTGCGAGGGGTCAGCGGGCTCTCCACGCTGGGGCTGGCTGTGCAGACGGTCTGGCATGCAAGGGGCTCATGCTCTCCCTGCCCTCCCACCCACCGCAGGGAGTGGAGAGCGTATTTGACATCATGGAGATGGAGGACGAGGAACGGAACGCGTTGCTCCAGCTGACCGACAGCCAGATCGCGGATGTGGCCCGCTTCTGCAACCGCTACCCCAACATCGAGTTGTCTTACGAGGTGGTGGACAAGGACAGCATCCGCAGGTGAGCCGTGAGCGCCCGGGCCCCGGAGGCACAGCGCAGCCAGCCCAGAGCCCGCCACGCCGCTCACGCCGCCTTGCTCTCCCACAGCGGCGGGCCGGTGGTGGTGCTGGTGCAGCTGGAGCGCGAGGAGGAAGTCACGGGCCCCGTCATCGCCCCACTCTTCCCTCAGGTGCGTGCTGGGTCGAGGCCTGGGCTGTCTTGGGTAGGGGTCCGTTGCCCATGGAGGGAGGGATAATGGAGTCACGAGGCTGAGAGTAGATCTGGGGCCGTGGTTTCTGGATGACTGGTCCTCATCGGCCCGTCGGGGGAGCCTCACAGTCTGTGACAAGTGGCTCCGGGATGCTCTGGCTTCTGCTGAGTCTCCTCTCTGCTTTGTCAAGCCTTAGGTGCTGCTGCTTCGATTCCATTTGTTTTGCCCCAAGAAAACCTGATCCTCTGTACATGGAGAGTAATCGGGTTAGCAGCAGAAGCCAGACACTGCCATGTTGAGGCCTGCAGACTGGCTGTCAGCAGCCTCAGGAGCGCGCCTTCATGCGTGGAGGCCAGCAGGGCGCACTTAAGATGCTTCTCATCCAGCGTGCCCGCCTTCTGTTTAAGGGCCTGCCGGGCCCCGGTACTAGAGCGCTACTAGTAGGATCTGAATGTTTCAGATCTTGAAAAGGTGGGAAAGTATCTTGGGATAAGGAAGGTAGACCTGGGTGTGTGAGAGGCTGAGACAGGAGGGTCACAGGTTTAAGAACAGCCTCAGCAACCTAGTGAGGGACTCAGTAACCTAGTGAGACCGTTTCAGAATAAATAAAATAGGCCTGGGGTGTAGCTCAGCAGTCGAATGCCCCTGGGTTCAGTCCCCAAAAAACAACATTGGAATTCTTGGCTTCTGGTTGCTGCAGAAACGTGAAGAAGGCTGGTGGGTAGTGATTGGAGACGCCAAGTCCAATAGCCTCATCTCCATCAAGAGGCTGACCCTGCAGCAGAAGGCCAAGGTGAGTGGCCTGTCATCCCCGGTCTGTCCCAAGGTGAGCGGGTACGTTCCCGGCTCTGTGCCATCCTGACTCCTGCCTGCTCTCTAGGTGAAACTGGACTTTGTGGCTCCAGCCACTGGGGCCCACAACTATACCCTGTACTTCATGAGTGACGCTTACATGGGGTGTGACCAGGAGTACAAGTTCAGCGTGGACGTGAAGGAAGCTGAGACGGACAGCGACTCCGACTGAGCCCCGAGGCGCTCACCTCGCGTGGAGGCGTGGGCATGGTGCGCTGGGCCCCACTCCTGCACCATCCCAGCCACCCCACCTCGTTGCTTTCCCCGTAGCCACCTGTAGCGCAACTCTGGTCCAGCGCCAGCCTGCGCTGTCGAGTGGACACATGTACAGCACTTCTAGGCATGCCATTGGTAGGTTCTGAGTAGACTTTCTAATAAATAATAACTTGGAGAAGCCAGGTGTCCTTAGAGTGATTCCAGGCTCCATGTTTCTTTGCAGCTGGGCGCGGTGGCACACACCTCTTATCTTAGCAACTAGAAGGCTGAGGCCAAATGATACAAGTGTCAGACCAGCCTGGGCAACGTAGGGAGAACCTATCTCAAGATAAAACAAAAGGGCTGGGGGTGTAGCATGGAAGTAGAGCACCCTACTCTGGTTTAATCCCTAATACTAGGGGGAAAAAATAGTTCTGAAGAGCATTGTTCTTAGATCAGCAATTTTCAGCCAGTCTTAGCCGGGCGTGGTGACAAGCACACTTGTAATCCCAGCACTTGGGAGGCTGAGACAGGAGGATCGCACGTTCGAGGCCAGCCTCAGCTACTTAGTGAGGCCCTCTGCAACTTAGACCCTCTTTCAAAATAAAAATAAATAGGGCCAGTGGTGTTGCTCGGAGGTAAAATGTCCCTGGATTCAATCCTCAGTGCCATATACCCAAAAGCTTGGTTATGTCAGTATTTACTTTTGTGGCTGTGGCACTGGGAACTGGACTCGGTATTCTACCTCGGTGCTACACCCCCAGCCCTTCTACTTTTTTTTTTTTTTTTTTTTTTTTGTGGTACTTGGGGTGAGACCCAAGGGTGTTTTTTTTTTAACCTCCGGGCTACACTCCCAGATCACACTTTTATTTGGAAACAGGGCTCACTAAGTTGCTGAGAGCCTCACTAAGTAGCTGAGGCTGGCTTCGAACCTGCGCGATCCTCCTGTCTCAGCCTCCCAAGCGTGGGGATTACGAGCGTGGCCACCACGCCTGGCTCCTTTTTCTTACTTTGAAACAGGGTCTTAGTAGGCTACTCACAGCCTCACTATGTTGCCGAGGCTGGCTTCAAACCTGTGATCTGTCTCAGTCTCCCAAGTACTGGGATTATAGGAGTGCGTTAACACACCCAGCTGTTAAATCTTTTCCGGAAAAACAATTTCCAAAATAAAATCTTTTCCGGAAAAACAATTTCCAAAATAAAAGTCCAGCCGGGCGTGGTGGGCACGCTTGTCATCCCCGCGCTGGGGAGGCGGAGACAGGAGGATCGCGCAGGCTCGAAGCTAGCCTCAGCTACTGAGTGAGGCTCTCAGCAACTTAGACCCCGTTTCCAAATAAAATATAAAAAAGGGTCTGGGAGTATAGCCCGGAGGTAGAAAGCCTCTGGGTTCCACCCCCAGTGCCACCAAAAAAAAAAAAATTTAAGAGACCCTGTTTCCAGATTTAAAAAGTAAAAGTGGGTCTGGGTGTGTAGCCGAAGGTAGAAAGGTTTCCAGGAACCCCAGTACCACCAAAAAAAGAAAAAAGTCCAGGCATAAAAGTAGCATGATGTAGTTTGGTTCAGGTCTGGTTTAGAAGCCGGCTGGATTCTGTGGCTGCTCCTACGTTCAGTCTGTCGTGTGTGGTTTGGGTTATGGTGAGTCGACCACTTTATTGGTGGTACTGGGGTTCCTGGAAGCCCTTCTACCCCTGGGCTACACTCCCAGACCTATTTTATACTTATTTGGAAACAGGGTCACAGCTGGCTTCGCACCTGCGCGATCCTCCTGTCTCTGTCTCCCAAGCGCGGGGATTAAAAGTGTGCGCCACCACGCCCGGCGTGAGGAAGCCTTTTTGGCGGGTGGCTCCGGCTTTTCTTTGATGCTACATCAATTCCGCATGTTGCAGTGTGGGATTTTCTCCGTGGTCCTGGGGATGGAACCCAGGACATTCTGCCTGAGCTCCCCCAGCCCATTTCGTTTGAAACAGGCTTGCTAGATTGCTGAGTGCTTCCAACCCGCACGGTCCTCCTGTCTCAGCCTTCCAAGTCTTAGGATCGCAAGCATGCACCATCATGCCTAGCTCCCAGCTCCTGTGTTCTACTTATTTTCAAACAGGCCCGCAAGCTATTGTCTCCCAGATGTTTTCTGCCTCCAAGAACCAGTTGCAGCTCTACTGGGAATATAAGGCTGTGGCCAGTGATTACTCTTCCTTCTGGAGCTCATGTCCTTCCCACTCACTCGTACCCCCTAGCTGCTATTATGAGCTAATGGTGCAGGAGGCATGAGAGCGTGTCCTATTCTGAACAAACCCACATAAAGAATTCCTTTAATGCTGGGTGTGGTGGCACACGCTTGTAATCCCAGCATTCAGGAGGCTGAGACAGGAGGATTGGGGTTCCAGGACAGCCTCAGCTATTTAGCAAGGCCCCTCACAACTCAGTGAGACCCTGTTTCAAAAATAAAACACTAAAAAATAGGGCTGGGGGTGTAGCTCAGAGGTAGAATGTCCCTGGGTTCCATCTCTGGTATCACACACAAAGAGTTCCTTTAACATTGAATTGTTAAAAGCAAGAGTTTATTTACTTAAAAGTTGCAAAGGCAGGTCCTCTTTCAGACAATTGAAGATGGAATTCACTTTTTGGGGGTTGAACCCAGGGGCATTCTACCTCCAAGCTATACCTCCAGCCCTATTTACTTTTCTTGAAGCAGGGTCTCACTAGGTTGGTGTTACTTTTTTTCCCCCCTCTTTGTGGTACTGGGGATGGAACCCAGGGACATTCTACTTCTGAGCTACATTTCCAGCCTTATTTTTCCTCTATTTTGAAACCAGTCTCACTAAGTTGTGGAGGGCCTAAGTAGCTAAAGCTGGCCGCGAACCTACGATCTTCCTGTCTCAGCCTCCCAAGTACTGGGATTACATGTGTGCGCCACCACGCCCAGCTTCCAAGACAGAATTCTAAAGACCTCAATGTTTTTATGAACTAGGACTTTGGATTCAGAAGGGTTATTTCTATAAAGTTTATAATTTCAGAAAGGCCTGGGACACAACCCCTCCTATACACACACACAGGTTTATAAACACTATGCTCACCCCCCCCCCCAATAACACAGTGCCCCTAAAGGAAGCAAGTGGGTGGCATAAGTAAACATGCTGATGTTCTGTGGCTCTTTACCAAGGCGCTTGTGTCAAAGGGAGAAGAAATTCTGTGGCTCCACTCTTCTTAACAGCAGCAAGCCAAGAAAAACGAAGGGGAAGGATGCTTCGTCAGGTCCCCTCAAGGACCGCCAGTCTTTTAGGGTGTTTTCTGGGGAGCCATGACTCTGCGGCTCAGAGGCCTTCAGGCCGCTGATACTTCCAGAAAGCCACCTCCCCATCGTCGCTGCAGGAGGCCAGGAGCCCTGGCTCCTTGGGGTTCCAGGCCACGCAGTTGACATCCTGGGAGTGGGCCTGGTGCAGGTGGGCAGTCAGGGAGAAGGTGGGCTGCTGCGGGTCTGAGCTGGGGTCCTCCTCAAACACTCGGATGGCGTCGTCCCCACAAGCTGTAGCCAGGGCCCCTGTCAGCTGACACCTGGGAGGAGCAGAGGCAGCAGTGGGTGTGCAGGGGGCTCCTGCCTACCCACCCCGGCAGACACAGACTGATGGTTCCCACAGCCCCCGGCCCAGCTCTTCCCAGCCTGTAGCCTTTGCTAGATTCTTAGGGAAGAGCTTTCCTGCGACAGCCGTGAACGCCCCCTCCAAAGTCTCCAAGGTGCATCCACGTAGATTTGAGTGTGTGTGCGTGTTTATCGTGTGGTACTGGAGACTGAAGCCAGGGCACTCTACCACTGAACTATATCCCCAGCCCTTTTTATTTTGAGACAGGTCTCATTGCCAAGGCTGACCTGGAACCTGTGATCATCTCCTGCTGGGGCCTGAGTACTGGGACTGTGGTGTGCTCCTGGGCCTGGCCCCCGCCTCCCTGGTATAATTAGCCTGCAGTTTATAATTAACCTATGTACAGTTCTGGATTGCACTTTTCTTACATGGCATAACAGGTGTCCATGTCTTGAAGTATTTTTTGTTTTGTGGTACTGGACATGCAACCTCTGAGCTACACTCCCAAAGCCCCATTTTATTTTGAAACGGGGTCTCGTTAGGTTGCTGAGTAGCTCTGGTTGCTGAGGCTGTCCTTGAACCTATGATTCTACTGTCTCAGCCTCCCTACTACTGGGATTATAAGCTTGCCCCACCATGCCCGGCTTTAGTTTTTTCTTTTTTTTTTTTTCTTTTTTGCTGTACTGGGGATGGAACCTAGGGGCATTCTACCTCAGAGTTATGCCCCCAGCCTTATTTTTTATTCTTTATTTTGAAACAGGGTGTCACTGAGTTGCAAAGGGCCTAAGTAGCTGAGGCTGTCCTTGAACCTGTGATTCTCCTGTCTCAGCCTCCCAAGTAATGCGATTACAGGTGTGCGCCACCACGCCTAGCCTTAGTTTAACAGTGCTTCAATAAGCTATTTATCATAATTTACCTAAGTCCATTTTTGTTGACTATACACGTCATTCCCAAATGTTTGCTAATGTAAATAAAGCATGGATACACACAAGTTTTTTGTTTTTTCCACCATGATTTAGGATCATTTCCTAGATCGTTTTCAGGGTCAGAATTGCACTCTGGCCTACTCTTATACAATGGTCTGGTTTTTCTTGCCTCCAAAAGGGTAATAGAGTCACTTACCAAACCCTAAGAGCCCCAGGCAGGAATTCATAGGTTCAGTAATAATTCTAGGGTGATCCAACACTGCGTGGCCTCTCACGGCTGCCGCCGCCACACTGAGGTGCATCTCGTCAGGAACCAGCCTGGGTCTAAGTCTGCTCCCTTCTGTAACCCGGGACAGCTAGCTCTACGCCAGCACGGTAGGCAGGCCTGACCTCAAGAAACGAGAGCGGCGGCCCTACTCTCACGTACTGCCAAGGTGACAGAAGGCACACGGGGTCCCGATAGCTCTCAAGTCCCTGCCCCAGGCTGGGGAGAGGGGCGCGGAGGTCTTACCAAGCAACGTCGTAAATGGTCCTGGAGTGGAAGCCGGACAAAGTGCACACACACTTCCAACTGGGGTCAGAACCGCCGCACGCCACTCCTGCACGACAGACTTCTCATCAGCCCGAGATGTGGCGCCGGCCGAGAAGCTGCTCAACCCCCGCCCTCGCCTCCAGCCCTGTCCCCATCCTCCTATCTCCTTCCACACTGGCCAGGCTGGCCCTCTAAGGCAGAATGAGGAGGAGGAAACGTGCCACTGTGGTGAGCCCTATCACGACTTAGCCTGTCCTGGAGGCCGCCCACCAGCTGACCAACGCCTTCATTCCTCCTCAGCCCCTTCTGCCCCACCTGAGCGAAGTCTCCATTCCTCACGTAACCTGGCATTCCCACCGCCAACGCCTTTACTCGTGCCACCGGGCTTTCACTGGGAGTCCCCTTGTTAAAATCGCACGTACCCGTCCAAGTGTGGACACGGTGGGCCTATCTACAAAGTCTCCCGGTTCTCCCAGCACTCTGTCTGGAGCCCTCTCAGGGCCTTGCTACTTTGCAGCCCTTTGCTGTGATACTTGGACGTGTCCCAGCAACTGCAGACTCCAGAGAGCTGTCCTGCTTTCCTTGTAGACCCTCACCTTGCTCATTGCCTGGTATGTACTGACGCCAGATGCGCACGGTACGGTCGTCGCTGCAAGATGCCAGGCGCTGGCCGCTGGGGTCGAAGGCCAAACTCCACACGGTGGACTCGTGGCCCTCCAGGGTGGCACAGCACACCCAGTCGTCCTCCTCTTCTCGGTAGAGCTTCACCGTGTCGTCGTAGCTGGCAGAGGCTAAGAGCTCCAGGAGAAGGAAAGGAAATCCAGCAGTTTCCGGTATGGCCCAGTGAGCACCTGTGGTTCAGAACCTTCCCCTGCCCTGCGGGACAGTCCGCGGGCTGTTGCTATACAGAAACTAATGTTTTACGGCCACAGAGATCCTACTTAAAAAACAAGTTGTGGCTGACGAGAAGAGGAAGGCTGGACACAGGCCTGGCCGGACTCTTACCTCCTGGCTTGGGTGCCAAACCACATGCTTGACATCCTGGGTATGGGAGTTGAGCACGCTAACACATTCATACTCGTCCTCTTCGTCAACTGGGGATGGAAAAAAGGACCAGAACTCTGACCCTGTCGAGGACAGAGAGAGAGGGGTATCTGGGAGCGGCCTCTCCACTCCCCCTGGAGGGACGTCACACACCTTCCCAGACCCACACGCTCTTGTCGCGGCTGCAGGTGGCCAGCAGGTGGCCCGACGGGGCCCATGCCACTGACTTGACCTCGTTTTCGTGGCCCTCGAGAGTGGTTACACACTGCAAAGAGAATGGGAATGACAACGACAGCTGGGACTCGGCCAAAATGCAGAAGCACAATTTCTGTAGTGCAAATGGCGAAGTGGAGCCGGAGCCTCCCGGGCACAGCCCAGCAGGCCCAGGTCGGCTGGGGTCCTTAGCCAGTCCCCGGGAGCAAACAGGCAGCCGCTGTGGCCCCACCGGCCCACTCACCTCAAAGTCATCCTGGCTCTTCCTCCAAATGCAGGTGGTGGCATCGAAGCTGGCAGAGGCGAGGTAATTCCCACAGGGAGACCAGGCCACCTTCCGCACAGTGCGCTGGTGGCCTTCAGAAAGAACAGACTTGCAGACCCAGCTGTCACCTACAGGGAGAGCACAGGCGGGCTCCAGAGCAGGGCCACAAGAACAGCAGACGCCTGCCAGTGCCTCCATGGCAAGCAAGTCAGCTACTGGCCAACAGGCGTTGTCCTCTGAAGGCGGCCTTCGAACACGACTCCGGGCTGGGGCCTGCCCGCGGCGGCCAAGTGCCCCGGGTGGAAGGTAAGCGTCCCGGCGCTGTCCCCGCAGCCGGCCTCCCCCGTCTTTCCCCGCGGCGGCAGCTCGGGTTCCCCAGCAGCCGCGCCTGCCTGCCCGCGCTCTTCCTGCAGCCTGGCAGACCCCTCTCCCTCGGCACTCGCGCTGCGCACGCGGGGCCAGGCCTCACCCTCGGTGCCCCAGATGCGGATCCTCCGGTCCCCGCCGCACGAGGCCAGCAGGGTTCCCGCGGGGTTCCAGGCCAGAAACCAGCAACGCGAGTCCGGGTGCGCGGGGACGCGGCTGAGCAGCACCAGCGAGTCCTTCATGGCGGGGGGAGCAGGTGGGGACTGTCAGGGCACCGACGGCAGTCCCACAGCGCGCGCAGGTCCCCGCGACCCGCCGCCGCGAGCTCGGGCGGCTGCACGACACCGCTTCCGCCCGGCCCGGGTCGCCCTGGGAACTGGAGCGCCCGCGGCTGCGGCCGCGCGGCCTTCTGGGAGTTGTGGTTGCTCACCCCTCGCGCTCAGGGGAAAGCATCGCGAGACGGCCCGGAACTACCAGTCCCGTGAGGCCCTGCGCGGAGCCGGCTGCGCGCGCATCTCGTGACGCATGGGGGCGGGGCTGGCGCCGGGGAGGAGGGGGCCGAGCGAGGAGGAGGAAGCCGGAAGTGCATCGGCCCGGGTCGGTCCGGGCGCTGCGGGCTTGGGGCCTGGGATCGCTCGGCCCCGGGCAGCGGAGAAGCCGGTGACAGGGCGGAGCGGCGCCATCCCAGCTGAGGCCTGCGGCCGGTGAGGGGCAGGGGACGGGACGGAGCGGGAGGCTCTATTTTTCCGCCCGGGTTTCACCCCAAATTGCCGGCCCCAGGTCCCGGCCCCTGGTCCCCGCGGCCCTCCTCTGCAGACCTCGGGGTCCCGGTGCCCCCGAGCTGGTCCCCGCGGCTCCGCCGCCCTCCCCGGGCCCGGACGTCTACCCCGGCCCTCTTTGATGCGGAGTCCCGGGTTCCCGCCCCCCGAGTCCCTGCGGTCCTCCGGCCTCGCTCGGCCCCGTCCCACCCCTGCACCCTCGGCGTCCGCCCTGACAGCCCCGCTCCAGCCGCCCGGCGCTTCGCTCTCTTCCCCGGGACAGGCAGGCGCAGCGCGCCCCGCGAGGTCGGCGGGAACGACAGCGGCCGCAGAGCGACGGCGGGCGGCCCCGGGCATGTATGCCCCCGGAGGCGCAGGGCTGCCGGGCGGGCGCCGGCGGAGGAGTCCGGGGGGCAGCGCCCTGCCCAAGCAGCCGGAGCGGAGCCTGGCCTCGGCGCTGCCCGGCGCGCTGTCCATCACGGCGCTGTGCACGGCCCTCGCTGAGCCTGCCTGGCTGCACATCCATGGAGGCACCTGTTCCCGCCAGGAGCTGGGCGTCTCGGACGTGCTGGGCTACGTGCACCCCGACCTGCTGAAAGGTGAGGCGCGGCCGGCCTGCCCTTGGGCCGGGGGGAATGCGGGGCCGGCCGAGGCGAAGATAACCCGGGACAGGTTTAGCCCCTGGCTGAATGCAGCAGCCCATTCCTGCCGGGTGTTCATGCCCACCAGGTGGCTCTGTTCGGGTCCGGCCTCTCATTAATTCTAATGTTATCAGCTAAGCTCTTACTCCTCACCACCGTGCTAATCCGGACTGCTGCTATTCTAGTGTTCTGCTGGTGCAGGGGCGCTGTGTGTGGAGAAAACGCCAAGTATCGCACTAGGAGTATTCAAGTAGCTAAGGAGCCGAGGAGAGAAAGGGAAGCTGCTTCGGGGCAGCCTGACAGATGGAGAAGAGAGAGCTGTGTTTCTTTTTATTTACTTATTTATTTATTTACTTATTTCAGGACTGGGGACTGAACCCAGGGGCATTCTACCTTCAAGCCACACCCCAAACCCTATTATTCTTAATTAATTAATTAATTTATTCATTTGTTTATTTTTGCGGTATGGAGGATGGAACCCAGGGGCATTCTACCTCTGAGCTACACCCCCAGCCCTATTTTTTATTCATTATGTTGAAACAGGGTCTCACTGAGTTGCGGATGGGCTCACTAAGTAGCTGAGGCTGTCCGCGAAGTAGCTGAGGCTGTCCGCGAACTTGCTATCTCAGCCTCCCAAGTACTGGGATTACAAGCGTTCACCATCATGCTCGCTTATTTTATTTTACTGTAATATTAGGGATTGAACAGAAGGGGCATTCTACCTCTGAGCTACACCCCCAGCCCTATTTTATTTTTTATTTGGAAATAGTGTCTCGTGGTATTTCAAGGACTTCCCTAAATTGCTGAGGCTGGCCTTGAACCTGTGATTCCCCTGTCTCAGCCTCCCAAGTACTGGGATTACAGACGTGTGCCACCACCATGCCAGGCTAAAAAGGAATTCTTTTCTTTTTTCTTTTTTTTTTTTTCTTTTTTTCGGTACTGGGGATTGAACCCAGGGGCATTTTACTTCCAAACTACACCCCAACTCTATTTTTTTTTATTCTTTACTTTGAAACAGGGTCTCACTGGGTTGCAAAGGGCCTCACTAAGTAGCTGAGGCTGTCCGCAAACTGCAATCCTCCTGTCTCAGCCTCCCGAATTCTGGGATTACAAGCGTGCACCACCACGCCTAGCTTAAAAAGGATCTTGATATGACTAGACATTTTTTTTAGTACTGGGGGTGAAATCCAGGGTGTTCACCTCTGAGCTGTACTCCCAGCCCTTTTTATTTTGAGATAGGGTCTGGCTAAATTGCTCAGGCTAGCCTCGAACTTGTGATTGTTCTTCCTCTGCCTCCTAAGTCTCTGGGATTCAGGTGCGTGCCACCGTCCAGCAATATGACTGGTTTTTAAAAGCCATTCTAGTGTCTATGGTAGTTGAACTTTTATTACGTTTTAGGTCACTAGCAGTCAGTTCCATTGGCACCTGCAGCAGAGCAGCTGGAACTCGGCTTCGGAACCATCAGAAGTGTACATGGCTGAGACAGAGCTGCTTTGTTCATGATCCCACTTCACCGTCAAGTAGGCAGAAGGAAGTGGCTGTTCTCTTTCCGAGGTGGAGCAGGGGTAGAGCCTGCTTGAGGGTCTGTCCCAGGGAGCACGTTCACTCCTCCTGACCCGTCCTGTCTCCAGTAGTGAGCATAAAGGTTGTGTAGTGTGAGAACAGGACTGCACCACCCAGCTGTTGTTGTTTGTTTGTGTGTATTTGCGTGTGTATGTGTGTGCGTGTGCATGCGGTACTAGGGGTGGAACCCAGGGGCACTGTACATTGGAGCTACACCCCCAGCCTGATTTTTTTATTCTTTATTTTGAAACAGGGTCTCACTAGGTTGATGAGAGTCTCACAACTAGTTGAGGCTGTCCTCAAACCCGTGATCCTTCTGTCTCAGCCTCCCAAGTACTGGGATTATAAGCGTGCACCACTACACCCAGCTGCACCACCTGGCTTTTAACCTACAGATGGTCACTGGACCCCATACAACTCTTACTAGCAGCAGAGTTCATCGCCCAGTCTTTTGAGTCATTCTGGAGGTCTTCCTGTGTACACCGTGCTGCTGTGGCCACCAAGCAGCCAGACAGCCCTTCTAATGGCACGTGTGCATTTTGCTCTGTGAAGGAGCCAGGCCCTGGAACTTGGTAGCACGATCTGAATTCCCCTCTGTGTTTCAATCCTAGACCACTTCTGCAGTCTAGGCTGTAAGGTCTCATCTTAGGGCCTACCTTGTCTTTCTCTGTGCATTCTCTTAACGTTTTACTTCTGGAGTTTAGAGGCTTTCCAGTGATTTACGAGAATAGGATGAGGACTTCTAGTTCATTTCCAGATTTTATCCTGATAGAGAAAATGGTATTTACTCTTTCTAAGAAATCAATCAGACCAGACAAATGTTGTGGTACATGCCTACAATCCCAGTCCTGGGGAGGCTGAGACAGGAGGATCGTAGATTCATAGCCAGCCCCGGCAACTTAGGGAGGCCCTTCACAACTTATTGAGACTGTGTTTCAAAATAAAGAATAAGCCGGGCATGGTGGCGCACGCTTGTCATCCCCGCGCTTGGGAGGCTGAGACAGGAGGATCGTGCAGGTTCGAAGCCAGCCTCAGCTACTTAGTGAGACCCTGTTTCCAAATAAAATATAAAATAGGTCTGGGAGTGTAGCCTGGAGGTAGAAGGCCCCTGGCTTCCATCCTCAGTACCACCAAAAAAGCAAACAAACAAAAAAAAAGAATAAAAATTAGGGCTGGGGTGTAGCTCAGAGGTAGAAGGCCCTGAAGTTCTAGTACCACAAAAAATAATAATAAAAAATGAATCGCTCAATCCAACCCGAGCATGGTGATGCACACCTTTAATCCCAGCATATGGGAGGCTGAGACAGGAGAATCACAGGTTCATGGCCAGCCTCAGAAACTCAGACCATGTTTTACAATAAAAAATAATTAAAAAAAAAAGAGCTGGGGATATGGCCCAGTGGTAGAATGTTCCTGAGTTCAATTCCCAGTACCTCCACAAAGCGGGGAAGAGAGAGAGAAGGAGGGTGGGAGGGAGGGAGGGAGGGAGGAAGGGAAGAAGGAAGGGCCAGATTTTTTTTTCTAAGGCCTATTGCCTTAATCTTTTTTTTTTTTGTTGTTCTTTTTTCTTTTTTTCTTTTTTTTTTTGTGGTACTGGGGATGGAACCCAGGGGCATTCTACTTCTGAGCTACACCTCAGCCCTATTTTTAATTTTTATTTATTTATTTTGTGGTATTAGGGGTGGAACCCAGAGGCTTTCTACCTCCAGGCTATTTTATATTTTATTTGGAAATAGGGTCCACTAAGTTCCTGAGAGCCTCACTAAGTAGCTGAGGCTGGCTTCGGACCTGTGCGATCCTCCTGTCTCAGCCTCCCAAGCACAAAGATTATAAGCGTGCACCACCATGCCCGGCTTCATTTATTTATTTATTTATTTATTTATTTATTTATTTATTTATTGGGTCTGGGGATGGAACCCAGGGGCATTCGACCTCCGAGCTACACCCCCTGCCTTGTTTTGTGTTCTTTGTTTTCAAACAGGCTCTCACTGAGTTGCAGAGGCCTCACTAAGTAGCTGAGGCTGTCCACAAACTGCGATCCTCTGGTCTCCACCTCCCAAATGCTGGGATCACAAGCGTGCCCACCACGCCCGGCGTATTCTTTATTCTGAAATACAGTCTCACTAAGTACCTGAGGCTGGTCACGAACCTGCCATTCTCCTGTCTCAGCCTCCCAAGCACTGGGATTACAAGCGTGCGTCACTCCGCCCAGCTGGCCCTAGTCTTTGCATGACGTTTCTTTGTGTTTCTGTCTGCCTTTGCTCGCCAGGAACATGCGGTGCCTGCTGGGGATTCAGCAATGGTCGGGAGCCATCAGGAGAGTGGTGGGGAGCCCACAGTGCTCTCTCGTTTCTCCATGCCTGCTGGTTTTGCACTCGGTGGGCTTTCACACATACGATGTGTTGCATGACTGTGCTGATGCTCGGGGCCTGGCAGATGTCCTGAGGTGCAGGCCTGGGGTACTCGCATCTCAGGAGGGAGCAGAGCTGTGGGGCCAGATGTGCAGAGCGGTGCTCGCCGAGGAGAGCAGGCCTGCCAGCTTTCTGCGGGCGATGGGGACATGGCGGGCCAGCTGGCTCTGGGGCAGCCTTCCCGTTTTCAGCACCTGCCCCAGTGCCAGGCATTGGCCCTGTGCTGCACTCACGCCACGCCCACCTCTGGTTCTCTTCTAAACATTTTCATTTGTTAGAAGGTGGAGACACCAACCCCACTTTACAAAGGCCTCTTCTTGTGGGGAATCCACTCGGGCACACAGCTGATTCCTGTGACATTAACTCCCAAGTCTGTACTCTTTATTACTGCTGCACCTTCATGCACTCCATGTTTGATTTTCTTCTGGTCGGAACTCTGAGATGAGTCAGGTGTGGTGTGTATTTTTAATCCCAGTTGGGACAGGAGGCTTGTAGGTTCGTGGACAGCCTCAGTTACTCCAGTAAAGAATAAAAAAATAGGGCTGGGGGCAGAATGCCCTGGGTTCAATTCCTAGAACCCCAAACAAACAACTATGTAAGGCTTATCATTTCCGTGTTCTAGCCGGGTGTGAGAATGGCGTGGCTTTTAGTCTCAGTTCTTGGGAGGCTGAGCGGAGGATCCGAGTTCACTGCCCACCTCCGCTCCTAATTGCATCTTGTTAACAGGCTCAGCCAAAGCTGTGCTGTTTGTCCCACTCCCTTCAGTGATTAGCCCGAGTGTGTGATCCCGGGGCGCAGCCAGTCGCCCTCCCCTGGCACCTGCAGAGCTGGAGGTTTAGCAAACACAGAGCCGCCTGAGAGTCTGTCTTGAATTGTCGCATTCCGTGGGCGCTGCCTGCTGACACGCAGCTCTCTAACCTGGACCCAGGTCCGAGAAGCACACCGAGCTGGAATGCCCCTGGGGAGGGGCGCCCAGGCCCTTCTGCCCCTCCAGTGAGGCCAGTGCAGGGCTGCCCACCATAGCCTCAGGAAGCATCCTTGAGAACGAGGAAGTTTGGGATGTGAGGTCAGCTGAATCCTGACTCAGAGCAGCCACCAGGAGATCCAGGTCGTCGGGAAGGCCCGGGCCCCGAGGAGTGGTATGTGAGCCGCTGACCCTGCTGCTGCTTTGGGGCCTGTCCGTCTGGGTTGACCTGGGCACTAGAGGGTCCCGTTGGTGGCCTGTCGGAGGCGTGCCTGGAAGGCAAAGGAGCCCCAGTGGAGAGGCTGAGCAGGCAGCGTAGGTACAGAGCCAGATGCGGCTGGTGACCAAGGGCTGGGGGCGGGGCGACTGGCAGCTGGTCCAGGCCCCGGCAGGTCGCCTTCCTGCCTGCAGCTCCCTGGGGTCAGAGCAGCGGCCTGCAAACAGGAAGGGCCAGGGCCCTCAGAACAAACCAGCCTCATGACTCACAGTGACCTTGGGCAAAGTCGGCTCCGTGGGCTCCTATTACACAGCGCTGCCTTCTTCCCTGGTGACTAGAGAGCCAGGCTCACCTAAGAGCCAGCCAGCTAGGCAGGCAGGACTGGAGGGCAGGCGCCTGGCCCTGCCCTTCCTGCCCACGGGACCTGCCGCCTCCGCTGCAGGGCTTGCTTGGCCCAGGGCGCAGGTGCTCCTGGCTCTCCTTGTCCTGCTGGTTTCGAGGAAGGAAACCAGGAACCCTGAGGTAGCAGCGGCAGGGAAGGCTCTGAGGGGCCCCGCATGCCGGATGACTGCCCGTCCTTCGTGCACTCTGGGGCCCCTGCTCAAAGGCGCCTGTGACTTGGAGCAGGCCCAACACCTCCAGAGGGCCCTTCACGGCAGCCCCGCGCAGCTGCGCAGTGGGGAGGCGGCGGAGAGACCTGCTGGAACGGCCAGGTGTGATGGCGCACGCCTGTGAGCCCTGCGATGCAGAAGGCTGAGGCCGGAGGACCTGAGTTCAAGGCCGGCCTGGGCGCCTTAGCAACCCAGCCTCAGGAAACTAAAAATGTCAATAAAATGGGCTGGGGATCTAGCTCAGAGGTAGTGCATCCCTGGGTTCAAGGCCCAGTGCCACACAAAATAAATCAGCCAATCAGGGCTGGGGCTGGGGCTCAGTGGTCGAGCGCCCTAGGTTCAATCCCAGCCCCACTAAAAGAAAAAGTAAGAGGAAGCTCCTTCTCTGTGCCACGTCATCACTGTGCTGGGACAGAGCCTCAGCTGGCTTTATGTTTGCAGAGGGCACGCGTCACCACGCAGCCCAGCCTGGCTTCCTGAGCACCTCCCTGTCCACCTGGCCGGCTGCAGTCCAGGAGGACGTGGGTGGGAAAGAGGAGCCAGCGGGTGACGCTGCCTGCCAGGTGCCCCTCGTGGGCAGGGTGGGCCCTTGCAGCCACCCTGCGGCAGGGCAGGAGGGACATTTTGCCCTTGTGTGACCGATGAGAGTGACTCGTTCAAGGTGACCAGCCTTGCCTGTGGTGGACCTGGCTTGGCTGCAGGTCCAGAGCCTTTCGCAGCCTTGCGACTTCGCAGCCGGACCACTGCAGTGCTGCAGGCCGCACCGTATGTGAGCAGGTTGCCCGCTCAGTCCCGCCTAGCTGGGCTTGGTGCTGCGGGCCTGCAATCCCAGCACATCGGAGGCCGAGACAGGAGGATCGCAGGTTTGAGGTCACCGTGAAGTAGCTTGGTGACACCTTGTTCAAAACAGAAATGGAGCTGGGTGTGGGGGCGCACACTTGTAATCCCAGCACTTGGGAGGCTGAGACAGGAGGATCGCACGGGTTCGAAGCCAGCCTCAGCTACTGAGTGAGGCTCTCAGCAACTTAGTGAGGCTCTGTTTCCAAATAAAATATTAAAAAATAGGTCTGGGAGTATAGCCCAGCGGTAGAAAGCCCCTGGGTTCCACCTCCAGTACTACCAACAAAACAAAACAAAACAAAAAACCAGAAATGGCTGCGGATGTAGCTCAGTGGTAGAATATCCCTGCGTCAATCCAGCACCGTACGCACAGTCTCCTGTGAGTGCTTCTTGCTCAGTGCCCCAAACCTTTCCGCTTTGCTTTTTTCTTGAGGTCCAGGATTCAAGCTGTTCCCTTGGGGAGCCAGGCAACGGCTCTGACAACATTCATACCAGCTTTGACCTTCCAGTCAAATCAACCTCTTTAAAGCCGGGCATGGTGGTGCACACTTGCAATCCCAGCATTTGGGAGGCTGAGACGAGGATCGTGGTTCGCGGACAGCTTCAGCTACTTAGTGAGGCCTTGAGCAACTCAGTGAGACCTTATTTCAGTAGCTCAGAGGTAGAATGCTTCTTCCCTCCCTCACTCAGTGCCTGCCTGCCTTGAGTAACGTGAGTGGAATCTGGGAGTCTGTGGTGTAGCAGCCTGGCGGCAGCCCGGCACCCACCTCCACAGGTCACTCCCAGAAACACAGCCGCATGCATCCTGCGCTGGCCCCGCCGTGTGCCATGCAGACCCAGGAG
This sequence comes from Muscardinus avellanarius, assembly GCF_963383645.1. Taxonomy (NCBI): domain Eukaryota; kingdom Metazoa; phylum Chordata; class Mammalia; order Rodentia; family Gliridae; genus Muscardinus; species Muscardinus avellanarius. The sequence continues at coordinate 88,772,236 of NC_137801.1, read as the reverse complement.
GATGTCTCGGCTTGGAGCAGTGTTCAGAATAGAGATAGGAGGCCCCGCGGGCTCCTTGAGCTTGGGTTTTGCAAGGCCCTGGAGGTTTCTAGCCTCCTGCAGACTGGCCCACCATGCTGTCCCAAGCCGTGCAGGACCAGCTGCAGGGGAGGCCGCTGCCAGCCACCAGCAGAGTGCGTGTACAGGCAAGCCTGATGCTGGCCGGCCCGAGGCTGGCCACTCAGGCACCAGCAGATGGTCAGCAGACAGGACCATGATGGCCAGCAGCGCAGGCAGTGTGGGGTGACCTGAGGCCAGATGGAGGTGCATGGGCCTTGCCTGAGCCAGGGAGCGTTAGCCTGAAGAATTCTGAGCAGGGACAGGGCATGCGTGGGGGCCACAGAAGCCCACTGCCTCCTGCCCAAGAGCCCTAGTGCCCACATCTGCTGGGTCCAGTGTGCTCTGTGAGGTTCAGCTTTCCCCAGCTGCTTGGGTCTTTCTTTCACCAGTGGCCTTCCTCTGAAGGCGTCTGGAGCCAGTGTTTCTTGGAGTGCAGGGATTACCTGGACTGCTTCTAAATTTAGATTGCGAGGCCCGACAGCAGCCGAGAGCTCAGGTCCTCCAGGGTCGGGGGACAGCGCAGGGCCTGGCGCCTTGGCTGAGTGTGCGCTGGAGCTCACACCCGACGCTCCTGGCCTGACATCAGGACTTGAGAGGAGGCCCTGTCCCTGGGCTCAATCCCCAGTTCTGCAATAAATAAATAAATAAATACATACATAAATGGAACCTGGGGATATAGCTTAGAGGTAGAATGCCCCTGGGTTTAATCCCCAGTACTAAAAGTGTATGTGTGTGTGTGTGTGTGTGTGTGTGTGTGTGTGTGTGTGTATTTATTTATCATGGTACTGAGAATTGGTCGCAGGGGCACTCTACCACTGAGGTATATCCCTAGCTCTTTTTATTTTGAGTTAGGGTCCCGCTGAGTTGCCAAGCCTTGAACTTGTGATTCTTCAGCCTTAGCCTCCTAACTAGCTAGAGTAGCTGGGATTATAGGCATGCACCACCACTCCCAGTCATTTTCTACTTTTAGGTTGAAAATACTTAAAGCTGGGCTTGGTGGTACACTCCTGTAATCCCAGTACTCAGGAGGCTTAGACAGGATGATCACAGGTTTGAGCAACTTAGTGACAGCCTGTTTCAAAATAAAACGGGGCTAAGCCAGGCGAGGTGGCACATGCTTGTAATCCCAGTACTTGGGAGGCTGAGACAGGAGGATTGCAGGTTCAAAGCCAGCCTCAGCTACTTAGTGAGACCTTCTGTAACTTAGTGAGACCCTGTTTCAAAATAAAGAATAAAAAAATAGGGCTGGGGATGGAGCTTGGAGGCAGAATACCCCTGGGTTCAATACCCAGTCCCACAAAAAGTAAATAAATAAAGGAACTGATAGTGTAGCATAGAGGTGGAATGCCCTTGGGTTCAATCCCCATTACCAAATAGGAAAAAGATAAACAAAATCATGACCTGGCTTCTTTCTGGACCAGGTTTTATTCTATTCTAAGCGTCTGGACAATCTGGGAGTTTGCATAACTGTCAGAGGAGACTTAACAGTGTTGTGTAGTTGAAATTTAAAAACCAGACAGTGTCTAAGTTGCTCTGTGTCGTGGCTGGGGTGAGCCTTGCTCTGTCTGTCATGCCGGGCTCTCCCTCCACCTTGACCTGGAGACTCCTGGAATATGGCTCCTCCGGTTGCTCTCTTTTGTCCTCATCCCCGGCTGGAGCGCTGGGCCATACAGAAGGCCGGTCCTCCCGCCGCAGCCTCTGGCGGCCTGCTCCTTCCCGCCGCAGAGCAGTTGCGGAGTGGGCTCCGCAGCGTGCGTCCTGTGTGGCTCCCTCCGTTCAGTTAGCAGCGGATCTTCACGCTCAGCTTCTCTTGGCGCAGGCGGCGTGGGCGAGTCGGGGGAGCATGACGCCACTTGACCTGGCCCTGGCCACTCTGACTGCCGCGGCTCCTATGGCGGGGGCTTCCCTGTCCGCCCAGAGCGTCCTGCAGCAGACTGGGGGAAAGTGCCAGATCAGTTATGGTCAGGAGCTCTGAAAATTGGCAGCAGAGCATGGCGGTCACGGTGCAGTGCAGCCGGAGTCCGTGGGCAGGGCTTGAGGTGTGCGGGCCCCGCATGACTCCTGCTGCAGCGGCCCTCCCACCCACCGCGGCCGGCTGGGCCTGGAGCTGAGCGCCGTCCTCCAGGGCAGCGGTGGAGGCCAGGCTCAGGGGTCACTGCCTTCCTCCGGCAGATTTCTGCGTGAACCCCCAGACGGTGCTGCTGCTGCGGGTCATCGCTGCCTTCTGCTTCCTGGGCATCCTGTGCAGCCTGTCCGCCTTCCTCCTGGACGTCTTCGGGCCCAAGCACCCGGCCCTGAAGATCACGCGGCGCTACGCCTTCGCGCACATCCTCACGGGTAAGCGGGCTCCGGGGCACAGCTCCGTCCAGCTTAGCGCGCAGAGCAGGGGCGTTTGCAGTCCGCAGCTCTCTAAAGCGCCACTTCCAGCGCACTGAGGCTCGGCCTGGGCCGGCCCGGGGAGCGCTGGCCCGCTGCTCTGCGCTGCCCCTCGCCTCCTGCCTCCCCAGACCTTCTTTGTGCCTGTGTTCTGCATCCCCACGAGGCTGTGCTCTGCCATCCCTTGGCTCGCGGTGCGCTAGCGACTCCGGCTCCCAGGCTGCATGGCCGTGTCTCCTCTCTTTTGGGCAGGGGGTGCCTGGTATCAAACCCAGGGGCATGCTACTTCCACGCTACGCCTCCAGCCCTTTTTATTTTTTGACTTGAAATAGGGTCTCACTAAGTTGCTGAGGCTGGCCTCAAACCTGCCATCCTCCTTGTCTCAGCCTCCCAAGTATTGGAGTTGTAGGCATGGGCTACCACTCCTGGCCCCGTTGTAAATTCTGAGACCGGAATCTGCTTGGGCTGGACTCCCTCGCTAGGCCAGGACTCCCATGGCCAGCCTCCCTTGGAGAAGGGGATAGAGGCTGGGATGGGCTGCTCATGGCGGCCGCAGGGCCTGCTAACCCTCCGGTGCCTCCTGCCCAGTCCTGCAGTGCGCCACCGTCATTGGCTTCTCCTACTGGGCTTCTGAGCTCATCCTGGCCCAGCAGCAGCAGCACAAGAAGTACCACGGCTCCCAGGTCTACGTCACCTTTGCCGTGAGCTTCTACCTTGTGGCGGGAGCTGGCGGGGCCTCGATCCTGGCCACCGCAGCCAACCTCCTGCGCCACTACCCCACGGAGGAGGAGGAGCAGGCGCTGGAGCTGCTGTCGGAGATGGAGGAGAACGAGCCCTACCCTGCAGAGTACGAGGTCATCAACCAGTTCCAGCCGCCCCCTGCCTACACGCCCTAATGCCCCAGGCCTTCCTTGGCCCCCCGCCCGCAGGCCTCTCCAGTAGGACCCTGACCGTCTTCACCCAACCTTCCCCAGGAGAGACTCTGCCTTTAGGGTCGTCCCCGCGCCCGCTCTGCAAAGCCGGGCACCAGTTTATACACCGCACTCCTCCCTCCCGCCTCCTCCGCTCCCTTCCCGGTCTCTAGTCACCACCAACCAGGGATGGGCAGGCAAGTTTGCTCCCTTCCTGGGCCACCTCTGTGGGACAAGGACTCCTCCGGAAGCTGCGAGGAGTGGACAGTCCCAGAGAGAATTGTCAGCAGGGCCCAGGAGACCTGCGTGCGCCTGCAGCCTCACTCCCCAGGCTCGGCTCTGGACCCTGTCCCTCCCATCCCTTCCTGTGCCCCGCCCCAGGCGCCCACCCCGTGGGCTCTCTGCACTTTAGTCTTTGGCCTTCTCACACGTTCTGGTTTGAAGGGGAGAGGATTGCTGCTGGGGAGCGGAGCAGCTGCTCTCCGCCCTGCCCTGGCTTCCTGGGCTGGGAGACTAAGCCTCCTGGTGTCTGCACAGGATGAGTGAAGGGCCCAACTCCAGCCCCTTCACCTTTAAAAATGCGCGTGGTTTTAAAAGGAAAAAACAAATCCAGGCAACAACAGCAACCATATTCTCTTTTTAAAATAGGGACAGGCTGTATTTAGAAATATATCTCATCTGTTCTGGCTCTGCAATATTTTGGACCATAGCGCCTTCCCAGCCATGGCCGCCCCTGATTCTCTCAGCAGAATGCAACCTGGCCCTACCCCACCCCTCTCCCCCCTTAGTCCAGTCCTCCTTCCCTCCCTCCCGGTGGCCGCAGCTCCCTGGCCTTCCTGTGGAAGCAGAGCCCGGGAGTGCCCTGAGGGGCTGAGGACTGTGGCCTGGCTGGCCGGCCAGCGTGGTGCTCCTCAGGACCGCGGCACTGAGACGAAACCTGGCCTCAGCTCAGGAACAGGGGCCACAGCAGGGCAGGACCCTCCCCTCACATAGGAACCCACGGTGGGCCCCGGGTTGGTGTTAGAACCACCCCATCCCACTAGCAGGCCTGGGCAGCCTTCAGACGCGGAATGTCCCCTAGCCTAGCCCGGGACCCAGGCACAGCTGGCGGCTGCCCCCTTCTGGAATGTGCTGCGGTCACGATGCACTCTGGCTCCTCACCGCCCGCCGTCACCTGGCTGCGCTGTTTGCTCAGTTCTGGCCGAGTATTTCTGCCCTGAGAGACCTCAGTGCAGATCCAGATGGCCCAGCCGCCCTTGTTCAGTTGCTGGCTGCGTCTCCTCCCATCCTTAAGGACAGTCCACGCAAGGACGGAGACTGGACACTGCCACGGAGCTGTGGCCAGACGGGACTGCCTGGCCACATGGCGGCACTGCTCAGTGCCCGGCGCGGCCCCGGTGGCTGCGCTCTTCCCACTCTGCGGTGAGAAGGCGGCCGCGTGCCAGGCCGTCGCCCGCCTCCTGAAGCCCAGGCTCATCACCGGCAGCGTCAGGGCGGCCAGCTCCCCTGGCCGTGGGCGGCTGGGCAGGCAGGCCGGGCGACACAGTGACCGTCCCCTCGGAGCCGGGCGTGCCTAGGAGCAACGAGCGCCGCCCGCCGGGGTCCGGCTCCTCAGCCGCCCCGCCTCAGGCCCTTCCTCTCTGCCATCCTGGCACGGATAGTTCGTCACATAAGTTCCCCTGGTTGTGTTTTTCTTTTCTAGGAAAAAATTCAAAAGCAAAACAAAACAAAAAAAAACAAACTAAAATAAGAATGTAAATGCCAACGGCTGCTTGTCGTTTTTGCCTCAATTTCCCTATTTGCTGTGCTCACTTTCAGAGTAGCCGGAGACATCGACGGTGTTTGTTATTTAAAGCAGAAGCTGGGCCAGGCTGTCAGTGCAAGCTTGTCATCCCAGCGCTTGAGAGGCTGAGACAGGAGGATCGCAGCCAGCCTCAACTACTTAGTGAGACCCTGTTTCAAATTAAATATAAAAATAGGTCTGGGCCGGGCGTGGTGGCGCACACTTGTAATCCCCACGCTTGGGAGGCTGAGACAGGAGGATTGCACAGGTTCAAAGCCAGCCTCAGCTAATTAGTGAGGCTCTCAGCAACTTAGTGAGACCCTGTTTCCAAATAAAATATAAAATAGGTCTGGGAGTGTAGCCCGGAGGTAGAAGGGCTTCCAGGAACCCCAGTACCACAAAAAATAAAAATAAAAATAAAGAGCCGGGCGTGGTGGCGCACGCTTGTAATCCCCGCGCTTGGGAGGCTGAGACAGGAGGATCGCGCAGGTTCGAAGCCAGCCTCCGCTACTTAGTGAGGCTCTCAGCAACTTAGTGAGACCCTGTTTCCAAATAAAATATAAAATAGGTCTGGGAGTGTAGCCCGGAGGTAGAAGGGCTCCCAGGAACCCCAGTACCACCAAAAAAATAAATAAAATAAAATGGGTCTGGGAGTATATCCTGGAGGTAGAAAGCCTCTGGGTTCCACCCCCAGTACCACCAAAAAAAAAAAAAAAAGAAAAGAAAAATGGGTCTTGGAGTATAGCCCGAGGTAGAAAAGCCCCTCGGTTCCAACCTCAATACCACACACAAAAAAAGATAAAACAGAAGCTAGGCCAGGCATGATGGCGCATGCTTGTCATCCTAGTACTTGGGAGGCTGAGACAGGAGGATCACAGGTTCAAAGCTAGCCTCAGCAATGTAGCAAAGCTCTCAGAAACCTTGGGACCCTGTTTCCAAGTAAAAACAAAAAATCGGGCTTGGGGCATAGCTTGAAGGTAGAATGCCTCTTGGTTCAATCCCTAATGCCAGAAAAAAGAAAGCTAGGTCTGATGTCACGTGCCTGTGATCCCAGTATTTGGGAGGCTGAGACTGGAGGGTAAAGGGTTCAAGAACAGCCTCAGCAAATAGACTCATCAACCTAGTGAGATCCTGTTTCAAAATAAGAATAAAATAGGGCTGGGAGTGTAGCTCAGTGGTAGAGTGCCCCTGGGCTTAATCCCCAGTACCCACCCCACACACAGGAGCCAGGGGCAGTGGTGTGCCTATAATCCCAGTATTTGGGAGGCTGAGACAGAAGGATCACAGGCTCAAGGCCAGCCTCAGCCTTAAATCTGTGATCCTAGCAAGACTTTCAATTTTTTTTTTAAAAAAGGCTGGGAGTGTGGCTTGAAGGTAAAATACTCCTGGGTTTAATCCCAGTACCAAAACAAAACCCCCAAAACTAAACAGCAGGGGCTCGGCATTCCCCTGCGCTGTGCAGGACGGTCTTTCCTCCAGGAGCCTCCGAGTCCTGGCAGTTTTAGCAGGGAAGCTTCCAAGGCCCACAGGCAGGAGCGGCAAGCGGCGGCCCCAGGTCCTCAACTTCTTCCCGTCTCTCGCTTCTGTCTGCATCCCTGGCCAGCTGTGGCTTGCAGAACACCCTTCCTTTTTCTAGCACTTGTTTAGTGTTTTGTTTGTTTGTTTGTGTGTGTGGTACTGGGGATTGAACCCAAGGCATTCAACCTCTGAGCTATACACCTCCAGCCACTTATTTTCAAAATATTGAAACTGTCTCTAAGTTGCTGGGGCTGGCCTTGAACCTGCAACCCTCCTGTCAGCCTTCCAAGTTGTGAGATTAGAGGCATGCCCACGGTGGCCTGTGTGGGTTTTGTTTGAATAAGGAGGGGGCGTCTCTCATTCTTTCCCATCCGTTTGAAATGTGCACATGTGAGTGCACACACACAACTTTATTGTGTTGACAGGCCTAAATCATTCTTGCTGTTTGAACGTTCACTTGGCCAGGGTCATGCTTTTTTAAGAAATATTCATTCAGCGAACGTACTGAGCCCAATTGGAGAATGCAAAGCTGTTGACACGTAGAGTCTGTCCTGGAGAGCTTCCCAGTGCAGACGCCAGGAAAGGAGAAACCTCGCAGGGCCAAAGCTAGCCGGGTCTTGGGAACCGCCCGCTCTGGGAAGAGGACGATGGGGAGCTTGCGGGAAGGCTCTGGGGCTTTGGGGACCCTGAGCTGGGTCGCGAGCGGTTGTGATGCCACTGGAGCGGTGCGCAGGCAGAGGCGGGCGGACCAGGGGGCCTGGGGTGCCACGCCTGTGGCAGAGTACACAGCCACGCGGCTGCAAGATGCAGAGCTCGCGCTGCGGGACCTGGTGCTTTCCAGTAACTAGTGCAGCGCAGGTCCTTGGCGGAGCCGGACTCTGAAGTGGAGACGAGGCTTCTCTCCACCTCTGCTCCGGCTTTCTGCTTCGGCTGTCTCTCCCCAAAAGTGGTGCGCCTGGCCCACAGAGGGTCACACCAGTCTTCACTGAATGCACCAGGATGACTCCTTGCCCGGTGGGGATCACGCCCCTCCCTGGGCTGTGGCGGAGGACTGGGCGTGTCAGCCTGTGGCCGGGTCCAGGTGAGTGGGCTACGGGGCGACGGGCGTATATTATTAGTCACTTGTTCATTACCAGAACTAAATACTTAGCGGGCGTGGTGGGCACGCTTATAATCCCAGCATTCGGGAGGCTGAGACAGGAGGATGGCAGTTTGCAGACAGCCTCAGCTACTTAGTGAGGCCCTCCACAACTTAGACCCTGTTTCAAAAAAAAGAATAAAACCGGGTATGGTGGCGCACACTTGTAATCCCCACACTTGGGAGGCTGAGACAGGAGGATCGCACAGGTTCGAAGCCAGCCTCAGCTACCTAGCGAGGCTCTCAGCAACTTAGTGAGACCCTGTTTCCAAATAAAATATAAAATAGGTCTGGGAGTGTAGCTTTGAGTAGAAAAGCCCCTGGGTTCCACCCCCAGTACCACCAAAAATAAAAATAAAAAATAAAAAATATAGCTCGAAGGTCAAATACCCCTGGGTTCCATCCCAGACCTGAAATAAATAAATAAATAAATAAATAAATAAATAAATAAGTAAATGGATAGGCAGCGGGTGTATCTTGGAAGTAAAATGACCCTGGGTTCAATCCCCAGTACTGCAAAAAAAAAAAAAAAAAAAAAAAAAAAACAACTTGAAGCTACAGACTTATAGCTTGGTATTGGAGGCTAAACCCAGGGACTTTCTACCTCCAGGTTATACCCCCAGCCCTATATTATCAGCCAAGTACTAGGATTACAGGTCTGTGCCACCACGCCCAGCTTTCTGAGGCTAGTCTTGAACCTAAACCCTCCTGCCTCAGCCTCCCAAGTGCTGGGGTTATAGGTGTGCACCACCACACTTGGCACAAACACACTTTCCTTGCAGATTACAGATGAGCCAGGATTCAGGCCCCTGAGTGGCCAGGCTTGGAGTCACTTGTTTACCTACGATAATGGATCTGTAGTCACAGGGAGGAGAGGAAGGCAGAGTGCTAGGCGTGGTGGCGCACATCTGGAATCCCAGCCACTCGGGAGCCTGAGGCCGGAGGATTGCAGGTTCAAAGCCAACTTCCGCAGCTTAGTGAGACCCTGACTCAACATTTAAAAAGGGCTGAAGATGTAGCTAAATGGCAGCCTCTTGTCGGTCCTGGAGTAGCCGAAGCCCGGGAACGCATCAGACACATGCACCTGGGCAACGAGGGGTGGCAGGCCCGTGTCATGAGAGGACTCGGGAGCCGGGCGCGGGGCACGCTGGGATCCCAGCATTTGGGAGGCTGAGACTGGAGGATCTCGGTTTGCGGACAGCCTCAGCTACTTAATGAGACCCTCTGCAACTCAGTGAGACCCTGTTTCAAAATAAAGGATAAAAAATAGGGCTGGGGTGTATCTTAGAGGTGGAATGCCCCTGGGTTCCATCCCCAGGACCACAAAAAAATAAATAAATGAGGGGACTCGGGGTGTACCAGTGTTCGTCACTCGAGGCTACTGTGACCTGCCCTTTTGCATTGGGTTCTGGAAACACCTCTTCTTTAAAGGTCTGAGAGTGCTTCCTGTGCCACGCAGCTCCCGGGGCCTTTCCAGTCCCCTGCTGTTCCTGTGCTTTGTGAAGTGTATTTCCTGCTCCTGACTTTTGAGTTTCTTGGGACACTTGTAGCACTTTGGGTCCATTCCAAATACATGCAACAATAACAAAAAGAACCTCAAATGAGCCGGGCGTGGCGGCGCACGCTTGTAATCCCCGCGCTTGGGAGGCGGAGACAGGAGGATCACGCTGGTTCAGAGCCAGCCTCGCTGGCTTAGGAGACCCTGTTTCCAAATAAAAATATAAAATAAGTCTGGGAGTGTAGCCCAGAGGTAGAAGGGCTTCCAGGAACCCCAGTACCACACACACACACACAAACCCTCAAATGAAATAGTAAAATGAGTATAATCTTAATTTTTCTGTGTAAGGGAGCAGGAGGTGTGGTTTGGGGTATAGCTGCCCCTGGGTTCAATCCTGGTACCACATAATAAATAAATACAGCAGGCGTGGTGCCGCACGCTTGGAATCTCTGTACTTGGGAGGCTGAGACAGGAGGATCGCGATGGTGTGCGGCTACCCTCAGCTACTCAGTGAGGCCTCTGCAAACCGGTAAGACCCTGTTTCAAAATAAAGTATACAAAATCGAGCGGGGGGTGCAGCTGAGAGGTAGGATGCCCCTGGGTTCCACCCCCAGTACTGTAAATAAATAAATATATTGGGATGATGTTTCAAAATAAGATAAAAACATAATGAGGTAAGGGAGCTAGGGGCGTAGCTCAAAGGTAGAAGCCTCTGGGTTCAATCCCCAGTATCACACACACTCACACACACACACACAGTAATAATAATAATAATAAGTGAATGAATGAAGGAGAATGGCCACCCCTGTAGGCACTTGCCCGTGACCACCACACAGCGAGCCAAGAACACTGACGCCACTGCTGGACAGAAGGCGCTGAGCTCCCGCGCGGCCCCCTCGGCTTAGCCGCTCGGGAGGACCCTAGGGACAGATTGGCACAGTTCAGTCGTCCCTTGTGGCAGCTGCTGGTCCAGATGTGGCTTCCTTGCTAGGCAGGTCAGCGCAGCCCTGGAGCCGAGTGTGCAGTCACTACCCGAGGGCGCGGCGTCCTTCCATTGTGCAAACCGGGGCTGGCTTCCCAGGTGTTGAGCTCACGCCCGCCCTCCTCAGGCCACACCAACAGTCTCACGCTGATCAGAAGGGGCAACTCTCCACGAGATGTGTGGGTGTGGGAAGGTGGGAACGAATCCCACCAACATTCAGTGGGGCTTCCAGCGGCCTGAGGTCTGCGGCACCTGGCGCTGCGGTCCCTTCGCGGGTGCAGGGTGGGCTGCTGCATCCCGCCCTCCTGCTGCTGGGAAAGAGGCACGGTGTCCAGTGGGTTTGGGTTTATTTATTTATTTATTGAGGTACTGGGGAGGGAACCCGGGGGCATTCTATCTCCGAGCAATACCCCAGTCCTATTTTTTATTCTTTATTTTTTTGAAACAGGGTCTCAGTTGCAAAGGGTTTCACTCAGCTGAGGCTGGCTTCGAACCTGTGCGATCCTCCCGCCTCAGCCTCCCAAATGCTGGGATTACAAGCGTGCACTACCACGCCCCGCTGTGGGTTTGGGATTTATTTTTTTATTTTTTATTTTTTTGTGGTACTGGCGATGGAACCCAGGGGCTTTCTACCTCTGGGCTACACTCCCAGACCTATTTTTATATTTTATTAGAAGCAGGGTCTCCCTAAGTTTCTGAGAACCTTGCTAAGCAGCTGAGGCTGGCTTTGAACCTGTGCGATCCTCCTGTCTCAGCCTCCCAAGCACAGGGATTACAAGTGTGCGCCACCACGCCCGGCTGGGTTTGGGGTTTAGAGACAGCATAGGCCTCACTGGATTCTTCTCTGACATGTTTTCTGAATCACCGAAAAAAGTCTGTCAGTTCTGAGGAGGGCCCAGAACACAAGAAGGCATTGCTAATAACCCTGCTGCCTAGCAACTACTCTGCCACTGTCCCAGGAGCCAGCAGGTGCCATGGGACGAGAGGGAGACATCGTCGTAGACAGGATGCTGTGCACATGGGGCACTGACCCATAGGACCCCAGCGAAGCTATGCTCGCCATAGTGAGTTCTTACGATCGTAGGTGACTGCCTCAGCCAGCTTTATTTTTTCCTTTTTTGATATTGGGAATTGAACCCAGGGGCATTCTACCTCTGAGATACACTTCCAGCCCTATTTTATTTTATTTTTTATTTTGACAGGGTCTCACTAAGTTGCTGAGGCTGACCTTGAACCTGTGATCCTCCTGTCTTAGCCTCCCAAGTACTGGGATTACAAGTGTGTGCCACCACATCCAGCCCTTTTTATTTTGAAACAAGGTCTCGCTAGGTAGCTGAAAGTCTCGCTAAGTTGCTGATGCTGACTTTGAACCTGAGTTCCTCTTGTCTCAGCCCCCCACGTACTGAGATTCCAGCCGTGTGCCACCACGCCATTTTGCATGCGCTGGACCGGAAGCAAGGCTCAGTCACCCTGGGCAGCTCCCTGCCATCTCCTCCCGGCTGCTCAGTGTGGTCTACACACCTGCCTCTGCCGCCACCTGCGTACGCTGTGAGCGGCCACCTCCCTGAGCGGTAGATGCAGTCTCCTGACTTGCACTGCTCAGCCCCTCGCTTGCACGGATGTGGCCATGATGACATCTCAGTCACATGCAGCGCATGGAACCCAGGCCTTGTTTTAAATCTGCCAATGACAACTCCCTGGTGAAACCTAACACCTGCTGAGGTCTCACCCTGGACCCCAAGAAAGGCTGTGGCCCCCACACAGGGCTTTGCCCACCTGCTCCCCCCCCCCTCCTTGAATACTCTTCCTGGACAGCTCCCCCTTGGCACGGCCTTAGCGCCTGTGTCTCAGGTGACCTCCACGCCCAACCTAATTCTCCCAGGCAGGCCTCTCCTGGAGCGCTGTTACAGTGTGAATAAGCAACACGGGTCACAAGGACATCTGCCAGTATAAACAAGCTCCCCAGGCGGGTCACAGGTCAGCCGCTTAGGCATTAGGCTGTCCACAGGGGCAAGCAGCACCTGTGAGAGGCACCTGCTAACAACCCGATCCCCGGCCTGCCAGGGTGGGGTGGGGCAGGACGCAGCCTCCTCCAGCAAGAGGCCTCAGGACCAAATTAGAGACCAGTCCCCCATCCACTCATTCCCTTTATCTTTTTTTTTTTTTTTTTTTTTTCAGTACTGGGGATAGAACCCAGGGGCATTCTACCTCCGAGCTATACCCTCCCCAGCCCTTTTTTTTATTCTTTATTTTGAAACAGAAACTCACTGAGTTGCGAAGGGCCTAAGTAGCTGAGGCTGTCCATGAACCTTGAACCTCTCTGGTCTCCTCCTGAATGCTGGGATTACAAGCGTGCGCCACCAACCCGGCATCTTTCATCCCCTTTCCAGGTGCTTCTGTGGCTTCTTACCTCTGGCCAACTTCAGTCCAAAACACTAAGGGAGCTGGGCGCCGTGGTGCATGCACGCCTGTAATCCTAGTACTTGGGAGGCTGTGTCAGGAGGCTCACAGGCTGTAGGACAGCCTCAGCAAGTAGAGACTCTCATCGTTCTATCAAGACGGTTTCAAAGTAAAAGTAAAACAGAGCTGGGGGTGTAGCTCAGAGGTAGGATGTCCCTGGGTTCAATTCTCAGTACCATAAAAACAAAACACTAATGGAATATTTCAGAAAGTAATTTACTTTTTTTTTTTGCTCTACTGGGGATGGACCCCAGGGGCATTCTACCTCTGAGTCACACCCCCAGCCCTATTTTTTAATTCTTTATTTTGAAATGGTCTCAGAGTTGAAAGGGCCTTACTAAGTAACTGATGCTGGCTGGGAACCATGATCCTTCCTTGTCAGCCTCCTGAATGCAGTCACTTTTATTACAGTATCTTGCTGTAACTGTTTGATTTTATTGCTAGTTGTTAACCATGTACCTGCCCAATTTAAAAATTAAACTTTATCTTAACTAGTGTGTATAGTTAAAGCACAGTATGTGTAGTGCCCAATTCCATGGTTCCAGGCACCTTCCCTGGGGTCTTGGAACATATCCTCTGCAGAAGAGAAACTGCTCGTCCTTTTGAGATACAGCTCCTAGTTTGTTACTGGGCTCTGGAGACTAAACGCTTGTTTGTGGCCACAAATTGCTAATGTTCTGAGCTGCTCATGAAAATCTGGGTATTGTATGACCCATCACGCAGTACGCAGCGATGTCTGAGCAGCTGTACTATGCCACACTCCCTCCTCCCAACCTCCGTCTATGGCATCATGGGAATGACCACATAAAACCAAAAAACAAAAATAAACTCAGGTTCTTGGCCACACACGTCTTTGCATCATATATTGGTCTTATCCCATTCAAAAGCGATCTTAGAGCCGGGCGTGGTGGCACACGCTTGTAATCCCCGCGCTTGGGAGGCAAAGATGGGAGGATTCCGCAAGTCAGCCTCGCTGGTTTAAGGGACTAAGAGACTCTGTTTCCAAATAAAAATATAAAATAGGTCTGGAGGTAGCAGGGTTTCCAGGAACCCCAGTACCACAAGAAGGAAAAAAAAGTGATCTTTAGGACAGTGCTCAGAAGAAACCCTCCCAATGGGCTCAACTTTGGCAGTGCACGTGTCTGTGAATCTTGGCTGGAAGGAGAGATGGTCAAAGCTGCGCATCTCCATTAAAGGAGCAAGAGGCTGCGTGTAAAGGTAAAGGCTGCGTGTAAGAGACTGCGTGTAAGAGACTGCGTGTAAAGGTAAGAGGCTGCGTGTAAGAGGCTGCGTGTAAAGGTAAGCGACTGCGTGTTTTCCCCTTAAAGCTGGGAGCAAGGTAAGGGTGTCTGTACTGAACCAACACTGTACTTACTGCAGGTTCTAGTCAATGTAACGAGGAAAGCAAAGAAAAGCTCAAGTTACAAAGGAAAAGTAAAATTGTCTTTATTGGCAGAAAACATGACTGTGAGCCAGGCACGTGGTGGCACACGCCTTCACAAACATGACTGTGTATATAACGTATATACAAAGAATCTGCTAAATTAGCTACCAGACTGAGTTTAACGAGAACGAAGGGTACCAAGTCAATATAAAAGCCACTGCAATGACCGGGTGTGCTGGTACATGTCCGCAATTCCAGACTTTGGGAGGCTGAGAGAGGTTAAGGACAGGTTTAAGGACAGCCTCAGCAAGTACTGAGACTCTCGTCGACCTAGAGAGACCCTGTTTCAAAATACAAGTAGGGCTGGGGTGTGGCTCAGACCTAGCTTTGGTACTGGGTTCAATCCCCAGTACCAAAACAAAACCACATGAACAATAAAAACAAACAGACAAAAAAAAACCCCACTGCATTCCTGCATATCCTCAATGAAGGGTTAAAAGTTGATATTTAAAAATATTTTCTTAGCCAGGCATGGTGGCACACACTTGTAATCCCAGGACTTGGGAGGCTGAGATAGAAGGATTGCAGGTTTGCACCTGGTCTCACCAACCTCATGAGGCCCTCTGCAACTTAGTGAGACTGTTTCAAAGTAAAATAAAATAGGGCTGGAGGTATAGCTCAGAGGTAGTATGTTCCCGAAGCCAATCCTCAGTACTATTAAATAAATACATACATAAATAAATAAACCATTAACATTTAAAAAATGTTTAATTGCTAGAAGAAATGCAGATATAAATGTAGATACATACCATGTTCATGGGTTGGGAAGACTCGACATTGTTGCCGGTTTTTGGGGGGGAGGGGTACTGGGGATTTAACCCAGGGGCATTTTACCCCTAAGCTATACCCCCAGCCCTTATTTTGTATTTGAGCGGGGTCTTGCTAGGTTAGCACACTCAATCCTGTGATTACAGCTGTGTGCCACCACACCTCAGTAGCAATTTCTTCAAGGTTCAAACCATGTAAGTAGCAGTTCCTCTGGGTGTTTATCCAAAGACTTGCGTGCAAATATTCAAAGTACCGCAAAAACCCAAATACCTACAAATGAATAAATTTCAGTGTATCCATACAACAGAGTACTACACAAAAAAAGAAACAAAGTACTGATACACATACATACATACATCTCAAAAGCTTTCTATTAAGGAACAGAAGCCAGACACAACCTGCTATATACAAGGGACACCCAATAGTGTCCAGCCGGCTCCCCAAGTTGAGGATAAGGAGCTAGACGGTCACGGAGGTCCAAGAAGCCGTGGCCCCTGTGGGTCTGCAGCCTGGTGGCGGGCCTCTGGCCCCTGCTGGTCATCAGAGCCACCAAGAAAAAGTCCTGAAGGTAGAGTAAGGAGAGTGAGTATACGCTGGCCCCTGTCCATTCTCACCCAGTGTCTCAAAGTGACCGCCCGCCTTACTTCTGCCTTCCAGAAAACCTATTTTACTTTAGTGTGTGTGTGTGTGAGACTAGGGATGGAACCCACTGGCTTTCTACCTCCAGGCTACGCGCCCAGACCTATTTTATATTGTTTTATTTGGAAACAAGTTCTAAGTTGCTGAGGCTGACTTCGAACCTGCACGATTATCCAGTCTCAGCCTCCCAAGTACTGGGATTACCAGCGTGTGCCACTATGCCCAGCTTGTTTTTTATTTTGAGATAAACTTGCTAAATTGCTGAGATTAGCCTCCTGTCTCATCCTCCCAAGTACTGGGATTATAGGTGTGTGTCACTGTGCTAGCTCCTACTTTACTTTATTTTTGGTGCTGGGGATTGAAGCAAGGGGCATTCTACCACCAGAGCCCCATCCCCAGTCCCATTTTTGTTTGTTTGTTCTTTATTTTGAAACAGGGTCTCACTAACTTGCAGAGGGCTTCACTAAGTAGCTGAGGCTGGCAGCGAACCTGGATCCTCCTGTCTCAGCCTCACCACATCCGGCTTATTCTTTATTTTGAACCAGTCTAAATTGCAGAGGAGCTCCCTCAGCTATTTCACTAAGTAGCTGAGGCTGGCCTTGAACCTGTGATCTTTTTTCAGACTCCCAAGTACTGGGATTACAAGCATGCACCATCATACCCCGCCCTTGAGGTGGCCCTTGAACCTGTGATCCTCCTGTCTCAGTCTCCCAAGTACTGGGATTAGAGGAGTCACCAAGCCTAGCTGCATTTAACAAGGTTTATGCTTAATAATAATTATTTGACTGTAGCCAGCTGTGGTGGTAGAGGCCAGTAATCCCAGTACTTGAGTGTGAGACAGAAGGATCGAAGGTTCAAGGCCAGCCTCAGCTACTTGGTGAGGCCCTCAAGCAATTTAATTAGACCCTGTTTCAAAATTCAAAATAAAGAAAATAGGGCTGGGGGTGTAGCTTAAAGGTAGAATGCCCCTGGGTTCAATCCCCAATGTCACAAAAGTAAAATAAATTTGACACCCCCCAAACTCAGTACTGGGGATTGAACCCAGGGGCATTCTACCTCTGAGTTACAACCCAGCCCTTTTTATTTTGAGACAGGAATCCCCCTGCCTCAGCCTCCCATGAGGCTGGGATTAAAGGTGTGAGACACTTTGAAAAGAAGAACCTGGCGGTGGCGCACCCTTGTAATCCCCGCGCTTGGGAGGCAGACAGGAGGATCACGCAGGTTCGAAGCCAGCCAGCCACATTGGCTTAAGAGACCCTGTTTCCAAATAAAAGGTATAAAATAGGTCTGGGAGTGTAGCCCGGAGGTAGAAGGGCTTCCAGGAACCCCACTACCACCCAAACAAACAAACACCAAACAGATGTAAGGAATCACCTGTCTGACTGTCGTGAAGTCCCAGGTAAGGTAGCGCTGACATGCCCTGGCGATAACCACACTGCTCTCTGGATTTTCTAGGCAATCACTGAGTTTTCTCTCTTGACCTCGGCTAAAAACCCACACCCACACCCACACCCACGTAAACCTCCATATTCCTTGCAGATGCCAAACTCAACCGTGTAGGAGGCTTTTTCAGAGGAGAAGACAACTTTGTCTTCCCAGAGGACAAATCCTCCACTCTGCTCTTTGAGGCGGATAGCAGCACCAAACCATGGGTGGACAGGCGCCTGCGCAAGCCTCAAGGGCTCCTTCCCACGGCCCTCCCTGCAGCAGGGCCCCGCTAGGGCAGCCGGAGGCCTGGATCCACAAGTGTCAACTGTGATTTCCTATTACGTACCCATTTCTCCTGACCTGCTCTCCAAGGAAAATAAAACACCTGCAAAGTAGTGTCAAACAGCCTGGGCAGGGAGACCTGTATTTCAGCTTCTGGCAAAGCATAATTTTTTCTTTGGAGAAATATCCACTTTTGTTAAGTAGATCAAAGCCGGCACACGTGCTTAGCTACAGTAAAATTCCTAAGTACCTCGGAAGAAGCACAGCCCCTTTCATCCCAAGACTCGCGTGAGCTTCTAGGCAGGAACCGGTGGGTTAAGCATCTGCCTTTGGGCGGGTGAGGGCGGGGCTGCAGCCTCCCGGTTGACTAATATTCCTTCAAATAGTATGCTTCAGACCAGGGCCTCCTCGAGCAAGAGGAAGCCCAGCCTGCCCGGAGGTGATGAACAGTGAACTAACTATTCCTGACGCGGTCCTGGCGGCCATCTTTATACATGAGCTGTGTCAAGAAGTATGGCCGACTGCTCTAGTGTGGACTGTCCCCAATAAACCCCCTGGCTTCCTCGGTCCTGAGCCATCTCCGGGCTCTCCTTACCTGCTCTAACAACCATCCTTGTCTCCGATCTGCTGCTCACGCTTACTGACTGCAAGGAGCGAGGCCATGTGTCCAGTCCCCGTCCCCTGTCGGCAAGGCCTAAGGATAAAGAGGCAGTGTAGTGCAGGCTTTCCTACTGGACAGCCAGCACTTCCGCTTTAATGAAGGTGGACACAATTATAACAGGTCCTCTGCAGGCCTTTAGCGCGCTGCTCGTGGGGTCTGGGAGCCCCGTTCCCCGCAGTGCGGGCCGGCGCGCGTGGCTCTGCGCGGCGTCCGGGCTCCCAGGCGTGGCGCCGTCCCGGGGGCCGCCCAGGCGTCGCGACCTTCAGGGGGGCTCCGAGCGGGGCGGCTCGCGCGGAGACCCCGGCCACCCGGGTCTCCCGCCCTAGAACTACTGGACCTGGCCGCGCCCCTCCGCGGGGCGGGCCCGGGCGGCCCGAAATGGCGGCGGAGGGTCCGAGGGTCACTCTCCAAGGAGCCCTTGACCGGCCCGCGCCGCCGAGCCACCTACCTTGCTACCCAGCGGCCCCCGCGCGCCGCGGCGGAGGGGCGGGGAGCGGGGCGTGACGGGCACCCGGCGCGGCCAATGGGCGCCCGGGCGTCCGCGCCGCGCCCCCTCGGGGCCCGCGCCGCGTCCAATCGGAGCCCGCGCGGCGGAGCCGGGTAGGCTGCGCGCGGGCGGCGCGAGCGGTGGTCGCGGCGTCTCGGGCCGCGCGCTCTCGGCTCCGGCGGGCGGGCTCCGACGCGGGGCCGGCGGGCGCGGGGCCGGGCGCGGGCCGGCGGGCGCCATGTTCCCGCGGAGGCCGCCGGCCGGCCTGGCCGCCTGGCTGGCGGGCGCGCGGGGCGGGGGCCTGCGGGGCCTGCTGGCCAATCAGTGCGGCCTGGTGACGGCGCTGCGCGTGCGGCGCGCGCAGGTCCTCGCGCAGCTCCACGGCCGGGACGCCGAGGGCTCGCGCGCCGCGCTCCTCGGACGCCTGTGGCGCCGGCTGCGCGGCCCGGGCCATGCCTCTGCCGTGATGGCGGCGCTCGCCGGCGTCTTCGTGTGGGACGAGGAGCGCATCCGGGAGGAGGAGCTGCAGAGGTGAGCGGGCCGGGCGGCAGCGCGGAGGCCCTTGCCCTGGGGCGTCTAGCACAGCTCTCCCCGGAGAGAGGGGTGCAGATCCGGGCCGGCCCCTCGCCCCGACCCGAGAGCGTGTCCTCTGTTTAAGGCCACGGCGGCGGTCCAGGTGCGAGGCCGCCGGCGAGAGTGGCGGGAGCCCCGGGGCTGGACTCCCGCCTCGGGGAGACCGGAGGCCGGGAGGGACTTGGCCGCGCCTTCGCCTGCCAGCAGCTGGTCGCGGGGCGTGGCGGCGCGCGCCCGGGGCCCCGTGTTTAGGACGACGGCAGGTTTGAACAGGCCCAGCACCCACCGAGACCGTTTCCAAAGAAAAAATGAAATCGGCCGGCGGGGGATAGCTCAGGCAGAATGCTTCCAGGTCCAGTCCCTGTTACCACCCAGAAACAACCATAAAAACAGAATCGGGCCACCACGCCGGGCGGTGACACACCTGTGACCTCACAACTCGAGGGGCGGACACTGGAGGATTGCGGGTTCTAGGCCAGCCTCAGCAGTTTTAAAAAGACCCTGTTTCCAAAGAAAAAGGGCTGGAATGTGGCCGGTAGAATGCTCGTTCAGTCCCCATTGGGCGCGCACACATTAAAAAAAAAAAAAAAAAACAGATGGAAGCCTATGATCCCAGTATTTAGGAAGCTGAGACCGGAGGAACACAGGATCAAGGCCAGCCTCAGCAATTAGTGAGGCCCTGTTTAAAAACAAAAAAGGGTCGGGGATGTAACACGGGTAGAATGCCCCCTTCGGCCCACCCAAAAATTCTTAGATTAGATTTTGCCACTTTAAAATGTATGGTATACTGTTATCATTAGACTCCGAAGTAGTCATTGAAATTTATGTGTGAAAAACCCAGTACTGTTGATTGTATTTGTTAATTGTAGTCCTGAGTATGCGGCTTTGTAGTTTGCACTTGAATTACAGGGTTTGTGTATTTTGTTACTTTTTTTGTGTGCGTGGCACAGGGTGTGAAACCCAGGAGCTTTCTACCTCTGGGCTACACTCCCAGACCTATTTGTATATTTAATTTGAGACGGGGTCTCACTAAATAGCTGACGCTGGCTTCAAACCTATGTGATTCTCCTATCTCAGCCTCCAGAATGCTGGGATTACAAGCGTGCGCCACCACGCCCGGCTGATTTTTAAAACAAGGTCTCTAGGTTCCCACGAGTCTCACTACTTGCTCTGACTGGCCGTGAACATGTCTCAGCCTCCCAAGAACTAGGATTGTAAACCTGTGTCCACTACACCCAGCTGAGGCCACCCAGCTGAGGCTGGCCGCTTTAACAGTTGTTTTTTGTTTTTTGCGATGCTGGGGATGGAACCCAGGGGCATTCTATCCCCGAGCTGCACCCCTAGCCCTGTTTTTTATTATTATTATTTATTCTTTATTTTGAAACAGGGTCTCCCTGAGTTGCAAAGGACCTCACTTAGCAGCTGAGGTTTTAAACTGTGCCTTCCACACAAACACTTCTGTTGAGCTATAAGACTGATTTCAGGAATCAGGGACATCCCTCCTGGTAGATCTCACAGAGTCTGTCTGTTCTAGATGTATCTTGAACAGTGAGGCAACCTGTTATTCCACATTTTTTGTTAGATTGAAAATGGACGCGCAGCACTAGAGTTTCCACCAAGCCTGTTTGGGAGGTAGGACACTCAGATGCCAGGCAGGGACGTGAGCCACACTGAATTGTGGGTAAATGCTAGCCTGCCTATCTTTAGCACTAGGAACACTTTTCCTAGCAGGGTCTGTGTATTTTGAAAGATGACTTCTGTAAGTGCAATTTAGAATCACAGCCACAGTGCTGAGGGTATATATAGCTCAGTGGTAGAGCGCTTGTCTACAGTGTAGAGGGCCCTGGGTTCCAACCACAGCACGCCTCCATATACACACCAGCAAAATAAAAACTTAAGTCATAATAATGACAACCTTTTTTTTTTGCAGTACTGGGGGTGAAACCCAGGGGCATTCTGCCTCTGAGTTACCCTAGCCCTATTTTTTATTTATTTTGAAACAGGGTCTCACTGAGTTACAAAAGGCCTCACTAAGTAGCTGAGGCTGTCCTCAAACCACGCGATCCTCCTGTCTCAGCCTCCCAGATGCTGGGATGACAAGCGTGCCCACCACACGGCATGGTGACAGTCTTATTTACGAAGAGCTAAGCGTGAAGGCGCGGTGGATGTGGCGCCTGGTTCCTGTTCGCATTCTTTGCTCACTTGGCTATTTATGTTTACGCGTTTCTTACAAGAAATAAAAGAAGGGGGAACATTTTTCAGAATAGGAAATTACCAGTTAACTTTAAATTTTTGCTCTATTTTTGGTCACCACATGTTCCACCCTGGTGAAGCTTAGAAGGAAAATTCTCAGTTGGATCTGTTTGGGGAGGAGGGGAAGACCAGAACAGGATTACTGGGCACACAGGGAGGCTCTGGGCGGGAGCTGAGCAGTGGGGGCCTCGGCAGCAGATGGCACTCCGCCCGCGGAGCCTTTGGACACCGCTTCTGGTTGCAGGAGCTCGGAGGGAAAACAAGCTGGAAGTGAGTGTTGTGGGCTCTGAGCCGGTCACAGGCGCTGCCCCTGGCAGAGGAGCCAGCGAGCAGGCCGAGGTCCAGCCTGGGGTTAGTGCTCTCCTCTTTCAGGCTGTCTCTGAAACAGTTCCGGCTGGCAGTTGAAACATTTTTGAGTTGTCTGTGTGCGTATGGGGGGTGGGTGCTGGGTTGAACTTGGACATTCTACCCCCGAGCCGCACCCTCAGCCCTATTTATTTACTGATTTTTCGCGGTACTGGGGATTGAACCCAGGGGCATTCTACCTCTGAGCTATTCTACCCCCAGCCCTATTTTTTATTCTTTATTTTGAAATAGGGTCTCACTATGTCCAGAAAAGCTGATTTTTGTTGTTACCTTGATAGGAAGGCAGATAAAAGTACTATTCAAAAATTGCTATCTTGGTTGTACAGAAGTCTCTTGTGTGTGTGTTCTGATAGCTTATCATGCTTATATTTTATTGAATTAAACATTTTGGGTACAGGTTAACCTTGAGTATTGTGTTGGTTTTGTAAGCCGAGGTTGTCTACAGCTATCTTAGAGCAACTTGGATTTTGTTGTTTCAGTGAAGTGATTTTTTGGTAGTTTCTAAAATGTAGCACAGTCCTGTCTTGAACCAAATACATTTTTTTTCATTGTTAATGGGAGGAAGTGATGGTCACATGTCCAAAACCACAGTGTTTGGCTTCTCTGTATTGTTTCTCTACCAGCTAGCCCTGGTATAAACTAATTCTGCTCCTGCCATCTTGGTTAAATAGGGAGGTGTAAAGTTGTCTTTCAGAATATACACAAACAAGGTCTCACTGCTGAGTCGGCCCTCAAAACAGTGATCTTGAACTTGCAGACGGGCGTGGTGGCACACGCTTGTAATCCCATGCTTGGGAGACCGAGGCAGGAGGATGGCATAGGTTCAAAGGCAGCTTCTACTTAGTGAGGCTCTCAGCAACTTAGTGAGACCCTGTTTCCAAATAAAGTATAAAATAGGTCTGGGAGTATAGCCTGGAGGTAGGAAAGCCCCTGGGTTCCACCCCCTGTACCCCCCCCCCCCAAAAAAAATCTATCTTCCTGTCTCAGCCTCCCAAGTACTGGGGATTGCTGGGCCTTTGCCACCAAGTCACCAAGCTCAGCCCTACTCAGAATAAAAAACGTTTTTTCCTTTTGTGGTACTCAGGATTAGACCTGGGGCATTCTACCTTTGAGCTATGCTCTTCAGCCCTATTTTGTTTTTACTTTGAAACAGTGTCTCACTAGTTGCTGAGGCTCGCTGTGAACCAGCAATTCTCCTGTCCTAGCCTCCCAAGTACTAGGATCACCATGCCTGGCTCAAGCAAAATCTTGCTTTTTATTCTTTTGTGCTAAAAATATCTTACCAAATAAAATTGATCTTATTTGAGCAAAGAAATAGCCTGTACAAAGGGATTCTGCCTCCCAGCTGCTGCAGACCATCTGTGTGTGTGTGTGTGTGTGTGTGTGTGTGTGTGTGTGTGTGTGTGTGTTTGGAGATGGAACCCAGGGGCATTTGACCTCCAAGCTCTACCCCCTACCCCCCCCCCTTTGTGGTACTGGGGTTTCTGGAAACCCTTCTACCTCCGAGCTACACTCCCAGACACACATTTTTTATATTTTTATTTGGAAACAGGGTCTCTTAGGCCAGCGAGGCTGGCTTCGAAGGTTGCGTGATCCTCCTGTCTCTGCCTCCCGATCGCGGGGATGACAAGTGTGCGCCACCACGCCTGGCTTTTATTATTTTATTTTGAAACAGGGTCTCACTGAGTGGCAGAGGGCGTAGCTGAGGCTGTCCGGGAACTGCGATCCTCTGGTCTCAGCCCCCCAAAAGCTGGGATTACAAGCGTGCCCACCACGCCCAGCTAGCTCATCTTCTAATGCTAATACTTGTGGTATTCTCGTCCACTGTTCTTAGTGCGAGTGCCAGCTGGCATTCTGAACTCCTTGCTACACCCTCTGGCCCTTTCTATTTTTTTATTTTTATTTATTCATTTATTTTTGTGGTCTGGGGATGGAACCCAGGGGCATTTGACCTCCGAGCTACACCCCCTGCCCTGTTTTTTTATTCTTTATTTTGAAACAGAGTCTCACTAAGTTAAGGAGGGCCTCACTAAGTAGCAGAGACTGTCCATGAACTGCCATCCTCTGGTCTCAGCCTCCTGAATGCTGGGATTACAAGCGTGCGCCACAATGTCCAGCCTGTTTTTATTTTTTACTTTTTTATTATTTTTGGTGGTACTGGGGGTGGAACCCAGAGGCTTTCTACCTCCGGGCTATATACTCCAGACTTATTTTACATTTTATTTGGAAACAGGGTCTCACTAAGTTGCTGAGAGCCTCACTAAGTAGCTGAGACTGGCTTCAAACCTGTGTAATTCTTCTGTCTCGGCCTCCCAAGCGCCGGTATTACAAACCTGCACCACCACACCCGGCTTTTATTTTTATTTTGAAACAGGGTCTTGCTAAATTGCTGAGGCGGCTAGGAGCCTGCAATAGAAAGTTTTTTTTCCTTTTTTTTTTTTTTTTTGCGGGTCTGGGGATGAAACCCAGAGGCATTTGACCTCTGAGCTACACCCCCTGCCCAATTTTTTATTCTTTATTTTGAAACAGGGTCTCACTGAGTTGCGGAGGGCCTCAGTAGCTGAGGCTGTCCACGAACTGGGAACCTCAGGTCTCAGCCTCCCGAATGCTGGGATGACAGGTGTGCGCCACCATGCCCGGCTCAGTTTTTTATTTTTTAATTGCTTTGGAAAAGAGAAATGATGATAGGAACAAAAAGGGGAAGGATATTAAGGAATATGAAAACTTAGAATTTCCCCTTTATGGTATTAGGGATCGAACCCAGGCGCATTCTGCCTCTGAGCTACACCCAGAGTATTTTATTGTTTATTTTGAAACAAGATCTCAAATTGCAGAGCCTGGATAAGTGGCTATGGTTGGCCGTGAACCCGGCATCCTCCTGTTATTGGGATTACAAGCCTGGGCCACTGGCCTGGCGGGGGAAATGTTTTATTGGCTTTATGTTTGTAAAGTTGCACCTTCCTGCTCTAGAGATGAG
This sequence comes from Muscardinus avellanarius, assembly GCF_963383645.1. Classification (NCBI taxonomy): domain Eukaryota; kingdom Metazoa; phylum Chordata; class Mammalia; order Rodentia; family Gliridae; genus Muscardinus; species Muscardinus avellanarius. The sequence goes on along the minus strand of NC_137801.1, from coordinate 88,747,593 downwards.
TAAAATACGTAATAAGAAGTCACCTTCGTGAAGAAGATAGGCCATTTTTCTCTTTCTGCCCTAAAAGGGCATTCATAATCTCTTAGACTTCTCAGTGTGTTTAACTAGATGAATGATCAGAGTAGAAATCATTTGGGCTTCAAGGAACTTTCTTGGCCACTGACTGATAAACCCTTCTTAGTTATGTGTCAGAGCAACTTAGACACAGACCTCAGTTTGCGATTTCTTCACTCTTGTCATTAACTGTCTAGCTGGGCATGGGGTACACATTTGTCATTCTAGTGTGGGAGGCTGACAGGAGGATCGCAGGTTCGCAGCCAGCCTCGGCTACTTAGTGAGGCCCTGGTAGGGCAGAGGTGTGGCTCCGGTGGGATGCCCCTGGGTTCCATCCCAGTACCACCCCCAAATTAGTTCATGCCTTTTATTTCAAGATGTGTCTCAGCCAGCACCTGGAAATCCCTAACTTCGGCCCTAGTTTGAACGAGGGAGGAGTGGTCTTGTTGAAGTTCCGGTTGGTTTGGGGGGCTCCTTTGATCGCCCTAGAGTGCTCCTGCTGGGCGACGAGCGCCCCTTGGCTGCTCTGCCGCCTTCAGCTCCACGGCTGCCTCTGAGTTGGCAAAGGCGCGTGGACCCGCAGAAAGGGGAGCGCACACGTCTTCCCTGATCCTTTTGCTAATCTGATTTTGTTACTATTTTGGTAATAATCTCTTTTGCCCTTTTAGGTAGGAAGGTTTAGATATCTTACCATGTTCCAACAAGATTGGATATTGGGAGTAAAAGTTGGATACAGTGAGGTTTTCTTGTTTCAGATGCTAGTTGTTATCTTTTCTGATAGCTGGGATGGAACCCAGTCACTTTACCTCTGAGCTATTCCCCGTCCTTATTTATTTTGAAACACAGCCTCTCTAAATTGCTGAAGGACTTGTTAAGTTGCTGAGGCTGGCCTCAGACCTGTGATCCTCCAGTCTTAGCCTCCCAAGTCCTGGGATTCCAGGTATGTGCCACCATGCCTGGCTAGACATTAATTAATGACAAAAGAGTGAAGATAATCTCAAACTGACAAAATAAATTTTAAAAAGACATAACTAGCCGGGCGTGGCGACACACACTTGTAATCCCAGCATTCAGGAGGTGTGGAGACCAGAGGATTGCAGTTTGAGAACAGCCTCAGCTACTTAGTGAGGCCCTTGGCAACTCAGTCTCAAAAAAAAAAAAAAAAAAAAGACAAAAAAGTAGGGCTGGGGGTGTAGCTCAGAGGTACAGTGCCCTGGGTTCATCTCCAGTACCCCCCCCCCCAAAAAAAAAGGCACAAATATACTGGACACACTGTCACACAGCTGGAATCCCAGCTACTTGGAGGCTGAGGCAGAGAGGATTGCATGACCCCACGCAGCCTGTGGTCAGCCTGGGCAACATAGCAAGACCCTTCCTCCTCAACAACAACAACAAAAAGACATAATGAAGTGGAAAGAGCCGGGCGTGGTGGGCACGCTTGTAATCCCTGTGCTTGGGAGGCGGAGACAGGAGGATCGCACAAGTTCAAAGCCAGCCAAAAAGGAAGAAGTGGAAAGATGGCCTATTTTGTTTTGTTTTGTTTTTTTGTTTTTTGTTTTGGTGGTACTGGGGTTCCTGGAAACCCTTCTACCTCTGGGCTACACTCTCAGACTATATATATATATATATATATATTTGGAAACAGGGTCTCCTAAGCCAGCAAGGCTGGCTTTGAACCTGCGAGATCCTCCTGTCTCCGCCTCCCAAGCGTGGGGATTACAAGCGTGCGCCACCATGCCTGGCAAGATAGCCTATCTTCATGGATTGGGATGCTTACTGTTAGCGTGGCGACGCTGCCTACGAGCAGTCTACAGTCTGATCAGAATCCTAGGTGGCTCTTTGTCAGACATTGACATGCTGTTCCCCATACTCATGCACAAGGACTCAGAATAGCCAAGCCCATCTTTTTCTTTTCTGGTAATAGGAATTGAACCCAGGGGCATCTACCACCAAGCTATACGCCTAGTATCTTTTTATTTTGAAGCGGGTCTCTAAGTTGCTGAGGCTAACCTCAAACCTTTGCTCTTTCTGTTTCAGTCAGCCTCACAAGTACTGGAATTACAGGCATGCACCACTGTGCCCGGTGTTGGAATAACTCCTCCTGGCATTTCTACCTCCAAGCTGTGTGTCGAGCCTGTTTTGTTTTTGAAACAGAGTCTTGCTAAGTTTCTGAGAGTCTCTCAAATGCTGAGGCTGGCCTCAAACCTGTGATTCTCCTGTTTCAGCCTCCCAAGTATTGGGATTACAGAGATCTGCCACCATGCCCAGCTTATAAAACTTAGAAGGAAATTTTGTCATCAATCTGTGTGACCTTGGACTAGGTAGTGATTTCTTAGACGTAATACAAAAACAAAGACAAAATAGTAAATTAAACTTTATCAAATTAAAAACTTAGCTGGGTGTGGTGGCGCACACTTGTAATCCCAGCATTCGGGAGGCTGAGACCAGAGGATCATGGTTTGCGGACAGCCTCGGTGAGGCCCTCTGCAACTTAGTGAGACCCTGTTTCAAAAACAAAGAATAGCCGGGCGTGGTGGCGCACGCTTGTAATCCCCGCGCTTGGGAGGCGGAGACAGGAGGATCGTGCTGGTTCGGAGCCAGCCTCGCTGGCTTAAGAGACTCTGTTTCCACATAAAAATGTTAAAAAAAATAGGTCTGGGAGTGTAGCCCATGGGAGTGTATACCGGAGGTAGAAGGGCTTCCAGGAACCCCAGTACCACCAAAATAATAATAATAATAATAATAATAATAATAATAATAATAGAATAAAAAATAGGGCAGGGGGTGTAGCTCGGCCAAATGCCCCTAGGTTCCATCCCCAAACTCGCAAAAAAAAAAAAAAAAATTTTTTTTTAAACTTTATATCCAGGCGTGGTGGTTCATGCTTGTAATCCTAGCATTTGTGAGGCTGAGACAGGAGGATGGCGTAGGTTTGGCGCCAGCCTCAGCTACTCAGTGAGGTTCTCGGCAACTTAGTGAGACCCTGTTTCCAAATAAAATAGAAAATAGGTCTGGGAGTGTAGCCCAGAGTTAGAAGACCCCTGGGTTCCATCTCCAGTAAACACACATACACACACACACACCCCGCCAAAAAAAAAAAAGAATGTTTAGCAGTATTATTCATAACAGCCAGAACGTGGAAGCATCCCAAGTCCCCGTGTGTGAGAGGCAAAAGGTGATAGGTTTATACAGGGGAGTGCGCAGTCACAGAGCATCCGAGCGAGGCTGGCAGAACCCCAAACCTGCTGGAGAGAAGCCTGGCGCGGGAGGCCCCGTGGTGCAGGCTTCTATCTGAGATGTCCAGATTAGCCCAGCTCAGAGAGACGGAAGGTGCCCCTGGGATGCCAGGGCTGGCCGGAAGCAGGAATGGGGAGTGGCTGGCTGGTTGTGAAAATAATCTGGAATTAGCTAGCAGTAATAATGGCCCAACTTTGTAAATATATTAAAAAGCACTGCCAAGCGTGGCACATACCTATAATCCCAGTACTTGGGAGGCTGAGACAGAACGATCATAGGTTTGAGGAGAGTCTTAGCAAGTAGTGAGACTTTGAGCAACCTAGCAAGAGCCTGTTCAAAATACAAGTTAAGAAAAAAAATAGTCGAGCATGGTGGCGCACGCTTTGTAATCCCGGTATTCGAGAGGCTGAGACAGAGGAGGATCACGGTTCGCGGACAGCCTCAGCTACTTAGTGAGGACCTCTGCAACTCAGTGAGACCCCGTTTCAAAATAAAGAATAAAAAATGGGCAGGAGGTGTAGCTTAGATGCCTCTGGGTTCCATCCCCAGACCCACGAAAAAAAGAAAGAAAACAAGAAAAAAAATAGGGCTGGGAATGTAGCTCAGAGGCAGAATGTGCCGGAGTTTAGTGCCTGGCGCCACAAGACACTGATTGTGCACTGGAGCGGTGAGTCTTCTGGTATGAGAGGTATCGGACGACACTTGTGCCTGGTGCTGGGGACTGAACACAGGAGCCGGCCACCTCTGAGCTACATCACTAGCAATGTTTGTGGTGCCAGGACTGACCGCAAAGGCATTTTACCCCTGAGCTACAACCTCAGCCCTATTTTTTTTTATTTTGAAATAGGGTCTCGCTCAATTAATGATCTCACTACTTGTTGAGGCTGTCCTTAAACCTGTGATCCCTGTCTTAGCCTGGGATTACAGGCATGTGCACCACCATGCCTAGCTCAGATGACATTTAACAAACTTTTTTTTTTTTGGTGGTTGTGGAGGTGGTGATACTAGGGTTTGAACTTAAGGGCCTTATACCTCTGAGCTATATCTCCAGCCCTTTTTATTTTTTATTTCTAAACAAAGTTGCTAAGTTGCTAAGACTGGCCTTGGACCTGGGATCCTCCTGTTTCACATCCTAAATACTGGGAGGCACCACCTTACCCTGCTAGAGTAATAAATTTGAATTGTTAATACTTGAGGGCTAATTATTATATGCTGGGTCTTCAGCCTTTCGCCAGAAGCTTGTTTGTAATATCACAGCTAACAGGTAGGTGTAGGTACTGTTAGCTCCATTTTATAGGTTTAGAAATGGGAACTGATACTTGGGAGGCTGAGACAGGATGATCGCAGGTTCAAGGACAGCGTCGGCAACTAGTGAGACTAAGTAACCTAGCGAGACCACTTCCAAATAAATAAAATAGGGCTCAGGGTGTACCTGAAGATAAGATGCCCCTGGGTTCCATTCCCAGTGAGAGAGCCACACACACACACACGCACGCGCGCATGCGAAATGGGAAGTGGCTAAGTAATTTATTTTTACACTAAAGGGTGAACCCAGAGACATCATACCTTGGATCTGCTCCCTCGCCCTATTTTATTTTGAAACAGGCCTCACTGAGTCGCAGAGGCCGGCCTATAACCAGTGAGCTTCCCGTCTCGGCCTAGTAATATGTTCTCATTAATGGGCATTAGACTAGGGCCAAACTCTGGACCTCAGTTATTTATCTACTGCTGCAGGCTGCTTTCAAACACTTCCACCCGGTTTGGGGACACTCGCTGCGGTCCTGGTGCTGGGGAGGCTGAGACGGGAGGTCACAGATTCACAGCCAGCCTGGGCTACTTAGGGAGGCCCTGTTTCAAAATAAAGAATAAAATAGGGCTGGGGTGTAGTAGCCTGGAAGTAGAATGCCCGGGGGGTTCAACCCCCATCACCCAAAATAAAAAATCATAAACCACTGCGTTCTTCTGCAGGGCTTTGTGTGGACCCTTGGCTCTCGGGCTTGCTGACCTAGCGGGCCTGTTTTTGTCCTTTCCAGATCCATTAATGAGATGAAACAGTTGGAGGAAATGTCAGGTGGAGCTCAGAGCTCTGGAGCTGAGCGGCACCCTCAAGAATCGAAGACCCAAACAGAAGGGAGCGCAGACGCGAAGGACAGAGAGCAGCCCTGGGAGATGGTGATGGACAAGAAGCACTTCAAGCTGTGGCGGCGCCCGATTGCCGGCACCCACCTTTACCAGTACCGGGGTGCGCGGCACGGTCCCGCCTTCTGAGCCGCTCCGCTGCGGCTGTTGCGCGGGAAACCTGTTGTTTTCCTCTCCCGGACAGCCAGTGTCGGTCTTAACAGCCTTCCGGCTGCCCAGCGTGGCTTCTGGTTTCTGAACCTGCCCTTAGGAGCTCTTAAAGTTTTATTTATTTATTTATTTTTGTGCTGAGGATGGAACCCAGGGGCATTCTACCTCTGAGCGACCCCCCCCAGCCCTAGTTTTTTAATCTTTATTTTGAAGCACGGTCTTTCTGAGTTGCAAAGGGCCTCACTGAGTAGCTGAGGCGGCCGTGAACCTCGATCCTTGGAATCCCAGTGCGTAAGCTCTGGAGAGGCAGAGACAAGCTCCCAGGTTCACATCCGACCTCAGCCACCTAGTGAGACCCTGTTTTGGAAGGGGGGCGGGCATAGGATGGGTGTACTGAGTTGAAGTACGGCCTGGTGGTGGGACGGCTGCGTGGGCTGCAGTGCGACCCTGAGTCTCTTTGTCTTTCCAGTGTTTGGAACCTACGCAGATGTGACGCCCCGGCAGTTCTTCAATGTCCAGGTGAGATTTTTGGCTCCAGATTCCTGCAAACCAGTTAGCACAGTTGACATGGAGTGATTTTTCTGCCTCAGATGACTGTGTCGTGTCCATCTGTGTCTCTGTAGCCCATCCCACCTCAGTGTGGTGTCTGGGTAAACTTTTTTGTGGTACTTGGGATGGGACTCTGGGGCATTCTACCTCTGAACTATACTCCCAGCTCCCACCCTTTTCTTTCTTTCTTTTTTTTTTTTTTTTTTTTTGCAGGTCTGGGGATGGAACCCAGGGGCATTTTACCTCCAAGCTACACCCTCTGCCCTATTTTTTATTTATTTTTTTTAATTACTTTTGACACGGGGTCTCACTGAGTTGCAGAGGGCCTCACTAAGTAGCTGAGGCTGTCCGTGAACCGCGATCCTCCAGTCTCAGCCTCTCGAATGCTGGGATTACAAGTGTGCGCCACCACGCCCGGCGCAAATTCTCCTTTCTTGTATTCCCATTTGTTTTGGCAGACTTATAGCTAAGTTGATCATAATGATACCCACTGGTGATGTGCAAATGTCCTTTCTGGGAAGCACTGAATTTTGCAGTTCGTATTGTAGCTTTGTTGGTTTAGGTGTCTGACGTTTCTTAGTTACTTGTGATGCCAGAAGTCGTTTTTTTTTTTTGTTTTTTTTTTTGGTGGTACTGGGGTTCCTGGAAGCCCTTCTACCTCCGGGCTACACTCCCAGACCTATTTTTACATTTTTATTTGGAAACAGGGTCTCCTAAGCCAGCGCGCGCAGCTGGCTTCGAACCTGCGCGATCCTCCTGTCTCTGCCTCCTAAGCGCGGGGATTACAAGCGTGCGCCACCACGCCCGGCCCAGAAGTCGTTTTAAATGCTGCTGACTTCTTTGTGACTTTCCTACTTCGATCTCTCTTACTTTCACGTTTGTATCTCTGTGCTGTTTTCCCAGGCAGTGTGTTCTGCATTCCTGTTGCTGACTTTGTCTGTAAGGTTTGCTCTCGGTGTGGTAGGGTCCTGGAGAATGGTCTGTGATCACCGCCAGGCCTCTGCAGTCTGGTGCTGTGGTTAGGCCAGGCCGCTGTTCCTCCATGATAAGGTCATGGGCCAGGGTGCAGTCTGGGCGTCTGGAGAAGCCGCTTGCATTGTCTTGGTGTCCTGGGGTCCTCATGGTCTTGTCTTTCACAGCTGGATACAGAGTACAGGAAGAAGTGGGATGCCCTGGTGATCAAGCTGGAGGTGATCGAGAGGGACGTGGTTAGTGGCTCCGAGGTTCTTCACTGGGTAACTCATTTTCCTGTGAGTATTTCAACTTCTGGATTTTCTCTACTAAGTCTGCGTGGTACAGAATACTGATCCTGCCCCGCATTTCTTTAGTATCCCATGTACTCTCGGGACTATGTTTATGTTCGGCGGTACAACGTGGATGAGGAGAACAACGTGATGGTGCTGGTGTCGCGGTACGTGTGGCTGCCTTTCCCCGCCAGGTTTGCTAGCCCTGATGAGTCGCCGTGGGCTTCCCAGCAGCCCCCAGTCCTCCATCCGCCCCAGCTGGGAGTGGGCTGTGATTGGCGAGGAAGATTGAGCGATGCAAGCTTTTCATTTGAAAATGTCCTCAGTTCCTTAATGTTGCTGATGAAGGAAGAAATACAGTCAGCTCTGGCACCCAGGCTAGTGTAGCCACACGTTACCGTTGCCAGAGAATGCACTTCATTTTCAGAACTTTGTGTACATTTATCTTAGTGAGTCCTCAGTTTTGTTTTAAAAAGTAGAATCAAATTTGGACGTGGTGGTGCACGCCTGTCCATGTGAGAGCGAGACAGGAGGATCATAGGTTTGAGGATAGCTTCAAGTAGTGAGACTCATCAATCCAGTGGAGATCCTGTTTCAAAATAAAAATGACAAGGGCTGAGAGGCTGCTGCGAGAGGCAGAGCCCCAGGCGCTATCCCAGTGTTACAGCAAGGGGAAGAGCTTTCTCGGTCTTGTTCTTAACCCTAGCTCCCTTTGTACACGTGGACTTTACTAAACTTGGCCTCATTTTTCCTCTACCAGCGCCGTGGAGCACCCGAGTGTGCCGGAGTCTCCAGAATTCGTCAGGGTCCGATCATACGAATCCCAAATGGTCATCCGTCCCCACAAGTCATTCGATGAGGTGAGTTTCGCTTCCCGCAAGAGGCCGTCTGTCATGCTGTGGGCTTTTCGAGGCGTGCCTTGTGTCTGAACTGGGGAAGGGCCGATTTGCTATCGGGGCACACATCAGAATCGACTGGAGCTTGTTGGGTACGTTGTTGGACCCAGTCTTACAGAGTCTCTGCGCCAGCAGGCCTGGGGTACGGCTTGAGGATTTACATTGCTGAGAAGTCCTCGTGTGAGGCTCGGGCTGCCGGTATGGGCATATTTTGGGAGCCCCCACCATAGGGAATTAAACCTGGAAGAATGGAGTCGTGATGCTAGCGCTCCCTGTGTCTCAGAAGCAGGAGACGAGGGCCGCCGGTTCTCGGGCACATCTGGGCAGCACCGGCAGGGAGTGAGCACGTGCCTCCCGTGAGCACTGCGCCGCCAGAGCAGGGCCGGGAGCCTTGCTGCTTCCTCGTCAGTGAAGAGGACGCTAGGCTGATGCTCTTGTTGAGGTGCGGCCTGCCTGGAAAAGAGTACTTACTGCAGTGATGGGTAGAGTGGCGCACACCTGCAATCCCAGTACTTAGAGGCTGAGACGTGAGGCTCACGGCTTCTAGGACAGCCTCAGCAATGTAGCAAGACTCTTTCTCAAAATAAAAATAAAAAGGCCTCTGAGTATAGCTCAGACTAGAGTTCCCCGGGTTTGATCCAGAGCACTACCAATGGAGATTCCGCCACACTGTCATTTGACCCTTTTTTATTTTAATTTTCTGTGTGGTACTGGGGATGGAACCCAGGGGCTTTTCTACCTCTGGGCTATACCCTTAGACCTATTTTATACTTTATTTGGAAACAGGGTCTCACTAAGTAGCTGAGACTGGCTTGGAAACTGTGATCCTCCTGTCTCAGCCTCCCATGCACTGGGATTACAAGCGTGTGCCACCACACCTGGCTAGTCTTTCCCTCCCTCCCTCCCTTCCTCCCTCCCTCCCTTCCTTCCTTCCTTCCTTATACTGGGGTTCCTGGAAACCCTTCTACCTCCGCGCTACACTCCCAGACCTATTTTTATATTTTTACTTGAAAACAGGGTCTCTTAAGCCAGCGTGGCTGGCTTCGAACCTGCACGATCCTCCTGTCTCCGCCTCCCAAGCGCGGGGATGACAAGCGTGTGCCACCACGCCTGGCTAGTCTTTTATTTTTCAAACAGGGTCTCACTGAGTTCTGAAGGGCCTCACTAAATACCTGAGGCTGTCTGTGAACCATGATCCTCCAGTCTCGGCCTCCTGAATGCCCAGCTTTTTTTTTTTTTTTTTTTTTTTGTGGTGGTACCAGGAATTGAACCCAGCGGCATTTTCCCCTAAGCTACACCCCCAGCCCTATTTTTTTATTCTTTATTTTGAAGCAGTCTAAGTTGTGGAGGGCCTCACTAAGTAGCTGAGGCTGGCCACGAACCTGCAATCCTCCTGCCTCAGCCTCCCAAGAACTGGGATTACAAGCATGTGCCACCACGCCTGGCTTCATTTGAGCCTCTTTAAGCCAGCTAAGCCCCTGGCCTTTTTCTCGCATTTGTGTTTGTGCTGTGGCAGCAGCCTTCTCTGGCTTCACCCATGCAGATTGTGTCCCCATGGGGTCTGCAGCTTCACTGGACAGGGTCGGCGGTTCCCGGCTTGGGGCGGTATTGGTTAACAGACTCAGGTTGCTGGTTACTTTGGGCTCGGCCACTTTATCACGAGGCAGGCAGTGCCTGCTGGGCCTTTGGATTAGTGAGCTGTTAGTGAACCGGTGCTTTCACCAGGTTTTAAGATGCTGACTTTGTGACTCCTTTGTTCTTTTTATTAGTTGAAAACTTTAGAGAAATACTCGTTGACTTTTTCTTTTTTTGTGGTACTAGGAATGGAACCCAGGGGCATTCTACCTCCAAGCTACACCCTCAGCCCTGTTTTTATTCCTTATTTTGAAACAGGGTCTCACTGAGTTGCAGAAGGCCTCACTAAGTAGTAGCTGAGGCCGTCCACAAACCGCGATCCTCCTGTTTCAAGCCTCCCACATGCTGGGATGACAAGCGTGTGCCACCACACCCAGCTGACTATTTTTTTATAGTTCATAAAGGAAAGGGTGATGCTTGACTTGTTCTCCCTCTTTACTAATTTTCAAAGTAAAATAAGGGCTGGGAATGAAGCCCAGTGGAAGAGCACTTACCTGTCAGAAACATGTGAGACTTGCCCAGCAGGTGTGAGGTACTGGGTTCTATCCCTGGCACAGCCAAAAAAAAGTTTCAGCTAGTGATGGCACACACCTGTCATTCTAGTATGTGGGGGGCAGACAGGAGGATCGCAGGTTTGAAGTCGCCTTTAGCAACTTGGTGAGGTTCTCAGCAACTTAGCAAGAGCCTTTTCCAAATTAAAAGTAAAAGAGGGCTGTCAGTATAGCCCAGAGGTAGAAAGCCCCTGGGTTCCACCCCCGTACCACAAATAAACCAGAATCTCAATAGGTTGCTGAGAGGTTAAAGGTCCCCAAGCCTTTAGCCTCCTGTCTCAGCTTCCCAAGTACTGTCCGGCTTCACTTTGTTTAAAAGGGAAAAATAGACTCTGCTGAGAAAGCCACACCATCCCTCCTTGTGACCCATCCACTTAAAAAAGTGCAGCCAGGCACGGTGACGCGCTCGTCATCCCAGCATTTGGAGGCTGAGACCGGAGGATCGCGGTTCGCGGCCAGCCTCAGCTACTTAGTGAGGCCTCTGCAACTCAGTGAGACCGTGTTTCAAAATAAAGAATAGAAGCCGGATGTGGTGGCGCAAGCTTGTAATCCCCGCGCTTGGGAGGCTGAGACAGGAGGATCGCACAGGTTCGAAGCCAGCCTCAGCTACTTAGTGAGGCCCTGTTTCCAAATAAAATAGAAAATAGGTCTGGGAGTGTAGCCCAGAGGTAGAAGGCCCCTGGGTTCCATTCCCAGTACCACCCCCCCAAAAAAAAAAAAAAAAACAGAATAGGGCCTAATCCTAATCAATACACAAATGTGTAACTAGAGATCTCACAGTGGTCTTGAGACAATAAACAAGTTGTAATATAATTGATTGGTGTTTGGAGTGAAAAAATAGGTAGAGAGGAGCGTTGTTTTTGTTTTTGTGGGGGGCTGGAGATGGAACCCAGGGGCATTGGACCTCCAAGCTACACCCCCTGCCCTATTTTTTTTTTTTTTTTTATTCTTTATTTTGAAACCCGGTCTCACTGAGTTGTAAAGGGCCTCACTAAGTAGCTGAGGCAGCCCGCGAACCGTGATCCTCTGGTCTCAGCCTCCTGAATGCTGGGATGACAAGCGTGCGCCACCATGCCTGGCTTTGAGCTTTTTAAATGTTTGCACAAAACAGGGCTGGGGGTGTGGCTTGGAGGTAGAGCACCCCTGGCTTCCATCCCCAGTACCACACACACAAAGCGCAGGTGTAAAAGCTCTTTTGTGTTCCTTTGTGGGAACATAACTGATTGAGATTTCTGAGCATCGGGGTGCCTTGTCTCCTTAATAATTGCGTGTCCTTTGCTGTATTCGACAGTGAGGGCCGCGTCAGCGTGGGCCCAGTGGTCAGGGCTCCTAGCGCTCGCCGTGCGTGCACGGGGCAGTGTCTTGGCCCGTGTTCAGTATCCCCTGTGAGATGGGAGCTGGCCCTGCCCACGCTGCAGGGTCATGGCAAGGAGTTGACGTGCCCTGGTGGCTGGCCTTGCACACGTGATGACCGAGGTCTCGAGGCTGCAGACACTGGGCTTCCCATGATAAAGTGTTCCTCTGCTGTGAGTTATGATGGTGACGGAGCGAGAGCAGTGAAAGAAGGCACAGCAAGGGCTGCACACACGTGTGTGTGTGTGTGTGTGTGTGCGCGTGCGCACGCGGTGTGCCCGGCTTGGGCCCTGCGCACCAGAGTGTTACTGCCACACAGTCCCCCTAGGTAGCACGCACCCACATCCCACGCTCTGAGGGGAGCGGTGTTCAGCAGAATCCGTGGTCTGTCTCGTCCAGGCACGGGGAGCCAGCTTCCCAAGTGTTCACATTTCAGGGGACATCTCAGGAGCTGGGGCCAGGGTCACCTTGCGGTCAGGCCGGCCCCGGGTCATGGGCGTGAGCTCGTCTGCGCAGGGCGCACAGAGGGCTCGGTGCCCCGCCCTGCTCATCCCGCTGCGTTCCTTTGCAGAACGGCTTTGACTACCTGCTCACTTACAGCGACAATCCGCAGACTGTGTTTCCTCGCTACTGCGTTAGCTGGATGGTGTCCAGTGGTGAGTAGGGTGTGCGCGTGCGCGGCGCCTTGGGTGGGGGCAGCCATTTCCTTTTTCCCTGTCTCGGTAATGGCAGCGGGAGTGTTCATACTGTCTTTCTGGGAAGCTCGCATCCTGCCCAGTTCATTCTACCTTCCAGCAGGGATTCGAGGGGTCGCAATTAGTAGGGTTCCAGAAAGGAACGTTCTGCTACAGGAGACTAAGGCATTTGCTTCAGTGCCATAAATAGACTGTGTACATGAATGTCTTTAGATCTTCTTGTTGAGCACTGTTGAAAGCCATGGGATCTGGCCTGGACAGTGATTGTGGGGAGTCACCTGGGGAAAGTGCCGCCACCTGACAGGTGGTGGGTCACGGCTGTAGGCACCCCCACCTACCCATTTCTTGTCCTGGGAAATCATCTTCACGTGCTTTTTTTGTGTTCCTAGAGATTGAACTCGGGAGCATTCTACCTCTGAGCTACACCCTCAGCCCTATTTTTATTCTTTATTTTGAAAAAGGGTCTCACTGAGTTGCAGAGGGCCTCCTCACTAAATAGCTGAGGCTGTCTGTGAATCGTGATCCTCCTGTCTCAGCCTCCCAAGTACTGGGATGACAAGTGTGCCCACCACACACAGCTGTTGATGTGCTTTTCCTTCTGGTTTTCTGTTGGCAGTTTCTTATTCCTCAGGAGGAATTAGAGATTAGGTATTTGACATTTATCTAAATGGGCAGCTCTTGGCAGGTTGGTAGAACACGCTTGTAATCCCTGGGAGGCCGAGGTGGAACCTCCACCTTCAAGTGTCCGCTGGTTTCTGTGCCAGTGTAACCAGACCCTCGTCTCCTGACAGGCATGCCGGATTTCCTGGAGAAGCTGCACATGGCCACTCTGAAAGCCAAGAACATGGAGATCAAGGTGAAGGACTACATCTCCTCGGCTAAGCCTCTGGAGATGAGCAGCGAGGCCAAGGCAGCCGCGCAGGCCTCCGAGCGGAAGAAGGAGGGCAGCTGCACGCCTGCTCGGATCGAGTACGCCTGAGGGCTGGGTAGGCGCCCTGAGCGTCCCGCCCTCGGCCTGGCTCGCAGCTCCTCAGCACACAGGAGTCCGCCTCCGAGGCCTTGCTGCTCTCAGCCCACCGTGGACATCGGGCGTCTCGCCGAGCTTGGGGCGATTCTCTCCCGCCAGAAGGGTTGGCCTCTGCTTCCTCTCACATTCCAGGCCCCACCATCGCGTGTGCTCTGCTCACTGGTGCCGTGGTGGCCGGCGGTTCTCAACGGGGCCACTGGGAGGACTCAGCGGTGTGCAGGTGCGTGTGAGTGCTCGGCCACGTCCAGTGCCTTGTCTTCACTTGCACTCAGCCCCGGTACGGAGCTGGTACCTGGTACCGAGAAGTCACTCCCTGCCTGCCAGGCCTGCCCTGCCCGCCGCCTCCCTGGCTCCCGCCACCAGGGGTGCTGGGGCGCCTGCAGACGGCGCCGCCTGTGTCTCCGTGCTGATAGGCTCAAACCATCACGGTTAATAAATTCATTTTGGTTTTTAACTTTGTCTCACAAAGGAGTTGAACAGGGTACTTCACAGTGCCCTTGTCTAGAAAACAGCTTCTTGGTCAGGCTTCACCTCCCGCTTCAGATTTGACTTGTCCCCCGTCCTCCTGAGCTCAGAAGGCTGATGCCCGAACCGGTGGGGCCGTGTCCCTGCCTTGGAGTTCTGAGAACCGTGGAGCAGCTGTGTGGACAAATAGGTGTGATCTTGCCCCGAAACAGATAGAGTGGGGATGTGGCCCATATGACCCTCTTGCTCCTCCAAAAAGATTTTTCTCTTCTCTCCAGAGTTTAAAATAAGCCACACTGTAAAGAGGTCGCTCTGGATGGCGCCCACCGGCCCTGGCTCGCTGCGCTCCGTGCAGCCTGGAGGCTGGGGGTCTAGTTTAACTCCTCCCCTGCCCTTTTAACTCTGCGATTCAAATGGCTGAACTTCCTTTTTCCTGCTTGCTAGCCTGTTGTGATGAAATCTAAACCGAGACTGACCTAACCCTCCTTGACCTTCCTGTTGCCTGTTGGGCTTTGTGCCAAGAAAATACCCGCACAGCGCTCGGCTGTGTCCTGAGTCGCTGACAGCAGGCGTCTTGAGTGACCTGGCATCTTTTCATCAAGCTTTTTTCTTTTCCTTCCCAGGACCTACCTAACAGGCACCAGGAAGAATTCCTGGCCCGCGCCTACACTTGGCGCCTGTGGTTGAGAGCAGTGCGTGCGTGAACGTGTGTGCCTGCGCAGGTGCTGAGCAGGCGTGGCCCGTGTTCTAACCTAGGGTGATTTGACTGTACAGTTACTTACGTTATGATTTTGCTCCTAACTGTGACATTTTTATCTAATGTGTGAATAAACAAAGATTGGTACAAACGAGTGTCTGGACAGGTGGGGGCTTGAGTGTTGGGCCCATTGTTTCTTCTGGTTCACACAGTTGTAAAGTGTGTCTGCACAGGAGCTGGCCAGGGCAAGTGGCAGGCTCGTCCTCCCTCGGCAGGTCGTGGCCAACAGCTGGCACCTCACCCGGGCTGCAGCCCTGTCTAGGTCGCCAGCTTGATGACTGAAAATAACTTGCCAGTGTCTTCATGAGCTGACTTGAGTTCTCAGAGTTAGTGGTGCCGCCTGCAGGCGTGAACCTCAGTAGAGACTCCAGTACGAGGTTCTGGCCTTCGGGCAGTCCAGAGTCGGTGGTGGAGAGGGGCCTTGTGCAGGGTGGGTCTCTAGAACCCAGATTTAGCCCAGATTACACTTGTAATCCCAGTGTTTAGGCTGAGACAGGAGGATCAGGTTCATAACCAGCCTCAGATACTTAGATACTTGGTGAGGCCCTCCTTCAAAATAAAGAATAAAAAATAGGGCTCGGGGTATAGCTTGGAGCAGAATACCGTGTTCAACCCTCAGTACTGCAAAACAAGAACCAAGATTTTTTTTTTTTCCTGTACTAGGGATGGAACCCAGGGGCATTCTACCTCCGAGCTACAGCCCCAGCCCTATTTTTTATTCTTTATTTTGAAACAGGGTCTCAGTTGCAAAGGACCTCACTAAGTAGCTGGGGCTGTCCGCCAACTGCAATCCTCCTGTCTCAGCCTCCTAAATGCTCATGCAAGCATGTGCCGCCACGCCCGGCTGACGAACCAGCGGTATTCAGGGAAGATTGGTGACGGTGCTGCACGCAGAGTGTGGATGGGCTTCCGTGTGGCTGTGGCTGCCTGTGGGAGGGGCATTCTGCCTGTGAGCTACACTCCCAACCCTTATTTTTTATTGGTACGGGAGATGAAACCCAAGGACATTCTACCTCTGAGCTATACCCCCCAGCCCTATTTTTTTTTTTGAAATGGTCTCAGCCTCCCAAATGCTGGGGTTACAAGTACCACCATGTACCACCAAGCCCAGCCTTACCCTTTATTTTGAAAATAGGATCTTGGCTAAGTTGTTGAGGCTGGCCTTGAACCTGTGAGCCTCCTATCTCAGCCTCCCAAGTATTGGGGTTACAGGTATGTGCCACCATGCCCAGCTTATTTTTTATTTTGAAACAGTTTCACTGAATTGGTGAGGACCTCTAAGTTGCTGAGGCTATCTTCAAACTTTCAATCCTCCTGTCTTAGCCTCCCAAGTACTTTATTTATTTATTTATTTATTTATTTATTTATTTATTTATTTATTGTGGGTCTGGGGATGGAACCCAGGAGCATTTGACCTCTAAGCTACACTCCCTGCCCTATTTTTTATTCTTTATTTTGAAACAAGGTCTCACCAAGTTGTGGAGAGCCTCACTAAGTAGCTGAGGCTGTCTGTGAACCACCATCCTCCGGTCTCTGCCTCCCGAATGCTAGGTTTCAGGTGTGCGCCACCATGCCCAGCCTGCCGCCAGTTTTAACCTATAACAGCATGGCCATTGTTAGGTAACTTCACCCATGCATCATTCAGAATAATGTTCCAGAACTCCAGCATGATGGCGTGCGCCTATAGTCCTCGTACTTAAGAGGCTGAGACAGGAGGATTACAGGTTTGAGGACAGCCTCAGCAAGTGTGAGACACTAGTGAGACTATTTCCAAACGAAAGTAGGACATAGGGATGGGAATGTAGTTTGGAGGTAGAATAGCCCTGGGTTCGAGGCCCCAGAACCAAAGAACGCAGCACCAAAGCTCTCAGACACGGCACCTGGAGGGCTGGGCCCGGGCCCGACCTCCGCATCTGAGGGAGGTGGGGTTTAGCCCTTCAGTGGCCTCAGGGACTGCAGGGGACCACGCCGGCGCCAGAGGCAGAGGCCCTGGTCTTGCTCAAGGGCACTCGGGATGTGATGTCACCTTGGCCTCCCCATAGGCACCCCCTCCAGCTCCCCTCAACCTGGCTTAAAGCCGAGGCCTGCGGCTTCTGGCTTATTTCCAAGCTTGGATCATAGGCTTTGTTTTTACTCATCTGTGAAATTTTATGTGGCTTAGCGGGGCATGGTGGTGCACGCTTGTAATCCCAGCATTTGGGAGGCTGAGACAGGAGGATCGTGGCCTCGGCTACTACTTAGGCCCTTTGCAACCTAGTGAGACCCTGTTTCAAAATAAAGAATAAAAAATAGGGTTGGGGGTGTAGCTTGGAGGTAGAATGCCCCTGGGTTCTGTCCCTGGTACTGCAAAACAAACAAGTTAAATGTGTCTTACACCCACTCTCCCTGGTTCCACAGCAGAGCAGCCGGCTCCTTTGCTGTTTTCATGAGTGTCTGGAGGACTGGAAAACTAATGGACGTGCATCCCTCCCAGTGGCACTTTAATATAGCGGGGGGCGCCTTTTGGGGATATCTTGAAAAAAAATTGGTATTGGGGATTGAACCCCAGGGGCATTCTACCTCTCAGCTACACCCCCAGGCTTATTTTATTTTTTAGGTTTGTTTTGTTTTTTGTTTGTTTGCGGGTCTGGGGATGGAACCCAGGGGCATTCGACCTCTGAGCTACAGCCCCTGCCCTATTTTTTATTCTTTATTTTGAAACCGGGTCTCACTGAGTTACGGAGGGCCTCACTAAGTAGCTGAGGCTGTCCGCGAACCGCGATGATCCTCGAGGTTTTTTGGTCGGTTGGTTGGTTATGGTGCCGAGGATTGAACAGCGGCGTTCTACCTCCAAGTTACACCCCTACCCCTATTTTTTCTTTGTTTCGAAACAGGATCTCACTAAGTTGCAGATAGCCTCGCAGATTGCTGGGGCTGGTCACAAACTTGTGACCTCCTGCCTCAGTCCCCCAGTCACAGGATTACAAGTGTGTGCCACCATGCCAGGCTGTTTTATGTTTTGTTTGGAAATGGGGTCTCACTGAATTGCTGAGACTGTCCTTGAATGTGTGGTCCTCTTGTCTCGGCCTTCCACGTCTGTACTCGGATTACAGACATGCCACCGTGTCCTGCCATCCCCCAGCCTTTTTTCTGTTTGTTTTGAAATGAGAGTCTCACAGTGTTGCTAGGATCCTCTTGTCTCAGCCTCCTGGGAGTACAGGTGTGTGTCACTATATTCAGCTTTAAATAATGTTTTCTAAAAACACTTAATTTCAAAATGTATCTCATCAGTCTGCCCAGCAGACTGTTGAAAAATGAAAAATGAAAATACTCTTCATAAAATCTGAGTTCTTAGCCAGGTGTAGTGGCTCACGCTTATAATCCCAGGACTTGGGGAAGTTTTTTGTTTTGCTGTGTTTTGTTTTGGTTTTTGGTGGTACTAGGATGGAACCCAGGGGCTTTCTGCCTCTGGGCTACACTCCCAGACCCATTTTATATTTTATTTGGAAACTAAGTTGCTGAGAGCCTCACTAAGTAGCTGAGGCTGGCTTCGAACCTGCGGGTCCTCTCTCAGCCTCCCAAGTATTGGAATTACAAGCGTGCACCACCACACCGGCTCTACTTGGGAGTTTGAGACAGGAGGCCCGCTGCAACTTAGTAAACCCTGTAATTCCTCTAATTGGAGGCTGACACAGGAGGATCCCAGGTTTGAGACCAGCCTTAGCAACTAGCAAAACCCTCGGCAACTTAGCGAGACCCTATTTTAAGAAGAGTGATAGCGAGGGCTGAGGGTGTAGTTCTGAGCTGGAATGCCCCGGGCTCGGTCCCCGGCCAGCACGTGGGTGAGGCCTTGGCCTGGCCAGGGCCACACTGACCAAAGCGCGGCAGCCCAGCCTGCGGGCTCTGGAAGGTCATGCGCGGGTGGGTGTCTGCTGCCCTGCCTCCCTCCAGGCCTGCTGGTGAGCTCCTGGGCGGCCAGGTGGGACTTTTCAGGCAGCCTTGAGACGGGGGCAGGTGAGTTTCACTGAGTTTTTCTAGCTACGTGGAGCCGCTCTTTGGACGGATACGGTAGTCTTAAGGAAGGCACTTTAGAGGACCCCCGTGCGGAGCTTTCGATTTCTAAATGACGTGAAGATGGTGCTGGGGGTTGGGATCTACCCGGGCTGCACAGCTCCTCCCGGCCTGGCTCGAAGCCTTGGTCACTGGGATCCAGTGTGTTCCCCATTCCTCTGTGCGGATGGTAGGCAGAGGTTTTGAGGCAGCCTTTAAAATTCACAGTGCGCATGCTGGCAGACCTCTGGAGTATCCTGAGAGTGTCCTGGGTAGGGGTGTGTTAGCTGGCTAATAATCAGCCGCCACACCAGGCACCACAGACAGTGGCTGCAACACGGGGATTCACGGCCATGGAGGAGGCCCGGTGCTGGGGAGGCTGAGACGGGAGGCTCACGGGCTCGCAGCCAGCCTCAGCGACTTGGTGAGGCCCCCTTCAAGCTCAAAATGGCCTCCTGGGTTCAGTCCCAATACCGCAGACACACACAGGACTGGTTTGTATGACTCCATAAAGGGGAAACTTGCAGGCCTTTCAGCTGCTTGTAATCACGGGAAGAATTCGGTATCCTTGGCTTGTAGGCACATCGCCCCGTCTCCGCCTCGCCCTGTTCCCCCCTTTCATAAGGACAGATGTCTTAACACATCAGGGCCCGTTCTGCACCACTATGATGCGTCCTATCCTATCTGCCATGACACTAAATCAGGTCACATTCTGAAATACCGGGAATTCATACGAATAGGGGGACACAATCCAACCCGTAACACGGAGAGCTCTGCAGAGATCCCGCTTTAAGAAAATCTTTTTAGTCAGGCATGGTGCACACTGACCCCAGTGACTCCAGAGGCTGAGGCGGAAGGGTCGCAAGTTCAAGGCCAGCCCGGGTCAGACCCTGACTCAGAAGGCTGGGAGCTGGTCATGGTGGCGCTCATCTTAATTCCAGTACTTGGGAGGCCGAGACATGAGGATTGTTGGCTTGAGGCCAGCCTCAGCAATTTAGCAAGATCCTTAGCAATTTGGTGAGACCCTATTTTAATGTAAAAAAGCAAAAGGGCTGGAAGTGTCGCTTGGAGGTAGAATGCCCCTGGGTTCCATCCCCAGTACCAAAAAAGGAGTGCTGGGGGTGTCGTTTACTGCTTGCCTAGCATACGCAAGACCTCCCAGCGTCACAAAACAAAAACACCAAACACTTAAAAATAAATGTCTGGAGGCTGCTGCTTCGGCTGAGCCCAGAAGCTCCCGTGTGGGGCAGCAGGGGGCAGCGCTGAGCTGCCTGCTGGGTCCCGACTCCTCCCAGGAGTCGGGACCTGAAGATCTGAAAACTCAACTACAGGGCAGCGGGGCAACTGAAGATCTGAAAACTCAACTACAGGGCAGCGGGGGTCTGTTTGGGCGCCACTGCCCCCAGGGCCTTGATTTGCATCCAGTCCTGTGAATAAACGGAGGACGTGGCTCAGAGTACCACAGCTGTGTGAGCAGAGGGTGAGGAGAGGGGAGTCCTTGGGCCTGGGAGAGCCCCGGGCTGCAGGCCGGCGCCGGGTGTGTTCCTGGGGACAGACAGCAGCTATGAGCTGCTGCTCCCCCCCCCCCCCCCCCCGGGTCCAGCCAGGACTGTCCCAGCCTCCCGAATGCTGAGATGACAGGGGTGCGCCACCACGCCCAGCTCTATTTTAAAAGTTTTTAAATTTCGAAGCTGGACATGGTGGCGCACACTTGTCATCCCAGCATTCGGGAGGCTGAGACAGGAGGATCGCGATTCGTGGACAGCCTCAGCTACTTAGTGAGGCCCTCACAACTCAGTGAGACTGTTTCAAAATAGTAAAAAAGAAAAAAATAGGGCTGGGGTGTAGCTCGGAGGTAGAATGCCTCTGGGTTCCATCTTTTGTATGTGTGTGTGGTACTGGTTTTCAGTACCTCAAATCAGAGATATCTATAGATATATATGAAACAGTTTTCTGCCTACCTTGCGGAACACCTCGCTCAGTTGCTGAGTCTGGCCTGTGATCCTCCTATCTCGGCCTCCCATGTATTCATATTACAGGTGTTCACCACTACACGGGGCTTGTGCACATAATTAAAAAAACTGAATAGCTCTGCTGGGCGTGGTGGTGCACGCTTGTCATCCCCGCGCTCGGGAGGCTGAGACAGGAGGATCGCGCAGGTTCAAAGCCAGCCTCAGCTACTTAGTGAGGCTCTCAGCAACTTAGTGAGACCTTGTTTCCAAATAAAATATAAAATAGGTCTGGGAGTGTAGCCGGGAGGTAGAAAAGCCCCTGGGTTGAACCCCCAGTACCACACACGCGCGCGCACACACACACACACAAATTGAATCACTCTTACAGGGTTTGCTGTGAAACTCTCCCCAGCCTTCCCGCTGCCCGGGGCCAGCCAGTGTAGACATCCCAGTGGGTCCTCTGGGTCTTTCCCTCTGGTCTCTACACAATGACACAATGCCCAGCCATTTCATTTCTCCAATGAGGCGGCTTCTCCCTCCCCACCCTCCCAGGGTGCTTGGTTCTGGCGGCTTGGTCACGCCACTGCGCAGCACTTCAATTGTCGGCAGCTTGGAAGTGTCGCTGCTTACGACGGGACGGACGGATGACTGGCGGATGACTGCTTCCCTGCCTGACTTTCTGTTTCTCGAGATCTCGAGTCCTCAGCTTTTCCTGGTTGAGTGTGTCAGGTTCTTGCCATGCCAGCGGGAACCTCAGGACCTCTGAGGAGGGGCAGATGGCTCTCCTCCTGGGGGAGATGGCTCTCCTTCTCCATTGGTTGCCAAGGAGAACGGGCCCTCCGGGGGAAGCATTTGGGAGATGCTCAAATGTTGGGGTTCGGCCGAGGCAGAAGCACCGGGCAGAAGTACTTTCCTGTGGACGTCGGGGAAGTCAAGGCTGCACAGGCCGCGCACCTCTAGCCCAGCCCCCCAAGGGCAGCGGAAGGACGGTCCCCTGTAGCTGGGAGTTTGAGGCCAGCTGGCAGCCCAACGAGACCCTGTCTCAAGAAAAATAAAAAAGTGAAGCCGGGCGTGGCGGCGCCAGCATTTGGGAGGCTGAGACTGGAGGGAGGCTGAGACCGGAGGGAGGCTGAGACCGGAGGATCGCGGTTTGCAGACAGCCCTTTTTTGTTTTTTTTTTGTCCTGGGAATGAAATTCAGGATCATTCTACCTCCGAGCTCCACCCCAGCCCTATTTTTTTAGTCTTTATTTTGAATAAAGTCTCACAGAGTGGTAAAGGGCTCACTAAGTAGCTGAGGCCGGCTGCGAACCCAGAGCCCCAGCCCTTTTTACTTTTTATTTTGAGACAGGGTCTCACTAAATTGCCCAGACTGGCTTCAAACTTTCAACCCTCTGGGCTCAGCCCCCTGAGTCACTGGGATTCAGGCCTGTGCCATCACACCTGACCCGAATATATTATTATCATTATTTTTTTTGTGTGGTGTTGGGGATTGAACCCAGGGGCATTTTTTCTCCAAGCTACTCCCCAAGCCCTTTTTTATTTTTTGTTTTGAAACAGGGTCTCCCTAGGTTGCTGAGAGCCTCACTAAGTTGCTGAGGCTGGCCATGAACCGTCCTGTCTCAGCCTCCCAAGTATTGGGATTCCGAGAGTGTGCCTCCGCGCCCGGCAGAGTGCATTCTTTAAATGAATTGTTGAATCACTGGACAAATGCAGAAGAGAATGAGTGACCTAAATGTGGATGCTTGGGGAAGGGGCTGCTCTTCTTCATTAAAATATTAGGGAGAGCCGAGCATGGTGGCGCACGCTTGTAATCACAGTACTTGGGAGGGTGAGATAGGAGGATCTGGGTTTGCAGCCGGCCTCAGCTACTTACTTAGTGAGGCCCTTTGCAACTCAGTGAGACCTTATTTCAAAATAAAAATAAAAAAAAAAATGGGGCTGGGAGCCAGGCGTGGTGGCACATGCTTGTAATCCCAGCATTTGGGAGGCTAAGACATGAGGATCGCGGTTCGCGGACAGCCTCAGCTACTTAGGCCCTTTGCAACTCAATGAGACCCTGTTTCAAAATAAAAAGTAAAATATAGGGCTGGGGTTGTAGTTCGGAGGTAGAATGCGCCTGGGTTCCATCCCCAGTACCGCAAAATATAAAAGAAAAAAGAAAGTAGGGCCAGGATTGGGGAGGGTAGCTCAGAGGCAAAGTGCCCCTGGGTTCACTCTCTAATACTACCAAAAAAAAAAAAAAAAAAAAAAAAAAAAGAAGAAAAGAAAAAAAAAAGAAGCCGAGCCCCAAATACTTGGTAGAGCATGTTCTGTAACAGCCCAGACAAGAAAACCAGAACAGAAGCAGAGGAAGCTGTGGCTGGCTTCCCACCTAGACACAGGTGCGTGGTCCTCCCTCGCAGGGCACCGAGCCCGCGTCTGCTCTGGGCTCCCAAGGGTCAGCTCGGGGCACAGGGCCCTCAGGGTGCCGGGGAGCAGGCCTCCTACGTCCTAACTCAAGCCCCGCAGCACCCATGGCTGGGGGAGTACGGCTTCTTCTACCCCTGGCACGGGATGGGGGTGATTCCCCAGTTTTAAAATAGAAGGGGTAAAGGGGAGCCCCCTCCTCCGTGGCTGTCAGACCTCCTCGATGCCGTCCCAGAGCTGAAATGGGGACCCCTCAAGGAGAGTGGCCATGGGTGCGACCCGGATGACCCTCTGAGCAGGGAGGGGTCGGTGACTTGGGAGCAAGCCCTCAGCAATGCCTGCCCTCCAGGGGTCCAGTCGTCCCTCCCCTGGAGCTGGGGGCTGTGGGGCCCAGTAGGGCGGTGACTGGCGCAGACCCCGCTGGTCAGCAAGGCTGGACCTGAGCGGGCCTTCCCCACGCTCTGTAATTTGCCCCCGGAATCAGCCATTAAGTCACTTGCCCGGCGGATGCCAGGGATAAGCACCCTATCGGCCTCTGGCATCTGTGGGCCAGACAGCCCGGCTCTGCTGCCTGCTGCATCAGCCCGCCTCGGGAGCGCCCAGGGCGCGGTGGGCCTGAGCCGCGGAGGAAGGCCCCGGAGCCTGGAGCCCTTGGGCTTCTTGCCCGCCTCCCCTGTCCCCTCCTGACACACGCGCCAAGCTTCATGTCAAACACAGAAGAGCTGCGCATTGGTTACGCTCCGACACACACAGCCAGGCACGTCCACACGCCACTGTAAGGAATATTTTTTTGGTACACCCCCTGCCCTATTTTTTTTTATTCTTTATTTTGAAATAGGGTCTCACTGAGTTGCAAAGGGCCTAAGTAGCTGAGGTTGTCCTCCAACCGTGATCCTCCTGTCTCAGCCTCCCAAATGCTGGGATCACCCGCGTGGGCCACGATGCCCCACTTGTTTACCAGTTTTTTTTTTTTTTTTTTTTTTTTTGGTGGTACTGGGGTTCCTGGAAGCCCTTTTACCTCCGGGCTACACTCCCAGACCTATTTTTACATTTTTATTTGGAAACAGGGTCTCCTAAGCCAGCGCGCGCGGCTGGCTTCGAACCTGCGCAATCCTCCTGTCTCAGCCTCCCAAGCGCGGGGATTACAAGCGTGCGCCACCACGCCCGGCTGTTTACCAGTTTTTACTGTAACCAATTCCTGGGAGGAAACCCGAGAAGGAGAAGGGAAAAGGGAGAGGCAGCTGGGCGCGGAGACCCCTCTGGCTGGGGGTGTGCAGCACCCAAGGCCGGGCCCTGGCACGGGGCAGGGGCGCTCTGCGGGCGGCCTCCCTTGGGGCGGCACTTCCCGCTGCCCTGGTTTGGCTTCTGGAGGCTGCCCGTGGGCACTTAGGTACCTTCCAGGCCTGCTGCCCCGACCTCTGCGCCGAGGCCCCCGCGTCACCACTGCCTGCAGGGGCCAGGGGCTACAGCCCCAGCCAGGGCACCCGCCCAGGACCAGGTGCTTGGGGACAGGCTTCTGGGCCGCCTCCCGCTTCCGCCCGCATCCCCGAGAGCGTGGAGGCGCAGGTGCGCCTTCCCCTGCGTGGGTGTGCGGCCTGCTGTGACCGCGCAGGGCCGCGTGGATGCTTCAGGCGTGCGTGGCAGGTGTCTCCGCGAGTGGCCCCAGCTCCCGGGTCCTGGGTTGGTCGGAGGACTGCAGAGGCCTGGCTGGCCCGGGCAGTGACGTCCCACCGCCTCCCGCCTTCCCCCTGCAGGGTGGCCGTGGGGACCCTGCCTCACCTCTTCCTGGGCAGCTGCAGCCACTCCTCCAACCTGCAGGGCTGCGGGCCTGCGGGATGACCGCTCTCAACGCCTCCGCCAGCTGCCCCAAGCACTTCGAGGGCCTTTTCCCCTACAAGAGCATCCAGTGGAGGACAACCGTGGCAGAGATCAGCGCCTGGTTCCCGGAGGCCTAGGGTTCATCGTAAGAGGACCTGAGTGGGGAGGGGGAGGGACCTGTCTCCCCTCTAATGGGCCCTCCCCTCTGCAGACTCGGTGAAGAACAGCGGGGCCGGGTGCGGTGTACCGCCAGGCGGGCATCTGGCGCTCGGCCTCCGTCTCTCTGGCGTGCCTGATGCAGAGCCACCGGTGCGGCTGGCCGGGGCCTTCGACTTTGTCAAGCAGCGCCGGGGCGTCATCTCCCCGACTTCAGTTTCATGGGGGCAGCTGCTACGGTTTGAACCTAGGCGCTGTGTCACTGAGGGGGGCTCTCTGCCTGCAGGCCCCCCACGCTGGCTCTCCCAGTCGATGCTGGTCTCTGATGGGTGCTTTTCTGCCAGGGGGCTTAAGGGCTGGCCCTTATTCAAGGGGCAGAGGAGGGGGCACCTCTGCTCTCCCCGGCCCTCCAGCAGACATCACCCGGGCTCGGCCTGTGGACGGCCTTTGGTCTCAGGACCAGAAGATGCCTGAGTACTCCAGGAACAAGCTGTGACCGCCAGGAGCCCTGCCTGGAGCCGGAGCCGGCGCTCCTGGGGAGCTGGGGACTCCGGAAGTAATGCCTTACAGACCTCTCGCGGGGACCCCGGGAGCGCGCTTCCGGCCTGTGTTGGCGTGGAAAGTTATTTGTGTTCAACTGACATTTAACACCTCCCCCACTTCCTCCCAGCCCCGAGGGCGGGGCTCGGAAGCTTAGCACTTTATACAGAACCTTGAGGATATGTCAATAAAATATTGTTTTGTTTAAGAAACAAATCTCCAAGTGTCTAGTATCAAGTTCATGCCTGGAAGGGAGATTCTGGAGCTGCCACCTTCTTCCCCTTCTTCTTCCTTATGGGGGTTGACCCGGGGGTGATCTCCCGCCGAGCTCTCCCCTCGTCCCTCTTTATTTATTTATTTATTTATTTATTTATTTATTTATTTATTGGTACTGGGGATTGATTGAACCCTGGGGATTTCTGCGTCTACACTATACCTCCAGCCCTATTTTGTTTTTATTTTTTATTTATTTATTTTCTGGTCCTGGGGCTTGAACCAGGGGCATTCTCCATGCTACATCCTCGTCTCTTTTATTTTTTATTTTTTCTTGCAGTACTGGAGGGTACCTCTGAGCTACCCTCCCTGCCCTATTTTTTATTCTTTATTTTGAAACAGGGTCTCACTAAGCTGCGAGGGCTTCACTAAGTAGCCGAGGCTGGCCTGGAACCGGTGATCCTCTTGTCTCAGCCTCCCAAGTACTGGGATTACAAGTGTGTGCCTGGCTCCCCATCTCTATTTTTATTTTGAAACAGTCTCACAGGTTGATGAGAGTCTCACTGCTTGCTGAGGCTGTACTCGAACCTGCGATCTGCCTGTCTCAGCCTCCCAAGTACTAGGATTACAGGCGTGCGCCACCACCCCTGGTGTATTTTTTAATTTCTTGTGTGGTACTGGGGATGGAACCAGAGGCATTCTACCTGTGAGCTACACCCCAATCCTATTTATTTATATATTTATTTTTAATTTTATTTATTTACTTGCAATACTAGGGATGGAACCCAGGGGCATTCCACCTCTGAGCCCAGGCCTTTCTCGGGAAGACAGCATGGCCTTGGCTCTTCTCGCATCCCGGGCTGGGCCCCTGCCTGTCCACGCTGGGCTCAGGGGCACCTCCATTTCAGAGCTCCTCCTCATCTCCGGAAGGCATGCGACCCAGTCTCTGGTGCCAGGACCTGTCACTTTGGATGAGTTGCTCGTACACTGCTCAACCAGCGTGTTCCCACTGAATGTCTGGTCGCCGTGAGCTGCCTGGGAACAGGGTGCCGAGCCCCGGGGGTGGCCGTGCCGAGCCCCATCCTGCTGCTCAGCGTCTCCGGCCCCCATTCGGTGCCTCCAGTCACACCCACCAAAGCCGGCACAGAACAGTCCCCGCACCCAGCGGTCCCGTAGCCTTAACCCCAGCCGAGGTTCATCATGAAAGCTGACTTCTTAGGACGCAGAGTCCCACGACCAGGTCAGGGGTGTGGGGGTCACAGCGGTGGGTGTCCTCAAATCCTGCCCCGCACCTCTCTGTTCTGCCTCCAGGATTTCAACCCGGTTGGGTCCCTGGTGACCCAGCTGGTAACACAGGAGGAGGAATCTTGGGAGCATTGCTTTCTGAATCTGACATGGGAATAAACGCTATCTGGGCGTGCCGGGCCGCCGTGGGCATGGGGGGCTGGTGTCCCACAAGACGGGTTTCTCGGGTGCTGGTGACACGGGTGTCCAGTGTGAGGTTCCACAGAGCATGTTGCTTGTGGCTGGGCACTTCTCCATAAGCGTGGCAAACACGAGCTCACAAAGGTCCAGTGCCCATCCCTCTGTCCAGACACACGGGGTGCCCCGCTTTCTCTTGCGAGAGTTCCTTGGGGCCGGGGCAGGAAGCGGTCTGCCGGCTGCAGGATGAGGTCCCTCCCAGCGCGCCCCCCCCCCCCCCCCGGGCAGTGCTTCCCTCCACAATGTCTCTCTGCCCTCTGCTGGTGGGAGGGGGGCATCTTCCAGGAGCCACACTCCCAAGTGGACCCCTCCGCGCCCATTCACCCACTTCAGCCATTTCGGGGGTGAACCAGGGTCCCCCAAGGCGGAGGCCTGGGCTGGGGCTGAGGGCAGCGGGTAGGAGCCCAGCCGACTGTCCGCAGGTGGAGGCCATCGGGCGGGCGGGGCTGCAGGTGGAGGTGGTTGGGAGGGGGAGCTATTTAAGGGGAGGCTGCTGGTCTTTTGCTTGCGGAGGGGGTGCGGGAGCATGGGCGGCCTCTGGCTTTGCGTGCTGGGCCTGCTGTGCTCGCCAGGTGAGTTGCTGCTCCGGCCCCCGGGCGTGTCCAGGAGAGGCCAGCAAAGTGGTTGGAGGCCACAGTTGGGGTCTCAGTTGAACTTAGCGGCTCAGAGCACGCCGCCGGGACGCCGAGGGTGGGCCTGGGAGCAAAGGGTGTACCTGGCAGCAGACAGTGGGTGTCATGCCCCAGGCCTATTAGTTTGGGGGTGGGGTCCCCACTTCAGCTGGCCACGCAGGAGTCACCGAGGCAGAGCCCATTTTCCCAAAGCTTGGGGGCTGAGGGAGCCAGGCAGCACCAAGGTCTGAGCGTAACCCTACCCCTGCCGGGAGCAAGGCCGTCCTGCCTCTCTCCTCCCTCCTCTCCAGCTCCTGGGAGCAGAGCGTGCCTTTTTGAGCCAAGGGTTGGTCCAGGAGACCTCTCTTTGAAGTAGTCTAGGCCGGGCTGAGCGAGGAGGCAGGCAGGCCTGGAGGAGCCATGCTGGGCTCTGTCCCTCACGAAGGGGTGTCTCTCGGCCGACACCCACACACCCCTGCCCTCACGTTCCCTCTCTCCAGGTTTCATCCTCGGAGCCCCGTCAGCTTCCAGATGTCCAGGAGCTCGTGATGCCAGAGTCCCAGAAGGCCTCCCCGCGGAGGGGACGCAGGCAGCCTGGGACGAGGACATCCCTGCCATTAACCAAGGTGAGGACCCGCATTTTCTGCTGGTCTCCCTGTGATGTAAAAACCATGCCGAGCTGGGCGAGGTGGCGCACGCTTGTAATCTCCGCGCTTGGGAGGTGGAGACAGGAGGATCGCGTAGGTTGAAGCCAGCCACACTAGCTTAAGAGACCCTGTTTCCAAATAAAAATATAAAATAGGTCTGGGAGTGTAGCCCAGAGGTAGAAGGTTTCCAGGAACCCCAGTACCACCTAAAACCCCCCCAAAAACAAACCACGGTGAGCACTTGGGTATGCAGGGAGGCTGGGAGGAGCCCCGCCGGCTCACCTGGCTGAAGTCCTGGGGCCAAGCCGCACGTGTATTTCCCTGTCTTTCCTAGAGTATTGTTGTTTTTATCTACTTATTTGTTTGGCTACCAGAATTGGACGCAGCTGCTGGTGTGTGTGTGTGTGTGTGTGTGTGTGTGTGTGTGTGTGTGTGTGTGTGTGTGTGTGTGTGTGTGTTTTCTGGGGATTGAATTCAGGGGCATTCTACCCCAGCTACACCCCCAGCCCAATTCTATTTTATTTTGTCTTTATTTCTTTTGCTATACTGGGGATGGAACCCAGGGGCATTCCACCTCTGAGCTATACCCCAGCCCTATTTTTTTTATTTATTTTGAAACAGGGTCTCACTGAGTTGCAGAGGGCTTAAGTAGCTGAGGCTGGTCATAAACCTGCGATCCTTCTGTCTCAGCCTCCCAAGTATTGGGATTACAGGGATGTGCCCCACTCCTGGCGAAGCTAGGAGTATTTTACCTCCATGCTACACCCACAGCCCTTTTTATTCTTTGTCTTGCTAGGTTGCTGAGTGTCTTACAATATTGAAGCTGTCCTTGAACCTGTGATCTTCCTGTCTCAGTCTCCCAAGTACTGAGATTATAAGCATGTGCCACCATGCCCAGCTACAAAGTTATTTCTTAACTTGTGTTGAACCTATAACCTAAAAACTGAAAAGAATGAGCCTGCATGCTAAGGAAAGAGTTGGGGTGAAGAAAATACATGCAGGTCAATAATACAGATCATGAAAATGCAAGCCTGTTTGAAATTAAAAAGGGCTGGGGTGTAAGCTGGGCATGGTGGCGCACGCTTGTAATCCGGGTGCTTGGGAGGCTGAGACAGGAGGATCGCACAGGTTCGAAGCCAGCCTCAGCTACTTAGTGAGGCTCTCAGTAACTTAGTGAGATCCTGTTCCCAAATAAAATATAAAATAGGTCTGGGAGTGTAGCCCGGAGGTAGAAAGTCTGGGTTCCACCCCCAGCATCACACACACACACACACACACACACACACACACACACACACACACACGGGCTGGGGTGTAGCTTGTAGGTAGAATGCCCTTGGGTTCAATCCCCAGTAAAAGAAAGAAAGAAAGAAAGAAAGAAAGAAAGAAAGAAAGAAAGAAAGAAAGAAAGAAAATAATTGGCCGCTGTAGACAGGTCAGCCGCTCCGCAGGACAGTCTGCAGTGTGACTGGCTGGGGGCACACAGGCAAGGCCAGCTGCAGCCGGCTTTGCCCTGTCTGGGGACTGCAGCAGAAAACAGAGATGTAAACTGGGCTGCTGACGCATGCTGGTAATCCCAGCATTCAGGAGGCTGACACAGGAGGATCGTGGTTTTCGGACAGCCTCAGCTACTTACTGAGGCCCTTTACAGCTCAGTGAGACCCTGCTTCAAAATAAAGAATAACGAATAGGGCTGGGGGTGTAGCTCAGAGGGAGAGTGCCCCTGGGTCCATCCCAGACTGCAACAACAAAAAATGAAAAACAAGGGTAAACCTGGGGTGGCGCTTGTGATCCCAGCATTCAGGAGGCTGAGACTGGAGGATCACGGTTCGTGGACTGCCTCAGCTACTTAGTGAGGCCCTTTGCAAATTGGTGAGATCCTGTTTAAAAATAAAGAATAAAAAAAATAGGGCAGGGGGTGTAGCTCAGAGGTCAAATGCCTCTGGGTTCCATTACAAGACCCGCAAAAAAAAAAAAAAAAAAAAACAAAACCAAGGGTGAAGGCCGTCTTGGGTGAAGCTGGTAGGGCGTGGAGCTGTCAGGTGTCAGGGCTAGGAGCTGAGGGGCAGGTGGACATGGTCCTGGGCTGAGAACCTACTGGACGTGGGGCCATCGTGGGATCTGCCCCCTTCTTGCTCTGAGCAACTCGGGGCAGGCACCCGCCGAGGCTCCGCCGTGGGTGGTCCGCGTAGCCAGAGCCCACGTGCCCTCCCTGGCTCTGCAGCCCTCCCGTGCTGGCGGCCCCAGACTCTGGCGCCCGCGTAATCACTGACTGCTGCCGATGCCCGTTGCGGGCAGCACCTGTGCATGCCCAGCTGCTGTGAATAGAGCACCCCCAGCGCCCCGCACAGCCTCACCTGTCCCCGAGAGCAGCCTCTGGTGGAGGCGGCCGCCTTCGCAGGCTGCCTCCTTCCCATCCCTGGTGGCCCGCAGTGGCTCAGGAGGGGTCGTGAGTCGGGTCCCTGCTTCACGATGGGCCCGTTGGTGGTGCCAGGTGGAGCCTGTGTTCGCCCCTCCTCCCTGGCTTCTAAAAAGATGGGAGGCAGAGGCAGAGGCAGGGAGGCGGGAGGGGGAGCGGGGCTTGCAGGAGCCAGTACTCACCCGCCCTCTAGGGTGGTGGGACCAGGGATTTCCGTCCCTTGCCACCTCATGGGCCCTGGGTGTAATAGGGTTGGGTGGGGGTTAAATGGGGGTGAGGCGGCAGGAGGGCCCGGGGCATGTTATGAGGGCTTGGCTTGGGCTGGGCCGGGGGAGACCAAGAAGAGGCCACTTCCCCACAGTGGAGCCGGATCGCAGGGGCCTGGGGGCCACGGGCTGTGTGTAAGCAGGGAAGGGATGTCACCGGGCTGGGATGCACGCTTGTACTGTTGGCTGGGACTCACAGGGCTTGTGGGATTTGCCTGAGGTCACTGAGCCTCAGGGCTCAGAAGCTACAGCTCTAAAGTTCAAGGAGAGCGGGGCGGTGGGCACACTCCGGTGGGCACGCTCGTCATCCCAGCACTCGGGAGGCTGAGACAGGAGGATCGCGGTTCGCGGCCAGCCTCAGCTACTTAGTGAGGCCCTCTGCAACTCAGTGAGGCCCTGTTTCAAAATAAAGAATAAAAAATAGGGCTGGGGGTGTAGCTCGGAGGTAGAATGCCCCTGGGTTCCATCCTCGGTAGCACACACACAATAATAAATTTTAAAAGATAAAGTCCAAGGAGGCGTAGATGACCCTGCAGCCCCAGGGCCCTAGAACATTGTGGGGAGCACATTATAATCCACATCCTTCTCTTCCTTCTCCCCAGGGCTCATCCCAGAGGAAACCCCAGGCAGCAGCTTCCTTGTGGAGGGCGACATCATCCGGCCGGTGAGCACAGGAGGACGGAGCCTCTACCTACGCAGGCCCCAGGGGTTTCACATGGGGGGTCCCTGTTTTTATCTCTTATATCTGAATAGACACCTCTTCTTGTCAAAGTCAAGGGGGCTGTTCTATTAAGAACAAGCTAGCCGGGCGTGGTGGCCACGCTTGTCATCCCAGCGTTCGGGAGGCTGAGACAGGAGGATCACGGTTCGCAGACAGCCTCAGCTACTTAGTGAGGCCCTCTGCAACTCAGTGAGACCCTGCTTCAAACAAAAAGGACTAAAAAGTAGGGCTGGGGACGAGGCTCGGAGGTAGAATGCCCGGGGTTCCATCCTCAGTACCACACACACACAAATGTAATAGGGCTGGGGGTGTGGCTCAGATGTAGAATACCTTTGGGTTCATTTTCCAGTAACACACACACACACACACACACACACACACACGTTGCAAGTCCCGTGTCGCCCTAGACCACAGGACTGGGTGTCTGGCGCCATAAGTCCCACGGTGGCCTGTTCAGTTCCCTCCATTCATCCAGGTCTCGTGGTCTCCCCACACCCCACACCCCACACCCCGTCTCCAATAAGGCGTAGAGTTCTGTGGTCCAAGGCGCCCTTGGGGGAACACAGCGTGGTGGCGGTGTCTCCAGAGACCCTGAGCTGTGTCCTCTGTCCTTAGAGTCCGTTCAGACTGCTGTCCGTGACCAGCAACAAGTGGCCCAGGAGTGCCAGCGGGGCGGTGGAGGTGCCTTTCCTCCTCTCCAGCAAGTACGGTGAGTGAGGGCGGCACTGCCCGCTCCACGCCCTCCTTCACGCAGCGAGGTCCGTCTCCCGTCCCGGCTCTTCCTACTTACTTGTATTTTTTTTATGGTACTTGGGATTGAATCCAGGAGCATCTACCTCTGAGTTATACCCCTAGTCCTACTTAAAAATCTTATTATTATTATTATTTTCCTTTTGTGGTACTAGAGATGGAACCCAGGGGCATTCTACCTCTGAGCTACACCCCAGCCCTAGATTTTAGCTGAGGCTGGCGTGTACCATCACGCTCGGCTTCCTAAAAAAGACTTTTTAAAATGATGAAACAGGGTCTCACTAGTTTGCTGAGACTGGCCTTGAATGTGTGATCCTCCTGTCTCGGCCTCCCAAGTCCTGGGATTATAGCTGTCTACCGCCACGCCCTGCTCTGCCTGGGGTCTTCCCACGTTCTGACCACTACCCAAAGAGCCTTTCCGCCAAGGTCCTTTTATTCTCAGGGCCTCCCTCCAGAGTCTGGCGAGTTGAAATCCTGGAAGAACAGAGGGAAGGAACACAGAGGGGCCGTGTGGCCCCCCAGGCTGCCGGCTCTCACGGCTAGGCTAGTGTCAGTCTGGAGAGCACCTTCCTCCCCAACACCGCCTTCCCTTGACGTCACCCTGGGAGAGTGAGCCGGAAGGCTGTCCCGCCCCTGCGGGCCTAGAGGGCCGGGGCTGCAGCGCCCTGGCAGGGCTGAGCCAGGCCGCGTCTCCCGCAGATGACGCCAGCCGCCGGCTCATCCTGGAGGCCTTTGCTGAGTTTGAACGGTTCACGTGCGTCAGGTTTGTTGCCTACCGGGGCCAGAGAGACTTCATCTCCATCATCCCCATGTCCGGGTGAGTGCTCCGGGGATGTGGGCCTCAGCCAGAGGCTGCGGGGAGCTCGGAAGGAGCCACAAGGCGGTCTTCCAGCAACACCTATCTGGACCTGTCCTGGGTTCAGACTCCCCCTGCCCTCCAAGTGGCTCGTCCCACCTGAGCGGGCGGGGCGGGGCGGCAGACGGGAGGTGACGGGCCCTGGGTGCAGGGCCCTCCTGTGCCAGGCCTCCCTCTCCCGAGGCCTTCGTCTCTGAGGGGTCCTGCTTCTAGGACGTGTGCTCATTGAGCCCAGGCGAGTCCCGCCGCATCCGAGCCTCTCGTGCCTTCTGTTTGAGGCTGGCTAGTGGCAATGCCTGCTTCCTGGCTCGTCGGGGGCCTGAGATAACGCGGGTGGACGTTTCAAGTTGGGGCGTACACCATGGGGGACTGCAGGCTGGGGTGGGGACCGCCCGCCTGGCGCTCCAGTGCCGAGGGTCTCCTGTCCCTCCCTGGCTGGCCTCGGCCAGCTCACGCTCACGGTCTCGCAGGTGCTTCTCCGGCGTGGGGCGCAGCGGAGGCATGCAGCTGGTCTCCCTGGCGCCCGCCTGCCTCCGCAGGGGCCGGGGCATCGTCCTGCACGAGCTCATGCACGTGCTGGGCTTCTGGCACGAGCACGCACGGGCTGACCGCGACCGCTACATCCGTGTCAACTGGAACGAGATCCTCCCGGGTAAGCCCGCTGGTGTCTGGGCCAGGCTGGCCTGGGGCTCCAGCCTCCTCTCCCCAGGGCTCCTGTTGCAGTGAGAGCGCCATTTCTTAACTAGCGTACTCCGTGGTGCGCGGGGAGGGCGGTGGGCGCCCAGATGCGGGACTGAGCCAAGATGGAAGGCCGGGAGGTAGTGGGGTGTGCGTGCCGGGTGCGGGGCCGCTGGAGGTAGGAACAAAGGCTTTTGAGGGAGGGGAGCAGAGAAGTGTGGGATCTGGGGTGTGGAAGGAGCAGGAGGGCTTCCTGCAGACAGGGCTCTGCTGTTGGCTGCTCCAGGGACCAGAAGATACCTGAGGCCCCAGAGACAGGGGCGCTCTGGGGGCACACGGGTGGCACCTCACAAAGGGATGGGGATCCAGTGGGACTGGGCCGGGGACGTGCGAGGGTGATGGAGGCCTCCGGGCCCGAGGAGACCGTGGTCCTTCCATACCATGGAATACTTGTGGGTATCTGCACTATCATATGCCCTAAAAAACCACAACTCTGTAAAAGCAGGTCCAGAGCCGGGCATGGTGTGCACACCGGGGAGGCTAAAGACGGGAGGACCGCAGGTTGGAGGCCAGCCTTAGCAACTTAATGAGACCCTTAGCAAGACCCCTGCTTCAAAATAAAAAATAAAAAGGGCTGGAGCGTGACTGAGGTGGAATGCTCCTGGGAGTCAATCCCCAGCACCACCATCACCACCACACACACAGAAAAGGCAGGGTCAATACAAAGTTTCAATCATGACTTAAAGTAGAAACTAATAACAAATCAAACTAAAAATGTCTCCCACCTCTGTCATTGCTTTACATTTGATTCTTTTAGCTCTGGAGTCAAAATTCTCAGATATAAAGATTATAGAATTGCCGGGCGTGGTGGGCACGCTTGTAATCCCGGCATCTGGGAGGCTGAGACAGGAGGATCACCATTTGTGGACAGCCTCAGCTGCTTAGTGACGCCCTTCGGAACTCAGTGAGACCCTGTTTGAAAAATAAAAAGGACTAAAAGATAGGGCTGGGGGTGTAGCTTGGCGGTGCAATGCCTCTGGGTTCCATCCTGGTAGCACACACACACCATATCTATCTATATATAGAGAGAGGGGGGGATTAAAGCCAAGGGTCCCCCACTAAGGTACTGCTCTGAGAAAATGCGGAGCTCTAGATCCTTACAGCCACAGAAACAGGAGGGAGAGGCTGCCGCTGCAGCTGTCTAGGGAGATGAGCAGTCGTGTGGGGCAGGAGGAGCCGGGAGTGCCCAGCACCTAGGTCCCCATCGCCATGATGAGGCTGCAGCCCTGCTAGGAAGGAGCTCCAGTGAGCTCGAGAGCGCTTTTCCCAGCAAGAAAGCGGGAGGACACGCCAGCTTCCCCGGTGGGGTGTGCTGGGGTGGGGCCCTTGCCTGGCTTGCAGGGGCCCTGGGCTCCACCCCCAGGCCTGTGAGAGAGGGCACCAGCTATCCTAATGAGGAGAATATGGTCTTCCTTCCCACACCTCTCTCTCTGCTGGGGACTGAACCCAGCAGCAGTCTATCTCTGAGCTACACCCTCAGCCCCATTTTATTTTTTATTTGGAAACAGTCTCACTAAGCAGCGGAACCTGTGAAGTCGCTCAGGGCCTACTCTGCTGAGGCTGGCCGCGCACCTGTGACCGTCCCGCTTCAGCCTCCCGAGAACCGGCATGACAGGCACGCGCCACTGCGCCCAGCCATTTCTCTTAGTAATAGGGAAATACTGTTGCATTTAGGAGAGAATGAACCCTGCTAGGACATAGAACTTAATCACAGTAACTTGCAGGGATAAGGGGATGGGACCCACAGGAAGGGAGCTAGAAAAGGGACTTTCATTATATAGCTTTTAATATTTGATTTTTGAGTCAGATGCATTACATATTCAAATTTATTTAAAAAATAAAATGTTTTTAGCCGGGCATGGTGGTACATGCTTGTAATCCCCGTGCTTGGGAAGTGGAAACAGGAGGATCGTGCAGGTTCAAAGCCAGCCACACTGGCTTAAGAGACCCTGTTTCTATATAAAATATAAAATAGGTCTGGGAGTGTAGCCCGGAGGTAGAAGGGTTCCATCCCCAGTACCACAAAAAAATAAAATTAAATGTTTTTAAAGGGAAGAAACTGACACTGCCTATGGGCAGACGTGTCAGGTAGTGGGATATGAAGGTATTGGGGTTCTGATCGGCTTAGAGCAAGGGGCTGCTGGTAACCTGGGGAGTGAGGGGCAGATACGGCTGCCTGGGTCTGGGAGCACCTAGGAGCAAAGACGAAGGGAGATGGACTTCGCCCCTTCCAGGGCTGGAGGACCGAGGGAGAGGAGAAGCCCGCATTCTGGCCGCTAAGGTGACAGGGACCGCTGGGCTCCAAACTGGGGGGTCTGTGGCCCTAGGCAGGAGGTTGAGGTGGTTTGATGCTGGGGGATGAGGATCACGACCACAGATGTGTGTGTGTGTGTGTGTGTGTGTGTGAGAGAGAGAGAGAGACAGACAGACAGACAGACAGACACTGAGATTGAACCCAGGGGTGTTTTACTTCTGAGTGACATTCCCTGTCCTATTTTTATATTTTATTACTTTTTTATGGTACTGAGGATGGAACCCAGGGGCATTCTACCTCCGAGCTACACTCCCAGCCCTATTTTTTATTCTTTATTTTGAAACAGGGTCTCACTCGGTTGCAAAGGGGCTCACTAAGTATCTAAAACTGGCTGCAAGTCTGTGATGCTCCTGTCTCAGCCCCCCAAG
This sequence comes from Muscardinus avellanarius, assembly GCF_963383645.1. Classification (NCBI taxonomy): domain Eukaryota; kingdom Metazoa; phylum Chordata; class Mammalia; order Rodentia; family Gliridae; genus Muscardinus; species Muscardinus avellanarius. Next base: position 88,710,553 of record NC_137801.1, on the reverse strand, counting down.
TGCTGGGACTACAGGCGTGCGCACTGCACCCAGCCACAGCAGATCTTTAACACTGGGCCAAGGAGCAGCCAGGGTGCAGGTGTCCACCCCACTAAGCGGCACGGGACTGCACTGTGGGTTTGCAGAGACCGGACCACAGCAGGTGGATCTGAGAAGAGGGAGGAGAGGCATGGAGACGTGGTGGCTGGAGGTCAGCCGCCAGGGTGTCTGTGCTTCCACACCTGCTGTGAGTTTCTTCCACACCCGCTGTGCGTGGGAGTCTCTTCCAGGCTTGGGCAGAGCAGACGGTGCGCAGGAGGCTGGACAGGGCAGAAGCAGCAGGCCTGGCCGTGGTTTCGGACCTGTCGGCTTGGGGTGGGGAGTTAGAAGTTCCCAGAAGTCTCCCCTGCACCCCTGCCTGCTTCCTCTTTTTCTACATCTCCAAGTTATCTTTTAAGGCTTTGAAATCAACTTCATCAAGTCGCAGAGCAGCAACATGCTGGCACCTTACGACTACTCCTCGGTGCTGCACTACGGGAGGTGAGCGAGCATCTCCCTCCCCGCCCGCCCGCCCGCCTGCCGCGCTGCCCCAGCCCCTTCATGACCCCGCTCCGCCTGCTCTGGCTTCCAGGCTCGCCTTCAGCCGCCGAGGCCAGCCCACCATCGTACCACTGTGGGCCTCGGGCGTCCACATGGGCCAGCGATGGAACCTGAGCGCCTCCGACATCGCCCGGATCCGCAGGCTCTATGCCTGCAGCCCGGGTGCCCCTGAGCCCCGCGGGAGCCGTGAGTGCCGGGAGGGCGGCAGAGCTGAAGTGGGTGGGGCAAGGCTGCAGAGGGGGAGGCTGTGGTCACTGGGGGCTCGGCCATTGATGGACAAAAGCATTTGAAAATAACATGCTTTTTTTTTTTTTTTTTTGCAGTACTGGGGATAGAACCCAGGGGCATTCTACCCCCGAGCTACACCCTTGGTCCTATTTTTTATTCTTTATTTTGAAACAGGGTCTCACAGAGTTGCAAAGGGCCTCACTAAGTAGCTGAGGCTGTCTGCGAACCAAAATCCTCCCGTCTCAGCCTCCCAAGTACTGGGATTATAAACGTGCGCCACCACATTCAGCTAGCCTTGGCAATTTAGTGAGGCCCTCCATGCCTTAGTGAGACTCTGTTTTCAAATAAGATATAAAACCTGGCTGGGGGTGTATCCTCAGAGGTAGAATGCCCCTGGGTTAAATCCACATCCCACCAAAAAAAAAAAAAAAAAATCATGGTCACCAGGGAAAGGATAGATGAGTCACTAAATGGTTCTAGGACAATTAGGTATTAATTAAATAAACTAATTCCTTAACTAATGGCACATGCCTGTAATCCCAGCCTCACAGGAGGCTGAGATAGGAGAACACAGGTTTGCGGCCAGCCTCAGCAACTTAGTGAAACCCTATTTAAACATAAGACATAAACTGGGTCGGGGGTGTAGGTCATGGGTAGACTGTCTCTGGGTTCCATCCCCAGTACCATACACAAAAAGAAATTGATTTCTAACTCGTATCATGCACAAATAAATCCATTTATTTATAAAAGTCTTCTTATAAATGGAGAAACTTTAAAACTTCTAGAAGAAAACGTAGGAAGATGTCTTTATAACTCTGAAATGGGGAAGGATTTCTCAAGTGAGACAAATAACCCTAAAACTAGAAGGATTCATAAATTCAACTATATTAGCCATACTAATTACTAACTGGCAAAGCAAAAATACAAGTTACAAGCTGGAAGAGGTCTTTGGACCCGATCATAACTGGTTGTATACAGAGCACACAGAGGTGGTGACATGCCTGTAATTCTAGTACTTGGGAGGCTTAGCTAGAGGGATCGCAGATTTGAGGCCAGCCTCAGCAATTTAGGGAGACCCTATTTTTAAGTTTAAAAAAGGGGGCTAGCTGGGCGTGATGGTGCATGCACACTTGTAATCTCAGTACTTGGGAGGCTGAGACAGGAGGAATGCACAGGTTCGAAGCCAGCCTCAGCTACTTAGTGAGGCTCTTAGTAACTGAGTGAGACCCTGTTTCCAAATAAAGTATAAAATAGGTCTAGGGTATAGCCCGGAGGTAGAGACCTCTGAGTTCCATCCCCAGGACCACAATAAATACAAATAAATAAGGGGGCTAGGGTGTAGCTTGAAACACGCCTGGGCTCAATCCCCAGTACCTCCTCCCCCCCCCAAAAAAAAAAAAAATCGAGTTGTGCCTAACTTCAGGCCATGATTTATGCCTCTGGGTTCTTCCAGGAGTGTTCAGTCCAGACAGTCAGGTTTATGACCCACAAGTGTTGACTTGTGTGTAGTATGAGCAGGGTCCAGCTGTAATCTGAACACAGCTACCTCGATGACCAGGACATGTGAGCTGGGCGCCATGTCCCCGGGTCACAGCTGGAGCCAGCTGACTGAGCCGGCCGTGAATCTCCCTCCGGTGAGTCCTGGTCCTGACGACCTGTCTCTCCTGCCCCAGGGTTCCAGGCCCTCAGCAGTAGTGGAAGCCCCACTCCTGTCTCCAAACCACACCTGCAGAGACTTCTGGAGGCGCTGGCGGTAGGGCCCCAGAGCCCTGAGCCCGGAGGCCCGCGCATAGCTGCAGGGCCCGCAGAGAGCCCGAGTGCCTGGGGGCTCCCCCACCTGAGCGAGTTCAACGCGGAGGCCTTGGCAGGGCCGCTGGGGGCCCTGGCCTCCGCCCCGAGGTCGCAGCCTGGCGCAGGTGTGCCTGATTTCACTGCGGAGCACCCCTGGCTGGCCCAAGTGCCAGTCGCACCCCCAACCCCATTTGCAGAAGACCAGCCAGCACCTCTGCAGGCTGCGTTGGGGAGCCCAGTTATGACGGGAGGCTGTGACCAGGGAGGGCGCTTCAGACAGATGTGCGGAAACTGAGCCCGTCGCTTCTACCCACGAGAGCCTGTTCTGCCCGGAGTTGCCGGTCACCCAGCCCTCTCCCCTCTGAGCACCTCGTCTTGCTCCAGCCTGGCCACGTTCTCCGAGGCCCCTGCCGCTCCCGTCCCTTCCTTAGATCTCCCCAATGGCTCCTAGGGAAAAGGAGCCCCCAGATCTTTTAGGAGAGGGCAGGCCTACCTCTGCTGCCTCTGGAATTATTTTTTTTAAGAAAAAAATTTTTTTTGTTGTTGTTGTTGTACTGGGGATGGAACCCAGGGGCATTCTACCTCCAAGATACACTCTTGGCCCTATTTTTTATTTTGAAACAGGGTCTCACTGAGTTGCAAAGGGCCTCACTAAGTAGCTGGGGCTGCCTGCGAACCACAATCCTCCTGTCTCAGCCTCCCAAATGCTGGGATTACAAGCGTGCGCCCCCACGCCTGGATTGCCTCTGGACTTTTGCACCAGCCCTGGAGAACACAGAAAATGGGAGCTGACATTCTCTGTCACCTCCTCAAAAGGGTGAGGAGTTTCAGCCCTGATGGCTCCAGGGAGCCCACCTGTGGCTGAGGCCCAGCTCCCACCATGGACAGCCGGGGCCTCGCAGGCTCTGCCTTGGGGCGGCCTTGTGATACAGCTGCGAACCTGGATCAGCCCTGTCCAGGACGCGGCCCCCAGCCTGCACCTGGGCTTCAACAGCCCAGTGTGCTCCCCAGGCATCAGGGACCCGGGAGCCACCGCACTGCCCCAGGGGAACCTCAACAAGAACGCAGGTCCTAACCGAGGCCTGGCAGCTCATCTGCGCCCCCGATGGCACTTTCCAGGAGCTTTGCCCCAAAGGGCTGGGCCAGCGGAGGCCCCACGGCCCAGGGGCTGGGGGGGTTCACCTGCGGGTCCTCCAGCAGCGCTGCACTCCTCTTCCCAAGCACCCAGCGTGCCCAGCTAGGCCTGTTTCAGGGCAAAGAAAGTCTGCCTGGGGTCTGTCTAAGGTTGGAGTTGGCGCTTAGGGTGGGAGAGGCAGGAGCCAGTGTGGTCTCGGTGCTATAGGGAGCCTCAGCTGTTGGGGGAAAAAGCAGAAATAAAGGTTGGCTGCCTGCTGCGTGCTCTGTGCCGGTCACCGCTGACTGCCCTGTGAAGGCCCCTGGGCCAGACCCTCTTCTCAGATGAGGGATGGCACCGCCACGCCCGGCTTTCCAGTCCAGAGTTTTCTGAGATGGAGCCGGCCTCCATCCTGGGGCTAGCTTCAGGGAGGAATCTGGGTGCGGGTACTATCTTCTATTCTCTCTGGACCCGGGGGTGAGGTGGGGTCTGTGATATTTAGGGGAGGGAGAGGCTCTGGCCATGCCCATGGGAGGGTGACAGTCCCAAGGAGACTCCAGGCAGAGGCACCACACACAGTGCCCCCAGCTGTCAGGAACAGGAACATCGGAGGCCACCGGTCGGCCTCCGGCACTGGGTTGGGGTCTCCGTGACCGCTCTGGGTCTGGGAAGCCACATGCTTCGTCTCATGTGGCCTTTCAATTCTCAGGCTTCCTGTCGTGAGTCCCCAAGAAGATGGGATTGGGCGAGCCTAGTGGCTCTTTATTATTTGATTTTTAAATTTTTTGTGGTACTGAGGATGGAACCCAGGGGCATTTTACCTCCAAGCTACACCCTCAGCGCTATTTATTTATTTTGAAACAGGGTCTCACGGAGTTGCAAGGGGCCTCACTAAGTAGCTGAGGCTGTCCACGAACCTCGATCCTCCTGTCTCAGCCTCCCAAAAGCTGTGATCCACGCCCAGCTCAGGGCTGGGTTTGGACAGGTGACTGGTAACGCAGAGGCTGGCTCGAGGGTCTGGAAAGTGCGGAGGTTGGATGTTCTGGGGTGAGGGTCCCAGCGCAAGGGGGATCTGTCCTGAAGGCAGAGGGTGAAGCGGGAGCCCAGCCCAGGACGCCTGGAGCTGCCACCTCGCCGCTCTGGCCTGGAGCAGCAACGCCAGGCTGTTTAAGATGCGGTGTCTGGGCTCTCACGGCCAGGTCGGGGGGTGACAGTCTTACTTTTCTTTGGAAAAAATGGTGTCAATTACATCCTAGGGCACCTCCCCCTATAACCTCTTTCTTACCTTCTTTCTCCTCTTATCTCTCCTTTTTCTCTTTTTTCTTTCTTGCCTTTTCTTTCTCTTTCTGTGGTACTAGAGATTGAGTCCAGGGGCATTCTACCTCTGAGCTATACCCTCAGCCCTATTTTATTATTTTGGAACAGGGTCTCACTAGGTTGATGAGTCTCACCCGCACTTCCCAGACCTCGAGCCAGCCTCTCCGTTAGGTACCAGTCACCTGTCCAAACCCAGCCCTGAGCTGGGCGTGGATCACAGCTTTTGGGAGGCTGAGACCAAACTGGGAAGCCGGGTTTGTCTGGCAGGATGGCAGCTCAGCCATCAAGGGCTGGTTGGTCTGGGGTCTGGCTTGTCTGAGCCTGGAGGGATGGCACTGTCTGTGGGCACCTAGAGGTCACACATCCAGCTCTCACAGAGGTAAGGGGGTGTGGGGATGTGCAGGGAGCCCCCTTTCAGAGATGGAGTGAGCTGGGGGTGTAGGCCAAAGCCCGGCTCTAAACTGAGCGTATGGTATTGGGGACCTTACGCAGCTGAGGCTGGCTTCAAGCCTGCCCTCCCATCTCAGCCTCCCAAGTCCTGGGACAGCAAGCGTGCGCCACCACGCCGGGCTATTGGGGACCTTAAAAAGCGTCCCTGAGGCTGCTGGGGCTGGCGCTGGTGGCCGGAGAGTGGGGAAGGGGAGGGGGCCGCTCAGCGGCTCTCCAAAGCGGCTCTCCAAAGCGGGGTGGGGCTTAGGGTGAAATTTCTTCGGGCTCCATTCCTCTTTCGCTGCGCCGCAGGCACGCGGAGGGCAAGGGGGATCTCCTCCCTTCCCCGTGGCCCGGAGACTGGATCCTCCCCAGAATGTCTGCAGAAAGACCCCACCGGCAACCCCTGCTGGGTCTCCTGGCAGGACGCCAGGAGAAAGACCTCTCCCACACTTAAAGGCGACGCCCCATACAGACCTTAGCCCGACTCGGTGGCCGCTGGGGGTCCAGGCCGCTGTCCCGCTCGCCTCCGTGCCCTCCCCGGGGGAAAGTGCGGGGGCCACGACCCCCAGGCTAAGCGGCCGCTTTCCGGGGGTGGGGGCCTCTTCAGCAGGCTCGCCGCCGGCAGAGGGGGCGCTCGCGGCCGGCGGCGCTCGCCCGGGGTCCGCGGGTCCCACGCGCCGGTCCTCCCGGGGTGGGGCGGGGGCTGCGGGAGGTCCCCGCGTCCCTTCGCGGCCGGGGTGCCGGGTGGGGTCGGCTTCTGCTGCAGCATCCCAACACCCCCAGCCTCTCCTGGCGGCTCTGGGCGGCGGCCAGGCATCAACTCGGACCCCAGCCTCGCAGCCCGGAGCCAGTCCCCGCCGAGGTCCGCGGCGCCGCCCCTCCCTCCTCCGCGCGCGTCCTCCCGGGGTCCTGGAGACCCGGCGCGGCCCCGAGGGGCGGGGCGGGGCGGGGCTGCGGGGCTGGCGTCCTCCCGCCGCCCCTCCCTCCCTCCGGCCGGCCGGCTCCGCTCGCTCGGGCTCGGCCGGCGTCTGCAGGGGACCCGGGCCGCCGAGCGCCCTTTCCCCGGGCCGGGCGAGGGGCAACTTGGAAAACTTCTGCCAGGCCGGCTCCGGTGGGAGGCGCGGGCCGCCGGCGTCCCTGGACCTCCGAGGCCGGCATGGGGCTCCCGCGCCGCCTCCAGCCCCCCGCCTAGCGAGCGCGGCGCCCCGCGGCCACCATGGACCACCCGGAGCCCTACTCGGTGCAGGCCACCGCCGCCATCGCGGCCGTCACCACCTTCCTCATCCTCTTCACCATCTTCGGCAACGCGCTGGTCATCCTGGCCGTGCTGACCAGCCGCTCGCTGCGCGCACCGCAGAACCTGTTCCTGGTGTCGCTGGCCGCCGCGGACATCCTGGTGGCCACACTCATCATCCCCTTCTCGCTGGCCAACGAGCTGCTGGGCTACTGGTACTTCCGGCGCGCCTGGTGCGAGGTGTACCTGGCGCTCGACGTGCTCTTCTGCACCTCGTCCATCGTGCACCTGTGCGCCATCAGCCTGGACCGCTACTGGGCGGTGAGCCGCGCGCTCGAGTACAGCTCCAAGCGCACCCCGCGCCGCGTCAAGTGCGCCATCCTCACCGTGTGGCTCATCGCCGCCGTCATCTCGCTGCCGCCCCTCGTCTACAAGGGCGACCCGGGCCCCCAGCCGCGCGGGCGCCCCCAGTGCCAGCTCAACCAGGAGGCCTGGTACATCCTGGCCTCGAGCGTCGGCTCCTTCTTCGCTCCCTGCCTCATCATGATCCTGGTGTACCTGCGGATCTACCTGATCGCCAAGCGCAGCGGCCGCAGAGGCCCCAGGGCCAAGGGCGGCGCCGGCGGGGGCCAGGCCCAGCCCAGGCGCCCCGTCCCTGGGGGAGCTCCAGCCTCGGCCAGGGCGCCAACCCTGGACTCGCCTCTGTCCTCCGTCGGAGAGGCCGGTGGGCGCCCCCGGCCTCCTGGGGAGAAGGAGGAAGGGGAGCCCCCTGCCGAGCCTGGGACCAGGGCCCTGCCACCCGGCTGGGCTGCCCTTCCCAGCTCAGGCCAGGGCCAGGAGAAGGGCGCCTGCGGGACATCTCCCGAGGAGGAAGAGGAGGAAGAGGAAGAGGAGGAAGAGTGCGAGCCTCCAGCAGCCCCAGCGGCACCCGCCGCAGCTGGCGGCCCGCCCTTGCAGAAGCCGCAGGGGTCCCGGGTGCTGGCCACCCTGCGTGGCCAGGTGCTCCTGGGCAGGGGTGCGGGCGCGGTGGGGGTGCAGTGGTGGCGCCGGCGGGCGCAGCTGTCCCGGGAGAAGCGGTTCACCTTCGTGCTGGCCGTGGTCATCGGCGTCTTTGTCCTCTGCTGGTTCCCCTTCTTCTTCAGCTACAGCCTGGGTGCCATCTGCCCCCAGCACTGCAAGGTGCCCCGTGGCCTCTTCCAGTTCTTCTTCTGGATCGGCTACTGCAACAGTTCCCTGAACCCCGTCATCTACACCATCTTCAACCAGGACTTCCGCCGTGCCTTCCGAAGGGTCCTCTGCCGCCAGTGGACCCAGACGGCCTGGTGAGCCGCCCGCGGCTGCGGCGTGGGGTCGGGTTTCCCTGGGGCTCGGAGCCCCCTGGGAGAGGCAGGGGCAGAGGCGAGGTCCACGGGGTCCGCCCAAAGCCTTCCTTGCGCTCTGCTGCGGGGGACCTCCTTCCACCCTCTGCCCGAGCCTCGGACCTTCCCCAGTGTGGCAGAGGCCAGGGTGCAAGAGCGCCTCCCTCCCAGGCCCCCCAGGCCGGCGGCGGGCTTCCCTTTCCTGAGGATCCGTGTGCCTCGGCGGGGCACCGGCGTCTGGTGTTTCTTGTTTATTCACCCTCTGCCCCCAAAAGACCAGGGCGCCAAGCTTCCACTCTCCTAGAAGGACCTGCTCCGGAGGGAGGCGAGGGAGTGGAGGCCGTCCACCGCACCCACGCTCCCCGTGGGGTGCCGGATGGGCACGGGTGGCCTTGTCTTGGAGCATTTCCTTTTTTTTTGTTGGTACTGGGGTTTGAACCCAGAGGCATTTCACCTCTGAGCTGCACCCCAGCCCCATTTTTATTTTTGAACCAGGTTTTCACTAAGATGCAGACGGCCTCACCGAGCGGCTAAAGCTGGCTAGAGCCTGTGATCCTCTTGTCTCCGCCGCCACTGGGGTTACAGGTGAGCATCGCCGCTCCCAGCCGGCCTGCCTCTGGGCTTGGCTTTTGGACTGGTGGCGCCTTTAAAACCAGAATCATGAATCAGTTTTCTCGCCGACACCCCTGTGGGAGGCACGTGGCTGCCTCGTGGAGAGGCCCGGCCTCTGCCTCCATGGGAGACCTGGCTCACTGGCAGTCACCCCCTCAAAAGAAGGGTGACAATGGCTTGCCGCCCACTCGCTGCAGGGAGATGAAAGGCTCTGCGGAAAGCTCTGAGCTCCTTGGGGGACGCACCAGAGAACCATCAAATGTGATTACCCAGTGATATAAAAATCCCTATTCTCCGAGTTTACCGCCGCCCGCCTTCCTGGAGAATTTTGTTCTGTGCCTGGGGTGTGTGAATTCCTACCCCAAACTGGAAGTGGGGAGCGGCGCGCAGAATCCCTGCTTCGAGTCGCAGGCTTCCTTTGGGAACGTGCTCCTGAGCCCACAAAGGTTTGACTTATTACACTGCCGGGTGGCAGCCTCTCCGCATGTCGACCGCCACGAGAGGGTTCGCGGTGGCTTGACTCCCACCCGGCTGGGGCTAAGTCTTTTGTCATCAAACAGGCACAGTTTTCCCGGAGACGGCTAAAAATACCCACTCGGCAGCAGCGATGTGAGCTGAGAGGCCGAGGGGGTGGCGGAGCCCCCAGCTGGGGTGCTGGGGCTGGAGCCGCCGCGCTGCCGCTGCCCAGTGCCGGCCCCGGGGGACCCTTGGGAGGCATCACTGGTCGCCCCCAAGCGGGCGCCTTGTTGACAGTCTGGAACCCCACAGCGATGTGGCTCAGCCGAGGCCTCTCCCTCCTGGCTCTCCCCCACCCCAGACCCTGCCGCCAGGAGCCATGGGAGTCTATGGGGGGTGTTTCCCAGTCCACGGGCCTCTTGGCTTCAACACTGGGGCGGGGAAGGGGTGAGCGGCACAGACCCCAGCACCCTGCAGCTGTCCATCTTGGTCTTTGGCTGCAGTTCCCAGGCCAGGCCAGGACATTGGCCTGGGGTGTGGCCAGCGGGCTGGGGCCGGGGAGGGACTGGTTTGTGACCATCTGCTTACCGCCGACCCTTCGAGTGCCCCATGGGACCCCGGGTAATGTGGCCTCATGGCCCCCTTGTGATATGCGGTTTTTTTCTTTTTAAGTCTGAGCTATTTTATCAATAAAGGATATTTTGTAATAAGCCAGCAGTGTCATGGCTGCCAGTTATCCCCACATCACACTCTGGGTGGGGCCCAGTGAGCTGGGGCTCCCTCCCAGGCCCGGTGGTTCCGCCTGGTGTGACTGGCCGGTCCCCCACCAGGCCGCCTTGATGCATTTGGTGTGACCATGCTGAGGGTGGCTAGAGACCGTCTGCCTAGAAAGGAGAGAAAGGCGCGCTTCCCAGAGGAGGTGGCTCTGGATTGGGTTCTAGGGGAGGGGCAGGAGTGTACAGAGGGTCAGGCGAGGGCTGGGCGTGGTGACACGTGCCTGTAATCCCAGTACTTGAGAGGCTGAGACAAGAGGACCCCAGGTTTGAGGCCAGCCTCAGCAACTTAGACCCTCAGCAATTTTGTACTCTCAGTTTCAAAATAAAAGTGCTGGGGGTGTAGTTTAGAGGTAGAATGACCCGGGGTTCAATCCCCAGTAATCCCTGCGCCTGGGAGGCGGAGACAGGAGGATCGTGCAGGTTCAAAGCCAGCCTCGCTGGTTTAAGAGACCCTGTTTCCAAATAAAAAATATAAAAATAGGTCTGGGTGCGGCTGACCCTGGGAAGGGAGGGCGCGGGGGCCCAGCCTCTGGGGTGCAGGGACCTTCTACCCTCCCCATATATTTCTAGGGTCACACCTCTGCTGGGGACAGCAGCAGAGACCCCAGTGTGCCTACCACCAGGGACACGGCTATCAGGACCCAACACCTATGTTTACATGAATTGTTTCTGATCAGTGTGATTATTACTATTATCTTTTTTTTTGGTGCTGGAGATTGAACCCAGGAGCAGTCTACCTCCAAGCTACAGCTCCGCCCCCAGTCCCCCCCCTTTTTTTGCCGTACTGGGGATGGAACCCAGAGGCATTCTACCTCCAAGCTACACCCCCAGCCCAATTTTCTATTCTTTATTTTGAAACAGGGTCTTACTGAGTTGCAGAGGGCCTCACTAAGAAGTGAGGATCCGCGAACTGAGCTCCTCCTGTCTCAGCTTTCCAAATGACGGCCAATTTTATTTTTTTATTTTGAAACAGGGTCTTGCTAAGTTGCTGAGACCGGACTTGAACCTGTGACCTATTGGATGGGCATGTGCTACTGCACCTGGCTATTCCCTCTCTGTGACAGGCGGGGATACTGAGGCCGGGGACTTGCCTGAGGCCTGTTAAGAGAGCCGAAGCTGCCCAACTTAGTCTCAGCTGTGTCGCTAACAGGCCTGGGCCTCTGCTCCCTGCACAGCCCAGCAAAGGCTGCTCCTGTGAGCTGCAGAGTACTGTCTGCGAACCGCGATCCTTCTGTCTCAGCCTCCCGAATGCTGGGACTACAAGCGTGCTCACCACACCCCGCTGACCTCTGTCTTTTGGGGGGAGATCGGCGTCGCGAGAGCCCAGGCAAGGGTGCAAAGCCCCCACTCACCCTGCTGGCTCGCGGTCAGCAGGGAGGCAGGGCGAGCTCAGCTAAAATTAGGTCCCGGGATTCTTCACGCTCTACATCTGTCTGTCCTTCCACTGGGGTGGGAAGGCTGTTGTCGGGAGCCCGGATGTCAGCTCGCACCCGCACCCTCCCGGGGCCTGCGGCTCTGATCCGCTCACGCCGCGGCCTGGCCTCGGCCCAAGGCTCCTGCCCTTGGCTTGGGCTCCTGGCTGTCCAGGGATGAGCTACGATTTCCTCCCGCTCCGCGTCCTCTCCTCTCCCCTCCCGCCCCCTCGGCGACCGCGCCCCTCCCCTGAGCCTCGTGTGGACCCTCTGACTTCTGCCCCCGGTCAGCCAGCCGGCTCTTCAGGGTCCTGCGGGCTCCGGGGTCGTGGTAGCTGGGGCCGGGAGGGGACTGGAAGTGACTGTGGACAAAAAGAGCGTCCTCCCTGCTCCCTGCTCCCTGCGAAGAAGGCAGGACTATTTCTGTCCCGCCACAGCCCCCTGGGGCCCCTGACTCAGGGGTGGGCAGGTGGGGGAGGTGCTGGGCTGACCCGCGGGGGTCCTGACCTGGGTTCCCTCGGGAGGGGCAGGCCCTCTTTGGGCTGCAGGTGGGATCCTTCATCCCAGAGCAGCTGGGGTTCTAATGAAGCACCCTTGCCCCCCAGCTCCCATGGGGCCTGGGGTCACTTCAAGAGAGGACCCAGGTGTCCCTGTGTCCCTTTCCCACCCAGCCACCAGGCAGCTGTGAGGGAGGAGCTGAGGCTGCCTGGAGCACCGGCGGGGGGAGCACCAGAGGGAGGAGGAAGGAGACAGGGTTGCAAAGTGCCCTCTCCCGCAGCAGGCTGCAGACAGGGCAGCACCCTTTGATCTTAGCTCTCCCGGAAGCCCTGGCGGTGACCCTGGAGCCCCCCACTACATTGCTGGGTGACCTGGGGCAAGTGCCTTCACGTCTCTGGACTTCTTTGCTGTCAGATGAAGGACTGGCGTGTGCCTCTAAGGACAGCTGGTCGCTGGCCCAGGAGCCACCGGGCAGGGAGAGGGAAGAGGGAAACCAGGACCTTCTGCCCCATGTTGCCCTGTCTTTTTCCGCGAGAATCTATTGCTCTGGAATCAGCCTCTCCACCCGCCCACCAGGCTCCTCCCACCCTAGGTGTCTGAGCCTTAGAAGCGCCACCCTGGAGGTGGCGCACCAGGGCACGGGAGGCTGGAGCAGCTTGTGAGGTGAGGCTGCAGGGCTGCCGTCAGGGAGGTGGGCTCCTGGAGAGCCATGCTCCCCCGGGGTCGTGGCTTGGAAGGTCACCAGGTGAAGCTAGAGACCTGCGTCCTTCAGCCGTGGCGGCCACCTGAGCAGGCCCTGTGTCCCCGTGTCCAGGGCATCTCCCTGCCAGGACCGCCCCAAAGCCAGGACCCTGCGGCCTTGCCCTGGACCGTGGCGGGCCAGGAGCGCTCTGGCAGACCAGGGCAGCCTTGGCCTTAGCCAGCCTGGCTGGAGACCCTGGGCTCTGGGGTCACGCCTCTGCTTTGGGGTTTTCGGGTTTTGTTTTGTTTTCTCTACAGTATCCTGGAGAAGTTCTGCTGGGAGACTCTACCCTGCCCTCGGCTGAACTAGAAACGGAAAAGCTTTTCGCAGAGTCAGGGAAATACAGGGGTGTCCAGAGGGCGTTCAGGGACCAGCTTCAGAGTGTGCAAGTGGGAGGGCTAGAGGGCCCCTGAGAGGGTGGCTGGCGTCATCCCGGCACAGAGCGGCTTTGGAGTTAAACCTGACCCTGTGGCTTCCTGGCTGTGTGGTCTCAGGCAGACCGCTAACCCACTCTGAGCTCAATCTCCTCACATTTGAAGTAGGATGACACTTGCTACTTTAAGATCGGAAAGGTCATGCCTGGGAGGCTGAGACAGGAGCATCTCAGGTTTGAGGCCAGCTGTAGCAACTTTGGGAGGCCCTCAGCAACTCTGTGAGACTGTTTCAAAATAAAATAGCATGGGAGTGCAGCTCAGAGGTAGAGTGCCCTTGGGTTCCAGTACCAAAAAAAAAAAAAAAGATTTTAAAGGGGTGCTGCTACGTATATAATAGGCCCTCCTTAAGGTGCACGGGGGCCTGGGATTGGCACCTGTGAATGGCAGAGCCACCGACCTGCAACCCAGGTCCTCTTCCGCTAGTTGGCGCCCCCTTACTGCCCAGCGGCCTGAGGGAAGGAAGGTGATTGTCCTGGAAGGCGGCTGTCCTGTGCGTTCAGGCTGTGGTACCTGCCCTCTTTCACGCGTTGCTTTCTTTCATGGGCTTCAAAGCTTTGTTCTTGGAGTGCTCCAGCAGGTCCTCTCAGTGTGTAGCGGAGGTGGGAAGGTTTTCAGGCAAATGTGTGGTAAAAAAATGCTACATCTGTACCCTAACCCCCACTGCAGCGCCCATGGCAGACATCAATAATGGACCCCAGAGCTCTCTCCCCGAGTGCATAAGCTGCAGGGAGCCGAGGCCGACCTTGGCAGATGGCTGCTGGTAGAGAGGGACAAGGGGGCAGGGATGCCTCTCAGGCGCATTCCCTCAGGAGTGGAAAAGCAGGCAAGGATGGTTTGAGAGTTGCCCCTGCTGTTTGTGCGTCTGATTGCTGGCTTCCAGAGTGGGCGTTCTTGCTCCCCGGGCTCTAGGAGTGGAATTTGCACCCCGATTCTCTCCTCCTGCCGATGGGCTTCAGCCCTGAGGCCCCCGTCCCACCGCCAGTGGGCCTTCATCCATGTCTTGCCCTCTGTCTTGGGGCCCTGTCTAGCAGTGCCCAGCAAGTAATGTCAAGCCACCCCTGGAAGTGCGGCGAGGTGGGGAAAACCATCTTCAGGAGAGCTCTTCCAGGAGGGGAGTGGTTGGAGGGTCCAGAAATAGACTCGAGCGAGAACAGATGTGGCACGTGGCTGAACCCTCACAGTGCAGCTTTGGCTGAGCGGGGCGTGCAGGTTGGGACAGGTGGGGTGCGCTGGGGACCCTGGCGTAGGCAGGCACAAGATGGATAGCGGGTCCAGGAGAAGCAATTTGGAGGGCCCTGTGCTGACTCGGCCTGGACACCTGGCTCCTTCCCACCCTGTGTCTCAGTGTGCTGAGCTTGGTGCCCAGCTCCCTGGGTCCAGCAGGTGAGAGAGCGGCCACCAGGGGTCTAGTGGGTGCCACTGGGGGAAGGGAGGCAGGGCTCAGTACGTCCCCGGTGGGTGGCAGTCGTAGAGGCAGGAGGAAAGGGCTGTGTCCTGTAGAGGCCCGGAGGCTGGCGCCCCGGGCAGACAGACCACAGGGCCAGGGGCTGGGGCCATCTCCCCAGGGTCTGGACTTCCTCAGGTTCTGAGCTGCCTTCGCCCCGGGCTGCCCCCTAGGGGGCGGAGGACAGGGTGGAGGGAGGCCCAGCCAGGGCCCAGCTCCAGAGGTCTCTGACTAAAAATAAGTTGGGATGTCAGGGTCCCCAGCCTCCAGGAAGCGGGGAGGGACAGGAGCGTTGGGAGCAGCCTCTGCAAGCGCGGGCGAGGGGCGGGAGGAGGCAGAGCCTCAGCCGCGGCGTCCAAAAACCTTGTTTATTTTTTCTCTGCCTGACATCTCTTAGGCTCCTGCTCCTGTGTCAGGCCAGGACCCCTGAATGTGTGGTGCCCTTGGGTCCCCCCACATGCCTGGTTCCTGGGGACCCCTGAGAAATCCTGCCTGGGAGCTGGGCGTGGTGCTGCACACTGTGATCCCAGCATTGGGAGGCTGAGGTAGGAGGATCACAGGCTTGAGACCCTCTGCAACTTGGTAACACTGCCTGCCTGTCTTTCTGTCTTTCTTCATTCTTTCTTTCTTTCTTTCTCTCTTTCTTCATTCTTTCTTTTTTGAGGTACTAGGGATGGAACCCAGGGACTTTCTACCTCCGGGCTACACTCCCAGACCTATTCTATATTTTATTTGGAAGCAGGGTCCTACTAAGTGGCTGAGAGCCTCACTGAGTAGCTGAGGCTGGCCTCGAACCTGTGTGATCCTCCTGTCTCAGCCTCCCAAGTACTGGGATTATAAGCGTGCGCCACCACGCCCAGCTTGACATTGTGTTTCAAAATTAAAAAAATAAAATAGGGCTGGGGATATAACTCAGAGGTAAAATGTCCCTGGGCTCAATCCCAAGTACAAAAAAAAAAAAAAAAAAAATAGAGGTGATGCTGGAAGTGTAGCTCAGAGGTAGAACACCCTTGGGTTTAATCTCCAGGACCTAAAAGAAGAGCAGAAAAGAAATCCTGCCAGGGGAGAGCAGCTTGGCAGTGAGAGGACCAGGTGTCAGAGACCCCGTCTGGAGGATGGGCGTGACCTGTCGGGTCTGACGCCATCTCTAGCCCTTCTCTTTGTCCCCCAGAGGCAGAAAGCAGGCCCAGGCGGTTCAGGGCCTTGCCCCTGTCCCACGGCGGGAGCCACCAGCTCCGTCTCCACAGCCCAGGGCACGGCTCCGCCTGGGGCTTCAGCCCAGACAGGGCAGCGTGGCCCACGGACACCCTCACCACCTGCCGCCGGCTCCGCGGCGGGGCTGCGGTGCCCAGAGGGCGCCGGCCTGCAGAGCACACCGAGGCGACGCGGAGCAGCCCTTCGCCCTGATGCTGGCCGAGGGGGCTCCGAAGACGCCGCTGCCCTTGCGGTGACCAGGCCCCGGCCTCCCTCAGCACACACCGGCTCCCCAGGCCCAGCCCGGGGCCGCCCGTCCCCACCCTCCCTCTTTCCTCTCCTGCAGTCCTCGCTGCTCCAAAGAGCCTCCGCCACGCGGCCCTGGCCCCGCAGAGGTCCCGCTTGGTGGCCGCCGCCGCCCTGTGCCCTGACGGCAGTGGGCTCGGGTGGCGGGAGAGTGTCGTGAGTGTCTCGGGTGGCCCAAGAGGCCCCTGCCACCCTCAGCAGCAGGGCAGGCCCCGGGGCTGACAATCTGTGCCCCTCAGGCCCCTGGACTTGCCTCCTGTTTTATAAAGCCTCTGTTTTTGAATTTTCTAGAAGGGTTCACTACTCTGTGCCCTGCCTCAGCCGCTGTTCTCAGTAGTCATCTCAGTCTCTCTCTGTCTTTTGCGGGTCTGGGGATGGAACCCAGGGGCAGTCTACCTCTGAGCTACACACCCAGCCCTATTTTTTAGTCTTTATTTTGTTTATTTATTTATTTGGTGGTACTGGGGTTCCTGGAAACCCTTTTACCTCTGGGCTATACTCTCAGACCTATTTTATAGTTTTTATTTGGAAACAGGACCTCTTAAGCCAGCGCGGCTGGCTTCGAACCTGCTCCATCCTCCGGTCTCAGCCTCCCGAGTGCTGGGATTATAAACGTGCACCACCACACCCGGCCTAGTAATCTCTCTCTTACACAAACATCCTCCTCTCTCAGCAGCCCTGTTCCTGGAGAAAGGCAGCTCGAAGCTTCTGGAAGCCCATGGAAGCTCCCATCCACAGGCCGGTCCCACTATTCCAGTGCGCCCCTCTCTGGTGGGCGTTCCAGTGCTGGGGTTATTTCAGGGGTGCAGAGGTCTGCGTTCTGTCACTGAGGAGCCTGGAGTGGGCTGGGGGTGTTGCCCTGAGCAGCTGGTCAGCGCTGGCCAAGATGCCTGTGAGAAGCCAGCACCTCGTCCTCCCAGGGTCCAGCATCGCTAACAAGCAGGCCTCCCGCACGCCGCCCCAGGGCTTGGTTTACTCCCACCCCGCTCCCGGGGGCTCGGGGGAGAGGCCGATGGCACCCAGGACATCCAGGATGGAGGCCGGAAGGCCAGCCGCGGCCACCACAGCTTTGTGGCTGGGGCTGTCCCAGACTGGAGGGGGCCGGACAGGAGCATCGGCCTCTGGGTTCCCACGCCCCTGACTCAGGAGAGCCGCGCTGAGCCAGGTCCCACGGTTACCCTGCAGGCAAGCAGCAGCCCCCCGGTGCCGTAGACTGCAGCGACAAGGAAGAACACGGTGTCCTGTCTGCAGCCCTGGCCCTTTTCAGCAGGTGCCAGAGGGCTGGGCTCTGGGGGAAAGCCTCGGGCTGGGACCCCTGGAGAGAGGCCCCTCCGACCCTCTGGCTTGCTGTGTGACCCCGACAAGCCGCTGGCCTTCTCTGGCTCCTGTGAGATCATCCGTAAAACAAGGCCGCTGCTGCACCTCGCCCGAGGCCGTGGCGAGGGCGACCTGGAGAGACCTCACAGTGCCTGCGTCTCCAGCCCTGGGCAGGATGGACAGGGAAGCGGGGCCTGGGGCCCGACTTGGAGGCCGGCCCTGCGTGGCCTCGGGTTGGGCGTATCCAGCTGAGCCCCGGCATCACCAGGGCTGCCCCTTCTTCCTCTGTCATTCACCAATAATTGTTCTACGAGCTACATCTGTTGTCATGGCGACATATTACCATCCCTAGATAAAAGTCCTGTTTGCAGGGGAGTTTGCTGTCTCCAGCTCCCTGGGCTCCATCACTGTGGTCCTTGACACCACCTTGGGGCTCCGTAGCCGGCCGGCTGCCCGCCCGCCCGCCCGCCTGCCTGCCTTCCTCCCTTCCTTCCTTCCTTGTACTCGGGATTGAACCCATGGGCATTCTCCCTCTGAGCTAGACCCTCGGCCCGATTTTATTTTTAAAACAAATTTTCACTAAGTGGCTGAGGGCCTCTCAGTTGCTGAGGCTGGCCTCTAGCCTGCAATCCTCCTGTCTCAGCCTCCTCAATACTGGGATTACATGCACGTGCCAGCTGTCCTTTCTTGGGAAGAAGTCAAACCTGTCTTCCAATGTCTTAGAACTCTGTCGCTTTGCTTCCCACCGACTGCGTCCCTGGGCCGCCCTCCCTCCCTCCCTCTCCCTGGTCCTGGGTCCAGCTCCTCCCCTCTCCTGACCGCTCCCCCACATCCCCCCCTCGCTCTCCCTCCTTCTCTGCCACCCTTGGGAGCAGGGGCGCAGGAGGGCGGGTGGCGGGCAGGCAGAACTGCAGTGGGGAGCGCGGGGCCGGCGGGCTTTGGGGGGCGCTGGAGCCCCAGCCGGGCTGTTTTGTGTGTGTTGCCAGGAGGGGCTCCACTGCTCCCAAAGGAGCCCCCGCCCCGCCCTCGGCCCCGCCCGCCAGGCCCGGGAGGCAAGCAGCAGGCCAGGAACCTCGGATCCGAGGCCCCAGCTTGCTCTCCGCACGCGGCTGGCCAGTAGCGGAGGCAGGATTAGAAAAGTCCATCCCATGCCGGGCCCGGTGGCGCACGCCTGTAATCCCAGCACTCAGGAGGCTGAGACCGGAGGATCGCGGTTCACAGACAGCCTCAGCTACTTAGTGAGGCCCTCGCAACTCAGTGAGACCGGTTTCAAAAAATAAAAAGTCTAAAAATGGGGCTGGGGATGTAGAGCTCGGAGGTAGAATGTCCCTGGGTTCCATCCCCAGTACTGCACACGCACAAAAAACTTCACCCCATAGCCAAGGCTCACTAACCAGGTGTAATAACCGTGATGGTAAGAGCAGCGACAGTGATGACGCTGTTCAGTGCGTGCTCAGTGTGTCAGATGCTGCGTTTGGGAACACTTGGAACTGGTTTAACCCACACTGCAACCCTCCGAGACCGGGACCCTGAGCGTGTGTGTGCGTGTGCGTGTGCGTGTGTGTGTGTGTGTGTGTGTGTGTGTGACTGGGGATTGAACCCAGGGGCATTCTACCTCTGAGCTACAACCCAGCCCTATTTTATTATAAATTAATTAACAATATTGAGGATTGAACCCAATGACATTCTACCTTCGAGCTACAGCCCCCAGCCTGATTTTATTCTTATTTGGGAACAGGGTTTCTCTAGGTTGATAGAATTTTTTTCTTTTCTTTTCTTTTTTTTTTTTTGGTGGTACTGGGGTTCCTGGAAGCCCTTCTACCTCCGGGCTACACTCCCAGACCTATTTTTACATTTTTATTTTGCAAACAGGGTCTCCTAAGCCAGCATGCGCGGCTGGCTTCGAACCTGCATGATCCTCCTGTCTCTGCCTCCCAAGCGCGGGGATTACAGGCATGTGCCACCATGCCTGGCCCCTATTTTATTCTTTTTATTTTAAAACAGGGTCTTACTAAGCTACTGAGGCTGGCCTTGCACCTGTGATTCTCCTGTCTCAGCCTCCCAAGTACTAGAATGACAGGTGTGTGCCACCACGCCCGGCTGCATCTATCTACTTTCCCAACGAGGGAATCAGGGCACAGAGGGGCCGAGTAAGTTTCTCAGGATCACGTGTGTGGTGGTCAGGGCTGTGGCGGAATTTGAGCCCAGGCCTTTCCGCCTCTTAACCCTGAGCGTTGCCACCACCCCTGTGGTAGAGAGAGGACTGAGGCTGGGCTTTGGGAAAGAGCGGAGGCCGTTGTGCGGGACCCTCTGCTCCTCCTCGCTGAGTTCCAGGTCACGGGGGTGGGGAGGGGGCACACTTGGCAGGCCGGCAGGTCCTCCGGCAGCACGCGCCTCCCCTCGCCCAGCACCCAGGCTCTCAGGAGGCAGGAGGCTGAGGCCCGGCTGGGAGCATCCGTGGCCCTTCTTATTCTGTCGCTCCGGTCCCTGGAGGGGCTCGGGCCTTGGAACACGCTGTCCCGGCGTGCCGCTGTCGCGATGATGAAGAGCAGGTTATTTTTAACGCCAAGACTCATGGACAGAAGCCTCTTCCAGGCCGGGGGAAGGGACCAGGCAGACGGGGGCCACGCCAGGCGCGCCCTCCGCTTCCTCCAGGATCACAGTGCGGCTCTGGCTGCGGGGCTCAGGGCAGGCAGTGCATGGCTGCCCCTGGCCCTCAGCCCCCCAGGAGGGCCTGACAGTGGGGGACCCCAGAAGCCAGTGCAGCTCCTCCCTAGGAGCGGCGTGTCTGGGAGCTGACCGCAGGGCTGTGCTCGGGCCGGGCCTACTCGGTCCTGCTCCCTCCTTTGAGCCCCGCAGGCCCTGTGCGGTTTGAGTTGGAGCCCCGTGGATTCTAGATGACAGTGTGAGCCCCACTTCTTCAGACACCTCACAGCTTGCTACTGCTGGCCCCAGCACCCCGTTTATTCAGTCCCTGCTGAGCCAGATGCTACACTGGCCGCAGGGCCCACTTTCTTCCTGACCCCTCGGAGGAGGGTGGGGGTGCCTGCCCCACCGCCACTTGGGTCTCACCATCTCTGCCTCCAGGGCCTGCAGAGAATGTCCTTTTAGACACTTTTTTTGGGGGAGGGGTCAGGGGATTGAAACCAGGGGTGTTCTACCTCCAAGTTACACTCCCGGTGCTTTTTAAATTTATTTTTATTTTTATAATTAATTAATTAAGTTTTTGTGTGTGTGGTACTGGGAATGGAACCCAGGGGCCTTCTACCTCCAGGCTACACTCCCAGACCTATTTTATATTTTTTTGGAAACAGGGTCTCGCTAAGTAGCTGAGGCCGGCTTTGAACCTGTGTGACCCTTCTGTCTCAGCTTCCCAAGGGCTGGGATGACAAGCGTGCGCCACCACGCCCCCTCCTCTTTTTATTTTGAAGCAGGGTCTTGCTAAGTTGCTGAGGCTGGCTTTGAACCTGCCATCCTCCCGTCTCAGCCTCAGCTGGGTCTGCGCTGACTCCTGCTGGGCCTGAGTGACTGGCCTCACAATGTGATCATGGGTCCCTCAGCGGCTCTGTAGGGTGGCGCTGGGCTGTCGGCCTCAGGGTCGCAGGATGGCAGGGCCAGGTGGGAGCTGAGCTTCCCTGGTGGGCGTTCAACAGGGTGGGGCAGCCTCAGCTCCCAGTCACAGGGACAGCCTGGCCTGGTCCTTTGCCCAGGCCCCCCAGCCCCCCCCAGGCAGCCTTATCTCCCGCAACCCAGACTCGCCTGAAGCACTTCCTTGATTAGAGGCTGACAGTGGCTCCCGGCTGACCACAACACGACAAAGCCCAGAGCCCTCAGAGTGACTTGCTGTGAGGGCAGCCTCAGGCCAGGGACGGGGAGCCGCCACCCAGGGCCTGGCCACGGTGCCCAGCCCCTGCTCCCCAGGGAAGAGCCCGGCAGGTGGACAGCTCCCATGCGTGGTCCTCATCAGTTTCCCTTTGGCAGCCACCCTGGTGGCCGCCGCCAGACCGTAGCGCCAGGGGGCAGATGGACCCTGGGCGCACGTCACCTCTGGCCTCAGCCTGGACTGTGAGGAGAGCGAGCCGCCGGCGCTCAGCGCAGAGGCGGGGAGCTCTGGGGCGGGAGTGAGTGCACTGATTAGCACCCTGACAGAGCTGGGAGAGTGGCGGGGAGCAGGGGCGCTCAGGGAGCAGGCCGGAAGGCTGACTCCCTCCTCTGCCCTCTGCCTTCCCCCGCTGTGTCCCCTCCAGGCTCCAGGCTTTAAGAGGACTTTGGTGTCCTGGCCTGCGGAGCCCTCTGCAGCCAGCCCTTCTCCAGAGCTCTCCCTCCACCCCTCCCTCCCGCAGGGTCAGGAGTGTGGGCGCTCTGCCTCTGTGCCCGTGGAGCGTGGCGGGCCAGGGAGCCAGCCAGGAGGCCGGGGCTGGGGGCACCTGCTGTGACCTGGGCCAACTGAGGCATAGGAGAGCCGTACAGGGCGGACGCTGGCCGGAGAGGAGCGCCTGGCCCAGCGCCCAGGGAAGGCTGGGGAGCCCACCTGCCCCTCCCCATTTCCTCCGCTCTCCTCGCCCCGGCTTTCGGTCATGGGCTCTGTGTGGGCAGCGGCCTACCCAGAGGGAGCCCTGGTAGCATCTTCAGGGGTGCGACCCAGATCAGCCCCCTAGCTTGCTATGGTTGCCGCAGCTGCCCCCAGGGAGCTTTGCCATCTTAGGGGAAGCCTCTGGGCTTCCTGGCCCTCAAGTTGGCCTGTCCAATGGAGCACCTGTGATCGGCATGTGCCCATGGACCGCACTCCAAGGAACCCATTTTCTTCCTCTTTCTTTCTTTCTTTCTTTCTTTCTTTCTTTCTTTCTCTCTTTCTTCTTTCTTTCTTTCTCTCTTTCTTTCTCTTTCTTCTTTCTTTCTTTTTTTCTCTTTCTCTCGCTCCCTTTCTTTCTCTCTTTCTTTATTTCTTTTTCTTTCTTTCTTTGCGGTACTAGGGGTGGAACCCAGGGGCACTCTATCTCTGAGCTACACCCCCAGCCCTATTATTTTTATTCCTTTTTTTTTTGTGATGGAACCCAGGGGCATTCGCCCTCCGAGCTACACCCCCTGCCCTATTTTTTATTCTTTATTTTGAAACCAGGTCTCACTGAGATGCAGAGGGCCTCACTAAGTAGCTGGGGCTGTCCGTGAACCGCAATCCTCCTGTCCCAGCCTCCCAAATGCTGGGATTACAAGCGTGCGCCACCACGCCCGGCTGCCTGACCCAAGGAACCCGTTTTCAGGCCATGGGCGCACACAGACACTGGAACACCGCGACAGTGTGCGCTGCACAGGGGATCGCGCTTGCGCCGCAGTCCCAATGTATCCCGCTGGCGCCAAGCCGCCGCTGTCTCTCGCTGGAAACATGTTTTCCTGGTCCCCGCCGCCATCCTGGCCTGCTCAGTTCCGCACGTTGCCTCTCGGCCCAACGTGCAGCAGCCATCCCCAGGCCGCCCGCGCTGCCAGGCCCCGCTCCTAGCGGCACAGCCGCCCATTATTAAGAGCGTCTCTGCTCACCGAGACGCAGGTGCTTTCTGTTGTTAGGGTCCGAGAGTCACCCCCTTACCCAAATAACGAAGGACACACCAAGGTTGCAACTCACAAGCAGAGTTTATAGTGCTGCAGCTCTCACTGGCATGCCAGGGGTCGAGACTCCTTCACTAGCTTGACTGTCAGTAGAGGAATTGCCCAGCAGCTACCAGAGGGAGCCTCTGGCCGAGCTAGCGTTCAGCCTCAGTAGACAGCAAGGAAAGTGGTCGGAGCTCGACCCTGAGCACACTTCAGGCTCTATTTTTATAGCCCCTGGAGGGGTGGTTACACACGTCACAGCCCGCCAAAAGGTAGGATATAACCAATCAGATAAAAAGGTAAACAAGTACAACCAATAATTTCAAAAGAAAGCACACACACACTTGAATTACAGCAAATAGTCTTAAATGACAGCCTTTCTACGTCACTGCCCGCCAAAGAGTGACTTTCTCTTTCATGCTTGGTTACTATGGCAACCTTCAGCTCGGCCCCTGAGTACTGACCGTTTGAGGAGCCCTCCGGGTGCTTCCTTGAGATAAAGTTGCGGTGAGCTTGGGCCTCACTTCCAAGAAAAATAGCTTCATTCCCTAAATTACTTTATACTATTTTAAAATATCTCAAACTTTAAAAAACAATTCTTAACATCAAGAATTTTGAAAAACAAGTCTATCCTTAAAATAATTTCTAATAGTAACCTAGGTTTTTAAATTAAAACAACTTTTAACATTAAGGTAGCTGGGACATAAGCAAGCAGTTTCACAGAAGCCAGAACTCAGGCAGTTATCATAAGCAGGAACTTACAAGTTGTACTTTATATTGGCAAGTGGGGTTACCGAAGCAGAGACTCACAGTTTTATTCTAGGTTAATTCTTCACATTTTAATTTTATCAGGAGAGGGGAATGTTTCCTCACAGTACTCTCACATGTTTTTGTTACTCTCTTACTTCTACAAGGGTCCTATTTTAATTCTAATATCCTGCTTTCTTATTTCTAGTAGATTCCCTATACTAGTATTGTCAATATCTTAGATTCTTCTTCCTGCATTCCTTCACTGTTTCCACCATGACGAGGAAACGCTGGCTGCCCTGACGTCTGGAGCGCTCTGAAGGTGAGGAAGCCCCTGCTCCTGGCGAGATTTCCCCTCCAGGACGGGGCGGGTGAGGTTTCTGGACGGGGGCTGCTGGTCCAGGGCTGCACGGCTCTTCCATCCCAGGGGTGGAAAGGCCCCAGCGGCTGGCGCCTCCCTCCTTGAGGCCAGGACGCTGAGGCCAGAGGGCGCTGCGCTCGCCGAGCCGGCCCCAGGGTTGGCTCCTTCGACGGCAGTCCTGCCACTGAGCTCGGGACCCCGGTACTGGAGCAGCGGCCCCTTGAGGTCTCGTGTCCTGCGAACGAGGGCCACGCTGCCGCAAGTGACATCCACGGAGGTGGGTGGTGTCTTAAATAAACATCTACTGAGGTAGAATTCACACACCTTTATTTTTTTCTCTCCCCCTCTCTCTCTCTCGTGGTACTGGGGATGGAACCCAGGGGTGTTCTATCTCCGAGCTACACCCCCAGCCCTATTTTTTATTCTTTATTTCAAAACAGGGTCTCACTGAGTTTCAGAGGGCCTCAGTAAGTAGTAGCTGAGGCTGTCTCTGATCTGTGATCCTCTTATCTCAGCCTCCCGATTACTGGGATTACAAGCATGTGCCACCATACTCGGCTCTTTATTTTTTTTTGAAACAGGGTCCCACTAAGTAGCTGCTGAGGCTGGCCTTGAAGCCATGATCCTCCTGCCTCAGCCTCCCAAGAACTGGGATGACAGGAGTGCGCCACCGCTCCTGGCTGCCGGCTTCTGAGCAGCGCTCACAGCCCCCATTTCTGGAGGCTGCAGGGCACACTGGCCTTAGGCCCCTGGCTCGAGGATGGGGCGTCTCCCTGTGATCTCATGCGGCCTCCCCCTGAGTGTCCCCGTTCTCACAGGGCTCCGAGTCACACTGGTTTCAGGCCCACCCTAATGACCTCACTAGAACTCAGCCATCTTTTAAAAAAGGAAAACTCTCAAAATGCAAACTTTCTGTGGTACTGAGGATTGGAACTAGGGGGATTCTACTTCTTAGCTATACCCCAAACCACCACCTCCTCCTCCTCCTCCTCTTCTTTTTCTTTCTTTCTTTCTTTTCTTTCTTTCTTTTTTTTTTTTTTTTTTGCGGTCCTGGGGATGGAACCCAGGGGCATTTTACCTCCAAGCTATACCCCCAGCCCTATTTTTTTATTCTTTATCTTGAAACAGGGTCTTACTATGTTTCAAAGGGCCTCACTAAGTAGCTGAGGCTGTCCGCATACTGCAATCCTCCTGTCTCAGCCTCCCAAATGCTGGGATTACAAGTATGTGCCACCACACCCAGCTCTAAACCTTATTTATTTTTTTTCAAAAATGGCCTCACTGAGTTGCTGAGGGCTTCGTTAAATTGCTGAGGCTGTCCTTGAACCTGCAATCCTCCTGTCTCAGTCTCCCAAGTACTGTGATTATAGGCATGCGCCTGGCTCCAAATACAATCATATTCTGAGCTGCTGGCTGGGGTGGTGGCACACACCTGTAAATCCCAGAAAATAAGAAGCTGAGACAGGAGAATCACAGCTTAGAGGTCTGCGTCAGCAATTAGCTGGGCGTGGTGGTGCAGGCTTTTAATCCCAGCATTTGGGAGGCGGAGATGGGGGGTGGGTTGCAGTACACGGATGGCCTCAGCTACTTGGCGAGGCCCTTCACAACTCAGTGAGACCCTGTTTCAAAAATGAAAATACTAAAAAATAGGGCTGGTGGTGTAGCTTGGAGGTAGAATACCCCTGGGTTCCATCCTCTGTACTGAAAATAAATAAATAAATAAATAAATAAATAAATAAATAAATAAGCAAGCAAGCCATGCCTGGTGGTGTCGGCCGTGGAGCAGCCTGGTAGCCCCTGTCATATTAACACTCCTGTCCCGCTGCTGGGGTTACCTCCAGGCAAGCCCGTGTGACTGTGCCGGGGCCCTTCACGAGGTGTGCCCTGCAGCGCTATTTATGGTGAGGAGTTGAAGAGTGGGGTTGAATAGGAAAATGGACAGGTATAAACAGTCACGCTGCCACCAGAGGCCTCGGACACGGTGCCATCCAACCCACGAAGATCCTAAAAATATAGGGCTGATGGACAGAGGCCACCCACGCGGCCGCACGCGTGAGTGCCGGCACACGCCAGCCCACACTCGATAGTCTTTTTTTTTTTTTTTTTCGGTACTGGGGATGAAACCCAGGTGCATTCTACCTCCGAGGGACACCCCCAGCCCTATTTTTTTTCTTTATTTTGAAACAGGGTCTCAGTGAGTCACAAAGGACCTCGCTAAGTAGCTGAGGCTGGCTGGGAACTGCAATCCTCCTGTCCCAGCCTCCCGAGTGCTGGGATTACAAGTGTGGGCCACCACGCCCGGCTACACTGGGTAGTTTTAAAGATAGCAAGGGAGGGACATCGATGGAAGGGAAAGGGGATGAGGAGACACCAGACTGCACGTGGCACCTTGTGGGCGAGGCTGAGTGGCACAGAGGCCCAGGGTGGAGGAAGGCAGAGCGAGGAGCAGGACTCCAGCTCGGCCTGCAGGGAGCAGGGTGGCAGGGAGCCCAGGCGGGGCAGCAGCCCCACGGGTCAGAATGTGATCGTGCGGCCTCTGACCGTGCATGCGGGGGCAGGGTCGGGCCCGGGAGGGCTGGAGGACACAGCTCTTGCGTTCCTCTGTGCTGAGGTCCAAGTTCTTGGGTCACCCTGGCTGAGTGCAGGAGGCGGCTGCCCCCAGTGGAGGGGTGGGGCCCTGGCTTTTGCAGGCAGTCATGGGATGCAATGTTCAGACATGTGTGGACGTGCGAGCTCTGCGGTCCCTGGCCCTGGAGGGCCAGTCGAGGCGCCGGGCTGACGTTCTCTTTACCCATGCCCCCCCTCAGGTTGATGGCTGAACCGGCTTGGCTAGGCCTAGGACTGGGCTGGGGCGGGCTGGGGGCCCTGGGGATGGAATGGCGGGCTCACTGTGAATCCTGTGAAGCGTCCACCTTCGCTGCCTCCTCAGGCCCACGGTGCCTGCCAAAGCCATTGGGTGTGTCGGTCCAAGGCCTTGTGGCCTTGTCAAGCTGGGGAAGAGACCCCTGGGCATCCCGCCCCAGAGCTGCTGCAAGTGGGGTGCGCTGGGTTCGCCCCAAGAAACAGCTGTGTCTTCCCAGTTCTGACTGCCCCTCACCAGTGCTGTCTTGGGGATGACCTGCTTCCTCCTCTTTCTGAAAGCTACGCGGCCAGAGACACTGTGAGGGGCTGAGAAGCAGCCTTTGCGAACTGTAAAGTGCGCTGGGATGGGAGTTGGGATCTGGAGACAGGCGGGGGCTGGACGGCAGGTCTCTCTCTCTCTCTCTCTCTCTCTCTCTCTCTCTCTCTCTCTCTCTCTCTCTCTCTCTCGTACTCTCAGACCAGCAGGCAGCTGCAAGGATGACCGGGCCCCAGGCCCGGCGGGCAGAGGCTGCAAGCCTGCAAAGGTCGTCAGTTTGGATTTTGCAAACTGAAATGAATGTACTCACAAGAAGGGCTGGAGTGAGTTGGGGCCCACATCTCGGGAAAACAAATTGGTAGGTGTGCTGGGCTGGGTGGTGCACATCTGGAATCCTAGGACGTGGGAGGCTGAGACAGGAGGATCCCGGGTTCAAGGCCGGCCTCAGCAACCTAGAGAGGTCCTCAGCAACTTGGGGAGATACTGTTTCAAAATAAAAAATAAAAAGGGTTTGGGGTGTAGTTCACCTTGAGTTTGATCCCCAGTACCAAAAAAAAGAAAGAAAGAAAGAAAAAAGAAAGAAATCAGCAGAAAGCAAACAGCCAGTTTCTCTCCAAGCACCAGGCATATGGTGGGAGTGTGGTTGTCCAACCACCTTCTCAGGGCAAGGGCCTTGCTCAGAGAGACCCTGAGATGCAGGCCAGCCTGGGCCAGCGCAGCGCTGGAGAGCTTGCCTGATATATTGGAGGTCTGGGTTCGATCCCCCAAAATCTGCAAAAATCAAAATAATAAAATAAAAAATAAAAAGACTAGTTGTCCCATGCTGCCAGGCTCCGCAGGTGTGCTGAGGTTACAGGTGGTTTGATGTTGGCTGGGACCCGGAGGGGCCTGGAGAGGGTGGTGGGGCACCGCTGCTTCCCACAGCCCACGCCGGCTTGCGCTGTCCACCTCTGCTATAGAGGCGCTGGCCTCTGCTCCCCGGTGACGCTGAAGCCTGGGGACAGTAGAGCTTCTGCCCTGCCGGCCATCCACCCTAGACAGCGCCTTGCCTCCTGCAGCTCCCCCACAGGGAGTGTGGGAATTTCAAACTGTTTTATTACCCAAATCAAGAGAATAAAGCCCCTCCTAACAGCAATAATTATGCAGCAGTAAAAGAAAGCTTAATGGGTTCTCCTTGATTGGTGGCTCCTGGGAGGAGATGGCTGCCAGCCGCCAGCTGGCTGTCACAGGCTCTGGGGGACAGCCTGGTGGGTTATCACCCCGCTTCTTCCCCTGGGTTGTGTGTCTCCTCCAGGGGAACTTCCCAGGAAAGGAGGCCCCTGACCTCTGCTGCCTGGCCTGAGTGACCTCAGATGGCCTCTAGCTGACCCATAGGAAAGGATCTGAGAGGCCACCTAGGCTGGGCGCGGCCAATCTACGGCCACGTCTGGCTCCCCCGAGTCCCGGTCACCTTGGCTCTTGTGGGGCCTAGAGGCAGCCTATGGGTTCCTTAGAAAACGGGGCTCCCGAGCTGGGTGTGGTGATGACGCCTGTAATTCCAGTACTCAGGAGGCTAAGACAGGAGGATGCAGGTCCAACACCAGCCTGAGCAACTGAGCAAGGGCCTCAGCAACTTAGTGGGACTGTAACCAAATTTACACTTTGCCAAATCAAATCATTGGAACAAGCCTTTGGGAAGAAGGGAAAATACTTTTTTTTGTTATTATTTGCTAGCAAATTGGAGAAACTAGTGATTTTGTGTGTGTGTGTGTGGGTCTGGGGATGGAACCCAGGGGCATTCTACCTCCGGGCTACACCCCCAGCCCTATTTTTATTCTTTATTTTGAAACAGGGTCTCACTGAGTTGCAAAGGGCCTCACTAAGTAGCTGAGGCTGTCAGAACCTCAATCCTCCAGTCTCAGCCTCCCGAATGCTGGGATTACAAGTGTGTGCCACCACGCCCAGCGAGAAGCTAGTGGATTTTAAGCATTCAGGATTCTCTTTGAACAAAGAGATCAAGACCCCTGTGAGCACTCTGCAGAGCCATGCTGGCGGGCTTGTCAGACTCCATTCATGCCAAGTCCTCGACGTCCAGTTGGTTCTTTCTCAGACTCACAGGTGCCAAGGCTTCTCCCCTCTGCTCAGGAAACTGATAACTGGGGAGAGAGAGGAGGACAGAGAGAGGAGGACAGAGGGGAGGACAGAGAGAGGAGGACAGAGGGGAGGAAGAGAAACAGCAGCTTTGAAACAGCCCTCCATCAGCTGCGAGTCAAAGCAGGACCATTACAAGGCCCTGCTTCAAAATAAAAAGTAAAGCCGGGTGTGGTGGCGCACGCTTGCCATCTCAGCATTCGGGAGGCTGAGACTGGAGGACTGAGGTTCGCGGCTAGCCTCAGCTACTTAGTGAGGCCCTTTGCAACTCAGTGAGACCCTGTTTCAAAATAAAGAATAAAAATTAGAGCTAGGGGTGTCGTTTGGAGGTAGAATGCCTCTGGGTTCCACCTCCAGGACTGCAAAAAAATAAAATAAAAAGTGTGTGTGTGTGTGTGTGTGTGTGTGTGTGTGTGTGTGTGTGTAAGTATAGCTTGAAGGTAGAATGTCCCTGGATTCTATCCCCAGTATTCGAAATAATATTAAAACAAATCTGGGCACAGTGGCACATGTCTGTAATCCAGTTCTTGTGAGGCTGAGACAGGAGGATCACAGGTTCAAGGTCAGCCTCAGCAACTTAGGGAGCTCCTCAGTAACTAAGTGAGACCCTATTTCTAAAGAACAAAAAATAAATAAATAAACAGGGCTCCGGGGAGCTCAGAGGTAGAAGGCCCCTGGGTTCCATCCCCAGACCCGCCAAAAAAAAAAAAAAAAATTTAAAGGAAAAAATTTCCAATGATGCGTGTAATTCTGTTTTTTTTTTTTTTTTTTTTTTTTTTTTGGTGGTACTGGGGTTCCTGGAAGCCCTTCTACCTCCGGGCTACACTCCCAGACCTATTTTTTACATTTTCATTTTGGAAACAGGGTCTCCTAAGCCAGCGCACGCGGCTGGCTTCGAACCTGCGCGATCCTCCTGTCTCCGCCTCCCAAGCGCGGGGATGACAAGCGTGCGCCACCGCGCCCGGCCAAGGGAACTGACTTTATGTTCCTGAAGAAGCCCGTCCCCTTCCTCCCTGGACCCATCTCACTTGAGATCCTGGGAGAGATGACTGGAGGAAAAGCCACGGCATGGCCTGGCCCCTCACCCCCGGCCGGTCGGATCTGTCTCCTCCCTTACCTCCGGCTCAGGGCTCAGCCTCCTTAATGCTGGGATTGCTGGGATTGCAAGTGCGCCACCACGCCCGGCCGACACTCTTTTATACGGAGGACAGCTTCCAGATGTTTCCTAAGGGAAGGGGTAACAGGGGGGCGATCTGAACTGCCTTTGGGGTCCCACACGCATGGTGGGCAGAGTGGCCGTGTTTGTCAAGGTTCTGAGCAGCTGGGTATGGTGGTGCATGTTTGTAATCCCAGTACCTGGGAGGGCGAGACAGGAAGGTCTTAGGTTCGAGGCCAGCATCGGCTCTCATCAGCCTAGTGAGTCCGCAGGAAGCCAGGCGTGGTGGTACACGCTTGTAATCCCAGTACTTCTAAGGCTGAGACAGGAGGATTGCGGGTTCAAGGACAGCTTCAGCAAACAATGAGACTCTCATCAATCTAGCAAGACCCTGTTTCAAAATAAAAAATAATATAGGGCTGGGAGTGCAGCGTGGAGGTAGACTGTCCTGGGTTCAATCCCCAGTACTGCACAAAGTTGAAAAGCTCTGAGCAGGAGACTGCAACTCCAGGAGTCAGACCTCCTGGCTGTGGGACCCGCTCAGCTCCCAAATGCCGGGGGACACCTCTGACCTTGGGGACTCATTCCTCCCCTGACCCTGCGATGACATCCTGCCACTCAGAAACCTCAGCCAGCGTACAAGCAGGCAAGATAAACAGGCAAAGGAAATGCTAACAAACGGCTGTTAATTACCAGCAAGGCGCATGAAGACCACGCTCCAGGGATTTTTCTTTTTCTTTTCTTTTCTTTTCCTTTCTTTTTTTTTCTTTTTCTTTTTTTTTTTTTTTTTTTGCAGTGCCAGAGATGGAGCTCAGGGCCTCATGCAGGCAGGCAAACACTCACCCCTGGGCCCCCCAGACCCCCAGGAATGTGTCTGAACTAGAGACTCCTCCCAGGTAAAATGAAAACAAAGCCTACGCCCTGCCTCTGCCTAACTCCACAGAGCAGCGTCTGTCTCTATTTGGAGATTTACATCCCAGAAATATTGAATTTTTATTTATTTATTTTTAATTTTTGGTGCGAGGGTGTTTTATTTTGGGGCGGGGAGTGGCAGCAGGGGAGGGGACGGAGGCTCTGCCTGGCGGCGCTTTCTTGCTGGGTCTCCTACCTGGGCCTTGCTGGCCGCAGGGCCGGTGTCTCTGAGAGGCCGGGGACTTAGTGGTCCTGGGAGAGAAGGGAGGAGTCAGGGGTAAGGTGCAAAGCAAACACAGACAGAGCATTTGGGGTGTCTGGTAGGGCAGGCACGGGAGGAGAGTGGCCCCAGGCCCGCCCCTGGGGAGGCTGGGAGGTTCTCAGTGGGGCCTGACCTCTAGTTCCCTGGGAGGCACCCCGAGGTCCCTGCAGAAGTCTTCAGGCCCTGCTGAGTGCCTGTTGGCTATGGCCAGATGCCCCAACTGTACCCCAGAGGGGGAGTTGCCCGGGCACGAAAAGGCCCCAGGTGTCACCCCAGGGAAAGGACTACAGGCTCGCTGGCTACATCAAAGGTCACTTGTGAGAAGCCTGAGGAGCAGGACCACACACAGAGTGACCCTGTACTGGGGATGGAACCCAGGGACATTCAACCTTCAAGCTACGTCCTCAGCCCTATTTTTTACTCTTTATTTTCAAAACAGGATCTCACTAAGTTGCAGAGGGCCTCACTAAGTAGCCGAGGCTGGCTGCGAACCTGTGACCCTGCCATCTCAGCCTCCCGAGTACTGGGATTGCAAGCGATCACCACCTCGCCTGGCTGAGAGTGACCCATGTGTCTAGAACAGTAACACGTACAGTAAATGGCAAATATCCACGCTCGTGTGTACGAGATCCAGAGGGGCGCCCAAGACACTGTGATGGCGGGGAGCAGGGAGGCATTTCTTAGACATTTGGTACTGCTTGAGAGAGAGAAAAGAAAGGTATGCATTATCTTTATTAAAAACACTAGCTGAAGTATCTTTGGGGACAGAGATTGAGGGAGGAGGAGGCTGATTAAGAGACGCATTAGCATTGTCTGGAATACTTAATTTTTTTTTTTTTTTTTTAGCAAAGAGATGTTCTTGAGAAATTTTAAAAAATCTTTAAACCCTAGTTTTGGCCAGCTAAGACTGGAGTTTTAATGGAAGATGCTAAGGGCAGTGACCCAGCACCCGTTATCATTGGGCAGGTGCTCTTCCCTCTCACTGGGCTCACCCCCACAACCCCGAGCTACTTTCATCCTCAGCTGACAGTGAAACAGAGGTCCAGTTACAGGGGCCAGTGCAGAGGTGGGCCTCACCCAGGATCCTGCCCCTGGATGAGGGGGCCAGGTCCCTGCCCCTGAGGCCCGCCAAAGCGGCAGCCCCAAGTGTCCGGCCCCTGGCCCTGCCTCCCAGGTCGGTGCCCCTGGAAAGGCACCGAGCGCAGGGCTGGGGGCAGGAGATGTTCCCGACAGCGCTGTAGATAATCGGCACTTCTCCGTTTCGCTAATAGCATGTTTAGCGTGCCGCCTCCAGTGCTGGCTGGTGCCTCCGCGGCGCCCAGAGATGGGAGTCTCTTAGCTGCCTGGGGCAGAGTCGCTGCGGCAGAGGGGCTTCCCTGCACCCTCCACAGACAGCGGCCCCCCAGGACCCTGGCCCTGGGGCCCCTGCGGCTCTCTGCCCTGACCCCTCACCCCAGGAAGCTCCCTCCAGACTCTGGCACTGTAGAAAGGCTCCTACAAGCCCTTACCAGGTCTTATCAAGCTGGGAAGGCCCCCGTCCCTCTGGCACCGTGGGCCTCGGTTGCAGGGCTGGCAGGACTGGGCCAGCCCCTCCCTGCAGGTCACCGTGGGTGTCTCTTGGTCTCTGTGCTGGGGCAGGTGAGACTCCAAGCCCCTCAGAAGCAGTCATTCCTAGCTGGGTGTGGTGGTCTGTAACCTCATATTACTTGGGCGGCTGAGACAGGAGGATCGCAGGCTTAAGGCTAGTCTCAGCAATTCAGTGAGAAGCTGTTTCATAATAAAAAAAAATAACCCTGAGTTCAACTCCTAATCCCACAAAATAAATAAGTAAATAAACAAATAAATAAAAGTAAGAGGAAGTCAGGGTATAGCTAAGAGGTAGAATACCCTTGGGTTCAATCCCCAATACCAAAATGAAAATCAATTTTTTTTTTTTTTTTGCAGGTCTGGGGGTGGAACCCAGAAGCATTTGACCTCTGAGCTACACCCCCTGCCCTATTTTTTATTCTTTATTTTGAAACAGGGTCTCACTGAGTTGGAGAGGGCCTCACTAAGTAGCTGAGGCTGTCTGCAAACCGTGATCCTCCAGTCTCAGCCTCCCCAATGCTGGGATTACAAGCGTGCGCCACCACACCCGGCTAAATCAAATTCATTTTAAATAAAATAAGTGAGATTTCATGCCTGAATTTTTACTTATCAGGTTAGCAGAAAAGGCAGCCCACACCCATGAGGAAAGCTTCTTCCACGGGTCACCCACAACCCTAAAGGTTTAGGGGGCTCCTGAAAGCTGCCTGGCACATTTCCATCCTGGGGGGAGAAGGCCCCCCTTTTGGCGAGGCCCTTGGTCAGGGGCCTTGCTCCTGCCTCAGGACCCCACGGACTCGGCCTAGACACTCCCTGAGGAGCAGCAGCCGGAGCCCAAGGGACCCCACTGCAGGAACAGGCACCGAGTCCTCATCATCTCTGCATCCATCCGGGCCTTGGGGCAGTCACCCCTGCTTTACTTTCCTGTTTGTTGTTAACCATCGGCTCATCTCTGGAGCCTCCCGCCGCGCTCCCTCCGAGAGCTGGACCAGGTCTGGCTCGGCGTCCTTCACGTTCTCGTTACTGCCAGAAGAGCATCCCAGTGCGTGCTTTTTCTCGGGTGTGTAATAAGTCTTCTGCCTCATCCACACGCCCTCCTCCCACACTCACGGAGCGTTTGGGCTGGTTCCACTTTTTGACTAGTATAAATAATGTTGCTATAAACAGCCGTCATGTATAGCTATTTTTCCCTTTGTAATTATGTCTCTGGGAGGAATTCCAGACAGTGGGATTGCTGGGTCAAAGAGCATGGCTTATTTATGGGCCTGGATGGGACCAGACTGCCTTCCTCTCAGCTCCAGGCTGGCCTCGTGGTCCCCAAGGCTTACCTCTGGGTGAACGCCCACACAAGTCCCTTTCTTTGGCGCCTGAGACTTGCCCCTGCTGCCCAGAATGCTCCGTCTGGCTCCTGCTGGGCTGTGGAGCAGGCCCGGGGCAAGGGAACGGGGCTGTGGGAACAGAGGGGATGCGCCAGAGCCCTGGTCTGTGCACACGGCCAGGCCATCCCTCCCGGCCGCCCGTCTCCCTAGGAGGGGTCTGAGGTTCTGGAGCTGCGCCTCCGCCCCGCTGGCAACGGGTCCATCCCCAGTCTCCTCCGCCAGGGAAGCAGCGTCCACTGGAGAAGACCCGCGGGCGTGTTTAGGAGGGAGGGGGCCCAATGTCTGAGGGTATTCTCCACCACCCTCCTGCAGGCCTGTGGTGGAGGCCTGGTGGGGGAGAAACGCCAGGGAAAGCAGCTGCTGAGCCAAGGTCTTTATCACTGTAGGAAACAGGTCCAAGCCAGGCACGATGGCCCACGCCTGTAAGCCCAGAACTTGGGAGGCTCAGACAGGAGGATCCCAGGTTCAAGGCCAGCTTCCACAACTTAGCAAAATCCTGTTTCAAAATAAGAAAAAAAAAATTGGGCTGGGGTGTATCTCAGAGACAGAGCGCTCTGGGTTCAGTCCCAGGACCACACACACACACACACACACACACACACACACACACACGCAGGTCCAAGATCGGCCTGCCTTCTGCCTCCATCCTCTGCCTTGCCCCTCCCCTCAGTTCCCTGGTGCCTATTGCCATGCCTGGACCTGCTGGCCTGCATGGTAGAGGGGTGGTGCCCGCACAGCTTCTCCGGGCCCCCAGGCCCCTGTCCTGTGGGGGACAGGCAGTTGTGTGTGTGTGTGTGTGTGTGTGTGTGTGTGTGTGTACTACTGGGGAGTGAACCCAGGGGCATTCTACCTCTGAGCTACATCCCAGTCCTATTTTTTTTTAACTCAGTCTAAGATGCTAAGGCTGGCCTCAGACCTGCGATGCTCCCATCTCAGCCTCCCATGTACTGGGACTACAGGCGTGCACCACCATGTCCGACAGAGCCTGCCCTTATCCGGCTCCCGCCCCCAGCAGGCCTGTGGCCCAGGCCCCCTCAGTCGTCAGCTGGGACCTGGGTCAGTACTGCTCATCTGCGGCCAGGTGCGCTGCGTTCAGGTTCAGCAGAGTGGGCAGAGGTGGCCACCGACACAGGCCCCGTTCCTGAGCTGCTCCCTGCTGGAGCCTGGGCGGCCCGCTCCTGCCTCCCAGGTCTAGGTCAGCCCTCGCCAGCTCAGGGTCCCTGGGGGGCGTTGGTTCCCTTTCTTTAGCAACCCCCCCCCCCCGCTCTGATGGAGAAAGGGCGGCCGTGGGAGGGGTGGGTGCTGGCGGTGGGGAACATGTGGGCCGAGTGATTTTCCAGGGGGGCAGATGCTGGAGGAGAGATGGCTCTGTGTGAGATCTCTGGGAGGAGCTCTTCTCCAAGCTGGCAGCGTGACTGCTTCGTGTGGGGGAGGCAGGCACAGGGTGGGCCGCGCCCCAGGGCAAGGAAGGGTCCCCGGAAGGCCACTGTGGCAGGAAGATCGTCTTCATGTTTCCCCGAGGAACAGACTAGTAAGTGACCCAATTTATGGAGGCGGAAGCCGGGACTCCGAGGGGTCAGCCGCGCCGCCCAGGTGACGGGGCCAGATGGCTGGGGAGAGCCGGGCTGACTCCGAAAGGCCGCGTCTTCCTGACTTCCCCTTCTACACGCCCGCAGGGAGGTCGTGTCTCTGAAGATTCAGCCACCTGAGAGGACACGTTTGGATTCTGTATTCCCAGAGACTCTGCTGACAGCCCCAGCTCGAAGCTTGTCAGTCCGCTCCTTCAAACGTGAGTCTTCAGCCAGGGGAGGTGGCGCACCCTTGTAATTCCGGTGCTTGGGAGGCTGAGACAGGAGGGTTGCAGATTCAAGGCTAGCCTCAGCTACTTAGTGAGGCCCTCCACAACTTAGTGAGACCTTGTTTCAAAATAAAGAATAAAACAGGGCTGGGGGTGTAGCTCGGAGGTAGAATGCCCCTGGGTTCCATCCCCAGTACCTAAAGAAAAAGAAAAACAGAAAAAATTAGGTGTTCTCATTTCCCTGAAGTTGGCTTTTGTCCACTCATCACACTGTTGGCTCTGATGCCTAACGCTACCCGCATGTGGCCGACCGGGTGACTTGCCAGGAGGACATGGCAAAAGGCGGCTGTGCCGCTGCCCGGGAGCCCCGAGTCCCCTGCTCAGAGCGCCCAGGGCAGGGTGTTGAGCTCAGGACTCAGCAGAACCTTCCAGGCCTGGCAGGACGCCTTCCCGGGCTCCCGTCACAGGCCCAGGCCGCAGGCCGCACACCAGCCCGCAGCCGCGTGGGACTGGCCTGTGGTTTTGGTCAAAACCTGCTCCCTTGTGGCCCCCACGGCGCCGCTGCTCCCGCCAACTACTGGGGCCAATCGCTCGGGACGCCCCTGCCTCCCACAGCAGAGCGGAGGCGCGCGGGCATCTGTGGGCTGGGTGCCGCCCCAATCCTCACAACAGTTTCAGCAGCCCAGGAGCTCGCTCTGCAGAAGGTGCCAGGATCAGCTCTGTTGACCAGGAAGAGCTCAGGGCCCCTGGGCGGAGGACCCAGGGCTCAGGGGGGGGGGCACCCCGGGAGCTCATGCAGTCAGAAGCAGATAACGGAGGAGCAATGGAAGGAGCAATTAACAGGCTCCTCTGCTACAAGCAGATAATTAACGGATTAGCAGGGCTGTTGGCTGGGCTGCTGCCAGCCAGGGCTGGGCCAGGCGGAGGGCGGGGTCCCCAGAACCAAGGGACCCTGAGGGACCCTGAGGGCACCAGAGGTCATGGGACTCAGCAGGCACAGGACGGCAGGCTGGGAGAGCTGGGCGACTAGGCTGACTGCCTGTCTGGAAGTGCCCTCTCAGCCTGGGGCTGCCCGGTGTGGGTGCGAGTACCGGGGCTGTGCCCACTCCCCTGACATCTGCATGTCATCCGTGCGGCTCCCCCGAGGCAGGACAGGAGACACAGGACAGGTGGGCATGGGGACCAAACGAGAGTGGCCATGACGCTAAGTCCAGACTCAAAGTTCACTTTCACAAACTCTGATCACAGGTGGTACTTGGGAGGCTGAGCAGGAGAACTGCAAGTTCAAGGCCAGCCTCAGCAAGGTAGTGAGACTCTCGGGCTTTATTAAAAAAAAAAAAGTAAAAAGGGGTGGAAAGTGAGGGCTACATCTTATAGGTACAATGTCTCTAGGTTCGATCCCTAGTACAAGGGGGGGGGGGGAAGCAAAAGAGTCCATGAGCAACCTTGGCCCTGCCGGAGTTTGTGAAAGCCAGTGGCTCTGAGAGGTTAGCCGCCTGAAGCCTTAACTACCTACAAGGAGCTGATTTCCCAGCTGGCTCTGGCCCTCGGGACTCAGGGTAAAGTAAACAATTGTTACTTCTGTGATTGCAGAGCTATTTGTCACAGCAGCACAACCTAACCATAACCTCACTGGTCCTACCCTATTCTGCAGGGAGACATCCTCTCAGGTCCTCTCCCTCATCTGGAACTGTAAAGTGGGTGATGACCTTTGAGAGGTTAAATGAGGTGACACACAGTTGGGAGGAGGGCATTCTCAGCTTCTGGACCCCACACCCCTCTCAGGGAAAGGAATGTTGCCCTGGGCCAAGGTCAAAGGGGAGGGGATCTGATTGGCCACTCGAGTGGGTGGACCGCCAGGGTGCTGAGTAGAGGGTTTCAGGGTTGACCCCACATGGGAACAGGCAAGGTCTAGGGGTGCTGGGGCCTTGGTGGCACCCTCTGGGAGGCACCTCCAGCTGCCTCTCCCTGCTTCTCCAATTCCCTGTCTGTAATGGGGGAGGAGGTGGGCTGCTCCCGCTGGTCTCACCTGAGGGGCACGTAGGCCCCAGCGCTTCTCCTGGACTCATGGGCTCTAAGAGGTCTGGCTTTTTTTTTTTTTTTTTTTTTTGGTGGTACTGCGGTTCCTGGAAGCCCTTCTACCTCCGGGCTGCACTCCCAGACCTATTTTTACATTTTTATTTGGAAACAGGGTCTCCTAAGCCAGCGCGCGCGGCTGGCTTCGAACCTGCGCGGTCCTCCTGTCTCTGCCTCCCAAGCGCGGGGATGACAAGCGTGCCCACCGCGCCCAGCACTTGCTTTGGTTTTGTTTTGGGTTTTTGGCAATTCTGGGGATGAACCCAGGGGCATTCTACCTCTGGGGATTGAGCAATCAGTCCCTAGCCCTATTTTTTATTCTTTTTATTTTGAAGCATGTTCTCACTAAGTTGTGGGAGGCCTAAGCCAGCTGAGGCTGGCTGCAAACCCTGATCCTCCTGTCTCAGCCTCCCAAGTACTGGGATTACAAGCGTGCGCCACCATACCTGGCTTTTTTTTTTTTTTTTTTTTTTTTTAGATAAATGTGTGTACACCTGCACACTTGTGGTACTAGGGATTGAACCAAGGGGCATTCCCCCTCTGATCTATATCTCCAGGTTTTTATTTTTTATTTTGAGATTGGGTCTCACTAAGTTGCTGAGGGTCCTGCTAAGTTGCTAAGGCTGGCCTCAAACCTGCAATCCTCCTGTCTCAGCCTCCCAAGTACTAGGGATTATAGGTGTATACCACTGTGCCCAGCTCTGCCTTGGCTCTCAAAGACCCCAGACCAGAAATACCTCTTGGGTTACAAGATCAAACCCCCTTTTTTTTGGGCTTATCTCATTTCTCCTGGAGTTTCTGATGCTCTGTGGTCAGCAGCACAAACTTCCTGTCTGCCCTTCCTGTCTTAGTTCTTTTTCTGTTGCTTTGACCGAACACTACAGATGGAATAATTTGTAAAAACATAAAGGTTTATCTACTCATGGTTCTGAAGGCTGGAAGCTGAGACCAGGCAGCTCTGTCTGGCAAGGCCTTCTTCTGGGGGGGGATTCTAAGGAGTCCCGTGTGGTACAGGGTGAGACAGAATGCCCTAGCTGGGCCTGGTGGCGCATGCCTATAATCCCAGAACTTGGGAGGCTGAGACAAGAGGATCACAGGTTTGAGGCCAGCCTCATCAACTTAGCAAAATCCTGCTTCAAAATAAAAAATAGCCGGGCGTGGTGGCGCACGCTTGTAATCCCCGCGCTTGGGAGGCGGAGACAGGAGGATCGCACAGGTTCGAAGCCAGCCGCGCGCGCTGGCTTAGGAGACCCTGTTTCTAAAAAAAAAAAAAAATGTAAAAATAGGTCTGGGAGTGTAACCCAGAGGTAGAAGGGCTTCCAGGAATCCCAGTACCACCAAAATAAATAAATAAATAAATAAATAAAAATAAAAATAAAGTTGGAGCCGGGCGTGGTGGCGCATGCGTGTAATCCCCACGCTTGGGAGGCAGAGACAGGAGGATTGCGCGGGTTCAAAGCCAGCCACGCTGGCTTAAGAGACCCTGTTTCCAAATAAAAAAATATAAAATTGGTCTGGGAGTGTAGCCCAGGGGTAGAAGGGCTTCCAGGAACCCCAGTACCACCAAAATAAATAAATAAATAAAATAAAAAATAAAGTTGGGCTGGGGGGTGTAGCTCAGAGGTAGTAAGACTCCTGGGTGTCATCCCAGCTATCCCCTCTCTCTCTCTCTCTCTCTCTCTCTCTCTCTCTCTCTCTCTCTCTCAATCTCTCTCTCTCTCTCTCCCCCAGCCCACGGCATTAGGGCCCCAGACTTGAGGCCTCATTGAAACTTGAGCACCTCCGAAGGTCCCTCCTTCAAGTGTCACCGCTGGATTACATCCCTGCCCTCTGCCTTCCTCCCTCCCGGTGGGGGCGAGTCTTCCACAAGCGCCGTGGCCGGGACACAGGACCATGGACTTCCTCTCTGGCCACGCCTCCCTGGCTCCTCCATCCCGCAGTCCCGGGGAGAGGCTGCTGAGCTGTGGCACCTGCCCTCTGCTCCTTGGCTGGCTGCCTCCCTCCCTGCCGTTCGGTTTGGGCTAAAAGATCAAACCCCATTTTGTTTTTCTGGCTCATCTCATTTCTCCTGGAGTTTCATTACAAGTGTGCGCCACCATGCCCGGCTTATGTTGGGACTTTTTAAATGTTTATTATCAAAATTTAAGATGACGATCACAAGCCGGGTATGGTGGCGCACGCTTGTAATCCCAGTACTTGGGAGGCTGAGACAGGAGGATCACAGGTTCGAGGCCAGCCTTAGCAACTTGTGAGGCCCTCCACAACTTAGTGAGACCCTGTTTCAAAATAAGGAATACAATAGGTCCGGGGGTGTAGCTCAGGTAGAGTGCCCCCGGGTCCCTGCGCAGTACCACACACACACAAAGATGATGTTGAAGGCCCGTACTGTCTTCCATTGCATCGCACGCCCCGGCGCCTCCCTAGCCTTCCTGCTGCGTATGAGTAGCAGACAGCTGTTGTGACAAATAGCCGCCTACTCCGTAGCTTAGAACAACCCAGCCAGGCTTCGGCTGGAGGCCTGGAATCCTGAGCCATGGGGTGGCCGGCACCCTTCAAGCCGGTCATGGTTTTTCTGTTCCCCTGCCAGAAACTGGCTAAGAATGGGCGTGTGCTGTAGCTGTGGCCCCACTGAGACAGGACAGAGAAGCTTGTGGGTGGGGCTGCTCTGGGAAAAATGTACCTACTCTTAAAGAAGGAGCCAGGAAGCCGGGCGCGGTGCGCGCTGGTGATCCCAGCACTTGGGAGGCTGAGGCCGGAGGACCGTGGTTCACGGACAGCCTCAGCTACTTAGTGAGGCCCTCCGCAACTCAGTGAGACCCTGTTTCAAAATAAAGAATAAAAAATAGGGCAGGGGGTGTAGCTTGGAGGCAGCATGCCCCTGGGTTCCATCCCCAGACCTTCAAAAAAAAAAAGGTATGCCGGGTGTGGTGGCGCACGCTTGTAATCCCAGCATTCAGGAGGCTGAGACCGGAGGATCGCGGTTCGCGGACAGCCTCAGCTATTTAGTGAGACCCTCTGCAACTCAGTGAGACCCGGTTTCAAAATAAAGAATAAAAAATTGGGCAGGGGGTGTATCCTGGAGGTCAAATGCCCCTGGGTTCCATCCCCAAACCCGCAAAAAAAAAAAAAAAAAAAAAAAAAGGTAGATAAAATATTAAAAAAAAAAAAAAAAAGTGGCCAGGAAGAAGCACTCTCCTCTGCAGGGTGTTATGTCTAGATGTGATGCCTTGAGTTTTGGCAGCCATTCTGTGATTATGAGGGAAACTGGCCTGAGGACAGAGGTGGTCCACCATGGAAGGTGGGAGAAGCCTGAGTCTTTTTTGCTGTCACTGTGGCACTGGACTGACCAGACCTGGGCCGTCCACTTCCCCCTGGAAATGGTAAAGCTTTACCACTGATGCTGTTTGGAGTCCATGCTGCTGAAAGCATTCTAACAGTCCACCTCTGCTCTGCTTACGTCCTGCTCCCAGGCCAGACACACACCGGGGCAGGGCAGCACCCCTGCTCTGGGGCAAAGGGACACTACCCGGTCTGCCCGCCCCGCCAGAGCTCGGCTTGTGGGGAGCTGCTGGTTACATAACCTGCCTGCCTGCCCCGTGCGCAGCCCAGGCAGCGGGCGGAGGGCCTGGGGAGGAGGCACCGCGGGGCCTCACGATGCCTACAGCGAGGCTGGCCCAACCCTCGTGCCAGCACCCCTCCACGGCAGTGCCTGGCCCAGCATGCCTGTGCTCCCCACACAACGCCGCGGGCTCTGGGGGAAGAGAGGGCGATGGGTAGGGCTGGCGTATCTGCGGGCCTGGGGCCAGGCCAGAATGGGATTGTGCCGAGGTCCTATGGCCATGCTCCTCCCCCGGCGCTCTGCCCGCGCTCAGTGAATACAGGCTGGCTAAGTACTTTTCTGGCAGCTGATTATATAGATTTGCTGCCACGGGCGGAGGTGCTCTTCAAGGCCCCCGACCCCCGCGGGGCCCTCCTGCGGTCATGCATGTTTAAAAACTCTGGCTTGATTCCCCAGGACCCAGAAGGAAACAAAGACGACCACAACAAAAGCCCCACCACCCCGAGTCCTTCGCCCCCTTGTTCTAAGTTGGGGCTCTGTCAGGGAGAAAGATGGGGAGCGAGAGAGGTGCTTTGAGGTGCTTTCTTTCTAGAAGGAAATGCAGGGACCTGCACATCACAGCTTCCTCCAGGCCACCTGGCACCAGCTGCCAAGTGGAGTCTGCAGATGGCAGAGGCCGTGGGGACTCTTCCCCGCCCAGGACACTGGCAGGGATCCTGCCTCCCGCTCCCAAGA
Organism: Muscardinus avellanarius; assembly: GCF_963383645.1. Classification (NCBI taxonomy): domain Eukaryota; kingdom Metazoa; phylum Chordata; class Mammalia; order Rodentia; family Gliridae; genus Muscardinus; species Muscardinus avellanarius. The sequence continues at coordinate 88,667,906 of NC_137801.1, read as the reverse complement.
CACCCACCTTCACGCTGGCGATCCGGAGGGGCACCCTGCTGTCCCAGGTGGGCATGTGACCCAGCCATGGCTGCCACTTACTGGGCCAAAGAGGGTCAGCCTCGCAGCCCTGTGGACCGCCCTAGGAAAGGGCCACTCGGCCTCTAGTTTGTCAGTGGAGTATTCACCCCGCATTTCCCCCAAGGCGGTCTGCACAAGAACTAAACCGACACAGCAGAAAGCAGATTAAAAAGTTATCAAGGACTTCCTGGCCACATCATCTGAGCACCTGGACCCACTGATGCCTGCAACTCACTCCTGAGCTCTTAGGCATTGCAATCAACAAATTGGCTTTTTATTTATTTATTTAGTTAGTTAGTTAGTTATTTGGTGGTACTGGGGTTCCTGGAAGCCCTTCTACCTCCGGGCCACACTCCCAGACCTATTTTATATATTTTGAAACAGGGTCTCTTAAACCAGCTACGACCCTGCGGGATCCTCCTGTCTCCACCTCCCAAGCGCGGGGATTACAAGCGTGTGCCATCGCACCCAGCCAAATTGGCTTTTTTTTAAAAAAAAGTTGGGGGGCCGCTGGGCGTGGTGGCACACACTTGTAATCCCAGCACTTGGGAGGCTGAGACAGGAGGATCACACAGGTTCGAAGCCAGCCTCAGCTACTTAGTGAGGCTCTCAGCAACTTAGTGAGACCCTGTTTCCGAATAAAGTATAAAATAGGTCTGGGAGTGTAGTCCGGAGGTAGAAAAGCCCCTGGGTTCCACCCCCAGAAACACACACACACACACACACACACACACACACACACACACAAATAGGTCTGGGAGTGTAGCCCGGAGGTAGAGAGCCCCTGGGTCCCACCCCCAGTACCACAAAAAAAGTTGGGGGGCTAGGAGAGAAGCCCGGTGGGGGAGCGCTTGTCTAGCACGCAGGAGGCCCTGGGCTCTGACTCCCAGCACCATGCACATGCGTACACTGGATCGGCACAGTTCACTGAACTCTGAAGTTCATTGAACTCCTTGGTGTCTCTTCGGCTCATTCCAGAAAACTCTGGTCTTTTCTTATTTATTCTCATTTATCCCCACCAGGCAGCATGCTCAGTCTCATAACTCCCCCACCCCTTCTGTGTTCTTGCAAAATCCAACCGACCTTTATGTTTTCTGTGTGTGTGTGTGTGTGTGTGTGTGTGTGTGTGTGTGTGTTCCTGAGGAATGAACCCTCGGCAAGCACTCTACCACTGACCTACATTCCCAGCCCTTTTTATTTTGAGACAGGCTCTAAATTGCACAGCCTGAGCTGGGTGTGGTGATACACACTTGTAATCTCAGCATTTGGTAGGCTGAGACAGGAGGATCCAGGTTTTTAGACAGCCTCAGCTACTTAGTGAGGCCCTTTGCAACCCAGTAAGACCTTGTATTATTTATTATTATTATTATTATTATTATTATTATTATTATTATTGGTGGTACTGGGGTTCCTGGAAGCCCTTCTATCTCCGGGCTATACTCCCAGACCTATTTTATACATTTATTTGGAAACAGGGTCTCTTAAGCGAGTGTGGCTGGCTTCGAACCTGCGCGATCCTCCTGTCTCCGCCTCCCAAGCGCGGGGAATTACAAGTGTGTGCCACCACTCCCGGTTTACCTTGTTTTAAATAAAGAATAAAAAATAGGGCTGGGGGTGTAGCTTGGAAGTAGAATGCCCCTGGGTTCCATTCCCAGTACCGCAAATAAATAAATAAATAAATAAATAAATAAATAAATAAATATAAATTGCCCAGTGTGGCTTCGATCCTGCGATGACTCCTGCCTCATCAGCCTCAGAGCAGCTGGGATTACAGGCATGTGGCACTGTACCGGCTGCCTTACTATTATCATTATTATTATCTGCAAATGATAGTGCTGGGTTCACATATTGCTTCTTGCTTTTAAGCCCTGCATTTTTTGACGGCTCTTCAAAGCACACATTTCATCTTTTAGATACTGCATGACGCCCCACGGTGAGACGTGGTGCCATTTTGCTTTTCTCTTCTCCCAGAGACGGATACCTAGGTTGCCTCTGACAACCTCCACCTGCAGAAAAACCCAGAATCACAGAAAAAAGTCTGCACCAAATATCCTGGTATGTACATGCTGTGGACCCGTGTCAATTTCTTTTGTATCTATATCTGGAAATGGAATAGCAGGTGTGGGTGATTGCACAATAGAGAAAAAAAAAATCTCTCTTTAACTAGGTCCTCTGCGCAGGCTGCAATCAGAGCACCAGCCGGTGCGAGGTCCTCTCTTGTGCCCAGGACATTGCAGGGCCCAATTAGCCCCAATCCAGTGCTGGGGAGTCGCCTGAGACAGACAGACAGCGTTATTGTTGTCAGCCCGCGCCCCTTCCCCAGGAAGCAAGCCCTCCACCCCCGCTGGGCCAGGCCCCGGGCCCCTCTCGCCCAGCCCAGCCAAGGGCCCCGGGTCTCCGTCCTGCCAACCCAGAAGGCGCCACAGGCCACACCCCTCCGCTCAGTGATGGCCCCAGGTGGTCAGATGACCTCAGCGGGCCCAAGCAGCTTTCCCCGGGATTTGCATTTGGTTATTGACGAGAACAAAGCCGCAGACCGTTAGGGTCTTGGCCCACGGTGACCCAGAGCTGGGTGGTGGTCACAGCTCGCGGCCGCAGGCCTGGTCGGCCAAGGGCGCCGAGGTCACGACCCCGGTGACCGCTGGTCTCTCGAGTCCTTCCAGTCCTGGGTGTGTGTGCGCGGTGCTGGGGTGGGGCCCAGGGCTAGGTTCTACTCCGAGCTACACCTCCGGCCCTGTTTTATTTTTATTTTGAAACAGGACTAGGTTGATGGAGCCTCACTACTTGCTGAGGCTGTCCTCAGACCTGCGATCCCCGTCTCGGCCTCCCAGCCCTGGGGTCCAAGCGTGCCCCGCCACGCCCGGCTCCCATCTTGAAATTCTGCTAGGGAGCTTCAACGCCGGCTTGGTGGCGGGTACAGCCTGGGAGTCTTTACACTGCCCACCTCGGGTCCGCATTCGACCGTCGGGGGCCCTCGCGGGTCCATGGCGGCCGCACTCAGCGCGCGCGCCTCGCCCTGGCCGACGCCTGCGAGCGCGGCCCCGCCGGCGCAGGCACGTGGCACGCGCGCGTGTGGGCGGGGCTCCAGCCCAGCGCGCGCCCCGATTGGCTGCCAGAGCCGCCTATAAGAGGGCGCGGCGGCGCGGGTCGCGCTTCCGGCCTCGCCTCACCGCGGCTCTGGCGGGAGCGGCTGGGCGTGAGGTGAGCCCGCGGGCGCCGCTCGGGGCCGGGCCGGGCGAGGGCCTCCGTGGGCGCCGGGCAGCCTCGCGAGGCCGGCCGCGGCCGTGCGCTCAGGCGGGAAGGCGCAGGGTATTTTTACGGCCGCAGCTGGAAACCTCGCTCTTTGTAAAACATGCCCGCCTTTTAAACTCGGCCCTAGTCCAGGTGGCCTCGCACAGCAGGAAGTGTGTGTGGAGGGCGGCCGGGACGTCGGCGTGTCCTCCGCGTGCTGACTGGCTATCTCTTCGGTATTAGGGATTTAACCCGGGCATTCTCCCTCCGAGCTACACCCCAACCGCGTTTTAAACAGTGACTGTATTTGGGCCAGGGTCTCGCCGAGCTGCAGAGGGCTGGCCGAGCCCCGGCTCTGTCCCCGCCTCCCGGTGCTGGGGTTAGCGTGCCCACCACGCCCGGCTAGCATGCCAGCGTGTCTGCACTGCCAGTACACCAGCTTCTCCAAGGTTCCTTCTGTATTCAAACGAACAGGCTGTGAGAACATTTTTAAAAGGGAGCACGTTTGGGATGACCCCAGCGCCCGTGCAGGATCCTGTTACTCGCCGACTTCATGGTTCTAAGCTGTGGGCGGAGGAGGAGAGCCCGAGGGATACCTGGAGAGGAAGTCACGGCCGAGCCCCCCTGGCCCCTCGGTGGAGGTGGCCGGCCGGCTCGCCTCCTGAAGCCCTGCAGGTGGCGTGGTGCAGCGGCTTCACATGCTCCTTGGCTGGCAGGCTGGGGCTAGGGAGCCGAGGAGGAGGGAGACCGAGCGGTGTTCCACAGGCACCATGAACTTAGAGCCATGGGCAGTGTTTGGGGGGTGGCAGGGAAGGAAAGGGCACTCTGGCTGGCACGGGCATAGTGTTGTGGGGATGAGGAAAACAAGCCAGTCAGCTGATCAGGGCCATGGTGAGAGATTGGCGCAGGGGAGACTTTAGAGCCCACTTTTGGCTCCAGGAAGGGCTCATTGCTGTTTTATGGAAAGTGGATATTTGCTAGTTGGAGGGTCTTTTGTGGAAAGGAAGGGGCTGAGATACTAAGTGGGCTCTTCTGTGGAGATTGCTATGAGAGGCTGGTCGTGGCGGTCTCTCTTCTACCGGTTGGGTGAACATTCTTTGAGGAGAGGTTTGTGTGGCCTTTCTCCTTGTTCTGACCCCCTCTCCTCATCCAATACCCAGAAAAAGGTTCCTGTAACGATAAAGGGCTGTCTTGGGGGGGGGCGCTGAGCTGTACCTGGTGGCTTGTGGTGGTGGGCCTGTTCCTTTGTCAGTCTCGTGCCTCTGTCCTGCCGTCCAGCCTGCTCTTCCCATGCACAGTAGGGCTGAGTCTCCAGTACAGGCCTGATCTGTGCTAGATGGCAGGCAGGTGAGATGGTGAGACCAGTCCCCCTCACACCTGGATGCTGTGAGACCTTTTGAGGCCAGTTAACAGTTGGGTGTGGGTTGGGGCTTTGATCTGTGCCAGCTCCTAGCTTGTAATCTAGGTCCTCCTTACTGCTGCTGGCCTGGATGTCCTCTGTTCTGGGTTAGGACCTTGGGGTCACCCCAGGAGCCCTTGGGTTAGGGTCAAACTGGACATGGCTGGTCTTTTCACACCTTTCCCTAGGTCAGGTTCCTATTGAAAGAAAAGTGCCTGCTTCTAAGATCTTCTAGACCCCATGGATGACACCCAGCAGAGGGGCAGCCATAATGGCCAGGAGGTAGTGTGGCCCTTTCCATACCCAGAATGCCCTCTGTTCTAACTCCTGATCTTTTCCTCCCTCTGCCAAAGACTGAGTCCTTTCACCTCTCCTCGTGGTCCTTTTCCAGACCAGCCTGTGGTCCTCAGGCTTTGGACTGAAGCTGGAGGCTGTCACCCCATTCCTGGGGAAGTATCGTCCCTTTGTGGGCCGCTGTTGCCAGACCTGCACCCCCAAGAGCTGGGTGAGTGGCGGCAGGGACAGGCCCGCCCTGGGGAGCTTGGGCCGGCTCGGAGCTGGGAGCCACAGGCGGGGAAGCTGCTTTGTTGTCTTTCCAAGTGTGGTGCTTGTCCCCTCTGGTCTGCTTTTGTCCTTGAGAAGAGATCACGGTATTGGGCGTTTTGCAGGCCGTGGCTGCTCCCAGGCAGCGAGGTTGGGGGGGGGAGGCAGAGGGGCCTCAGGGGAGACAGAGAGCTGGTGTCCATGTTTGCACAAATCCTGTTGTCGAGCTTGGGACAGTCTCCTCAGACTTCCCTGGCCCTTGGCACATACTTGAAGACCTCTTAAATGTCCATGCTGTTCGCTGGTGCCGAGGGGGCCCTGGGTCACGAAGAGATCAGGCTGATGTCTTCCGTTGACGAGGACTTCCCAGAGACTTAAAATGTGACTCTTCCAGGGCAAGTCTGTAGAGTTTGCACGCGACCCTTCTGAGTCAGTGTCGGGTCTGGGTCAGAAGTCTTGTGCAGGGCGCCGTGCTGTGACCTTTCTGTGGTAGACAGAAGGGTTATTAAGCAGAGGCTGGAGAGGCAGGTCAGGAGCCTCCCTTGGCCAGTGCACAGGCCCCAGACACGCTGCCCTGCCCTCCTTGGGCAGGAGTCCCTCTTCCACAGAAGCATAATGGACCTGGGCTTCTGCAACGCCATCCTGGTGAAGGAGGAGAACACCAGGTAGTCAGTTGTGTGGAGAGGCGGCCAGGGTGGGGCAGGGCCCTTTGATGCCGGGCTGCTGGGGTCCTGCTGGGTGCTGCCATTGGCTTGCTGTGATGGAAAGGAAGCCCCCCTGCCCACACCTACAGCAGGGAGAGGCAGGGAGGCAGTCCTTTCATAAGCATGTCCGGACCACCCACTGCGTGTCAGGCCCTGAATCTGGGCCCCTGGGGGGAGGTGAGGGACTAGGGCACCGTGGCAGGTGCCTCCCTGCTTTGCAGTAAGCTAAGCGCAGGTGTTTTGAGGAGCATGGGACTGGGGTGTGGTCCTTACCTGATGAGTGGTCCCCTGCGGCCCCTCTCTGAACCATCCTCCCTCTGCTCTGGGAGCTGTGTCCAGGTTCCGGGGATGGCTGGTTCGCAGGCTCTGCTATTTCCTGTGGTCCCTGGAACAGCACATACCCCCCTACAGGGACACCTCAAAGAGGATCATGGAAAGCCCCGGGTGAGGAGGCGGGGTCAAAGGTTGGCTGACACTTCTGGGACCCTTATAGGTGGCAGAGGCTCCCGGTTGGGGTGGTTGGGAGGGCTGGCTGGGCAAAGCTCCTAGTGTGGTATCTTGTCTGGGCCCCTTCTCAAAGAAAAGGGTGGAGACTGCGGGTGTTTTCTGGGAGGTGACTTGAGAGACCTCCAGCCTGCCCCAGCCCAACACCTCCCCTCACTCCCCAGGGTGCAGAACCTCCTCTCGGGGAGGACCCCAGGAGGGTCTGGGGAAGGCCTGGCACCTGACCTGCTCAAGAAAGAGGTGCAGCGCATCCTGGGACATGTCCAGGCCCCACCCCGGCCCCTCCTGCTCAGGTAATTGTGTGCTGGGGGCGCTGCCCTTCCAGAGACTGGGTGTTGGCTGGGCTCCAGAGGGGCTGGATATGGTGTTTGCAGAGTGGGCTGAAGCCTGCTGTCCTTACCTGCCTCCCTCCCGCACCTGCCCAGCTCAAGTCTGCACACCTGTTAGATGCAAAGCACTGTGACCGGGGGTGGTGCAGTGAGCAGAGATACATATGGCAGCAAGAGGGAAGCACAGGGGTCCAGAGAGAGCGAGAGAGCACCCAGAGGGGCAGCTGAGTTGTATGCTGGGCCAAAGCCAGCTTTGGGGTGCTGGAGTGGAGGTGGGCAGCAGTCTTGCTAGGAGGACGGGTCGGGCTGGAGGCTGGCAATGACGGGTGAGGGCTTTGAGAGCCGGAGGGAAGGACCCGGTCATGTTGGTCCCTATAAGGAGGCACTGGGAAGCACAGCGGGTACCTGCAGAGTTTTCAGTGAGGAGTGACTGCTCAGTGAGCTGGGGCCAGTCAGGGAAGAACAGCACCTGGAAAGCTGTCCAGGTGAGAGGTGGTGGACAGTAGAGGTTGCTAAGGGTGGATAGAGAAATCCAGGACCCACAGTGGGCTGGGCGGCGGGGCCAGGGCAGTGAGGAAGGGAGAGATCATGGGAGCCCTGTTGCTGTCCTAGAACCTGGCAGCGTGTGCAGAGGGCTGGGCGTGGGAGATGCGAGTTTGGCCCAGGAAGGATGTCTTGGGCGGAGTTTCTGCCCCTGATGGAGGACCCAGGGGGCAGCTGAGTTGATCTAGGGGCCTGGAGTGAGAGGAAAGTTGAGGCCAGGGCTGTACATCTGCCGCTGGTGTTAGAGCCGGGGAAGTGGAGGAAGGGTGGGGAATTTGGGCTCAGCTGTCTCCAGTGCTGAGTGACTGGCTGGACGCGAACAGAAGGCAGAGGCCCTCCATTGTGACAATTCTTTGACTTTGTTGAGGCTCCAGTCCCTGCACCTGACCACCTCTACCCTGGCTGCCAGTGCCTCTTGGCCTATCTTAGATCTCATACCCGTCACAGTGATAATGCCTTTGCAAAAGAGTCCCTGGGTCCGACCGGCCAGCACCCACTTCTGTCTGCACCTAGGCAGTCATGTGCTGAGTAGCCCACCCTGGGTGGGCTGCCACAGGGGCACCCCGTGCTCAGAGGCTCCCTTCCAGACTACTCTTCTCACATTGGGCTGTTGTCAGGGGTGCCCCGTCTCCACCGCACCTCCTGCTCCCTGCATTTACTTTTTGTGTGTGATTGTGGGGATGGAACCCAGGGGCATTCTACCTCCAAGCTATACCCCAATCCCTGATTTATTCTTATTTTGAAATAGGGTTTCACTAGGTTGGTGAGAGTCTTGCTGTTTGATGAGGCTGTCCTCACTGGATTTACTTCTCTGTCCTCAATTAAAGCAGGTCCCCCATCAGGCTTCTTGACAAACCTCTGCTCCCCACCTTGCGGTGGTACCCTATCCTCCTTTTATCCTTACCCCTCCCCTTCTATTCCATCTTTCCCGGTAGTTGGCAGAGGCTAGGCTGAGTTCTGCCTGGAGAGTCTAGGTCCTTTGATCTCCTTTAGGGTATGTGGAGGCAGATGCTCTGAATCCGAGGTGAGCCAGCTTCGCTCTGAGGCATGGGAGAGTACTGGCACCTCACAAGCATGGTGGTGCAGCCCCTGCCGTTCTGAGCACCCTCTTATGTCCTCGCTGTTAAGCAGGCGGAGCTCTTCTGAGCCTCACTTCCTTCTGTGTAAAATGGGGCCAACGGCAGCGCCTGCCTTAGAGGCGTGCAGGGCCGTTCCTCCGGTCTGGCCGTGGCTGGCATCTCAGCGGGTGGTGCCCCACAGGCTGTTCAGCTGGGCGCTGCTGCGACTCCTGAACTGCCTCTTCCTGAACGTGCAGCTCCACAAGGGCCAGGTGAAGATGGTCCACCAGGCCGCCCAGGCGGTAAGCCCTGGCCTGCCGGGGTGGGAAGTCCAGACCCGCCTGTCTGTGGGTGGTGGGAAAGCTCGCTGCTCAGGCGACCTTCCCTGGCCTCTCACGGCCCTGTTCCCAAGGGGCTGCTGCTAACGCCTTTTCATCATGGTCCTGGTCATTACGTCAGTGCACTACCTTAAAAGCTGTTGAGAAGCTGCTCTGCTTTGGGAATGTGCTCAGAGCAGGCGCTGGGGAGACCTCCCCTCTCTCGGGGCTTGGCCTTCAAGTGGGGCGGGTGGGCACTCCCGCTGGCCTCTCCCTGGCGCAGGGCTTGCCGCTCGTCCTCCTCTCTACACACAAGTCACTCCTGGACGGGATCCTGCTGCCCTTCGTGCTGCTGTCCCAGGGGCTAGGAGTACTCCGCGTGGCCTGGGAGCCCCGCGCCTGCTCGCCCGCCCTCAGGTAAGGCTGTGGCCTGGGCAGGGGTGCGCAACATATGCTGACAGCACCCCGAAGGCCCCTCTGCTCGCAGCCTGTGGTACAGATGGAGGGCCGGCTCCAGATCTCGGGCTGTGGCTGCCTCACATATGCAGACTGGACCCAGCTGACTCCGGCTGGCACAAGGCCCTCGCTAGCCTCCAGCTCCAGAGCTCTCTCTCACCAGCCTCCTCCCTTCCTTGCAGAGCTTTACTGAGGAATCTCGGGGGGATTTTCTTACCCCCTGAGGCCGCCCTCTCTCTGGACAGCTCTGAGGGGGTCCTTGCCAGGGCCGTGCTCCACGCGGTGAGTGCCCAGGCTGTGCATGGGCTGGCCCAGACCAGAGGCTGCTTTTGCTTGGGCTTCGGCACCTGCCTCCTCCCCTTTCATTCCAGGCAGTGGAGCAGCTGCTGGCCAATGGGCAGCCCCTGCTCATCTTCCTGGAGGAGGCCCCTGGGGTGCCAGGGCCACGGCTCTCAGCCTCAGGCCAGGCCTGGCTGGGACTGGTGGTGCATGCGGTCCAGGAAGGCACCGTTCCAGATGCTACGCTGGTGCCAGTGGCCATCACCTACGACCTGGCTCCAGATGCACCGTGTGACATGAGCCACGTGAGACCCTTCTGCCCCTCGGGGCCCCAGAGAGGAGGCACGACACTGTGCCTGGTGGCTGAGTCCCCTAGGGCTGGGGTCAGGTGGGGAGTGAGGCATGTGTGTGCAGAGTTCTGCCTGTGCTCACTGTTCTCCAGCACCTGCCCAGGCTGTCCTCAGCACGTCTCCAAACCCCTTCCTCCTGGTTCATGGCCGAGCTTGGTGAGGCCCAGGCATTCATGAGCGGGCTGCTGAGGGCTGCCTGTGAGCAGTGCCCCACCAGGGCAGTGCTCAGCATCTCTGTCTCGCAGGCCTCGGCCCCCCTGGGGCTCTGGAGCGGAGCTTTGGCTGTGTTGCAGAGACTGTGCGGTGGCTGGGGCTACCGTCGTAGGGTCTGTGTCCGGGTACACCTTGCCCAGCCCTTCTCCTTGCAGGTACAGAGCGAGGGGCAAGGCTGGGAGTCTGTCGGGGAGCCTGGCCCTCAAGGCCACTGCGGGGATAGTCTTGCCTGCTCAGGTGGGCCGTGTGCAGTTCCTGGTGGGCGGAGCACACCACTAAGAGTGTCATCCTGGGCAGGAGTATACCATCAACGCCAGAAGTTGTTGGGGCGACAGGCAGACCCTGGAGCACCTGCTGCGGCCCATCGTGCTGGGCCAAAGGTGGGCAGGCCTCCGTGGCAGCTCCTCAGCTTTTATAGCAGGACACACCCCCACCCACACAAGCACATCAGCAGAACAGTTCAGATACTCGCCTTGCCTGCAGTCCAGGTGTGGGGTATGGCACACAGGCCTGAAAGGGTTGGGGCTCCAAGCTCCCCTGGCCTGGGCCGGGTGGAAAACACCCCCTTGAGGGAGCTCTGGGCCTCCTACCTGTCTTGATGGTTGTGCCCATCATTCTTTGATCTGTGTCCGTCCAGCACCGTCATCCCAGACACCGAGAAGGAACAGGAGTGGACCCCAGTGACTCAGCCCCTTCTGGCCCTTAGGGAAGAGCAGCAGCTGCTGGTCAGGAGGCTGAGCCGGCATGTCCTGCACGGTGAGGGGAGCCTGGGCAGACAGGTGCCAGGTCCTCTGTTCCTCACCTACCTACCCTCCCTTGGTGGCATACTTGGGACATGAGGAGAGTGGGCCCTCCCTGCCTCCGGGAGCAGCTGCGTGCAGACTGCCACCTCAGTCATGCCCGCGGTAGCCACCTACCCCAGGCTCCGCTGGGTACCTGAGCTGAGCGCAGGTGAGGGGCTTGCAGCGCCTGTCTGAGGCTGTTGTCAAGCAGCCGAGACTGATGGTGGGTGAACTTTGTGGACCCAGGGACGGGCCAGGAGCCCCAGGCCAGGCTCGCAGCACATGTGGCAGGTGCCACTCCTCGGGCTGTCCCCTCCCTAGGGTGGCTGGGCAGGGAAGACTTGGCAGCCGATGGAGGGGTCGGCCCTGACCGCCAGTCCCTCTGGCCCCAGCCAGCGTGGCGAGCTCGGCGGTGATGAGCACGGCCCTCATGTCGACCCTGCTGCTGTTCAAGCACCAGAAGGTAGTGCACAGGGTGGGGCGGGCCGGGGCGGGGCGGCCCCTGGCTCAGGCCTGCTCTGCCCTCCAGGGCGTGGCACTGTCGCGGCTCCTGGAGGAGTTCTCCTGGCTGACGGAGGAGACGCTGCTTCGTGGCTTCGACGTTGGCTTCTCAGGGCAGCTGCGGTGCCTGGTGCAGCACGCGCTGAGCCTGCTGCGGGCGCACGTGGTGCTGCTGCGGCTCCACCCAGGGGACTTGGTGGTGCTGCCACGGCCTGGCCCGGCCCGCCTGCACCTGGCCCGCTTGAGTGCTGAGCTGCTGCCTGCCTTCCTGAGCGAGGCCGTGGGCGGTGAGTCTGAGGGGCAGGGGCGGGTGTGTGCAGGGGAGGGAATGCCCCCCACATGCTGCCCTCTCCACCAGCCTGTGCTGTGCGGGGGCTGCTGGCAGGAAGAGTGCCACCCGAGGGCCCCTGGGAGCTTCAGGGCATAGAGCTGCTCAGCCAGAATGAACTCTACCGCCAGATCCTGCTGCTGCTGCACCTGCTGCCACAGGACCTGCTGCTGCTGCAGGTCAGACAGGGCCAGCGGTCCTGGGACCTGGATACCTTGATTGGACTGGCCCAGACCCAGGCCTCCTCTCCTGCCCCTCTCTCTCCAGCCCTGCCAGTCTTCCTACTGTTACTGTCAGGAGGTGCTGGACCGGCTCATCCAGTGTGGGCTCCTGGTTGCAGAGGAGGTAGGCACGGCAGCTGGCGGGAATCCCTGTCTGGGGCTCTGGGCGCCAGCTGCCCAGACTCTAATGCCCCTGTGCTGGGGAGTAGGCTGCCCACTGTCCTGCCCCAAGGAAGCCTGGCTCACCACACCTGCTCTGGGCCTGTTTCATGACAGGGCTGGACGTTTGTACCTTTGAGGTCCCCTTCATGTTTTTTGCCCCAACCCTGGGCATCCTTTTCAGCTCCCTAGATCTGCTTTTACTGGGTTCACCAGCACGGACCTGCTTGGGGGTGGTAGGGCTGCTCCCTGGCCAGCCTGCCAGGGACCAATGGCTCCCACGCCCCCAGACCCCAGGCTCCCGGCCTGCCTGTGACACAGGGCGGCAGCGCTTGAGCGCAAAACTGCTGTGGAAACCAAGCGGGGACTTCAGTGACAGCGACAGCGATGACTTTGAGGAGGCCGAGGGCCGGTACTTCAGGGTGCGTGAGGAGAAGCTGTCCAGGAGGGAGGCAGCCACGGAGTGAGGGGCTGCCCTCATCCTGCTTGTCCCCCCCAGCTCAGCCAGCAGTTGCGCTGCCCCGACTTCTTCCTCTTCCTCTGTCGCCTGCTCAGCCCCCTGCTCAGAGCCTTCGCACAGGCCGCTGCCTTCCTCCACCAGGGACAGCTGCCTGACACCGGTGAGGCCTCCCTCCCTCCCGTGCATGCTCAGGGCACTCTCAGCCCGTGCAGGACGCAATCTAGGTCTCCTCCTGCAGAGTCTGGCTACACAGAGCAGCTGCTCCAGTTCCTGCAGGCCACTGCCCAGGAAGAAGGGCTCTTTGGTGAGTCCCAAGCAGCCAGCCAGGGCTCCTGGAGCTAAGGTGGGCGGGCTGCTGCCCCCTGCTGGGAAGTAGGCAGACTCCAGGAAGAACTAGGGAGCCTTTTCTTCCATCCATTCTGATTACTGGTGGTTCGTTCTTTGCGGGTCTGGGGATGGAACCCAGAGGCATTCGACCTCCGAGCTACACCCCCTGCCCAATTTTTTATTCTTTATTTTGAAACAGGGTTTCACTGAGTTGCAGAGGGCCTTGCTAAGTAGCTGAGGCTGTCTGCGAACCGCAGTCCTCCCGTCTCAGCCTCCCGAGTGCTGGGATTAGAAGCGTGCCCACCACGCCGGGCTCTGGTTATTTCTTTAAACAAGAGTAAGAGAGAAGCTGTGCCCAGTGGCTTTCTTCCTAGAGCCTCTGCTTCTCTTCTTTCCAGAGTATGCGGACCCGAACCTTGCCCTCAGCGCCGTCTGGACCTTCAGAGATCTGGGGGTAAGAAGGGGCTGGGTGTGTCCCTTACCCCACAGGGCTGGCCCTGATGAAGTCTCCTTGGCCCCTTGGCTCTGTGGGCACCATGCCCTGGTAAGGAAGTTCACAGTCCATCCTCTGGCCTAGGTGCTGCAGCAACTGCCCAGCCCTGCAGGCCCCTGCCTCCATCTGTCCCCTACGTTTGCCAACCGGGACAATCAGGACAAGCTGGAGCAGTTCATCCGACAGTTCATCTGCAGCTAGACTGGCGGGCCAGAGCCTGTTCTGGGACTCCACAGCCCCAGACGCTGCTGTGTCTAGAGCCAGAAGGCTGAGAGGCGGCTGCGGAGCCTCAGCTGGGCTGTAATACAAAGCGTGTGCTTCCACTGTGTCTTGCTTGTCCATCCTTCGGCGTGTATCTATAGATCTTCCTACCTCTCAATACTGTGAAAACCCCCTATCTTGCCCCCTGAAAAAAGACCCTTTTATTTTATTTATTTATTTATTTTATTTTTTTGATGGTACTGGGGTTCCTGGAAACCCTCCGGACTACACTCCCAGACCTATTTTATACTTTTTTATTTGGAGACAGGGTCTCTTAAGCCGGCGTGGCTGGCTTCGAACCTGCGCGATCCTCCTGTCTCCGCTTCCCAAGTGCGGGGATGACAAGCGTGCGCCACCACACCTTGCTTAAAAAAAAAAAAAAAAAAAGACCCTTTTAAAAGAAGACAGAGCCGGGCGTGGTGGCGCACGCTTGTCATCCCCGCGCTTGGGAGGCGGAGACAGGAGGATCGCGCAGGTTCGAAGCCAGCCGCGCGCGCTGGCTTAGGAGACCCTGTTTCCAAATAAAAAACATAAAAATAGGTCTGGGAGTGTAGCCTGGAGGTAGAAGGGCTTCCAGGAACCCCAGTACAACCAAAAAATAAAATAGAAGACAGAAAAATGGAAGGCAAGCTGTTGCTTCGGCTTAGCCGTTTATTGCAGAGTGTCTTCCTCCTACCTAGAAGAGCGGTGTCGGACCAAGGCAGGAGCAGATGCCCCGTCTTATCGCAAGTCTGGGATTTGGCAGGAAGCCATCACACCACCTTGTTGACGATGACGCCAAGCTCTTCAATCTCACACTGGACTTCATCACCCTTCTGCAACATAGCAGGCCCCGAGGCGCTCAGCCCTCGGCTCCGGCACACACACCTGCACAGCCTGCCCTGCCAGGCCCTTGGTCCTCGCCCTTGCCCCTTTCCTCTGCTAACCTACCTTGAGAAAAACAGGCGGCTTCCTGAACATGCCCACACCTGGGGGCGTCCCTGTCAGGATGACATCCCCTGGGTAGAGAGTGACAAACCTAGGGGAAGCAAGAGCCAGGTGAGAGCGCAGCTGGGGCCGCACCCGAGGGCTGAGGGCGCTCGGCCTCCGCCGCTCACCGGGAGACCCAGGCGATCAGCTCCTCCGTCTTGAACACCATCTGGTTGGTGTTACTGTCCTGGACCACCTCCCCGTTCACTCGGCAGCAGATCCTTAAGTTGTGTGGATCTGAAATGAAAACACAAGGTAGCCCCCCTTCTCCCCCAGAGCCCCCCTTCTCCCCCAGAGCCCCCCTAACCATCATCTAGACGAAATTGGGGAGGTGGGGGCCGGCCAGGTGAAAAGGCCCTGTCTGCCCGTGTGCACACTGGCTAGGGAGGTCCAGCTGGTGCTTTTGCGTCCCTCTTGTGGGAAAAGAAGTCTGACCCATCCCCTGGGACTCGCTTTATGAGTGCAACCTCACACCAGTCGGCCGGGTTCCCTCCAGGGGCCAGGAAGCCTGAGCCACCGGCCCTGCAGGTGACGGAAGGGCTGGGGGCGTCTCTGCACGCAGAGGCATGCCCCCCACGCTGCTTTCTCCTGATGCCCCGGTCCCTGCGCAAGGGCAGGCACAGAGGCCAGGACCTACCTGCTACGCTGTCCGTGGTGACCATGGCAGGGCCCAGGGGGCAGAAGGTGTCGAAGGTCTTCCCCAGCAGCCACTGCCTCCCGTTGCGCCTCACTTGCCAGTCCCTAGCACTCACGTCGTGAGCCACGGTGAAGCCGGCCACGTGAGCCATGGCGTCTGTGGCCTACAGGCGGGGGATTTGGCCAGAGGAGGTAAGTCACAGGATCTCCAAGCCGTTATCGTTGAGGCGAGGCTGCGCCTGGAGCAGGTAGGTGCCGCGGCACACATGCATCATGGCAGAGGCAGCAGCTGGGGCCCCACCTCACCTGGATGCGCTTGCCTTTCTTCCCAATGACCGCGGCCAGTTCCACCTCCCAGTCCACCTCCTGTAGAGCGGGAGAGGCGCTGTGAGCCACAGCGGCCCTGGCCCAGGCTTGGACAGTGGCCTCTGCTGCCAGTCCACTGCATTCACCACGAACCAGAGCCAATGAGTGGCGGGAAGAGACTGTAGACCCACAGGCTTTGGGACTGGCAGGTGGCAGCGCCCCTGGACACGGGCCCCCTGGACACAGGCACAGTTCTGCTACTAACAGGAGCTGCACATGGCTGGAGGACTGAGTTAAAGTCACTCCGAGGCCTGCAACAAAGTAACAGAAGCTAGGCATGTGACTGCTGTGCTGCAGGCAGGTGCTATAACTGTTAACTTTGGTGACTATACATCAGTGCCCCAGAGCAGACAGGGCAAAGGCTCAAGCAAGTCACAAGAAGAAAAGCAGTTATAAAATTTGAGCAAATACTACCACCAAATCAAAACATCTACAAAGTAGCTTTCTCAGCCTTTCAAATTGGCTAATTGTTTTTGTGTGTGGTAATGAGGATTGAACCCAGGGGTATTCTACCTCTAAACTACACCCCAGCTCTATTTTTTTTTTTAAATTTTGAAACAGGGTCTCTTTAAATTGTGGAAGGCTTTGCTAACTTGCTGCAATTCTCCCGTCTCAGCCTCTCGAGTACTGGGATTATAGGTGTGCAGCACCAGGCCCACTTTGTAGTTTGGCTTGCATTACTGGGTGACAGAGTTCCTGTAAGCTGAACGTGCCGTGTTGGCCCGGGGACTCCGGAGTGGTGGGGAGGCCACTGACCTGGCTCTCGGGTGGGAGGACGATCTCATCGTAGGGTCCCACGATGGAGCTGCTGAACTTGCTGAAGATGATGGGCTCCTTGGGCACAGACACGTTCTGCTCCTTGCAGTGGTCCACGTAATTCAGGCCCACGCAGATCACCTTGTCTGGCCGCGTGACTGGGGCCAGGAAGGTCACCTCTGAGCGTGGGAGGACTGGCAACTGGGCTTTCAGGGCTCTGCAGAGAGAAAGCAGGAGGGGCTGCTTTTTTTGTGTGTGTGTTTTTTTTTAATGGTACTGGGGGTGGAACCCAGAGGCTTTCTACTTCTGGGCTATACTCCCAGACCTATTTTATACTTTATTTGGAAAAAGGGTCTCACTAAGTAGCTGAGGCTGGCTTCAAACCTGTGCGATCCTCCTGTCTCAGCCTCCCAAGTGCAGGGATTACAAGCATGCACCACCACTCCCGGCATAGGAGGGGCTGTTGGGAAGGGGTCAGCAGTGCTGGGGCAGGCTGGAGAGACCCTGCAATATCCATGAGTTTTGCTGTTTAAAATACATAGTTTTGCTGGGCATGGTGGCGCATGCTCGTAATCCTTGTGCTTGGGAGGCTGAGACAGGAGGATCGCACGGGTTCACCACCAGTCTCAGCTACTTAGTGCGGCTCTCAGCAACTTAGTGAGACCCTGTTTCCAAATAAAATATAAAAATAGGTCTGGGGGTATAGCCCGGAGGTAGAAAGCCCCTGGGTTCCACCACTAGTACCACAAAATAAATAAATAAATAAATAAATGTTCTGGGGTCTGGGACATAGCTCAGTGGCAAAGCAGGTGCAGCGCTCTGAGTTTGATCCCCAGTTCCAAAGACAAAAAAAAAAACAACAACAACAACAACAACAACAACAAAACCCTCAGAAAAATATATCTTCTGGATCTATGAACGTCAGGATCAGTGTGGAAAATTAAGCCCAGCTGTTCTTTGACATCAGCATATCCCTGTTACATACCCAGTGTTTGCTTCCCCTGCTAGATAATTCATGACCACACAGGGCTGGAAAGGCACAAGTGGGAACATGTGGACTGGGCACCGGCCTGAGCAGTTCTTAAGGCCGCTCTCCAAGAGGCTTCGTTCCCTTCCTAAGCAGACGGGCACTATATATGCCTTTAAACAGAACACTTAGGTTTTTCTTTTTTTTTTTTTTTTTGGTTGGTTGTTTTCTGGTTTTTTGGGGGTATTTTTTTTGGTGGTACTGGGGTTCCTGGAAACCCTTCTATTTCCAGGCTACATTCCCACACACCTATTTTTTATATTTTTATTTGGAAACAGGGTCTCTTAAGCCAGCAAGAACCTTGCACGATCCTCCTGTCTCCGCCTCCCAAGCGCGGGGATTACAAACACGTGCCACCATGCCTGGCTAAACAGAACACTTTGAAGATCTCTCCAGAACAATAGTTTTTTCTTTATGGTTGCATACGACTGCACTTTAGAGACGCACCATTCCCTAATGAGGGGCGAGGAGTGGGTTCCAGTCTTTTCCAACCTTTTGAGAATATGACCACATGAACACATCGATGTCAACACTGTGTTGGCAAACATTTCTATTTTTGCCAATTTAATAGGTGAAAACATCTTAAACTGGTTTTAATTTACTGTTTGTTCATCAACTTTTTGGACCAGATTCCATAGAGCTACTGGCTTGAGGGACACCCTGCCGCACTCCAGCCCTAACTCAGGAACCAGTTATCTTAGACAAAATCTCTTTGCATTCCATCTCCTGTAAGGAGCCAGGAGCCTAAATCACCCTCAGGCTCCCTGACTGCTTCCCTCTCAGGACCCCTGAGGCAAGCAGAGACTTGGTCTGCCAGGGAATGGGCGGATGAAACCGAGTCCTGGGTCCACCACAGGCGTGTGGTCGTGGGAGAGGTAATCGCCCTCCCTGGGTCTTAGGTTCCCCCTCTATAAACTGAAGATGTTTTAAATATCTTAGGTTCTTAACAGAGCAGGTAAAAAGGGAAAAGTGCTGTCACCCTGCTCCTCTTGGCAAGAGGAGCCACCTGCAGGTTCTGCTTCCCAGATGGGAAGAGGCTGGCGGCGGGAGGGACCAGGCCGTGGCTGCAGGCTGCTGCTGCCCTCACCTACCTTCTCGCCGCCGACAGGGAGGTCTCCCCCTGCTCCAGGAACTGAACCATGGTCTGGGGGAGTGTGGGGTCAAATGCGTTGAGGTCAATGACCCCACCACCACTCCCTGACTCCAGGCCCAGGCGAGGCCCGGCCAGGTGGGGTGCTTGGAACTGCACCAATCTCATGTTTCTGGAGGGCTGGAAGGGCCGCTTCGGAGCCTGCAGCAGGGTTGTGAGCAGCCTCCTGCCGGGGACCAGCATCGGCACCTGTGGAGGGAAGCGAGCTCAGGACCGGCGTCGGGCTCCGAAAGCTGTTATCTTAGAGATGAGTGCCTCTGCCCACAGCCGTTCCTGGCACGCCGTGAGTGAGGCGGGCAGTGCAGAAGCCATCTCGCCCTGTCGTGCCTCGTGACTACTTGATGCCAGGCTCTGAGCGAGGCCCAGGGACTCCAGCGTCCCTTCAACTACTCTTTTCTGGGAGTCTGCACGTGCTTGGTGCTGGAGAAGCGATGCAGGTGAAGGGAGCTGAGCCCGCCATGCCGTCCCGCTGGGGGAGGCAGATGGGACAAGCGGTGTGCAGGCGATGGGCCTGCCTCTGCCCAGCTCCCCGAGGAGGCACTCCGAGCTGAACAGTGGCATGTGTAGGCACTGCTGAGAGAGGCGGCCTCACGCGGTTTCCTGAGTGTTCCCTTGCCCTGCTGCCCCCTGCAAATGCTTCCCACTGCTACATGCTGGGGCGCAGTCTGTACCAGGCGCCCTGCCTTGTGGATCCGCTCCCAGCCTGTGCGCCTAGACATCACTTCCTGCTGCTGAGTGCAGCGGGGGAAGAGGCTGTGGACTACCAGTGGGCCAGCAGTCCAGCATCAGTCGGCTCTCTCCCCCAGGCTTGGGGCCCTGTGTCTCACTGCTAAATACAGGGCCTAGCTCTGCACTGGGTGCCACTGCCGGAGCCATCTTAGCCCATGCGTGAGGTCACCACTTCGGACTAGCTCAGCCGTGTCCAGTACGTGCTGCGTGGAGACTGTCCACAAGCACACTTCCTTGGGCCAGATGGGACAGAAATTGGACGTCGGTGACCTATTCTCCCTGAAACATTTACCTTGCCTCTCCCTAAACCTGGCCAGTAACTCTAACTTGTGACCTCCTTGCTGTTTGCTTTAACCCTCAATAAAAGGCAGGCTCTGGCTGCAGGAGGCCAGAATTGTCAAGCTGCATCCTTATCAACCATCCCAATTAAATATTAGCTGTCTCCATATTAGCATGTCTGACTCGGCCACAATCATTTTTGTGTGAGAGACTTCTTTTTGGTAGCTGCCTGGAGCAGCAAGCTTCTGTGGCAGGACCACGGAACAAGTAGCGTTCACTACACACCACAGTGGAACCAGGAAGCAAGCAACGATCACTACAGGCTACCTCCCAGGCCTGCTCATTTTCTTATTTTAGGTACTAGGGGTTGAACTTAGGGCACTCTACCACTGAGCGACATCCTGACCCCCTACCTTTAAGTATTTTTAAAATTAAAAAAAATTGATAGGGTCTCACTATGTAGTCCAGGTTGGCCTTGAACTTGTGACCACCCCAGCTCAGCCTCCTGAGTTGCTGGTTTACAGGTGGTTTAACCTCCACAGCTGGTTTATTTTGTTCTTAAGTCTGTTCTCCACTTCTTCCCACACAGTGCCTCCTGCGCACGGTGCCTTGCTTTTGAAAATAGCCCATTATAGCTGGAGGGTGGCACACACCTATAACCCACAGTACTTGGGAGGCTAAGACAGGAGGACTGCAGGTTCAAGAACAGCCTCAGCAAGTAGTGAGATTCGCATCAACCTAGCAAGACCCTGTTTCAAAATAAAAATAGGGCTAGGGGTGTAACTCGGAGGTAGAATGCCCCTGGGTTCCATCCCCAGTACCCCCCTCACACACACAAAGCCTTTATGCTAAAATATGCAGAGGTAGCTCTGAGCCCCAAACCTTTGGTCTACAGGCCTGAGCCATTTGCCCTGTCCATTTAGACTCATTCAACTTAGATTGCTACTGTGCTGGCCTCCATGTCTGGCCAGAAAATCAGGGGCTGTCTCCGCTGCTTCCTTACACAAGGTGCCAACTGTGCCACTGTCAAAAGACTGCTCTAGTCAGAGTCCTTGAACTCAGACACTGCACACTGAAACAACAGTAACTTTTCCCACTGCTCCCAGCTACTACGTCCAATGTTCTACCTAAAATGTCTGAGTTGATTCTCTTAACAACTGTGGATGGTAGGTGTCGCTAGCCCTATTTTACTGAAGAGAAAAACTGGGCTTGGGAAAGTTAAGGGAAGCTGGGTGTGGTGGGCACACTTGTAATCCCCGCGCTTGGGAGGCGCAGACAGGAGGATCCCGCAGGTTCTAAGCCAGCCGCACTCGCTTAAGAGACCCTGTTTCCAAATAAAAAAGATGTAAAAATGGGTCTGGGAGTGTAGCCCGGAGGTAGAAAGGCTTCCAAGAACCCCAGTACCACCAAAAAAAAAAAAAGGGGGGGAAGCTGGGTGTGGTGGTGCACGGTTGTAATCCCAGCATTTGGGAGGCTGAGAGGGGAGGAGCATGGTTTACGAACAGCCTCAGCTACTTAAGCCCTTTGAAACTCAGTAAGACCGTTTCAAAATAAAGAATGAAAAATAGGGCTGGGGGTGTAGTTTGGAGGTAGAATGCCCCGGATTCCATCCCCAGTACCCCCTTACACACGCGCGCGCGCGCACACACACACACACACACACACACACACGGAAAAAAAAAAAAAGGGATTTGCTCAATGTCCAAGGGTCATACAGACAGAAGGAGAAAGAGCTGGCATTTGAATCCATGTCCAAGGGGCACAACGGCCTTGATTTTGAAGCCAGGTGTTGCGCAAGCGAGATAATCTGGCTTCAAAGCATCCTCAGTGCCCCAGGGCACCGCTTCCAACTGGAGAGCCTGGAGGCCGGCCTGCCATCAGCCAGGCCCTTCTGTCTGGAGATGAGGCTTATCACCCGCTCTCCTGGATAACCAGGCCCCGCTCAGTTTGCCCTTTCCCCGTGACGGCCACAGACATGTTCATTCCACCCGCAGAACTATCCTCTCGGGGAGTGTCCATTCTACAGAAGGGACTGAGGTTAACGAGGAAGTCACCTGCCAAGGCGGCCCGGAGCTCCTGCGGCAGCCAACACGCCGCACAGCCGGCGCTCAGGCCAACCCTGTCGAGTCCTGAAGCTCAGAGGCTGCAAGAGGAGGTGGGCCGGAGACCCGCGTCGGGCCCTCGCTTTCCTACGCCCGAGACACCCAGCCTACCTGACCGCGGCGGCCGGCCCTGCCTGGCGGCCGGCGTCCCGGGTCCTGGCCTGCAGAGCCGAGGTCAAGGGCGGCGGCCGAGAGCTACCGCCAGCCGAAGCACACCTGCAGCCGACCTCTTAAAGGGACCTGCGGGGACGCGCCCTGGTGACGTCACGGAGCGCCCGCCAATAGACGGCGCCTCGCTCTTCCCGGAAGCAAGTTGTTCAGGTCGTCTCCGGAACGTTTCTTCCGCCCCCTGCCTGCGCTCCGGTCGGGCGCGTTGGGAGACGCTCGCTCTCCGAGTGCTCTTGGGGTTGCGGGCCGACGGGGAGCACTTCCGGGAACGGTGTGGCCTGGAAGCTTCCCTGGCCTTCCCCGAGCTGGGCAGGCCCTGTTCTTTTATTTTTTATTTTTATTTATTTAATTGTTTGTGGTACTAGGCATCGAACCCAAGGACACATTCCATCTCCGAGCCATATCCCCAGCCCTATTTATTTTTATTTTGAAACAGGGTCTCACTAGATTGATGAGAGCCTCACTACTTGCTGAGGCTGTCCTTGAACCAGTGACCCTCCTGCCTCCCAAGTACTGGGATTACAGGCATACGCCACCTTTCAGAGAGTTGAATGGTGGAAGAGGCCAAGTCTTAGCATGCAGGTGGACAGAGACAGATATTTTTGTCTTCTGACTGACATGCTGAGTGAGGGATGGTACTCCTGGGGAACCCGAGGCCGGAATTGCTTTGCCCATGAGGATACAGACAGAATGAGGAGTGGGGCCGGGATGCCTAAGCCCCAAGTCCAGCCGTCGGGACCCACTGAGCTACACTGGCTTTACATACCCCGTGCTATACAGGGTGGGGTAGTGGGGAAATGAGACAGCCTCCAGGCTAGAGAACAGGCCTCCATTGAAAAGCCTCCATCGGGGGCACGGTGGCCAGACGAGCACTTGCCACGCTCCCAGGGCCGGTGCACAAGAGCCGTGCAGAGGAGGCAGCGGGCTGGGTGTGATGGAGATGGCCATCGCTCAGGATGGTCAGGAGGCAGAACTGACAGCCCTCGGTGGTGCCACACCCCTGCTCCTCTTGAGTCCTTGACCTTCCAGCTGCGCTGAGATTGGGGGCGTTTCCTCTTATTAGGGTTCTTGTCCCGTGGATCGCAACAAATGAAGTCCAAGGTCTAATGAAGGGCATAGAAATATGAAAGTTTAAGCTGGGGTGGTGGGCACGCTTGTAATCCCAGTTTTTGGGAGGCTGAGACAGGAGGATCGCAGGTTTTCAGCCAGCCTCAGCTATTTTGTGAGGCCCTCTGCAATTTAGTGAGACCCTGTTTCAAAATAAAAAATTGGGCTGGGTTGCTGGGCGTGGTGGCGCACCCTTGTAATCCCCGCGCTTGGGAGGCGGCGACAAGAGGATCACGAAGGTTCGAAGCCAGCCTTGGTGGCTTAAGAGACCCTGTTTCCAAATAAAATATATATATAAAAATAGGTCTGGGAGTGTAGCCCGGAGGTAGAAGGGCTCTATCCCCAGTACCACAAAAAAAAAAAAAAAAAAATAGGGCTGGGGGTATGGCTGGGAGGTAGATGCCGCTGGGTTCAATTTTCAGTACCGCCAAAAGAAAGAAAAGAAAGATGGCAGGGTGTGGTGGTGCGCACTTATAATCCCAGCATTCTGGAACCTGAAACCGGAGGATCGTGGTTCAAGGACAGCCTCAGCTGCTTAGTGAGGCCCTCTGCAACTCAGTGAGAGGATAAAAATAAAGAATAAAAAATAGGGCAGGGGGTGTAGCTCGGAGGTAGAATGCCCCTGGGTTCCATCCCCAGTATCACAAAAGAAGAAGAGAAGAAGGAGGAGGCGGAGGAAAAGAAAGAAATTTTAAGTTGGGAAAGATAGAGAATGAGCAGCCCCCCCCCCAAGAGGGAGTCCTGGAAAGAGAGTGACCTTGAAGCCCTTGGGGATGAGCTTTTAAACCTTGTTGAGGTTTTCTGTTCTTTTAGGATTGGTCAGAATCGGGTGTGGGGGACCAATGACGTTTGCACAGTTACGATCCTTAACTTGGATGATTCTGAGGGCTGCCGGGGCCTGATTCCCCGACACCCACCAGCCTCTCGGCTTCCCGCTCAGCTCCCCAACCTCACAAAGGGGTGCAGACGGCTGCGTTCGTGCTTCCTGTCCCAGGGCCTCTGCCCTGCCTCGAACCCACTGGCAACTATGCACGAATCAGTGTACACCCATACGCTGGCCCCTCTCATTCCAGAAGGCCAAATATAGCCCCAAGGTGCTCTCACCTGTGCCGGTCCTTATTCTTGAGCCAGAGCTCCAGCCTTTGGGCAGCAACCTTGTGCATACCCACCCTAGGTCCTGCTTGGTTGGTTTGTTTGTTGTGGAGTTTTTTTTTTTGTTGTTGTTTGTTTGTTTGTTTGCAGTACTGGAAATGGAACCCAGGGGCATTCTACCTCCAAGTGACACCCCAGCCCTATTTTTTATTCTTTACTTTGAAACAGGGTCTCACTGAGTTGCAGAGGGCCTCACTAAGTAGCTGAGACTGGCCTTGAACCGTGATCCTCCTGTCTCAGCCTCCCGAATGCTGGGATGACAAGCGTGCGCCACCACACCTGGCTCCTGCGTGTTTTTTTTTTTTTCCCTCCCTCAATGAACTGACCCTGAAGAGCATACCAGGAGGCGCAGGCATGGACTGAGAGCGGGCAACGCGCCTGGACTCAGGGGCCTGAGGCCCCTGCCCTGCACACCCGCATCTCTCCCGAGCTCTCCTGCCCCCATCTCCGTTCACTGACAGATTGCTGAGGCACAGGTCCAACTCTATGACCTGGTGGGTCCGACGACACCAAGATTGTCTGAGGAAGCTCCGGCCAGGTAGATATCACCTGCTATCCCACGAGTCAATGTTCAGTCCCCACCAAAGCCCAACAGCAAGCCGGCCATTCCTTCAAGAGAGAATTGGTGTGTGCAGGACAGGGGAGTGTCCACTGGCTCCTGGCCCCAGTTGCGGCGGCCTGGACGGTGATGGGTTCCCTATTGGCTCCGTAGTGCGGGGCTGCTGGCCAGAAACTCCTCAACTCTCAGTCGCCACTGTGATCGCGGCTGCGTGACGGGCCTGGGACGAGTGTCACCTGGGCCGGCGCCCCCTCCCGCGCTCTGAGCTGAGGGTCTGCAGCTGAGCCAACAGCCTCGCTGGCTTCCCTGCGTCTGCTCGGCTCGGCTTCAGTATGGGGCCTGTGCTCAGTCACAGCGAAGCGCAGTAGTTTTGAAAACACTCGGGATTCGCTTTGAAGTTGCTAGGTCCCACTGAGCCTCGTGTGGGATTCGGCCACCAAGGCTGCCCTGGGGGGGAGGGGTCCTTAAGACATGATTAGGAGCCGCTGTGGTGGCCCACTCGTCCTGGGACTTGGGAGGCTGAGACAGGAGGATGCAGGCCAGCCTCAGCAATTTAGCAAGACTGCTTCAAAACAAACAGGGCAGTACCGCAAGAAATTAAAAAAAAAAAAAATAGAGGTGCAGCTCAGAGATAGAATGCCCTGGGTTCTATCCCCAGGACCACACACACCCCAAAAAGTTGCTCTGTCTACAACCTCCAGCCTTTTAAAATTTTTATTCTGAAACGGAATCTTGCTGTTCACCCAGGCATGGTAATTTTTTTTTTTTTTTTGCAGGTCTAGGGATGGAACCCAGGAGCATTTGACCTCTGAGCTACACTCCCTGCCCAATTTTTTATTCTTTATTTTGAAACCGGGTCTCACTGAGTTGCATAGGGCCTCACTAAGTAGCTGAGGCTGTCGGCAAACCAAGATCCTCCGGTCTCAGCCTCCTGAATGCTGGGGTGACAAGCGTGTGCCACCACGCCTGGCTGGTACAATACTTTTTTTTTTTTTTTTGGTGGTACTGGGATTCCTGGAAGCCCTTCTACCTCCGGGCTACACTCCCAGACCTATTTTATACTTTTTTTAAAATTTGGAAACAGGGTCTCTTAAACCAGCGCAATCCTCCTGTCTCCGCCTCCCAAGCACGGGGATTACAAGCGTGCGCCACCACGCCCGGCCGTTACAATACTTTTTAAGAAAAGAAAGAAAAAAAAAAGAGTCTGGCATGGTGGCGTACATGCTTGTAAACTTAGTACTTGGGAGGCTGAGACGGGAGGATCGCAGGTCTGAGGACAGCCTCAGCAAGTAGTGAGATGTGAATCAACCTAGTGAGATCCTGTTTCAAAATAAAAACAGGGCTGGGGTTGTAGCTTGAAGACAGACCGCCCCTGGCTTCCATCCCAGTGCCGAGGGCAGGAATGCATGCAGCAGGGGGCGAGGGCCCCTCCCCGGGGTCCCGTTTGCTCTGCCCAGGAGAAACTTTCGCTTGGGCTGGGCAAGTTTGTCAACAAGGGGAGGAACCCGAGGATTTCGAAACCTCAGCTGGCTGTCAGGAGCAAGCCGATGACCTGCTCTTTGGAGCCTTATTTATAGTTTCTGGATGTTTTACTGTATTTTGGTGATTTTTGTTCCAAACTGGGAAAAAGTGCTCTAGTGTGTGTTGTACTTCAGGGGCGGGGCGCAGCCAGAAGAGCCCAGGAAAGGGGGTGCCCAGGCCGGCTGCCCTTGAGAGCACACAGCCCTCGGGAGGGGTGGTCCCGGGAGAGCCGCCCTATGCCCCGGCGGGCCCAGCCTCACCCTGGGCACCCTGCCCAGGCCTCCCTTGTCTGGAAACTTCAGCTGGGCACTCCCTTCCCCATGGCCAGCCACCCGGCCCGGCGCAGGCCAAGGCTCCTCCTTGCAAGGGGCTCTCGGCCGGCAGGGAGAAGCGCGGGCCAGCTGGACCCTGGAAGCATGTTCACTGCCCGACAGCTCATCTCCACATTAGCAGTTGAGACTTTTGCAGCTGAAAGTGTCAAACACCCAGCTCCAGCCGCCGAGGCAGGGGCCGGGATGCTTTCGGGGCTCCTGTAAGTGGGAAAGCGCAGAGACTGGGGGGAGTGCGGGGTGCAGTCGGGGCTCCCTGGCCCTCTTCATCCCCCGGCCAGCCCTCTGCTCCCCGGCCTCGTCCTCAGGTGGCCACCAACTGAGAAAGTAAGCCTCGAGGGAGCGCCTCCTCCCGGCATTCCCGGCAGGGGCCTCCCTGGGCCTCATTGGCTCGGATTGGGTCACGTGCCCATCCCTCAGCCAATGACGGTGACCTAGGAAAGCACCCCCCCCCCCTGTTGGTTTAGGCCCCTGCTCCTGCGCTCCTCCCCTGGAGGTGAGGGACAACCTGGAGTGCAGAGGGCAGAAGGCCGTCAAGCATGGCCGCGCACACCTGTAATCCTAGTCCCTGGGAGGCCGAGATAGGAGAAGCACAGGCTTGAGGCCAGCCTCAGAAATGACTGAGACCCTGTTTCAAAATAAAAAATCAAACTGGGCTGGGGTTATAGCTCAGAAGGTAGAATGCCCCTGTTTTCAATCTCCAGTAACACACACACACACACACACACACACACACACACACACACACGGAGGGAGGGCCGTCAGCTGACCCTCCTCTCGCCCTCAGGGCGCCCGGGGCTTGGGCAAGAGAGAAGTTCCCAGAGCCTTTCTATTGGTAGGGGGTGGGGGCATCCTGGGCAGAGGGACCCCGCCTCCCAGAAGGCTCGATAATGTTCAAAGCCAGCCGGGCGTGGTGGGCACGCTTGTCATCCCCGCGCTTGGGAGGCAGAGACAGGAGGAGCGCGCAGGTTCGAAGCCAGCCGCGCTGGCTTAGGAGACCCTGTTTCCAAATAAAAATGTAAAAATGGGTCTGGGAGTGTAGCCCGGAGGTAGAAGGGCTTCCAGGAACCCCAGTACCACCAAAAAAAAAAAAAAAAAAAAAAAAAATCAAAGCCAGCCAAGTGAGCAGAACGGGAGGGGGCCTTGCAGGGGTGAGGGTGCTGAGCCAGGAACAGACCAAGCCAGAAGGTGCCAAGTGGCTGGCGGGGGCGGCCTGGGGGTCGGACGGTCCACTGATGGCTGCACCGTCCCCCAGGAGGGGCCTGCCCACGGGCCAAGCCTGGCTCCCAAGGCTGCGTGGCGTCTTCCTGGCGGGCCTCATCTTACTTGTGCACGTGTGTGTGTGTGTGTGTGTGTGTGTGTGTGTGGTTCTGGGGGTGGAACCAGGGGCTTTCTACCTCAGGGCTATACTCCCAGCCCTATTTTATACTTTATTTGGAAACAGGGTCTCGCTACGTTGCTGAGAGCCTCACTAAGTAGCTGAGGCTGGCTTCGAACCTGCGCAATCCTCCTGTCTCAGCCTCCCAAGTGCGGGGATGACCAGCGTGCCCCACCGCGCCCGGCTGCGCATTATGGATGCAAAATGCACCCCAGACCTCAGGCTCAGAGGCGGGTCCTGAGGGAATGGAGGCAGAGAGAGAGCGATGTTCCCACCTAGCGGCAGCGTCTGCCTCTGACCCTCGTTAGGTTGAAAATAGAGTTGGGGGTTTCTGAGGGCGGTGAAAACACCAACCGCCTATTCGACCCGCCCCTCCAGAGAGTCAGCCGGCCGTGGGGGAGGGACTGACGGGCCACGCGTCTGGAGAGCTGCGCAGAGTCCTGGCCGAGTCTCGTGGGGGATCGGAGGCACCGCTGTTTACAGGCATGCCGATTCTCTCGACATCTGTATCTTGCGATGTTTGGAGTCTCGAGGCACCTGGGGTCTCACGATATCGCCGCTTCTGGCTTCCGGGGTTCCGCCTCCTCTTCCCGCTGCTGAGATCACGTGGGGGAGGGACCCAACTTATCACCTTTCCCACCATCTCGAGCTCCTGATTAACAGGTGGCCATAAGCAAATACATCTCCCTTCCTCTAGGCCTGGTGTGCATCTGATGTCTGGCTCAGAGCAGTGCCAACATGGCCAAAACACCCACTCCTAGGGCTCAGCTCCTCCCCGCCCCGGCCATGGGCACAGCCGACCTGCGATCTGCACCCGCCTCTGGACACAGGGTGGATGTGTAAGCGAGTGGGCGGCGGGAGTTTCCTCTGATGCCCTGGCCCACAAGGCCCATCCCTGTGTGGACGGCCCCTCCCTCTGGTCGATTCTGAAGCACGCAGCAGCCGCGTGCAGGGCTCTGCAGGTTCCCTGTACAAGCAGCCGGTCCAGGCAAAGTCCGGCCTCGCGCTCCAGCAGTGTCCTCTTTGGGGATGGCTGGCCTGTGGTGTCCCCTGGCCCGATGGGCTAGGGCCGGGCCAGCGGGCAAGGCTCTTGCAGTCCCTGCTTTGGGTCAAAGTGCCCACGAGCTGGGGGGTTTGTCCAGGACAGAGAACGTTAATGGGGGCCACAAAAGAGAAGGCGGATCTGGGCGTGGTGGCGCACGCTTGTCATCCCAGCATTTGGGAGGTGGAGACAGGAGGATTGCGGTTCAGGAACAGACTCAGCTACTTAGTGAGGCCCTTTGCAACTCAGTGAGACCCTGTTTCAAAATAAAGGATAAAAGATAGGGCAGGGGGTGCAGCTCAGAGGTAGAATGCCCCTGGGTTCCATCCCCAGACCCGCAAAAAAAAAAAAAAAAAAAAGAAGAAGCAGCAAGGAGCGCCCTCCAGCCCGAGGGGTCCCAGCAGCTGGTCTCCAAACCCAGCGACTCATGGGCCGCTCTTGCTCTGTGCTGCGCGGGACGTGAGGGAGGCGGGGTGGGGGAGGCCGAAGCTCCCCCCGCTCATCACCAGTCCTTCCGACTCTAGGGGTGCGCCTCTGCAGCCCCTGGTTTTGGCTTCGCTTTGGCGGTTGGCGGGCAGCCTGCGACCTGGGCCATCATCCCGGCATCCCCGCTGGCTCGGCCTCCCGACCTGCGCTCCCCGGAAGCTCCTCTGATGGCGGGGCTCGCTGCCTGGGACGTCTCTCGCTGCCTTCTGCTGGCCCCGTGACGCTGGCATTTCCTGGCAGCAGGGAGGCTGGCCGCTGCTGGGTGGCTTCCCTCCCTGCAGCGTGGCCGGCGGCGTGGGGAAGGTGTTGGATAAACGCGCAAGAGAGCCTCCTGTAGTTTACACCCGGAGCTGGGGGCTCCAGTGGGCGGGGAAGGGGCCTCCGGAGGATCCGAGGCTCAGGACTGCACGAGGCGGCAACCTGGACAGCCTCCCAGGGGCCGGCAGGGACTGGAAGGACGCTCTTGAGGTCCCTCCAGCTCCCATCCAGCAGAGGTCACAGACAGAAGGCCTGAGGTTGCAGAAAGATCCCAGCCTCCCAGGGACAGGTGCGGCTGTTTTGAAGTTCAATCCTGTGAGAACCAGCTGTTTGGACCCACTGTGTAGGAGGCCCCTTCCCAGGGGCCATGGGCTGCCTCCTTCTAGCCATCTGGTTTTTATGGGGGGGGGGTACTGAGCATGGAACCCTGGGGCATTCGACCTCTGAGCTACAAACCCTGCCCTATTTTTTATTCTTTATTTTGAAACAGGGTCTCACTGAGTTGCAGAGGGCCTCACTAAATAGCTGGGGCTGTCTGCGAACTGCGATCCTCCGGTCACAGCCTCCCGAAGGCTGGATTACAAGTGTGCGCCACCAGGCCCGCTTCCTTCCAGCCATCTGGACCCATCAGGGACGGTGCCCGGTGTGAGTGGAGTTCTCAGACCCCCCCCACACACACACACACTGGGGACTGAAGCCAGGAGCATTCTACCTCCAAGGTGCACCCCATCCCTTTGTACTTTGAAGCAGGGTCTTGCTAAGTTGCTGGGCTCTCATTAAGTTCCTGAGGCCTTGAACCTGTGATCCTCGTCTCAGCCGCCCAAGTGCTGGGGTTATGCCACGCCTGGCTCTCGAGCATTTTTATTTTCTCAGGACTCGAAGGCGAGCCTAATGGTTGTGTGCACGCGGAGCTGAGCGTGCCCCCGTTGTGCAGAGGAGCCACTGCGCGCGACCTAATCTGATTCCTGAAACAGGAGGACGCGGCTGTGCCCCTCTCCCCGGCATCTGGCTTGGCGTGTCCTGGTGCCCTGTTAACTCTTGCTGGATACACTCAGCATGTTTTAGGAGGGAGACCACGAGGAGAACGGGACAAGAAATACCAGTGTCTGTGGGGCTGCTAAGGAATAGACACAGCGCGAGAGGGCTGGTGTGGCGACTGTCGCCACCTGGTGGCCAACTAGGGGCACGACACTCGGAGCTGCGGCCTGCGGTGGCTGAATAGAAATCCTGGGGGGAGAGCGGGGGCGCCCGCTTGTCATCCCAGAGCTTGAAAGGCTGAGACTGGATCGCTAGGTTGGAAGCCAGCCTCAGCTACGTAGTGAGGCCTTTGCAACTCAGTGAGACCCTGTTTCAAAATAAAGAATAAAAAATAGGGCTGGGGGTGTCGCTCAGAGGTAGAATGCCCCTGGGTCCCATCCCCAGTACCTAAAAAAAACACAACCCAACCCAAAAAACTTAGAGAAGCCCTTTAGAGGTCTTCTAAGCGGCAGACTGGCCTGTGGGGGCCGTGGCACAGAGCTCGTGGGGAAGGGGCTCGCGTTTATATCCTGCGCCATCGAGGTGGGAGGGACGGCGAGCCCACAGCAGGCTCCGCGCCCCCGGTCCCCCCCTCCCGTCTGTGGCTGCGGCCTGCCCTGGATGTGTGGCCACTGATCACCGCCGCTGGCCTGATGGGCAGAGACGCGTCCTCAGCTGGCCGGCCTCCATGTGGGCCTTGGAATCACCCCAAAACTGGGGAACATCCAGGATTTATTTCCAAGACCTGGAGGCTCATTTTTTAAAATTCTGGTGTGTGTGTGTGTGTGTGTGTGTGTGTGTGTGTGTGTGTGTGTGTATAGTACTGGGGATTGGACCCAGGGTCACTCTACCTCTGAGCCACACCCCTAGCCCTTTATTATCTTTTTTGTGGGCCTGGAACCCAGGGGCATTCGACCTCCGAGCTATACCCCCAGCCCTACTTTTTATTCTTTATTTTGAAGCAGGGTCTCACTGAGTTGCAGAGGGCCTCACTAAGTAGCTGAGGCTGTCTGCGAACCGCGGTCCTCTGGTCTCAGCCTCCCGAATGCTGGGATTACAAGTGTGTGCCAACACGCCTGGACCCCCTTTTTTTAAAATTTTGAAACACAGTCTCACTAAGTTGCCAAGGCTGGCCTCAAACCTTCAGTTTTCCTATCTCAGCCTCCGAAGTACTGGGATTACAGGCATGTACCACGGAGCACAGTGGTTAAATGTTAATTCTCTCTCTGCATGTAATAAAACCATTATAATCTGGGCATGGTGGGGCACACCTATCATCACAGTACTTGGGAGGCTGAGACAGGAAGATTGCAGGTTCAAGGTCAGCTCAGCAACTTAGCAAGCCCTTCAGTATCTTTGTGAGACCCTGTTTCAAACTTTAAAAAATAGGGCTGGGGTGAGGGGCTAGCTCAATGGTAGAGTGCCACTGGGTTCAATTCCCAGTACAAAAAAAAAAAAAAAAAAAAAAAAAGAAAGAAAGAAAGAAAAGAAAACTACCCCAAAACGTAGCAGCCTCTAACAGCAGAGGCACCATTGCTTGGCTGGGGTGTGGCTCAGTCTCCTTCCTTCTCTCTCCTTTCGGCTGGTGCAACCCAGAGCTAAGCACCAGGAATTCTGCCCTGTGACCCCGCCAGCCCAGGAGACGTGGGTGGAGCACCAGCGGCTGCAGGTCCCGGCTGAGGGTCCCCAGGGCCACGCGCCTGCCCAGCCCTTCCTGGCTCAGCTGCGGTGAACTCGGGAGTGTCTTCCCAGAGCATTTGCCAGCAGGGCGCTGGGCGGCCCTGGCTGAAAGCAGCTGGTGGAGGGGCCGGAGCCAAGCTCAGCGTCCCAGTACAGCCAGCGCTGGTCCTCTCCTTTGTCAAGTTTATTTTATTAAAATAGAACTGCATATTGGTGGGTGCTGAGAACCAGAAGCCCCGTCCCAGGCTGCGCCCAAGGGAGGCTCTCCCGCCATGCAGACGTGCGCGGCCTGCGTCCCAGCGCGGAGGCAGAACAGACCCCTCCGGGCAGCAGGTGCAGCCAGGCCGTGGGGCCGGGGCGCGGTGGTCACACCTGAGCCGGGAGGGAGAGGATTCCTGAGCCGGGCGCTGATGCCTTCCTGGAGGAGGGGTCAGGCTGGAGACCTGTCAGTGCAGGTCAGGGAGGCCCCTGCGCAGGACGCCCAGGGCTGTGGCTCGGCCATCTGCCTTTCCTGGGGGGCCCTACTCCCCCCGGGGCTGCCTGGCCCACAGCAGCCGATGGAATGTAGAGTGGGGAGTGTTCGTCTGAAGGCCCGGGCTGCCGCCATGGGGTCCTTTCCTTCTTGGGAGGCCTGGGCGGGTGGCACATCTCTCTCCTGAAAGTTCCGGTGACTGCCGCCATACCAGGCTCCTCGGCCCTCACCACTGGCTCCCGCTTGGGCAGACATGGCCTCCGTCCCTGTCCCCAGGGCCGAGTGCAGCCGTGCAGAGTCCCTGGGTTTGTGCTTTTGAATGTCGGTGAGCGGGCCAGGAACGGGCTGAGACCCCATGGCTCCGAGGCAGAGCGCGGCCGAGCTCCTTCTCTGGATGGCCCCCAGGAGGAGGCGGGCTTAGAAGTTGTTGGCGGCCTGAGACGCGGGTCCTTGTGCTTTTGTACAGGGTTGGGGTGACCCTGGGTGGAGGGTGGTCACGAGCTTCAGAAAGGGGTTCAGCCAAGCCCCTGGGTCAAGGACACAGCCCCAAGCCCCTCCCATTCCCTCAGCCATGCGCCCCCCAGGACCCGAGAGGACCTGGGGAGTCCCACCTGGCAAAGAGGGCAACAGCTTCCTGTTCTCCTGGGAGTCCCCAGGCCTGAGAGCTCCTGCCCTTCCCAGGAGGCGGGAGGAGCCCAGCGCCCCCCCCCCAAAAAAAAAAAAAAAACTTGCCTGGCAGGGGCTGGCCTGGCTCAGGCCCCAGGTCAGTGGAGTGGCAGGTCACAGGATCCCCTGGCAGCATTTCAGAAGAGCACAGGCCCTGTCCCCTTCCCCATCCTTTCCTAGTTAGAACCCCTTGGCCCCTATGGCTGGCTCCCCAGGGGCCTGCTGCAGGGTGCTGGTTGGGGGCAGGGCCTGGGGCAGGGGTGGCTGGGGAGGGGCCGGAAGGGCCCTGGGGCTGCCTCTGTGCATGATGGGGACAAGGGTGCTCATGGGGCTTTGCCGTGGAGGTGGAGACCAGCCGCTCCCCAGTAATAGGTGCTATCCAGAGGCTTCAGCCTGACCCCACTGCCCGGCACAGCGGTCCCCGAACTGCTGCCCCTTCTGGCGGCCCGGAGGAACCGTGTGTGTGTGTGTGTGTGTGTGTGTGTGTGTGTGTGTGTGTGTGTGTGTAGCAAACCGCTCACATTTCGCAAATATATTAGAAAACATTTCCCGTGGCGCCGCTCCGGTGGCTCTGAGGTCTTGGGGTGGCGGCGGCGGCACCCAGCACCCTCCATGCGCCTAGATGACGTTCTCAAACAGCTGCATGGAGCTCATGATGTTCTCGTCCTGGTGCAGAGGGGAGACCTGGTCAGCTGTGGGGCGGGCAGGGGCCAGGTGGCACCAAAGCAGATTCAGTCAGGGACTGTGCCTCCCGGGTGAGGGGCACCGGGAGCAGAGACACCGGCCCAGCTCGCTGGGCACAGGCTGTCTGTAGACCTGCCCGCAGGCCAGGCTGGTATCGCTGATGGTGTGCAAGGCCCCCTGGGCTCAGCACGCCCGGGGAAGGCTGGGGTGCTCCGAGTGGAGGCTGGCAGCAGTGTGGGGCACCCTCCCACTGCCCCCTACACCGAGGGGGGACTGAGTGGGCTGTGGCTGGTGGGAGAGGGGTGTGGGCAGTAGGGTTGGGGAGTGGAGCTTGAAGTCTCTGCCCTTTCTGCTGTTTAGTTAGGATCCTGCTAAACTGCTGAGAGTGTCAGTAAAACGCTGAGGCCAGCCTGCGATCCTCCCATCTCAGCCTCCCAAGTGCCGTGGTTACAGGAGTGCCCCATCCACCTGGCTTGGAGCGTCTTCTGGCCCAGTGTCCAGACGATGGAGGGCCCAGGACATCTCCGTGGGCCCCAGCAGGGCAGGACCCAGTGTGTGAGGACGAGTCTCAGCCACCCATGGGCTCCCGGAGTCCGCAAGCCTCCCGCATACACCCACCTTCTGACAGGTCTCCAGGAACTCCTCAATGGTCACTACCCCATCTTGGTTCCGGTCCATTTTCTGCAACCCAAGTCACACCCCAGCTGAGCCTGTCTCAGGCCAGAGGCGTCCTTAGCCCCAGCCTGCGGGAGCCAGCACCCCAACTTGTCCCTCTACCCCTGCCCCGCTGCCCCTGGCCCGGCCATCTGGCCGCTTCGCCACTTCCCCAGCGATGACCTGGGCTCCTGCTTCCCAGAGGTCACCTCCCGGAGAGGAGCCAGGGCGAGACCAGTGGTGACCAGGCTGGTGACCGGGGCCCCAGCGAGCAAGAGCCGGTGACCAGGGTGGGATGTCAACCCAGGGACCCCTGGAGACGCTGGAAAGCGGGGCAGGGGCTCCAGCTGCGGAGTCCTACATCTCCCTGGGGGCCGGGCGGGGCCCTCCCCTGGCAGGCTGGCTCACCTGGAAGAAGCGGTCCACGTGCTCCAGGGTCGCCTCCTCCCGCAGGGCGGGGTAGGTGTGGCGGCCCATCATGTCATAGATGGACTTCATGATGGACAGCATCTCCTGCGGGTGGGGCAGGAGGGTGGTGTCAGAGGGGGCTGCCCCGGCCGGCCGGCAGGGGATGTGCGGCCGGCAGGAGATGTGCGGGCCGGTCTCAATGCAATCGGAGCAACTCTATCAGACTAACAAAAATGTCTGGGTGGGCGTGGTTGTGTATGCTGGTGATCCTGCTGCCGCGGAGGCTGAGACAGGAGGGTCGCAGGTTGGAGGCCAGCTCTGGCAACTCAGTGGGACCCTCAAGAACTTAGTGAGACTCAGCTTCAAAATAAAAAATAAAACGAGCTGGGTGTATAGCTCAGAGGTAGAATGCCTCTGGGGTCAATCCTCAGTTCCTTAAAAAAAAAAAAAAAAAAAAAAAAAACGCCAGGCGTGGTGGCACAGGCTTGTGATCCCAGCATCTGGGAGGCTGCAACAGGTGGATCCGGGTTCTCAGACAGCCTCAGCTACTACTTAGTGAGGCCTCTGCAACTCAGTGAGACCCTGTTTCAAAATAAAGAATAAAAATTGGGCTGGGGGTATACCTTAGATGTAGAGTGCCCCTGGGTTCTATCCCTAGTACCGCAAAAAAAAAAAAAAAAAAAAAAAAAGTTGAGCCAAACAAAAAACCCACCTGTGGGTCCAAATGTCTGTACCCTGCCTTCAGGGGCCACACCTCTCTTGGGAGGTGTCATGGCCAAGAACCTGGCCTTGACAATTAAGTCTCCCCCAGGCCCTCTTTGTAACAAGGATGACCAGGGATGCTTGTTGAGCTGGATATCAGGATGTACTGTGGAAGGCTGGGTGCGGCAGTGCACGCTGTGAATCCCAGGACTTGGGAGGCTGAGACAAGAGGATCGTACAGGTTCGAGGACAGCCTCAGCAAATAGACTCTCATCAACCTGGGAACACTGTTTCAAGATTAAAAATAAAGCCGGGCGTGGTGGGCACGCTTGTAACCCCGTGCTTGGGAGGCAGAGACAGGAGGATCGCGCAGGTTCGAAGCCAGCTGCGCGCGCTGGCTTAGGAGACCCTGTTTTCAATAAAAAAAATGTAAAAATAGGTCTGGGAGTGTAGCCTGGAGGTAGAAGGGCTTCCAGGAACCCCAGTACCACCAAAAATAAAAATAAAAATAAAGAGCCGGGCGTGGTGGCGCACGCTTGTAATCCCCGCGCTTGGGAGGCTGAGACAGGAGGATCGCGCAGGTTCGAAGCCAGCCTCAGCTACTTAGTGAGGCTCTCAGCAACTTAGTGAGACCCTGTTTCTAAATAAAGTATAAAATAGTTCTGGGAGTATAGCCCGGAGGTAGAAAGCCCCTGGGTTCCACCCTAGTACCACACACACAAAAAAATTAAAAATAAAATAGGGCTAGGGGCGTAGCTCAGAGGCAAAATACCCCTGGGTGCAATCCCCAATACCACCACCAAGAAGATGCACGCTGGCCAGGCGCCAGCTGGAGAGCGGGCGGAGGCCGCCCCAGAGGCAGCAGGCGGCGGCCGGAGAGGGGCAGAGCAGCGGAGGGCCCCCCGCCACTCGGTACCTCTTTGGTGATGTAGCCGTCCTTGTTGATGTCATAGAGGTTGAAGGCCCACTTGAGCTTCTCGTGGACCGTCCCCCGCAGCAGGATGGAGAGCCCGACCACGAAGTCCTGCGGAGGGAGGAGGGAGGAGGGAGGGAGGAGGGAGGGCGAGGGGCGGCGCAGCAGCCTGCTCCCAGCTCACCCGCAGCTCCAGCGAGATTCCGCTCCTGCTTGAGGGCGAGGCACCTCCACAGGACGGTGACAGCCTCCGGCGACATGGTGTGCGCGTGTTGTGCGCGCGCGCGCGCGTGTGTGTGTGCGCGCGCATGTCTGTGCACTCATGCGAGTGTGCATGAGCTCATGCACCTAAGGGACTGGCAGGTGTGTGAATGCTTGGCAGCTGGGATTGACTGAAAAGGAAGATACTCCAACCCATGCTGTCTGGGACGTGTGTATATAAACATATGCATACATAAATACACGTGTTCTTCTTCTGTTGCTGGGCACTCCACTTCTACTGACCCCTCCCTGGTTTACTTTTTATTATTTTTTGGTGGTACTGGGGTTCCTGGAAGCCCTTCTACCTCCGGGCTACACTCCCAGACCTATTTTTTTATATTTTTATTTGGAAACAGAGTCTCTTAAGCCAGCGCGGCTGGCTTGGAACCTGCGCGATCCTCCTGTCTCCGCCTCCCAAGCGCGGGGATTACAAACGTGCGCCACCACGCCCGGCTTACTTTTTATTTTGAAACAGGGTCTCACCAAGTTCCTCAGGGCCTAAGTTGCAAAAGCTGGCTTCGAACCTGCAATCCTTCTGTCTCAGCCTCCCAAGTACCGAGATTACAGGTGTGAGTCACCACCTGGTGAGTTTTGCTGTATTTTTTGTTTGTTTGTTCTCATTTTGAGGCTGGGAGGAAAGCTAGTGTATTTTACTATACCTAAAAACTGTAATTAGTACATATCTTGTCTCTAAACGTATACAGAAAAAACTGGGGTCATTGTCAGTACTGATAAGCAGAGTTGGTGATAGTACTCTCCATTTTAAGAACACAGGGAGTCTCTGAGGCCCAGCACTGAGGAAGGAGTGTTCACTGGGCCAGACCCTGCACCCCTGCCCAGCAAGGTCCTCCTCTGCCTCTGGGATCCTGGCACGAAGTGTCCCAGGGACGGGGCTGGGTGGGGTTCCTGCCCTTTGATGTGTTTGTGTGTGTGGTACTAGGGGTGGAACCCAGGGCATTCTACCTCCAAGCTACACCCCAGCCCTAGTTTTTATTCTTTATTTTGGAACAGGGTCTCACTGAGTTGCAGAGGGCCTCATTAAGTAGCTGAGGCCGTCTGCGAATTATGATCCTCCTGACTCAGCCTCTCAAATAATGGGATTAGAAGTGTGCACTGCCACACCCGGCTTCCCAGCCCTCTTTATGTTTTTACTTTTTTTTTTGTGGTACTGGGGATGAATCCCAGGGGCCTTCTACCTCCAGGCTGTACCCCCATACCTATTTTATACTTTATTTGGAAACAGGGTCTCACTAAGTTGCTGAGAGCCTCACTAAGTAGCTGCGGCTGGCTTCGAACCTGCGCGATCCTCCTGTCTCAGCCACCCAAGCGCTGGGATTACAAGCGTGCGCCACCACGCCCGGCTATTTTTTTTTACTAAGTTGCTACAACTGGCCTCAAACCCGTGATCTTCCTGTCTCAGCCTTCCAGGCACAGGGATTACAGAAAAACAGTCCCACAGGCCAGCTGGGTCCCTACGCCCCTCCTGCCTTCCACGTTTTCTCCAGAAGTCTCTGCTGATCCAAGAGGCGACGCCAGAGACTGCTCGCAGGGGAGGCGGGGCGGGAGCAAGGCCCTCAGCTTCCCGGGTACTCGCGTGGACCGCTGGGATTTTTCTGTGTTACGGCACTGGCATCCTGGATGCTACTGACAATAAAGGCAGTAACAATGTCGCGCGCCTACACAAGCAGGTCGCTGAGGCAGGCGGAGGTCTTGAGCGGCCCTGGCTCGCCTGCTGTGTTCGCGCGTGTGGCCGGCACGCGGTGTAAAAATAAACCAGGCCGCATTATCGATGGGTTATTATTACCCGGCAGGGGCAGGGCCGCCCCGCAGATTTCCTGAGACGCCCTTGGCCCTGGAAGCTGAGCCGGGGCGGTGATCGATCGGGCTCCCTCTCAGCAAGGCTTTCTTCCCCGAAGATGGTTCAGCTTTACGCCTGTAGCTATTTTTAGGGGCCTGGGCTCCACAGACAGGCCTCTCTCAAATGATCCAGTGTGGCCAGGCTGCCGCAGCACGGAGCCCAGACAGGGCCCTCCTGGGGATGCAGCTGGCCTGGTGGGGGCAGGGTGGGGGAGCCACCCCGAGGAGCACTGGGCCTCACTCGCAGACATCTGGGATGACCACCTGGCCTCACTCATGCTGTTTTCTGGATGTTTCTGGACTAGTTTTTCAGTACCAAGGAGTGAATTATGGGAGCAGAGTATGTGGAAACCTCACAATTAGCAAGACAGGATTCTGAGTTAAACCTTGAGCCCCTCCCCCAGCCAGCCATGGGGGTGCACACCTGTAATTCCAGCATTTGGGAGGCTGAGACAGGTGGATCGAAGGTTTGAAGCTAGCCTCAGCAATCTTTTTTTTTGGGGGGGTGGGTTTGCGGATGGAACCCAGGGGCATTTGACCTCCGAGCTACAGCCCTGCCCTATTTTTTATTCTTTATTTTGAAACAGGGTCTCACTGAGTTGCAGAGGCCTCACTAAGTAGCTGAGGCTGTCCGTGAACCGCGATCCTCCAGTCTCAGCCTCCCGAATGCTGGGATGACAAGCGTGTGCCACCATGCCTGGCCAGCTTCAGCAATTTAGCAAGACCCTGTCTCAAAATAAAAAATAAAAAGCTGGTGGTACATGCTTGTAATCCCAGCATTCGGGAGGCTGAGACCGGAGGATCCAGGTTAGTGGCCAGACTGAGTTACTTAGGCCCTCTGCAACTCAGTGAGACCCTGTCAAAATAAAAAATAAAAAATAGGGCTGGGGGTATAGCTCGGAGGTAGAATGCCCCTGGGTTCCATCCCCAGTACCACAAAAAAAAAATAAATAAATAAAAATAAAAAATAAATAAATATAATACAATAAGAAAGGACTAGGGTGTAGCTCGGAGGCAGAGCACCCCTGGGTTCAACCCCCAGTACCAAACAACCCTAAACCTTGACCCCTCTCAAAACGCAACCCCTGTGGGCTGGGGCAGGGCAGGAGCGGCAGGCCCCCGCGCGGGCAGAGCTCAGCGCCAGGCCCCGGGATGGAAGGCAGGCTGCAGCAGGGTGGTGGCTGCCCCCGCCCCCCGGCGAGGGGTGTGTGGGGGCCTACCTCGAAGCGGATGGCCCCGTTCCCATCCGAGTCGAAGGCGTTGAAGAGGAAGTGAGCGTAGGTGGTGGCATCTGGGGAGAGCAAGCAGGGCTGGGCTTGGGCTGCAGGCCGACCCCAGTAGGCAGCCCCGGGGTTCCCAGGCGAGAGCCCCTCCCGAGGGCCAGCGGGGGGGGGGGGCAGCCTGGTCCTGACTTACCTCCCTGGGGGAAGAACTGCGAGTAGATGAGTTTGAAGGTGTCCTCGTCCACCAGGCCCGTGGGGCACTCCTGCAGCGGGCAGCGGCCCCTCTCAGCGACCGGCCTCCCTCCACACCCACTCCCCAGGCCCAGCTGTCTCCAGGGGAGGAGAGGCGGGCCCCTCAGCCATGCTCCTCCCAGGTGGGCTTCTGGGCCAGTCCTGGCTGCCCCGCCCCAGAGAGCCCCAAGGCCCCGGGGTATGACTGCTCTGCAGAAGTTTCTAGAAGGCCCCCGGGCTCTCCGGGACGGGCACTCACGTTCTTGAAGCCCCGGTAGAGGGACTGCAGCTCCTTCTTGGTGAACTTGGTCTGGGCCTGCAGCTGGTCCAGCCCCTCCGGCTGGTGGCGCACGGCGGACAGCTCCAGCTCACTGTCGCTGCTGTCTGGAGGGGACACAGACTCAGGAGGGAGAGACCCGAGCGAGCCGGAGCCAGCGCGGGCCGGAACGGGACTGGAGGGCTTCTCCCCGCAGACCACCACACACGCACGGCCACGCGGAGGTGGACACGGTGATCGCCGGCACACTCACGGTCCTGCCTCCTGCCTGGTCTTCCTCACTCCCCCTACCCCGAGCAAGCCCACCCGATCCAGCCCACCTGAGCAGGCCCCTGCCCCATGTGGGCCGGGAGTGGGGCTGACCTTGCTGTAGAGACACTGAGCGGGAGAGAGGGTGAAGCTCCCCAGGGAGAGAGCCCCCTGCAGCCCCCTCTTAGCCGGCCTCCCACAGTCACACGGGAGCCCCTCGCCACCCCCCCCCCCCCCATGTGCTGCTGTTTGGCCACTTCTGGCTCCGGGACGGTACTCCCATTTGGATAGGAGATCAGGGATTAGGCCTTGGCTTTAAAAATAACACAGCAAAAGGTGAACCATGGCTACCTTTTTGGGGGGGTTGGTGGTCCTTACTTTTCTATTTATTTTACATCTTTATCATTTCTTTTGGAATGGCACACATTTTTATTTGCTTATTTGACATGATTAGTATTAGTATTATTTTTGGCACTGGGGATTAAATCCACGGGAGTTCTGTTTCTGAGCTACACCCCCAGCCCTATTTTATTTTATTTTATTTTATATATATTTTGCGGTACTAGGGATGGAATTCAGGGGCATTCTACTTCCAAGCTACATGCCCAGCCCTATTTTCAATTCTTTATTTTGAAAGGGTCTCACTGAGTTGCAAAGGGCCTCACTAAGCAGCTGAGGCTGTCTGCAAACTGCGATCCTCCTGTCTCAGACTCCCGAATGCTGGGATCACAAGCGTGCGCCACCATGCTAGGCTCACATATCACTTTTACAATACAAAACAGAGCTGTGGACAGGAGAGCGCTGAGTGCCCTGCCTCACGGGCAGGGTGTCCACCCAGAGAGCGCCACCTTCCCCGGCATAAGTGCAAAGCCCCGCTGGGCCACCCCGTCTCTCCTCACAGCACAGAACCAGGGGTCTGTGATTACCTGCACAGCACACGCTGGCCGCTGGCCCCCCTCTGGGCCCTCTGTGCAAGCCCAGCCCTGGGATTGTGCCGAGCTGTTCCAAGCCAGGCCTCAAGCGTACCCAGCTCTATTTCCTGGATCCAAGCACACACTCCACCTCCAAGATAACTACCTCCACGATAACCACTTTGTGTCTCCTCTCTTTAGGCCTCCAGTACCTCCCCCTCCCCATCTTTAGCCCCAGGCTGCGTCCTACTTCACTGCGACAACAGAACCACAGAAGAGAACTTTCTAGGCTGCTCTGAGCACCCTGCCCACCCACCTGCCCCACGTGGCCCAGACACATCTGATGAGCTGTCCCTGCCCCTGCGGTGAGCGCTCTCAGCCCCTCTCATCCCCCAGCGTGTGGCTCCCTCCTTTCCATCTTTCCATCACTGTGGACGTCCTGTAAGCCGGCCCATTCCGCTCCGGGGGCACCCACGCGCTCTCCCAGCTAAGGCACCTGTACAGCGATGTTCACGGCAAGAGGATTTCCGGTGTGGGAGCTGAAGACAACTGGGTGTTCATCACGGCAAGACAGGCAGGCAGGAGACGGAGATCGGCCAGGGAGAACCAGGGAAAACAGAACTCACAGGGCAACATGGGGTGTTAAAAAGAAGGAGTTTGCTTTGGCTAAGAGGCTGGCTGTTCAGACTGGGTGAGAACCAGATGCAGCTGTGCACTGTTTAAAAAGGATACCCTTACTATACAGACGCTGAGAGGTTTCCAGGGAAAAGGCTGGAAAAGATGCCGGGGTGGTGGTGCACGCTTGTTAATCCCATTACTTGCAAGGCTGAGACAGGCGGATCGCAGGTTCACGGCCAGCCTCAATCGCTTAGTTGAGGCCCTCTGCAACTTAGTGAGACCTTGTTTCAAAAATAAAGAATAAAAAAGCATGGCGTGGTGACGCACGTGTGTAATCCCAGCTTCGGGAGGCTGAGACAGGAGGATCGCAGTTCGCAGACAGACTCAGATACTGAGTGAGGCCCTTTGCAGCTCAGTGAGACCCGGTTTCAAAGTAAATAATTAAAAAAAAATAGGGTGGGGGTGTAACTCAGAGGTAGAATGTCCCTCGGTTCCATCCCCACCAGTACTGAAAAAAAAAAAAAAAAAGGAAAAGAATAAGAAAGTTGGAAGTTTCCCAATAATGCAAAGGTGGCTTTATCCTACAGGCAGAATCATCCAAGCATCCAAGGCCGTGCCTCACCTAGTAACAGAGCTTTAAAATACTGGAAGTAGAAAATTCAAAACTAAAGGAGGAACAGCTAAACCATCATCACAGTTGCACATTTTAGCATCCTTTCTCAGTACACGGCACAAGTAAAAGATATAAAAGATTTAGAAACCTCTATCAACCAATCTGACCCCATTAATATTGACAGAACAGCACGCAACAGCTGTCAGAAATCCCACTCTTCTCAAGAGCACGTTCTGTGGTTACCAGGATACACCAGAGCCGGGGAGTAAAGCGGACTCTGCCCACAGCAGCAGTAAGTTAAGCTCGAAGCAAGACACTTAGGAAATCTCAAATATTTTGAGACTTCTAATGAACTCATAGGTCAGAGAAGAGTCTTAAGGGGAATTTGGATTGGATGGGACTGAAAGCTCAGCATACCAAAATTTGCTGGGTGCCAGTAAAGCTGTGCTTAGAGGAGACGATATAGCTTTAAATTCCTTTAGTAGCCGGGCATGGTGGCGCACACTTGTGGTCCCTGCGCTTGGGCGGAGACAGGAGGATCGCACAGGTTTGAAGCCAGCCGCGATGGCTTAAGAGACCCTGCTTCCAAATAAAAATATAAAATAGGTCTGGGAGTGTAGCCCGGAGGTAGAAGGGCTTCCAGGAACCCCAGTACCACCTAAATAAATAAATAAATTCCTTTAGTAGAAAAGAAAATAGGTATAAAACCAGTGACATAAGCTTTTAGACTTAAGCTTCTCAGAATCTAGAAAAAGCAGAGCAAATTAATTCAATTATAAGAAAAGACATAATGAAAACAAGGGTAGAAATCTGAAAAACAAAACAGTCAAACTCAGAAAAGCCATTAAGAAACTCAGAAGGCAAGTCATAATCTGGGAAAACATATCTCCAGTACGTGCATCGGCCAAAGCATTCATCTCCAGAATGTATATTAACTTCTATACACCAACAATAATAAAAAAATAGCTTTTTATTTTTTTATTTTATTTTATTTTT
The DNA here is from genome assembly GCF_963383645.1 of Muscardinus avellanarius. Taxonomy (NCBI): domain Eukaryota; kingdom Metazoa; phylum Chordata; class Mammalia; order Rodentia; family Gliridae; genus Muscardinus; species Muscardinus avellanarius. Next base: position 88,623,942 of record NC_137801.1, on the reverse strand, counting down.
TTTGCAGGTCTGGGGATGGAACCCAGGGGCATTTGACCTCCGAGCTACATCCCCAGCCCTATTTTTTATTCTTTATTTTGAAACCGGGTCTCACTGAGTTGCAGAGGGCCTCACTAAGTAGCTGAGGCTGGCTACGAACCGCGATCCTCCAGGTCTCAGCTTCCCGAATGCTGGGATTACAAGCGTGCGCCACCACGCCCGGCTCACAAATAACTTTTTAAATTAGGCCAAAGTGACCGGGCATGGTGGCCACGCCTAAGCTCCCAGTACACAGGAGGCCACTGAGTCAGGAGGATCACAGGCTCATGGCCAGCCTCAGCAACTTAGTGAGACCCTGCTTCAAAATAAAAAAAGAAAAAGGGCTAAGGGTGCAGCTCGGAGGTAGAAAACCCCCGTATTCAATTCCCACCAAAATAAATGAAGAAAAATAAAACAGGCAAAAGAGTAGGCCAGTTTAGAAAAGGAGATATGTAAATGGCCAATAAGCACAAGACGAGGTGCCTGACAGCATCAATCCAAGAAGTACAAATGACCCAATGGAAACGCAAAGTGTCAGTCACCCGCCATTCTAAAAGGACGACAGCATCAGATGTTGGCGAGGGTGTGGGGCACCTGGAACCCCGTCGTGCTGGTGCAGGTGTAAAATGGTACACCCACTCTGGAGAGCCGCTTGGCAGTTTATTCTAAAGTTAAAACATACATCAACCTTTTGAACTGCTTACATGGGAGAAACGAAGACAGAGAGCCGCAGAAAGACCGGGACAGGAATAATATTCATAAGATTTATTGGAAATAACCCAAGCAGTCAGCAGAGGCACAGGAAGGGGGCAGACGGGTTATAATGGGATACAGTTTCCCACCGAAGAAAAAGGAATTACTGATATGTGCAACCACGAGGGTGCATCTTGAAAATACCACGCCGGGGAAAGGCACCAGATGTAAGAGTTCATGATTCCACCTACACGCAGTTCTGAGTCAGGACAGAACGCAGCAGGCAGGAGGCGGTCACGAGGGTGCGCACGCTTGGCAAAACTCACGGAACCGAACATCGCACATCTGTGCATTTTGCCATATGCAAATCAGACCCCAATTAGCGAAAATAAATACATTAAGCAAACAGATTAGACGTCTGCTGTCGTGGGGATGGGACAGTGAGCATCACACTTAACCTTCTCACTGCAAACAACTTGCAAACTGGAAGGAGAATGCGTCTGGCGCAGGTGTTTCAGGTGTGGGCTGCAGGTGGCGTGGTGATCTTTGAGAGGAGGGAGACTAAGCCCCACCTTCCACCCTGGAGAACCTTCCAGACTGTGCCACCAGGCGGAGGACTAAGCCGGGGAGCTGAGTCTTGCCCAGACGACAGGTCAGAGCCCGGGACTGCTGAGGCAGGTGGAGTTTTCTGCACAGGGCTTTGGGAAGGGGGGCGGGGCGCCGGCAGCTGCCAGGCTTGGCCACAGGCTGTCTACCAGGTTCAGAATGCGCCCAGGACACAGTTGGTGCGAGGAGGGAGGTGGAGTGAGGTCAGGGGCAGAGACCCAAAAGGACCCATCAGGATTCACGCAGCGACGGGAAAGCTGTGGCAGGTGGGGTGGAGGTGGCACCCAGGAAACCTGGGCCAGAAGCCTCAGAGCCGAGACTCTAGAAAGGGCGTGTGTAGGAGTGCAGACCCTGCTCCCGAGAAAACGTAGGAAAAGAAACAGCCGGCGGGTGGCGCAGACATGAGGATCGCGGTTCGCAGACAGCCTCAGCTACTTAGCGGGGCCCTCTGCAACTCAGTGAGACCCTGTTACAAGAAATAAAAGGCTAAGAACTAGGGCTGGAGTGTATCTCTGAGTAGAATGCCCCCGGGTTCCATCCCTGGTACTGAAAAAAACAAAAACAACCCCCCCCAATGCAGTGTAGGAACTGAGAGGTGAGGGACAGAGCTATTATTATTCTAGGCATTATTTTATGGACCCTAAGAATGAATAGACACAGGGTTCAGTAAAGTTACTGGATGCAAAATTAATTTATGTAAATCAATAGGAGGTCTCTATCCCAGTAATAACAACCTAGAAATAGTATATAATAAATTTAATAAATTATAAATATAACAAGATAACCATAATAAAAGATAACATTCATATTAGCCATAAAACTAAACAGTATTAACCCAAACTCTGAAAAGAATGATGATCTGAACTAGGCGTTCCATCTTAGATGGGGCCATATGTGTCATTTCTCCCTAAGGAAATCTGCAAGCATATACAATGAAATCTCGATAAAAAGTCCAGAGCAGGGCGCAGCTCAGCGGTAAAGTGTACCCTAGCACGTGCAAGGACGCAGCATGTATTAGATTCTGGCACTGTTAAGAAAAAGAAAATTCCAGTTGGGAGTTCTTCAGAACCTTGATAAACTTATTCTTTTTTATGCTTTTTTATTTGGAAACAGGGTCTCTTAAGTCAGAGTCGCTGGCTTCGAACCTTTGCGATCCTCCTGTCTCCGCCTCCCAAGCGCGGGGATTACAAGCATGTGCCACCACGCCCGGCCTTGATAAACTTATTCTGAAATGTATATTGAAGACTTTAAAAAAAATATCCATAATGCACGCTTGTCATCCCAGCATTCGGGAGGCTGAGACTGGAGGATCGCGGTTCGCAGACAGCCTCAGCTACTTAGTGAGGCCCTCTGCAACTCAGTGAGACCCGGTTTCAAAATAAAGAATAAAAAATAGGGCAGGGGGTGTAGCTCGGAGGCCGAATGCCCCTGGTTTCCATCCCCAGACCCACACACACACACAAAAAATATCCACAAAACCTTAAAGGTGGGGAAGTTTTCCCTCACACGACGGACTACAATACACATTGTGTGCTGGGTACAAACACAGACACATCCTCACACAGACCCGGAGTCCAAGAGAGTCAAGTATCGAGGGAAATTTCATTAAAGACGGGGAAAGTTCATGGTTCTTCAGTAGACGGCGTTAGGAAAATCAGATCTCCGAGTAAAAGAAATACATCCAGATACCTTGCTTCCAGCACACAAACGGGCCTCCAGACCAACCGAAGACCCAGACATGCCAGGCGTGGCGGTGCACACCTGTGATCCCAGCATGGGCTGAGGCGGGAGGGTCGCAGGTTCACGGCCAGCCTCAGCAAGGTAGCAGATGCTCGGCAACTTAATGAGATTTTGTTTCAAAATAAAAAACAACAGAGGGCTAGGGGTGTAGCTCAGAGGTAGAATGGAGGGGAGGGGCAGAGGAGGGGCTGAGGGGATTCCAGAGGTATCCAGTGTCTTGTCCCCAGTTGACGTGGGCGCTCCGGTGCTGGGCAACACAAGGGCCTCATCAACTGCACCTGACTCGGGTTGGGAGCCACTGCCTCCCTCCCTCCTGGCCCCTCTGCACCCCTTGGCTCCCGGGACACGCCTTGGGCGCCTCTCCCTCTGGGGCCCGGCTTCTCTAGCCTGTTGGTGCTGGATGGTCCTGGGGTTTCCTTGAACCTGGTCTCCTGGCAATCTCATGCGCTCCCCTGGTGACCCCACCTCACGTGCCACATCCCAGCCACACGCTGAGGGCTCAGAAGCGTCTCCCTCCCTCCAGGCCACACCGCTCTTGTGAACGGCAGCTCAGTGCGCCCCAACACCCCTTTGATGCGCCAGTTGGATATGTGTGTGTGTCTGGAGGGGTGTGGGGACTGGGGTTGGAATCCAGCGGTGTTCTACCTCTGGCTACAACTTCAGCTCTTTAAAATTTTTTTCCTCTTCTCTCTCTCTCTCTACCCCCCCTCTTTCCCTCTCCCTCCCTCCCTCCTTCCCCCCCTTTCTGTGTTAATGGGGATGAAACCTAGGGGGTTCGACCTCCAAGTTATACTCCAGCCCTATTTTTTATTCTTTTTATTTGAATCAGAGTCTCACTGAGTTGCAGAGGGCCTCACTAAGTAGCTGAGGCTGGCCACAACCTGCGATCCTCCGGTCTCAGCCTCCCAAATGCCGGGATTATAAGCACGCATCACCACAGCCAGCTAAAAAAAAAATTTTTTTTTTTTTACTTTAAAACAGTCTCACTAAATCGCTGAGGGCCTCTCTAAGTTGCTAATGCTGGTCTCAAACCTGCAATCCCTCAGCCTCCCAAGTACTGGGATGACAGGTGTGTGCCACCGCACCGGGCTGCAGAGGCAGGTTTCTGCCCAGCCCCTGGTGCTGCCTCTGCTGGCAGGGAACACTCTGAGAACCCTACCCTGGAAGGTCCTGCCTCTGTGTTCTCAGCACAGGCTGCACACGAGCCTCCCAAGAAGCTTCTAAGCACCTCGGGTCCCCCCAGAGAATCAGGGTTCAGTGCCCCAGGGTGGGTGTGATGGGTGTGATTTTAAGTGTGCTAGGTGGTTACAACGAGCAGCCCCACTGAGGACAAGATCCCACAGGGCAGACCAGCCCCGTCCACCACCTTCCCTGGACACGCCTGTCCCTGTTGATACCCAGCACCCCCATTCCCCAGCTGCTGTACGCCCTGCCCACCCCTGCAGCTCAGAGGCCCCTCCATGCCCACCAGGCCAGGCTCATGGGCACACTGGGCAGAGGCGTGGGGACGGTTCCAGTTCTCCTTCCTTCCCGGTAAGACTTGCTCATGAGCCCGACAAACCCCAGCAAGCTGCTGCCTGGTGCCAGGCGCCGTTCTGGGCTCAGGGCACCACAGTGGGCAGGCCGGAGTCCCTGCGCCACACAGCTGCCATCTGGCAGAGACAGACCAGAAAAGACAGACCTGGTGGCTGGGGTGGAAACACATGTATCAGGAAGCCCAGATTCCTGCAGACAAGGTGCGGATAAGCAGAGACAGGGCTGGGCCGGGTCCCACCACCAGCCAGCAGCAAGGCTCAGCAGAGTGTAAGGGGAGACTCCAGGAAAGGAGCAGCAACCCGCAGCGTGGCCTTCATCTCGGGAGTGTGTGCACCTCCTGCCAGACCCCGCTGTCCAGCACGGAGCCCCGCCCCACAGCCCCGGAGACCCCTTGACGGCCCACTGGGCTGGCCCGTGGACTTAGCCTTCATTCTGAACAATCCCGGGGGGCTCATAACTCTGATCTCTTAGAGACGAGAACCACAGTGGCTCAGAGAGGACAAGGGACCCCTTGAGCTGCACACGCGCGTGCAAGCAGGGGGCTGGGGGTACCGGCCCCTTCCTGCCCCCAGCGGCTCTGAGAAGAGTTCACACCCACCCAGGCCAGACGGACAGCCTGGGCTCCTCACGGCTCACTGACAGACCCTTGGACACTGCCGGGCCCAGCTGGCACCCGGCCCATCATCCCAGAACATCAAGAACTTACAAATCCCTCCCTCCCAGCTCAGCAGGGTGGCTGGCCGACACGGGAACGCTGGCAGCCCGCTCACTTCTGTTCTTGCGGGTCATCCGCCACTCCTCGCGAGTTCCCGGGGACAGCTTGGTTTCCAAAGCCTGCACATTTATTACCCCCCGCGGCGGTGCTGGGGGCCGGGAGAGCCCCACGAGCTGGGCTGAGCCTGCTATTACTGGCTCCACTTCACAGAGGGCACAACCAAGGCTCAGCACTGCCTGGGGTTCCACACCCCGCTTGGGGATGACGGGCTCCCAGCTCAGAGCTGCCGGCTCAGATGCCACACTCCCCAGCTGATTCAAGACCCCAGAACCCGGGGGGGGGGGCGCAAGGGTACATATACCAAAGAGAAACCTCCAGGCTCCAGATGGGCATCTGAGGGGGCTGAAGAAACCATCTACTGTCTTGTGCAGAGTACCCACCTCGTACAGAAACCCCACCTCTTTAGAAATCACAGGCTTCAGACTGCCCAGACCTGCGAGTGCGCCAGCCTGGTCAGGAAGGGTGCGCGGTACTAAGTGAGTGAGAGCTTCGCAGCTAGTGCTCCTGGCCCCTGGCAGTCCCACGAGGGCCCAGAAAACGGGGAGTGCAATGGGGGTGGGGGTGACAGTGTCCCTGGAGGCTCACCACACTCAGCCCGCCCTAGGCTCCGGAGAGGCAAGACAGGAGACGCAGGGCCCAGGGGCACGGAGGTGCCAAGGCCGCCCCCTCCACACCGGCTCTGGACAGCGCTTCCCACGAAGGCCACTGCCATCGTCTCCCCTGCCCTGGTCAGCGCCCGGCCAGGGAAGGCCCGGTGTGGGCAACTTTCTTCCCCAGTAAAAACCCCAGAGCCCAAGGTGGCAGCTCCCTGAACCACTTGGAAGGAGCCCCTGTGGGCCTCATCACCTGCTAAAGAGCTCCTCAGCGGCCCGTGGCCCGGACTCAGAAAGAGCCGCCCGCTCTGCAGGCAGATGGAGGGAGGGCCCTTCTCCTGTGCCCGCTGCTCCCTCAGCCCTTCGCAGGGCAGGGCCAGCCAGGGCCAAGGGACGCTGGGCATCAGGGGCAGGGCAGGTCCGCCCACCCCCCAGGCCCCAGCACTGCGGCAGGCCCCAGAGCCGCATCCTCAGAGTGCAGCAGAGGGGCCCGGCACGGCCAGCATAAGCCACCAGCCCCTTCCCCACGCAGAGCACCTGCGTCGTTGGAGGGGGCAAGGAGGGAGTTACATCCGGGTGTGGGTCCCCTTCCTAGCCAGCTGTGGTCTGGAAGGACTCCTCTCAGGGCCCTGCTGCTGGCCTGGGAAGCGGCTCCAGGGGGCTGCGCTCAGGGGTCCCAGGGAAGCCGTCAGCCTCTGACTTTAGGCTTGTCTCCACGGTTGAGATTTCACTGGGACAGGAATGTGCCACTCGCTGTGGGCCGGCGGAGGGGGAGCTGGGCATTGCTAAGGGCGTGGACAGGGCGGCCCCACGGCGCTGCAGCGGTCTCAGATCAATCGCTGGCTGCCGGGCCTGGGGCTGGGGGTCCTTCCCGACAGCTTGGCCCTGCACCACCTTCCGGTTGTGGAACCCGCGGCCCCGGCAGGGCAGCTGCACCAGCCGGCCCAGGACAGCCAGGGAGCGCGCTCAAGGCATCCCTGGGCACCCGGCCACGGCCGCCCCATGGCCGCAGCCTGTCGGGTTCGGGGCTCCAGCCTCGGCTGCCCACTCAGTCCCAGGCCCAGCCCTCCAGCTCCGAGCGGCCGGCGGCCACGCATTACCTTCCACGGACATGGGTTCCAGGATGCCGAACTGCTTGAGGACGGCGATGAACAGCAGGACCACCACCGCCATGGCGCACAGCTCCATGCCCTGGATGCCCATGGCGGCGGGCGCCCCTCGGCCGTGCAGCCCTGGCCTGGGGCGGCGGCTCACATGCCCCAGGGCAGGCGGGGCTGCGGGCTGCGGGCTGCGGCCGACCCCGGGAGGGCGGCGGCGGACGAGCGGGCTGCGAACCCAGCGCAACTTTCCGGATCAGCCCGCAAACTTCGAGGCGCGGCGGCGCGGGGGGCCAGCGCGGGCCGGCGGCTCCATGGCCGCGCCTCCGTCGCCCCCTCTCCTGCCCCGAGGGCGCGGGGCCACGGGGGCGGCGGCGGGGGTCCCGGGCGCCCCTGGCCGCGCAGCGCCCATCGCGGCTCCGCGCGCTCATTGGCCCAGGCGCGCGACCACTCCGAGCCCCCCCAGCGCCGGGGCAGAGGCCACGCCCAGACCACGCCCCTGTCAGACCACGCCCCCTGGCGCGGAGGGCTTGGGGCGCAGTGCCTGGGGAGGGGCGGGCTGCGCAGGGGCCTCAGCCTGGGAAGCCCCTCCCCACTTCCCCAGCCTGGGAAGCCCCTCTCCCCACTTCCCCAGCCTGGGAAGCCTTCTCTCCCCACTTTCCCAGCCTGGGAAGCCCCTCCCCACTTCCCCAGCCTGGGAAGCCCCTCTCCCCACCTCCCCAGCCTGGGAAGCCCCTCTCCCCACTTCCCCAGCCTGGGAAGCCCGTCTCCCCACTTCCCCAGCCTGGGAAGCCCCTCTCCCCATTTCCTGAGCCTGGGAAGCCCCTCTCCCCACTTCCCCAGCCTGGGAAGCCCGTCTCCCCACTTCCCCAGCCTGGGAAGCCCCTCTCCCCACTTCCCCAGCCTGGGAAGCCTTCTCTCCCCACTTTCCCAGCCTGGGAAGCCTTCTCTCCCCACTTTCCCAGCCTGGGAAGCCCCTCTCCCCACTTTCCCAGCCTGGGAAGCCCCTCTCCCCACTTCCCCAGCCTGGGAAGCCCGTCTCCCCACTTCCCCAGCCTGGGAAGCCCGTCTCCCCACTTCCCCAGCCTGGGAAGCCCCTCTCCCCGGGTTATAGAAGCTGCTCTGAAGTGGAGAGGTTGGTCTCCAAGTCCCCCAGGTGGGGAGCCCGCGTGCGCTGGGCGGCGGCCCCGGCTTTACAGTCTGTGGGCCTGGGTCCCACAGCCCACTCTGCCGGGTGACCTCGGCGGGGTCACGGATGGATTTGCGACCTCCTCCTCCCTACAGCACCGATCTGATCTGTGTCTCTGTCCTGCCCTTAGGCGAGGGCGCGCTGGCTGGTTCGCGCTTCCTTCCTGCCAGGGAAGGCTAGAGGAAGGGAAGCCGGAAAGGAGCGGGAAGCGGGGCGGGCGGGCGTGGCCGGGAGCGGCTCTCTGCCGCCCTCCTGCGGGCCTGGACGTGAGCGCGCACCGAGTCCTTCCCGTGCCATCCGAGGGAGCTCGGCGCCCTCCTCGGCCTGTGTCCCCCAAGGCCCTGGGCAATCGCAGCTCCCCTCCCAAAGCCTCTGCCACCCTCCCGGCCACGCATCCAGCAGACACTCAACTTGTGCTTGGTCCCGGGCGGAGAGCTCGGTGCCCCGTGGGCGGAAGGCCGCAGCGAGGTGCAAACCGCAGGACCGAGCTTGTCTGCCGGGCCAAGCCTTGAGGGCCTCAGGGCTCCCCCCTGGCCATTCCCCGCGCACCCTGGAGACGAGGAGTCAAAGGGTGAATTACCCAAGGGGCACAGGTGCACCCAGGCCTGCCCCCACCCCCGGGAGCAGGGGCTTCTCCAGGCTTTTCTCCTAAGGAAAGTGGCTCGGAGAGGCCGCCCGGTTCAGCCTCGCTATTCCACCAGCCTCTGGTTAAAAGCCTGGGTTGGGTGATGTTTTTAAGGCGCCATTAATAAACGGCTTCGGTGGGACTCAGCGAGCCCCCTCCGGCCAGAGGGCTAAGGACCGCCAAAGAAGACAGCTGTATTGGAGAACTCAACTGCTAAGTTGTTAGAGAGCCTAGGAAGATGATAGGGTCTCCTGCAATCTAATTAGCACTCAGGAAGTAACTGAGCAAAATCTAGCCTAGGTCCCAAATAGTTAACGGGGACCCTAAATCAGTGCTGACTCTGTTTCCTCCTCCACAACACGGGGGGTAGTCTGCCTCTCCAGGGCTGGCTGACTGACAGAGCCCTGTGGGGGGCTCCGAGGCCCTCAGGATATACCCTCCGAGATGGATTGGCCCCGCGAGGTCAAGCACCGGACATGCGAGAAAAGGAAGTCGTCTTAGGGTGTCCTTCTGAAGACGGCCGGCATCACTCCCCTGGCTCAGTTTCCCTCAAGCTCCTGGGCATCTTCCGGGTTCCCAGCAAAAGCTTCAGCGAGCAAGCGCCCATAAACACTGAGCGATAAAGGAGACATCGATCCCCTCCCCGCGCGGTGTAAAATATTAACGACGCCTAAGTGGATGGCAGGCCCCAGAGCAGAATGTCCACTCGGCATTAGCAGCCTGGGCCGTGGGCCTAATGGATGAGCAGCTCGCTTCCCCGCTGACTCCCAGCCCGGGGCCTCTCGGCTCCAGGGCCAACCCAGATCCACTGAGACCAGGCTGCTGGCCGTCACATCTCCCGTCTCCAGGATCAAGAGAAGGAAGCTGGCAGACAAGGCCCCAGGCTCCCGCGTGTCCCCCCAGCTGTGATATACAGGCTGCCTCCGGCTCCCCTGGGCCTGTGGTCACCCCTCCCCAGCAGCCACATACCCTGCATCAGCAGTGACTACAGGGCTGGCCGGCCGGGAGCTGGTGGTCCTCAAGTCTTAGGGACGGAGAGGGTGTGGTTGCATGGGTGCAGTGGAGAAACCTCTTTGCCTGGCAGAGTGTTGGGGGTCATGGAAGGAGCAGCTTACTCTCCCCCGGGTGATGGGAAGGCCTCAGGGTGTCTGGGCAGCTCAGGAGGGAGACCTGCATCCTGGTTGAGTTTAAGAAGTCATCAGAGAAAGGCCACTTTGGGGCAGGGTAGGGGGCATGCCAGCCTAAGGTCCTGGTCTTCTTGTTTTTTTTTTTTTTTTTTTTTTTTTTGTGGTACTGGGGATGGAACCCAGGGGCATTCTACCTCTGAGCGACACCCCCAGCCCTATTTTTTATTCTTTATTTTGAAACAGGGTCTCACTGAGTTACAAAGGGCCTCACTAAGTAGCTGAGGCTGTCCACGAACCGCGATCCTCCTGTCTCAGCCTCCTGAAAGCTGGGATGACAAGCGTGCCCACCACGCCTGGCCCTCCCAGAGGTCTTCTAACTCTCAAAGGAGGGACTGGCCCATTCCCATCCCCTTGAAACAACCCAGAGGCTGGTCCAGCACCCGCTCTCCTGGTGTAGGTTGGAGAGGACAGCCGTCCCTGAATTCTGCATCTGCCAGACGAGGCAGGCATTATTCAATTTATTTCTCCTTCTCACATTTCATAGAAACCAGACAAGAACGCCCAGGAGTGAAATTCCACATGCCAGAGAAAAGCCTCTAGGCCGCCTCCCTAAGGATGCCCCAGGTGCCTCAGCTCCAGAGCTGACCCTCTGCCTCCCCCTCCACCTGTGCCTCGGCCTCCCGTGTCCCTGGCTTGGGGCTCAGGCTCCAGCCCTGGAATCCACCTGCCCCCAACTCTGCCCTGTCTCCACCACGTTCTGGCACCCTGTCCCCTGGCTGCTCCATCTCCAGCAACAGCCACACCGTTATCCCTCTCCCTGGACCCCGGGGCCACAGTACCTCCCCCACGTCCACGGAGGCCCTCCTCCTTACACTAAAGCCACGCTCTGGAGACCAGAGCCGGCGCCTGCGTGTCCCGGCCTCTCTGACTCCACGCCGGTCGCCTCCGCAGGGCCTGTTCTGCATTTGGTAACTGCACCCTGCCGTCCTACAGCGTCGGGAGGCGGAGCCCCTGGTGAGGGGTCCTCGGCCAGGCCCTCGTCCCCTCTGGGCGCGGGACAGTGGGGGACTAGTAACAACAAATGGGCTTCCTGATTAAGTGCCGCCTCCTGTATCACATGCAAGGCCTCGTCCGCATCACGGTGCCCGGGAAGGTAGGTACAAAGTGCTCCCGCGTGCAAGCCCGACTCAGGGCGGCCACAGGACTTGCCCGGGCGGACGGGCTGCAGAGGCTCCGGACTCAAGCGAGGCTCCCAAGAGAGGTGCCTTGGGAACACCTGGTACCCCGCTCCTGGGGGCAGGCCAGCTGTGGCCGGCCTGCGGAGTTAGAAGGAGCCTAAGTGCATTTATTCATGTAACAAATATTTACCTACGGTCTACCCCATGCTTGCTGGATAAAGGTTTTTTTTTGTACTGGGGAGTGAACCCAGGGACATCTACCAGCCCTTTTATTATTTATTTATTTATTTATTTATTTATTTATTTATTTATTGTGGTACTTGGGCTTGAACTCAGGGGCATTCTACCTCCAAGCAATACCCCCCAGCCCTAGTTTTTATTCTTAATTTTGAAACAGGGTCTCACTAAGTAGCAGAGGCTGTCCTTGAACCTGTAATCCTCCTGTCTCAGCCTCCCAAGTACTGGGATGACAAGCCTGCACCACCATGCCCAGCTCGTGACAGGGACATCTTTTTTTTTTTTTTTTTTTTTTTTGGTGATACTGGGTTTCCTGGAAACCCTTCTATCTCCGGGCTACACTCCCAGAACTATTTTTATACTTTTTTATTTGGAAACAGGGTCTCTTAAGCCAGCGCGGCTGGCTTCGAACCTGTGTGATCCTCCTGTCTCTGCCTCCCAAGCGTGGGGATGACAAGTGTGTTTCACCACGCCCGGCGATTGACAGGTACATCTTAAAGGCTCTGAGAAGGCCGCAGCAAGGGGACCGGCTCCGCCTCATCTGCCCAGCACCGCGCAGAGGTATCAGAACTCAGGACCCCTCGGTCGAGGACCTCCTGCAGCTGCTGTTTCCCAGACAAGGGACCTGACTGTCAAGAGCTCTAGGGAGGGGTCCCATCCTCCAGCCTGGCCAGGGGGTCGGCCCCAGCAGTTGATATTCCCACCAGTATCATCCAGGTGAGAAGCTGGGCGCTCCCAGGGCTACCAGTTGCGGGGATGGACGAGGGTGGCTTTTTGGAATGGGAATTGGTGCTTTTCTGAGTGGAATTACCAACAGGCGGCTTCTGTCCCTGCCACAGGCCAGGCTCCGGGGCCAGGCTCAGGCAGAAGAACCAGGGGCCTTTACCACTGGTCCTGATGCCTCAGGCGGGCTTTGAGCTTCAGTCCTGAGCACAAGGTCTCCGCTGTGCTAGTCTCTTGACCACCTGCCTCCTGGACACTTTCCTGGGATGTCCTTAGCCGTCTCTAACGCCAACATGCCACCTGAGCCCCACTGCTCCCAGGCCAGGCTCATTAGATAGCAGCTCCGTTCTCCTGGGGGCTCAGGACACAGACCGTGGCCGTGCCGAGCGTCCAGGCTGCCCCTGCACTTTGTCCACGGCCACATCCTTTGGCTTCATCTTCAAGATGCCGCCAGGACCCGCGGGGCTCCCCACCCCCACCTCTGTGCTGCCCAGCCGGCCCACCAGGTGACCACTAAGCCCAGAGAGTTCTCTCGCGCCAGCTCCCCGTCCCTGGCCTTTGGCCGTGCAGCCCCTCTGCCTGGTCAGTGCCCTTTCTCCTCTGGCCCCTCAGATCCCCAGGCCTTATCCCAGGCGCCCCACCTCTCCTTCCCCACCCTGAGCCACTTTTTTTTTGCTGGTCTGGGGATGGAACCCAGGGGCATTTGACCTCCAAACTACATTCTCTGCCCTATTTTAAAATTCTTTATTTTAAAACAGGGTCTCACTAAGTTGCGGAAGGCCTCACTAAGTGGCTGAGGTTGTCAGCGAACCGCATCCTCCCATCTCAGCCTCCCAAATGCTGGGATGACAAGAGTACGCCACCACGCCCGGCTCAATGCTGAGCCCTTTCTATCTCCTCTTCTTCCCTTCTCCTCTTCCTCCTCCTCCTCCTTTGCAGTACTGGGGACGGAAGCCAGGGCATTCTACCTCCAAGCTACACCCCCAGCCCCAGTTTTTATTTTATTTGAAACAGGGTCTCACTGAGTTGCAGAAGGCCTCACAAGAAGCTGAGGCCGGCTGTGAACGTGCGATCCTCCTGTCTCTGCCTCCCAAATGCTGGGATGACAAGTGTGCGCCACCGCGCCGGCCTCCATTTCCTTGAAATACATTTACTTATCAGTTTCATTTACAGCCTCCAGATGCTGCCCCCAAGCTACAACCCAGCCCTGTTTTATTTTTTTGGTTTGAGACAAGGTCTCAAACCTATAATCCTCCTGTCTCAGCATCTCAAGTGCTGAGATTACAGGCATGTGCCACTGTGCCTTCTCTGAAGGGATGCTGAGCCGGGCATGGTGGTGCACGCGTGTAAGCCCAGCATTTGGGAGGCTGAGACAGGGGGATTGCAGTTTGTGGACAGCCTGAGACCTAGTGAGGCCCCTTGCAACTCAGTGAGACCTTGTTTCAAATAAAGAATAAAAAATTGGGCTGGGGGTTTAGTTCAGAGGTAGACTATCCCTGGGTTCCACCCCCAGTACCACAAAAATAAATTAAAAAATAACAATAATAAAGGGACGCTGATTTGCTGGCTCCCCGAGGCCAGGGCAGCACCTGCCAGGCAAGGAGGTGGGGAGCCTGCAGTGAGGCCTGGCCTCGGGGCAGCCTGGGGCCCAGGTGCATGTCCCTCTATAGCGGGCAGCCATTCCCACGGCGGCAGGTTCTTGGCGTTGGCCTCAGCCAGGCCTGGTCCTGCGGTGTGAGGAGTTCACAGTGGCCAGAGGCTCTGTGGGGGACCCTGGGGAATCCTCCCTGGTTCCCACGGTCTCCAGGGACAGGGAAGTAGAGCTCGGGCTGTGGTCTTGGTGATCCCTGGTCATCCTGCCACAGGGCAGGGCGGGGACACCGTGCAGTCCCTTAGCCCTCATCCCAGAGAGATGGCCTTCAGAGGTGCTGGGGAGCACTACCAGCTGGATGTGGGATGCGGGAGACCCCAGTCCAGGAGAGGCCTCCCCAGCTGTGGCGGGGTGTTCTCTGGCAGGAGCCTGTTCAGGCACCAGCTCCACCCACCTTTTCCTGTGCCGAGATGCCCTTGTCCTCACCCCAGCCCAGCACCTCAGGGCGCCCTGAGGGGCAGGAGAGTGCCCTGCAGTGTGGCCCCTCCCCAGCGCCTCTGGGAGGGCAGAGGCAGATCCCAGCAGCCCCAGGCTGCTGCCCAGAGCACAGGCAGGGCGGGAGGTGAGGGGCCCTGCCAGGGAGGAGGGGCCGGGCCCTGGTGGCCAAGGCCCTGAGTTGGCGTTTTCAAGTGTGCACTTTGAGACAGTCGGGGGCTGAATTATTAACGATGTGGAGGGAGGGGCTGTTTTTAAGGAGGCGTGAGTAAGCAGAGCCAGCTCACAGAGGCGGCGCCCAGGATCGAAAGCCGTCCGTCATCATAATGGCTGTCAACGTTTAGTCGGCTTAACCGTGATGCGAACACCAGCCACGGGCGAGACTTGGGGTGTCTGGGGCCAAGACACCGCAGCAGGCCACCCAGAGGTGCGCAGCGGCAGCCCCTCCACACACCCCACCTGCTTCCTGCAGCCAGTAGGGGCCGACAGCCCTGGGCTTGGCCAGTCCCAGCACCCGAGGGTGCTGCTTAGCCTCCCTGGGCCTCAGGCCTCTTTTTAAATTTTTATTTTAATTTTTCATGGTACTGGGATCAAACCCAGGGGCCTTCTATCTCTGAGCTACAACCCTAGCTTTTTTTTTTTTTTTTTTTTTTTTGGTACTGGGGATGGAACCCAGGGGAACTCTACCTCCAAGCTACACCCCAGCCCAATTTTTTATTCTTTATTTTAAAACAGGGTCTCACTGAGTTGCAAAGGGCCTCACTAAGTAGCTGAGGCTGTCTGTGAACCATGATTTTCCTGTCGCAGCCTCCCGAATGATAGGGTTTCAAGCATGTGCCACCACGCCCAGCTTGTCTCCAGCTTGCTTACTTGCTTTATTTATTTATTTATTTATTTGTACTGGGGATGGAACCCAGGGGCTTTCTACCTCCAGGCTATACTCCCAGACCTATTTACACTTTATTTGGAAACAGGGTCTCACTAAGTTGCTGAGAGCCTCACTAAGTAGCTGAGGCTGGCTTTGAACCTGTGCGATCCTCCTGTCTCAGCCGCCCAAGCCCGGCTCATTTACTTATTTTTAAGTTTTGCCGAGCGTGGTGGCCATGCTTGTAATCCCCGCGCTTGGGAGGCTGAGACAGGAGGATCGCGCAGGTTCGAAGCCAGCCTCAGCTACTTAGTGAGGCTCTCAGCAACTTAGTGAGACCCTGTTTCCAAATAAAATAGAAAATAGGTCTGGGAGTATAGCCCGGAAGTAGAAAGCCTCTGGGTTCCATCCCCAATACCACACACACAAAAAAAGTTTTAAAACAAGGTCTTTAGTTCTTGTGTGCTGGCCTCAAAACTGCAATCCTCCTGGTCTCAACCTCCCAAGTGCTTAAATTAGAGGGGTGTACCACCACGCCCCACTAGGCATCATCTCTAAAATGGTCTGGGGTGCCCACCTCAGGCAACAGAGCAAGCAAGCCAGAGGCGGAGGCAGGGCCCGGAGTGCCTGTCTCACCCCAGATCTCAGGGGAGTTGAAACAGAATCCACCTATTCTCCGCAGAAGGCGCTCTCAGCAAAGCCTGGCTGCTGTGTGCTCCTCCAGGGCTCGGCCCTGACTCAGAACATTTAAAAGGCTCTTCCTAGCCAGGTGGTGGTGCATGCTTGTCATCCCAGCACTCGGGAGGCTGAGACTGGAGGATCGTGGCTCGTGGACAGCCTCAGCTACTTAGTGAGGCCCTTTGCAACGCAGTGAGACCCTGTTTCAAAATAAAGAATAAAAAATAGGGCTGTGGGTGTAGCTCAGAGGTAGAATGCCCTTGGGTTCCATCCCCAGAACTGAAATAAAATTTAAAAAAAGAATAAAAAATAGGGCTGGGGGTGTAGCTCGTAGGTAGAATGCCTCTGGGTTCAGTCCCTAGTACCGCAAACAAACAAACAAAAATAATAAAAAATAACCAAAACCTTTCCTGGGGGCCATGGCCCGCTGGACTGCCCGCTGGGTCTTACTGAATCCTTGCAGCAGCAGGGTCAGGTTCTACCATCATCAGTCCCCGTTTTAAAGATGGCCGGGCACGATGGCGCACACCTGTGATCCCAGTATACTTGGAAGGCTGAAACAGGAGGGTTGCAGGTTTGAGGCCAGCCCTAGCAACTTAGTGAGGCCCTGCTCCCAAATAAGAAAAAGGCTTAAAGAGGTCTGAGGATGTAGCTCAGAGGTAGAATGTCCCTGGATTCAATCGCCAGTACAGAAGGAGGAGGAAGAGGAGGAGACGGAAGAGGAGGAAGAGAAGGAGAAGGAGGAGGAGAAAGAGGAGGAGGAGGAGAAGAAAAAGGAGGAGGAGAAAGAGGAGGAGGAAGAAGAGGAGGAGGATTGAAGGAGGAGGAGAAGGAGGAGGAAGTGGAGGATCGCAGGTTCAAGAAAAGCCTCAGCAAGTAGTGAGATCTCATCAACCTAGCAAAACTCTATTTCAAAATAAAATAGGGCTAGGAGTGTAACTCGGAGGCAGAACGCTCCTTGCTTCCATCCCCAGTACCACAAAAAAAAGAAAGGAAGGAAGGGAGAGAGGAGAGAGAGAGGAAGAGGGAGAGGGAGAGGGAATACATCCTGTGCTCAAAGCTTGAGGGGGTCAGCAGGGCGGCTCCCTGGCGCCTGCTGCCCCCTGGTGGCGGGTGGGGGAATGCCTTTGCGCTCCTCTGGCGCCGGGCGGCTGGGGGGCACTGGGCCGGGGCCCTTCCTGGAAGGGTGGCGGGCCAGTGGGCTCCAGGCCCCCAGCTGTGACCTTCCCACGGGAGCCCCAAGCGCACAGCGACCCACTCTGCTTCCACGGTTCGCTCCTTCCCTTGCGCGACCTCAGGCACGGCACAGAAACGTTCCCTCCCATCCCAAACACGTAGAAGCGATTTCTCTCTTCCCTCTTGGTCACCCCAAAGACTCTCCAGCCCTCACCTCGCGGGGCCTGGACCACCATGCAGGGCTGGGGTCTGCTGCGAGGGAGGTAGACGGGGCTGCGGGGTCCCTATGTGGGCAGATGGCTCCTGGGCGCTGCGGGGCCCCTGTGTGGCAGATGGCTCCTGGGCCCTCCTCAGTACTCAGAGCGCCCTTCCTGCTGACCCTTCCGAGGCTCTCTCGACTCCACTCCTGCTCATCGCATCTGGCCATTTGGAGGCCCTCATGAGGGAGGCTGGGCGGGCAGAGGCTGGAGCAGCAGCCTGCTCGGTCCAGAGAACCCCACCTCCTATCTAAGAAAGGGTGCTCACCATTGGCTTTTTTTTTTTTTTTTTCGGTGCTGGGGATGGAACCCAGGGGCATTCTACCTCCAAGCTTCACCCCCAGCCCTATTTTTTATTCTTTATTTTGAAATAGGGTCTCACTGAGTTGCAAAGGACCTTGCTAAGTAGCTGAGGCTGTCCTTAAACCACGATCCTCCTGTCTCAGCCTCCCAAATGCTGAGATTACAAGCGTGCGCCACCATGCCAGCTCACAGTTGGCTTTTAATGAACTGCGCCTCATTAGCAAGGCCCTGGGGAGGCGTGGGAGGTGCTCAGGGCCCTGAAGCCAGGCCCGTCACCAGCCCGCACAAGCGGCTGTGAGGGATGCCGCTGCCCGGCCTCTGCGGAAGCCGGCAGAACCCCCGGACCACTGCTTGCCCACATGGTGGAGGAGGAGGCTGATATTCAGAGACACCAAACAACTTGCCCAAGGCCACACAGCTGGAGCCCACCACCCCAGCAAGACGAGAGCCCCAGGCCACCGCGTGCCCCGGACACGTCCCCAGTGGCCCCGTTATTTCCACATCAGAAATGAGGAGACCGAGGGTCAGGGGGTTAGAATCTGCTTCGCACAGAGGTGTGAGCGGTTGAGACCAGATTCTGTTTTAAAATTGTGCGGATCAAGCCTACAGAGCGAGGTGTGACCTTTGAGGTCCTGCCAGGGAGTTGACCAGCACCCCCGCTGGGCCCTCTGGACCCCCCGGAGAGCAGAAACAGCAGTACAATCCTTAGGGCCCAGCGTTTACAAGACTGGCAAAGGAGGTGACCCAGGGCGGCGGCTTCGCCCTGCCGTCTTGGTTTCCATGGCAATGTCTTAGGAGCGGTCACCTTCCTGGCTCCTGAGTGCCCCCCACGCACCCGAGCTTTCCTTCTCTCCTGAGTCAGCCTCGTCACGCTGCCGGGCTCCGCATTTAAGAGTCAACAGAACCTGGCGTGCGCTCCACATTCCGTCCACGGTGGGGACGGCCCCAGAGCCAGCGAGTCAGGTCAACCAGCCAGCCTTGGCCTGCGTCCCCCAGAGGACCTGTGCGCTCCAGGCCCTGGAGGGCAGAGGAAGCCGAGCAGAAGTGGGGAGTCAAGGCAGCCTGCTCGGGGGTCACCCCTACACCGGGCTCCTCCCCAGGCCTGCTCCTGAGAGCGCAGGCTCCCGGAAGGCTCCAGGCTGGCGGTTCTGAGCGATTTGCAGGGGGGCTCTCTACTACTGATGGGGGCTTCGCAAACACAGGTCTGGGTACATACCTGCTCATCCTTAACCCTGACCACAGAAGCCATCTCACAAGGGGTCCCCAGTGAGGGAGGAGATGGGAGAGGGGCCTGGGGTGTGTGGTGTAGTCCAGGCAGGCCTGGCCCGGGCAGGGAGAGGGGCAGGGCTCGGATCCCGGGGTCCTTTGGGGTACCTGCCCTTCCTGCCTTGCACCTTGCACCCCAGGGCCCGCCACAGCACCCTCACCTCGAGCCAGGTTCCCAGAGATGAAGCGGAAGAAGAAGCTGACCACATCGCCCAGGTATTTCTTGCAGCCGTGCGGGCAGTCCTGCAGCCGTGGGTGGGCTCCCTCGCCGCGCCCCGCCATCCCCACGCCCAGCTCCTGTCCCCCACCTCCTCCGAGGCGCCTTTCTTTTTCTAGAACTGTCTGTCTCCGCCCCTCTTCTCTTGGTCTCGGCCTCTCGGTCCAGCTCGCTCAGCTTTGCCCAGGACTGCCTGCCCCTCTGCGGTCCCCTGCCTGGGCCTGCCCCTCCGCCTGCCGCCCAATGGCCCCGCCACCTTCAGCTCCTCAGCCTCAGCGCCGCAGCTCCTGGGCCGCTTCCTGGGCTGGGAGGGCAGGGATGGGGGTGGACGGGGCTCTGCGACACCCAGCACCAGGAGGAGGTGGCAGCAGTGTGACTTTCGGCTCAGGGTGTGACCCGCTGCAGGGTCTCACCCGCTCCCTGCACAGTGAGCAGCCACGCTCACAGCAGCTACCTGGGAGGTTCAGGGCCCGGCTCGGCAGAGCTGGGGCTGGGGGCACCGGCCTGGGGCGTCCTCTTGACCCTGACCTCTGTTCACCGCTCCCCCACCCCTAAGGGTGCCTCTGCAGCGGGGAACGGGGAGGTGGGAAGGGTCCCTCTGATGAGTTTAGGGGTATGACTGCTGACCCTGCCCTCCTCCCCTGGCACCTGGTTTGCGCCAGGCCTCCTGCCAGGTCCCTCTGGGCACCAGGGCTGCATTTAGTCCTCCCAGTGTGGAAATGTGCCCAGCGGAAGAAACCTGCCATTCCCCCGCCTTAAAGCACAATACAGTGCGAGCCAAGCCAGAGGTGGTGCACGCCTGTGATTTCAGTACCTCGGAGATGAGATGGGGGGATCACAGGTTCGAGGGCAGACTTATTAGCGACTTGGTGAGACCCTGTTTCCAAATGAAAACGAAGCCTCCTGAATGCTGGGACTATAAGCGTGCACTTCCTGTTTAGAATTCTTTCTCTCAGAAGAATATAGACAGGGATTACCACCTGCTAGCACACGGACGGACGGACGGACGTGGCGGGTAACAAGCTCACACCTGTGGCCCCCATGGGGGTCCCTAAGACCCCTGAGGAGGACAGAAGCCACAGAGGACTTACGGGCAGCCCACAAGAAATGCTGGTGCCGACTCCCAGCAGATATTGAGCACCCCTAGGAGAGCAGGCGGGAGGCACATCCCCTAGTGGAGGGCCGTGCGCCCGCCTGCCCCACGCCTGGGAAGGTTTACGGTGGCCTTGGGAGGGTGCTCTCCATTTGTTCAGGGTCCGGGAGGTCGTGTGGACAAGACTGGAGGAGTGAGGGGAAGAACCCGCCCAGGCGAGGGACCGTTACCATCCTCTGTAACCGCTCTTTATTGAAAAGCCAGGCTCCAGCTGGGCTTGGTGTGCATGGGGCTGAGGCGGGAGCATGGCAGGTTCAAGGACAACCTCAGCAACTCAGCGAGACCCTGTTTCAAAATAAATAATAAGCCAGACGTGGTGGCACACGCTTGTAATCCCAGTCCTTGGGAGGCTGAAACAGGAGGATCACGGGTTTCCCCGCCAGCCTCAGATACTTGGTAAGGCCCTCTGCAACTTTGTGAGACCCTGTTTCAAAATTAAGAATAAAAAGCAAGCTGGGCATGGTGATACATGCTTGCAATCCCAGCATTTAGGAGGCTGAGACAGGAGGCTTGCAGTTTGAGGACAGCCTCAGCTACTACTTAGTGAGGCCCTTTGCACCTCAGTGAGATCCTGTTTCAAAATAAAACCTAAAAAGCCGGGCGTGGTGGCGCAAGCTTTTAATCCCCGCGCTTGGGAGTCTGAGACAGGAGGATCGCATGGGTTCGAGGCCAGCCTCAGCTACTTAGTGAGGCTCTCAGCAACTCAGTGAGACCCTGTTTCCAAATAAAATATAAAATAGGTCTGGGAGTAGAGCCCGGAGGTAGAAAGCCCCTGGGTTCCACCCCCAGTACCACATACACACACACACACAAAAAAAAAAAAATTAAAAAAACATAAAAAATAGGGTTGGGAGTGTAGCTCGGAGGTAGAATGCTCCTGGGCTCAATCCCCAGTACCGCAAAACAAAACAAAACGAAAAAACAAAATAGACTGGTGGGTGTAGCTCAGCAGTAGAATGCCCCGGGTTTAATCACCAGCTCAACAGCACCTCCAACAACAAGCCAGGCAGAGGCCCCTGGACGAGCGCAGGTGGAGCCAGGCAGCCGGATGGCCTGTGTCGCCCAGCACTTTCTCCTAAACAAAGCGCCATTTATCTCAGAAGACCACGTGTGGGTTTCAGGACAGAACTCCCTCTAGAGCGGATCTGGACGGTGTCATTGCTCAGCTGACCAGCAGGTGGCAGGTCAGCTACATGTCCCTTCCCACGGTTTCCCCTCGCTGACCTGACTCCCTGGCACAGGGACCTTTCTGCTCTGCGGCGGTAGGCACGCACACACGCACTGTCCCACACGCCACTGTTACTGGCCGGGGCGCTCACCCCACAACAAAGACAGTGGCCAAGTGCTGGGCTCACGGACATGCACCACTGCGCCAGGCTACGTTTATGTATTCTTAATATTAGACAAGTTGGTTTGCCTCGTGCCCCCATACCTGTGTGCCTTGCGAGGTTTTTTTCTGTGGTGCCCAGGGGCATTCTGCCTCTGAGTTATACCCCCAGCCCTATTTTTTATTCTTTATTTTGAAGCAAGGTCTAACTGAGTTGCAAAGGGCCTCACTAAGTAGCCCAACCACGAATCCTGATCCTCCTGTCTCAGCCCCCCTCCCCCCCATGCTGGGATTCCAAGCGTGCACCACCACGCCCTGCCACCACTTTTGGTCAGAAACTCTGTGTTTTGCATGGGGGTGTGACGGGACGAGAGTCTCCCAGAGACAGGTGTGGCTGTGGGTGAGACTGTGGCCTCCGCTGTGTGGGGGTGTTGCATCGTGTCCCATGGCAGCGTGCAGCTGCTGCACCAGGGGCCCCGCAGGAGCAGCCCAGCTCGGGAGCCATCTCCAGGGAGTGGCAGGGCTTTGGCTTTGCCACATTCTTGCCCTCTGGCCCTCCAAAGTCTCTACCAATGTCCCCAGGTCTAGAGCCAGGGTCTCTCTGCTTAATCCAGCCTGGATC
Organism: Muscardinus avellanarius; assembly: GCF_963383645.1. Classification (NCBI taxonomy): domain Eukaryota; kingdom Metazoa; phylum Chordata; class Mammalia; order Rodentia; family Gliridae; genus Muscardinus; species Muscardinus avellanarius. The sequence continues at coordinate 88,601,855 of NC_137801.1, read as the reverse complement.
CAGCTGCCGGTAGCCAAGACCCCAGGTTGTAGACAAAGCCCCAAGTCCCACTGCGCTGTGAGAAGCCAGATTTGAAAAGCAGGTCCATGGGGCTGGTAGCCTCAGCCATGCCCCTGCGGAGGTGTCTGCCAAGGACCTCAGACGCTGGGGAGGCAGTGCATGGGGAGGTGCCCCAGCTCCTGGGCTGGGGTGCCTCTGCTGGGTGAGGTAGGCGAGCTCCCCCCCATGGCTCTTCACCTCTTGAGCCCGCCCATCTGAGAGGCCACCACCGCTGCCCACCTCCCAGCCCCATCCAGGGGTCTTCAAGGCCAGGGCATAGCCAGAGCAGGCCTGGTCTTCTTTCATTTGATGCCAAGGTCCCAATTTGCCCAGGCCCTGGGGCCTCTGCACTGGGCCTCGGCTGCTGCTCCCAGCCACCCCTGACATGGTTCTCTCTGGTTGGCTCCTGCTGGGTGGAAAAACCCCAGCTGCACGGGCACGGTGCCGGGTGGCCTGCTGTCTGCGGGCGCCCGAGCGCGCTGGCCACGGGCCTGTGTGCCTTTGGCCGCGGTGGCACTGAATCACGCTTTGTTCTCTGCACCCAGCCCCCGTGGGGGCTCCCGGAGCAGAGGCCCCTCGGCCTTTGCGTGTGCGCAGGGCCCCCGCAAGGCCACACCACGGAGTCCTCCTCAGGGGACATGCACAGGAGGTGTTTGCCCGGAGGAGACGAGGCCAAGAGACACAGGGCACATCGGTGTCTTTGATCGTCCACCGTGGTCCCGGGGAGACGCGGCAGGGTGGGCGTCCTTGCCGAGCTGGGGGCCCGCGCCTAACATCTACGGACTCAAGTTAAAGCGGGCGATGCTCTGCCGTGCCGACGCCACGCTACCCAGCAGAATCTCATCTTTCCGTTGGTATTCTTCTCCTGCCCTGCAAGGACTCCAGGAAACGTGTCTACCCAGGGGGGAACGCTGGGCCCAGGGTTCCATCCTGGCCAACTCCTCTCTTGCCCTTGAGGAGAGCCGGTGTGCAGGCTCTGTCCTCGGCCCGCACTGCTGGGGCACCGGGGCGCGGCTCTTCCCACTCCACAGCGAGGGGAGCACGCCCCACTGGTCCCGAGCTCGCTCTATCCCTCCTGCTCATGTTCAGCCCGGCAGCGCCTGTCACATGTGTGCGGAAAGGTTTGCCAAGGAAGCACAGTGCCCTTAGCCCGTCCTGAGCCCCCACGGCCTGCCAGCTAGGGAGAGCCAGGGAGGCAAGGCTGGGGCTGCAGGGTCTGTGGGAGGTGGAGGAAGGCTCTGCTCCGACACCCCAGAAATCCTCACTGCCACCGAGGAGTCAGGGAGGCCGAGGCCAGGGGGGAGTGAGGCGGGAGTTTTGAGGGGTGCAGAGTTGTGCCATTTAAAAAAAAATAGGGCTGGATGTAGCTCGGAAGTAGAGGGCTCCTGGGTCCCACCCCAGTACTGGGTCCATTCTAACTGGCACATGGCAGCCCTGTGCTCTCGAGCACAGACGCAGGCCACTGCGTGGCTCCTGCCCGAGGCACTCGGGGATCTGCCCCACCCGTGACATCATCGGGCCTGGGGTGCCGGCGCCCTGACTGCACCCATTTCCAGTTAGGAAGCGAGGCTCTCTGGGAATCACATAGCTGGAGAGTGTCCAGGACGGTCAACAAAGCCACGTGTGCAGCTACCAAAGAGGTAGACGTGTGTGTGTGTGTGTGTGTGTGTGTGTGTGTGTGTGTGTGTGTGCCTGTGTGTGAGATTGTGTATCCCACAGGTGTGCGGGGTACGCACCCATGTGTGCATGGTGGGTGTACACACTAGCGCGTGTGTGCACAGGTGCAAATGTGAGGTGCGTGTGTGTGTGCGTGTGTGCGTGTGTGAGACTGTGGGAGGCCATGTAAAGCTGCCTCTGCGTCCCCAGCTCTGTCATCCTTTGCAATAGCCATTTCTGCCAGTTCTATGACACGCCCCCTGAAACGCCAGCCCCAGCCCCTGGGGTGCACTGGGCAGGACGCACGGGCGGGGCCCCCTCCCCCGGCCAGGGCCCTTCGTGTGTCACCACGCATGTTCAAATGTGCCCAGTGAGCAGGTCCAGGGCCCTGCTTTTCAGAGGACTTGGGAAGTCTGCGGGAGACACCCAGTTGGCTCTGGCCCCCAGCTGCCCATGGGGAACCTGGGTGGTCCAGCCCTCTGTTCCACGGCCCTGGGGTCCCGTGTGGGCAGCACGGGGTGAAAGGAGGGGTGCGGGTGAATGGAGGTACGTCTCTCTCTGACGGAGGCGGAGGTGTGGCCAGCCTGGGCCCCTGAGTGGCCTCCGGGGCCTCAGCAGGACAGAGCCCGCACAGACCAGGCCCGCCCAGCTCCCCGGCGCCTACCTGAGCCCTGCGGGGCCGTGCTGGACAGGATCCACTTGACCAGGCAGCACCGCATCAGCGCCTGGCGGGTGAGCCGCGGCCTCTGCCACTTGAGGCCCTCCTTCCTGCTCAGCGGGGTGCGCCTGGGGTCCCCCAGCAGGCTGCCATCGGACACCTTCATCACCTCCTGCAGCAGGAAGAGGCAGGGGGCGTGAGCCTTGTTGGAGAGGGGCCGCAGCCACCTTTCACTCCACCCGGGGCCTTTCTCCCAGGGGTGCCCAGCGCTCCCGAGTGACCCTGCTGCCCTGCACATGGCCCCTCCTGCGGCCTCGGCGGGGCTGTTCCTCTCTGCATCCTGACTGCATCCTGACTCTGGCTTAGGATGGGGCCCTGCAAGGAGGCGCGGGGCAGGGGCGCTCCAAGAGAGAGGAGGGCAGAGCAGCCCAGATGTGCTCACCTGAGCTCCCACCCCCCGCCAGGTTGGCAGAGCCGGCAGAACTCTTCACTGCCACCCAGAGCGGCCAGTGGGTGACACAGCGAAGGCCGGTTTCCTCCCCCAGGCTCCCTGCTTTGCCTGCATCCCAACAAACAAAAGGCTGGTGGGCCCAGGAGGGGCCTTGGATGGACCCCACCCAACAGCTCAAGCGATTAGTGGGGAGTTCAGAGGAGGAGGGAGCAGTGGGGGGTCTTAAAGAGACAGTGGGGGGGGGTGTGTGGAGGGAATACACCAAGAGCAGCGCACAGGGATAGTGTTTTTTTTTTTTTTTTTTTTCGGCACTGGGGATGGAACCCAGGAGCACTCTACCTCCAAGCTACACCCCCAGCCCTATTTTTTTATTCTTTATTTTGAAACAAGGCCTCACTAAGTCACAGAAGGCCTCACTAAGTAGCTGAGGCTGTCCGTGAACCGTGATCCTTGTGTCTCCGCCTCCTGAATGCTGGGATGACGAGCTGAGCGTGCACCGCTGCGCCCGGCTCTCATGGACAGGTTTTTTTTTTTTTAACCACATCAAACCTCCCCATGATGCATAATTACAACACGCTCATACAATTAATCAATTTTAAAAAGCGAGAGAGAGCCGGATGTGGTGGCACATGCCTGTTACATCAAAACCGAGACAGGAGGATTGCAGATTTGAGGTCAGTCTCAACAACTTAGTGAGATTCTGCTTCAAAATAAGACATAAAAAGCTGGGTGTGGTGGCGCAGGCTTGTCATCCCAGCATTCAGGAGGCTGAGACCAGAGGATCGTGGTTCAGGACAGCCTCAGCTACTTAGTGAGGCCCTTTGCAACTCAGTGAGACCCTGTTTTAAAATAAAGAATAAAAAATAGGGCTGGGGGTGCAGTTCAGAGGTACAATGCCCTGGGTTCCATCCCTGGTATGGCAAATAATAATAATAATAATAATAATAATAATAATAATAATAATTAATAATAGTAATAATAATGCATAAAATAAGGCTGGGGTGCAGCTTGTAGGTAGAACACCCTTATGTTTAATCTCCAATACCAAAAAATAAGACAGACAGACATGCCTGGGTTCAAGTCAGTGTAATTTGAGAAGGAACAGGTCGGGTCTCCGTGGGAGCCCTGAGCAGTGTGTTTGTTTTCAGTACCACGGTTCCAGACTCCTCAACTGGCTGAGTCCCTCTGGCAGGTGTGAGCCGGCGGCTGGGCCAGGTGCCTGCCGGGTTGCAGGGGTGGCAATGGGGAACAGCATGCCGTGAGGGTTCTGTTCTGAGAGCCTGGGTGGGCTGGCCGGAGGCAAGGGCCACCTGGGTGTCGGGTGGGATTCCTGCATGTGTGACATTTGCACAGTCCTGGAAAGTGCTTGGTTTTGGAGTCACTAAGAGAAGACCTGCCTCTGGGTGGGCGGCGTGGACGTAGTCCCTAAGGCGTCCCTGCACCAGGTGCCAGGGCTGGAGACTGGTCAGGTGCTTTTGATAAATAATCTTTTTTGGTAGTGGGGATTAAACCAGGGGCATTTTACCTCTGAGATAAACCCCCAGCCCTTTTTTATTTTTTATTTGGAAACAGAGTCTTGCTAAATTGCCAAGAGTATCACTAGGTGTCTGAGGCTGACCTCGAACCTGCGATACCCCTGCCTCAGCCTCTTAAGTACTGAGATTAAAGGCATGTGTCACAATTCCTGGTTCCCACCAGGTGCTACTATTTATTTATTTATTTATTTATTTATTTATTTATTTATTGGTACTGAGGATGGAACCCAGGAGCTATACCCCTGGCCCTATTTTTCATCTTTTTTGTTTTTGAAACAGGGTCTCACTGAGTTGTGAAGGGCCTTGCTAAGTAGCTGAGGCTGTCCACGAACTGTCTCAGCCTCCCAAAAGCTGGGATTATAAGCGGATACCACCATGCCCGGCTACCAGGTGCTTTTAAAAGGAGAGTCAGGGACAGTAGGGACCGGGCCAATCACCACCTCCCAGGAGGGACAGAGAACCAGGCCTAGGAGCTGGACAGGGCGGTGAGGCCGCTTTGCACCGCTGGTGACCTGGGGACCAGAGGCTGCTGCGGGCCTCTCTGCTGTGACCGGTCCCAGGGTGGAAGCTGAAGCCCAGCTTGGCTGCCCCGGGAGCAGGAGAGCGCGCACAGCCCTCTGCCGTCGTGCTGCACACTGAGGGGCTCGTCTGCACGTGGAGAAGAGACCAGAAGGGCCTATGGACACCTACGGATTCCTCCAGTCCTATGAGGCTCCTCCAGTGCCGCTCCTCACGGCCCGAGGCCTGTCCATACTCGGGTTGCACACACAAGCTGCCGTGGATGGGGCTCCGGGGAAGGGCGGTGTCCAACCCCCCTTCAGGCCTTCCTCAGCAGGTCCCAGTGGCCGGCTCCTGCTCAGGGTGGTCTCCCTGATGTACACCTCAGCTGGACCCCATGTCCTCTCTCTCCCAAGGACTGCCCGCAGACAGGGGCATTGCGGATCTGCAGCTGAGCCAGGGGAGGCCTGACCGTCCCCACGGGCAGACAGAGGTGGAGAGAGGGGCGGGGTGCCGGGGAGGCCGAGGGAGGCACCCTGCACACACACGTGTACACACTCATACCAGGCCTGGGCACACTTGTGTGCTCGCACTCAGCCCACCCCCGCCGGGTCGCAGAGGCAGCTTCTCCATTATTAAAGCTCTTATTCAGGAGAGAAATGGCCTCAATGAATAAAGTCTTTATTTCGGTCAAGGAGGGGTGGGGGAGACGGGCAGCTGGTGCTTCATTATGCCATGCATTCCTTGCTGAAGGCCCTGCACGTGGGGGCGATGCGTGTCAGAGGAGAAGCTGAGGTGTGCCTCAGGAGCTATTTTGGGGAGCCCATCTGCCCGCCGCAGGACAATGCGGGCACTGGCTGGTGAGGGCTGTCCTGGGAGGGTCCTGGGCTGGTCACAGGAATTCTGTCCTGCAGCCCTGGCCCAGGCTGGCATGGGAGAGCCCAGGGGTGCCCTGGCTTCTATCCACAGGGTTCTGTCTGCCTGGAAGGCTGGGGGGGCCCCAGGGTGGGCTGAGACCCGTCTGCGCATCCGAGCCACTAGCCACCTCATGGTTAAAACTCCCCAGTGAGGCGGACACCAGCACCCCCTTTTGCATATAAGAAATTACTTAGCCGCCATGGTGGCGCACGCTCCTGATCCAGCACTTGGGTGGTTGAGATAGGAGGATGGCAGGTTTTCCACCAGCCTCGGCTACTTAGCAAGCACTCTGTTTCAACATAAAAAAGTAAAATAGTGTTGGGGGTGTAGTTCAGAGGTAGAATGTCTTTGAATTCAATCCTCAGTATACCAAAAACAATAAAACAGCTTGGGGTTGTGTCAGGCCCCCTCTGCACATCTTCCTCTTCCTCTTCTTCCTCTTCTTCTTCCTGCACTGGTTGAACCCAGGGGCATTCTGCCTCTGAGCTACACTCTCAGCCCTTCTTGTTTTTAAATTTTGAAACAGGGTCTTGCTAAGTTACCGCACGCTGGCCTCAAACCTTCGATCTTCCTGTCTCAGCCTCCCAAGTATTGGGATTACAGGTGCATGCCTGGTGTACATGTGGTCTTTTTATTTTTATTTTTTGGTGGTACTGGGGGTGGAACCCAGGGGCTTTTCTACCTCCGGGCTATACTCCCAGACCTATTTTATACTTTATGTGGAAACAGGGTCTCACTAAGGTACTGAGAGCCTCACTGAGTAGCTGAGGCTGGCTTCGAACCTGTGAGATCCCCCTGTCTCAGCCTCCCAAGTGCAGGGATTACAAGTGTGTGCCACCATGCACGGGTGGCATGTGGTCTTTTGATTCTGTTGATTTTTTTTTTTTTTTTTTTGGTGGTACTGGGGTTCTTGGAAGCCCTTCTACCTTCGGGCTATACTCCCAGACCTATTTTATTTTTGGAAACAGGGTCTCTTAAGCCAGCGAGGCTGGCTTCAAACCTGCGCGATCCTCCTGTCTCCGCCTCCCAAGCGCGGGGATGACAAGCTGCGCCCCGCGTCCGGCCTGATTCTGTTGATTCCGCCTTCCAGGCTGCCTTGGCCGTTGGCCTCACCGAGTGGCGATCAAGAGGGCCAGGACCCTGGAGGGGTCTCAGGGGGTCCCATCTCTGACCATATCAGCAGACTTTCACAAGGAACTGCCCCTGGCAGCCTCCCGGGCCCCAGGGTGTCTACCTTCCTTGTGGAGACTCAGCGTGGGCTGGTGCTGGGCAGCATGGGCTGGCGGTGGGGCCAGGATGCCACCTCTAAGCGCCCAGAGTCGGGGTCTGTGATGCACCCCCTTCGTGAGGTTGCAAAGGGAAGGAGGACCGGGCGGGAGGGGGAGAGGCAGGAGACCCAGCCTGTCCACACAGTGCACAGGGGAGCAGGCCTGCGCACCCAGCCCGGCAGGCCGGGGGGGAGGGCGGGCGGAGGGAGCAGTGACCACCAGGTCACCCTCATGAATATTTGACACTTGTCTGTCTGGGAGAGGGTCTGACGGAGCTGTCAGGGATGTTAAATAGCCATTCGGGCGCCCTCCTCCTGCCTCAGGAAGCTGCAGGCTCCAGAGGGAGAAAGCTCTGAGAGGCCCGCCATTGCCCCTCACCCCGAGGCAGGTCCAGGCTGAAAGGCGACCGCCCAGGAGTGCTGGGACACTGGGGAGATCTGAAGGTGGATTAACCCCCTCCCGATTCTGCTTGGAACTCCAGAGGCCTCTTGCTGCATGAGCAGGAAACCCTCTCATCTGCCTCCTGCCCTGCCTGCTCCTTATGCCCGGCTTGACCCCACAGCCCGGCCGGGGCATCTGCCGCCCCTGCGCTGGACACCTGTCCTGCTGGAGCCCCAGGCCCGCTCAGGTGTCAGGTCCTGGAGGCACCTTAGCCTCCCCGTAGACATCCATCTCAGCCCCTGCCAGCCATCCAGTAAGACAGTGGGCCAAGACAGGCACGGACCTGCCACGAAGGGAGACCTAGGTGGCAGATGAAGACCTGGGAAGATGCCCGACACCATCAGCCACCTGCGCGATCCTCCTGTCTCCGCCTCCCAAGCGCGGGGATGACAAGCGTGCGCCACCACGCCCGGCCTTTTTCTTCTTTTTTTGTGGTACTGGGGTGGAACCCAGAGGCTTCCTACCTCTGGGCTATACTCCCAGACCTATTTTATATTTTATTTGGAAACAGGGTCTCACTAAGTTGCTGAGAGCCTAAGTAGCTGAGGCTGGCTTCGAACCTGTGCAATCCTCCTGCCTCAGCCTTCCAAGCACTGGGATGACAAGCATGCGCCACCATGCCCGACTTTCATTATTTATTTCAAGATAGGATCCCACCAAGTTGCTCAGAGTCTCACTAAATTGCTGAGGCTGGCCTCAAAGCTGCTATCCTCCTGTTTCAGCCTTTCAAATTACTGGGATTATAAGTGTGTGCCACCATGCACAGCTAAAATTTTCAATTAAAATATTCTCATATAGGTTGCGCGTGGCGCACACCAGCCGGGCCCGGGTCGCAGGACGCTGGGCCCCGGGCTGAGCTGCGTGTAGCACGCCAGACCCCTGGAGAAACCGGGCCGAGTAAAACGCTGGGTTCTGGGCAGGGGTCGCGCGCGGGGCACGCCAGCCGGGGCCCAGGTCGCGGGACTCTGGGCCCCAGGCCGAACTGCGAGTAGCACGCCAGACCCCTGGAGAAACCGGGCCCAGAACAGAAAAAGATAAAGAAAAATATCGGAGAGGAGGTAAGAAAGCCGTTATGGATGCCAGGACACTGGAGATGCAGACAAAACTTATCTAAATGCACTGGAACTTATGGAAAAGTTCGCCGTGAAAGAGGACTGCTATTTCTCTATATTGTTAAGAATCTCAGACATCACATACAAGGAGAAAGTTTAGCGGAGACCAAGGAGAAATGCGGTGTTGAAAGAGTTCTCCGCGATGGTGGTGGAGACTTGTATTCAGGAGAAGCAGAAACCGGATCCTACCAACTTTATTTTTTTGGAGAAATTACACCAAATGTCGAATGCTACTGTCACACATGCTTAGGAACACTGGACAACATTCAGAGTGGAAAAAGAGCCTGGGAAGGATTTGAAATGGTGGAGGCAGTGGCAATGCCAGTGGCCAATACTCAGGGGAGGCAGACATCTGATACATTACACCTGGAACTTTTGAAGTAATAACCACAGAGACAGTGATCGGAACCTGCTGAGGGGTTAGGCGGGCGCCAGGGCCAGTGGCCGACATCGGAGCTGCTGTGAGGCAAGGCCACTACTGAGGCCTCCGTGGCTGGGATTGGAACCTGCCGAGGGGTTAGACCGATGCTGGGGCCAGCGAGGCTGGCATTGGAGCCTGCCATGAGGCAAGGCTTGTGCTGGGGCCTCCAAGGTCGGATCCGGAGCCTGCTGAGGGGTTAGGCCGGTGCTGGGGCCAGCGAGGCCGGCATCAGAGCCTGCCGTGAGGCAAGGCCGGTACTGGGGCCTCCGAGGCCAGGATAAGAGCCTGCCGAGGGGTTAGGCTGGTGCTGGGGCCAGTGAGGCCGGCACCGGAGCCTGCCGTGAGGCATGACCAGTGCTGGGGCCTCCAAGGCCGGGATCGGAGCCTGCCGAGGGGTTAGGCCGGTGCTGGGGCCAGTGAGGCCGGCATCGGAGCCTGTCTTGAGGCAAGGCCGGTACTGGGGCCTCCGAGGCCAGGATAAGAGCCTGCTGAGGGGTTAGGCCGGTGCTGGAGCCAGTGAGGCCGGCATCGCAGCCTGCCGTGAGGCATGGCCGGTGCTGGGACCTCTGAGGCCAGTATCGGAGCCGGCTGAGGGGTTAGGCCGGTGCTGGGGCCAGCGAGGTCAGCATCGGAGCCTGCCATAAGGCAAGGCCGGTACTGGGGCCTCCGAGGCCAGGATAAGAACCTGCCGAGGGGTTAGGCCAGTGCTGGGGCCAGCGAGGCCGGCATCGGAGCCTGCCGTGAGGCATGGCCGGTGCTGGGGCCTCTGAGGCCGGCACCGGAGCCTGCCATGAGGCAAGGCCGGTACTGGGGCCTCCGAGGCCGGGATTGGAGCCTGCCGAGGGGTTAGGCCGGTGCTGGGGCCAGCGAGGCCGGCATTGGAGCCTGCCGTGAGGCAAGGCCGGTACTGGGACCTCCGAGGCCGGGATAAGAGCCTGCCGAGGGGTTAGGCCGGTGCTGGGGCCAGCGAGGCCGGCATCGGAGCCTGCCATGAGGCAAGGCTGGTACTGGGGCCTCCGAGGCCAGGATAACAACCTGCCAAAGGGCTAGACCGGTGCTGGGGCCAGCGAGGCCGGCATCAGAGCCTACCGTGAGGCGAGGCCAGCATTGGAGCCTGCTGTGAGACATGGCCTATGCTGGAGCCTTCTAGGCCGGGAACGGAACCTGCCGAGGGGTTAGGCTGGTGCTGGGGCCAACAAGGCCAGCATTGGAGCCTGCCGTGAGGCTAGGCCGGTGCTGGGGCCTCCAAGGCCGGGATTGGAATCCTGCCAAGGGGTTAGGCTGGTGCAGGGGCCAATGGCCAGCATCGGAGACTGGTGTGAGGCAAGTTCACTTCTGCGGCCTCCAAGGCCGGGACCAAAGCCAGCTTAGGGGTTAGACGGGTGCAGGGGCCAGCGAGAACAGAACTGGGGCCTCCCGTGAGGCAAGGCCGCTGCTTGAGCCAGCGAGGTCTGGATCAGTCCACTGAGTAGCCAGGCCACTACTGGAACCATCAAGAGTGGGATCGGTACTTGCAACGCAGCATGCACAGAGAAATATCACAGAAAATATAAATCAGACGCTTCTCTTAATCAGCAATAACTAGGAGGAAAAGGGCAACAGGAAGAGGTTGAGCTATAGAAAGGGCCCTATAGTGAAGCAACTAATGTGACCAATCAGAGGGTATGGAATAGGGGAGGATGGAGCCTCTTTAAAACGCAGGAGGTACATAAACAAATGTATCAAAGTAAATCACCAAAGAAGCGTGGGATGGAGGGAGGGGGAGGGAATGGGATGGGGCTGGAGGAGGGCTAATTGGATGATGTGTGCTTGTATATCCTCTCAAGTCTTGTACTCCAATGTGATTGATATATGACTACAATGCACCAATTTAAAAAATAAATTAATAAAAAAATTTCTCATATATATAAAAAGAGTATTACACACACACACACACACACCAATAACTATTCACAAATGACCAGGTAGAGCCGAGATTTTCCCTAACTCACCGGGAAACATCTCTCCGTGTGGTCCTGCCTGACACCAGCTCTTGTCGCCGGGTGACAGAGCTGTTGTCAGCCACAGCACGCAGGGTGGGATGGCAGAGACCCCAGGAGCCAGATCTGGGTCCTGGGGTCCCACAGAGTCCCTGCTGCAACCTGGCAGGGCAGGTTCCTGGGCCATGTCCCAGAGATGGCCCTAGGCTGACCTGAGGCCCACAGACCCCAGTGGGTCTTAAAGGCTTCCCTCCAGGGCCGACGCTACAGGGGCTGGGCTGCTGTCTGCCGTCACCCCAGGCAGGCCAGGGCAGGCCTCAGCTTCCTTCCAGGCCCCGCCTGGCCTGTGGGGCTTGGGGGGGCCGACAAGTGCCCTGGGGTAGGGCAATGGACCTACTGTGTGCCGGCGCTGCGTCCCATGTGAGGAAAGGTTATCTTACTTAATGCTCACACCAGCCTCTGGAGGTTTCCTCAAACTGACCCCGTCACCCACCTGAAGCCCAGATCCTGACCCAGCTCTTCCTCAGCCCCAAGGTCCCCTCGCCAGGTGCGCGTCCTCGCTGGGTTCACGGGGCGACCCCAAACCGTCTGGCATCAGGTGCGTGCAGGTGAGGGCTGGCCCGGGCTCACGGGACGCAGAGGTGCTCTGGGGAAGACTGAGCCGCTGCTGCAGGGCGGGGGATTCGGTGCTGTCTTGTTTTATCCCATTCCACTGTTTAACCTTCCAGAGTCTATGCTACAGGATCTCGAGGATGGGGAAGCCGGGCTGGGGGCCCACACCTGTAACCCCAGTACCTGGGAGGCTGAGCAGGAGGGTCGCAGGTTTGAGGTCAGCCTCAGCAAGGAGTGAGACTTTCACCAGCCTAGCGGGATGTGGTTTTTAAAGAAAAATAAAATCAGGCTAGGAGTAGAGCTCGGAGGTGAATGTCCCTGGGTTCAGTCTCCAGTACCACAATCACACACACACAGAGAAAGAAGAAAATGAAAAGATAGCGATCACACTGGATTCACTCGGTTAAATAACTCATTATTTAAAAAGTTAAAAATGATTTCATTTTAGAATTTTTACTTTCTTGAATGCGTCTGCTGGGACATTTTATTTTACTTATTTTTTGTGGTACTGGAGATGGAATCCAGGGGCTTTCTACCTCTAGGTTACATCTCCAGACCTACTTTTAATTTTTTTTTATTTGGAAACAGGGTCTCACTAAGTTGCTGAGGCTGGCTTTGAGCCTGTGGTCTTCCTGTCTCAGCCTCCCAAGTACTGGGATACCAAGTGTGTGCCACCACGCCCAGCCTCTGTGTTCCATCCCCAGTACCACAAAAATAAATAAATAAATAAACAAAAAAACAAATAAATCAGGGTCTCACTAAGTTGCACAAGGCCTCACTAAGTAGCTGAGGCTAGCT